>NW_022103915.1:74650615-74676016 GCF_000313985.2 Echinops telfairi | reverse complement strand
GGGGTGAGTGGGTGAGGGAGGGGTAGAGGGTGCATGCGTGGGTGTTGAAGACTCACAACAGCAGCAGAATCACTTGCTCAAAATTAACAAATTTAATATAGGGTAATAACAATTGAATAATTCCAACATTTGCTCAGTGCTTGGAAAGGAGGTTGTAAACAGAACAAACACCACAGCAGAAAGACTGTTCAATGATTGTTAAGACTTTGAGGGTGAGAAAATATTTGTAGAGGGCCTTGTGCAATAATACATTTCCAGAACACTGGGGGTGGGGTGGGGGGCACACAAAACACACAAAGAATAAATCCAAGCTGCTTAACCTTGCACCGTTCTTTTGAGTATTCAACGGAAACCACTTTGGCGGCTGGCAGGATGCATTTTCCTTCTTCTCAATGTTCTTGCTCCGTGGGGCACCGGCAGCTTCTCTCTTCCACTCTCTCTTCATCACGGGATAAGAGTCTGTGGCTGCTGCCCGGTGCATTGCTGTAGCTTCAATTGGTCTTTAGCATCTGCATTAACCCCACCTTCACGTCACATGACAGCAATCACGTGTCTCTTGGGAAGCTTCGTGATGTAGGGGAGTGCAGCCATCTTGATTGGTAGCTTTCACTTGAGCACCTTTTGCCAGAAGGGCTTTTACAATCTCCTCCTGGCCAGCAGAGAGCAGACCATCCTGAGTCCTCTTCTGCTGCCCTGGCACTCCCAGTTGCAGTGAGAATTGAACGGTTTCCGTATGTCCAAGGGAGCAGACTCAATGCAGCGCTGTGCTGCTGCCCTGGTCTGTTCTGGTAGTTAGTGATTTATTGGCCATTATCCTCACCTTCAACTCCTCCAGCTTCCCATTGTCGGCCAAGTTGCAAACCCTTAGGTTGGACACACGTGCTCCATTTGCTTTCCCCAGGAGCTCTCTCCAGGCTAGACATTTTGGCAGGATATCTTACATTCTTGCTCTTAAATTGTTGCTTTCAACTGATTGGCTAAGGCCCCTTGCCCTGTCCCACAGTTCTTTCCCTTTTTCCAGCTGCATTCAATAATTCATTGTAGTGACCACACAGAACTCACAGATGCTGCTAATTATTATGGGGTGTAGTAGGGAAGTTTGTAGCTATTATAATTTTTCATTTTGCTTTCATTTCTCAAAAGGCAACTCCTGTTTGATTGAAGTATTTTGATATTTTGGTGATTCAGCTACGAGTTACTGTGAGCTGAATTGAGGTTACAGTTCAGGTGAGAAATGCTCAGGAAACAGTTGTCCAATCAGGACAGTTTCGTCTCTACTGTGCCCGCAGACAGGCCTCTGCCCTCCTTGGGCAATATTCTAAAGCTCATTTAGGGTTGATATTAAGAACCTAAGACAGATTTTTTGGGGCAGTCAATGGTACTTGGAAAAACTTGGAAAATTCTTTGCCAGCACCATAATTCAAATGCATTAATTCCTCGTCAGTCTTTCTTGTTCTTTTTTGATCTTTCACATGTATATGAGGCAATTGAAAATACCATGGCTTGAGTCAGCGCACTTTAGTCTTCAAAGTAACATCCTTGCTTTAGGATTAAAAAAAAAATCATTTTATTGGGGGCTCGTACAATTCTTACCACAATCCATACATCCATCCATTGTGTCAAGCACATTTGTACATTTGTTGCCATCATCATTCTCAAAACATTTGCCTTCTACTTGAGCCTTTAATATCAGCTCCTCATTTTCCCTCTCCCTCCCCCCTCCCTTATTAACCCTTCATAATTCATAAATTATTATTTGTCATATATTATACTGTCCAACGTCTCCCCTTGCCTACTTCTCTGTTGTCCATCCCCCAGGGAGGAGGTTATAAGTAGATTCTTGTAATCGGTTCTCCCTTTCCAACCCACCCTCCCTCTACCCTCCCAGTATTGCCACTCACACACCTGGTCCTGAAGGGGGTCATCTGTCCTGGATTCCCTGTGTTTCCAGTTGCTATCTGTACCAATGTACATTCTCTGGTCTAGCTAGACTTGGAAGGTAGAATTGGGATCATGATAGTGGGGTGGGTGGGGGGAGGAAGAATTTAAGAACTAGAGGAAAGTTATATGTTTCATCGTTGCTACCCTGCACCCTGACTGGCTCATCTCCTCTCCAGAACCATTCAGTAAGGGCTGTCCAGTTGCCTACCGATGGGTTTTGAGTCTCCACTCTGCACTCACCCTTATTTACAATGATATGACTTTTTGTTCTTTGATGCCTGATACCCGATCCCTTTGACACCTCGTGGTCACACAGGCTGGTGTGCGTCTTCCATGTGGGCTTTGTTGCTAGATGGCCGCTTGTTTATCCTCAAGCCTTTTCAACATTTTTAAGAGGTCTTGTGAAGCAGATGTACCAAATGCTTTGTGTCTTTTCATCTCTTGACTGCTGTTTCCATGAGCACTGACTGTGGATCTTATGTGAAGTTCTTGACAAGTTCCATCTGTTCTCTATTTATCATGATGTTACCTATTGGCCCAGTTGTGAGGACTTGGGTTTTCTTTATTTGAGTTGTAGTCCCTACTTCAGGCTGAAAAAAAGGAAGACCCTTAACAAGATGGATTTACACAGTGGTTCAAACATAAGAACAATTATGAGGACGACACAGAAACAGACAGTGTTTTGTTCTTTTGTCCATGGGTTGCTATGAGCTGGAACTGATGCGACAGTACCTAACAACATTAACAGTTTAAAAGAACATGCTATTTCCCTGCAAGTCTCAACCCAGAGGCACTCAGCCCTGGCTCTGTGAGTCAGCCAAGCCCAGCTCCCACAGTTAAGTATTCAGAACTACTGTGCTAGTCTGGGTACTTCAGAGAAGCAAACCCCCCAACACTCATGTATAAGAAAATGCATATAAGAAAACATCCCAACCCAGTGCTGCCCAAGCCCACAAGTCCAACATTAGCCCTTAAGTCCAACACCAATCCACAAAGTCTTCCTCCACCTCACAAAACACACACTATGACGCCGACTTCAGGCGGACAGCTGAACCAGTGAATGTGTAAGCATCTCTGCGCTGGCAGGGGTCTCCACACGGCTGCTCCAGCACCCAGGGCTGCATTGGGGTAGGTCCATGCAGCTTCTTCTCTGGGATGTCTTGCAGGAAGTGAGCCTTGCCAGCTGAAGCAGGAACTGGCTAAAGCTGCACCCTAGTCCGATCATCACAAAGTAAGAGACTCGAGAACTAGAAAGGCGAGGCTGACCAAGCCATTTATCCCTCCACCCTTTAATTAACCCCACATGTGTTTATCAGCTAGGTTGGCACAATAAACTAACTCAACTACCCTGCTCTCTAAGCCCACCTCCTGCCCCAAAGCACTCGGCTCTACTTGATTTGTGGGCTGAGAAATCCACTGGTATTTCTCATGCTTAAGTTTCTGGCCCTATTGCTGATGCTCCTCTGTCACTCCTCTGGTGTTGAAGCTGTACCCTGGAGCAAGGAGGTTCAATGCTCGGGGATCTCAGGGCCCAAAGGACATATTACACTCCTGACTCCTCTCTTGCTGGTATTGAGAATCCTCCAACTGATTCCGAGATGATTTATTTTACAGCCAGGAGGATGGCACTCACAATTGACCCCCTTAACAACAACTCACAGCTGCGTCATCATCATATTTTCTTGAGTTCTTTCAGCTTGAGAAACTCCTGTGTGTGTTCTTTGTGTGTGTGTTCTTTGTGTGTGTGTGTGTGTGTGTGTGTGTGTGTGTTTTGGTTTGTAGGTCCAGGCTTTCTTCTCTACATTGCATTATGGCACTTTATTTTGTGGTCTTGACCTGCTCTTTAAAGTATCTGTTCAGTTCTTTAAGCTTATCATTTCTTCCTTTCATTTTAGCTACTCTGCATTGAAGAGCAAGTTTGGGTCTCTTCTGACATCCACTTTGGCTTCTTTCTTTCCTGTCCTTCTAATGTCAAGTGGAACTTGGCTGAAAGCAGAAATACCAGAAAGCTGTATACTTGTTTTATTATCGGTTACATAGTCATTTGACTGTATGGGATATGAATCATGGATAACACTGAGAAAAATGGGGATTCCAGAATGCTTAATTGTGCTCTCTTCAGTATGGAACCGACCTGTACATAGACTGAGAGGTAGTTGTCCAGACAGAACAAGGGGGTGCATAATGCATGGTCTAAAACCAGAAAAGGTGTGCGTTAGTGTGCGTCCTTTCACCAGGCTTAATCTGCTTGCTCAGTAGATCATGAAGAACCTGTCATCACAAAATACCAATTTATAAACTATCGGGGGCTCATGAAGGAGGGGGGAGCGGGGAGGGAGGGGAAAAATGAGGACCTGGTGTCGGGGGTTTAAGTGGAGAGAAAATGTTTTGAGAATGATGTACAAATGCGCTTTACACAATTGATGTGTGTATGGATTGTGATAACAGTTGTATGAGCCCCTAATAAAAATGTTTTAAAAAAAAAAAAAAAAAGCCTGTCATCAACCTTGGAGGAAGAATCATTAATAACGTGCAATATTCAGATAATACAACCTTGCTTGTTAAAAGTGGGAAATACTCAGAGCACTTATTGATGAAGGTAAAAGACTGTAATCTTCAGTACAGATTACACAGCTGCATAAAATAAGCATCCTCACAACGGGTCCAATAAGCAGCAGCATGATACAAAGGCAAACCACTGAAATGATCGAGAGTTTCCTTTTACTTGGATTAGCAATCGGTGCTCTGGAAGCAGCAGTCAAGGGATCAGATTACTTCTGGGTTGGGTAAGGATGCACGTTGAGAACCAAGGTGTACCTAACCCACGCCATGGTATTTTCAACCCCCTCATATGTATAGGAAAGTTGGATAAGGAATAAAGACGACTAATGAATTATTGATGCAATTGAATTGTAGTGTTGACAAAGAATATTGATTATGCCATGAACAGCCAAAAGAATGAACAAATCTGTCTTGGAAGATATACAGGCAGAATACTCTTTAGACGCAAAGATGGTGAGCTTTTATCTCACACACTTCAGACATGTTATTAGAACCAGCCCCGGAGAAGAGAATTCTGTTAATAAAGTAGGGGGTCAGAGGAAAATAGGAAGATTCTCATTGAGATGGACTGACGTAAGGACTGCAACGATGAGCTCTTACTGTAGCTGCCACATGTCATCTCTCTGGTCCCTAAACAAACCTTCATTTCCTTTGCCCCATACAATGGTGGTGGCGTTAGGTGCTGTCAGATTGGTTCCAACTCATAGTGACACTATGTAAAACAAAATCAAGCCCTGCCCAGTCATATGCTATCTTCACAAGCATTGTTATGTTTGAGCTCATTGTTGAAGCCAGTGTGTGTATATTATTGTACACACTTTCGTCTCAAGGGTGCAACCCAAAGACTTTTCTGGTATCTACATTGAGTTCAAAGTTCAGTGTTTCTGCATGGTGCATTGCCTTCTCCATCAGGTCTGGGATGACTCCCCATGGACACGTTACCTATCTCCCTGCCTCCTGTCCCTGCCAGCATACAGTGGTGAAGCAAAGCAGGATACCCACTCTCGTTCAGAAAGGGCAGAATGGGAGACACAGTGGTCCACCACCCACAGAAGTTCTGAAACCTTACAGTCATTCTGGTGTGAGACTCTTGGCCTTAGCTTCTCTCCAGTAGAAACTCATGTTCTCCGTGGCCCTGGCTTTGTCCTCTGGGAGAATCACTTGCTCATGACCTTTCCTGGCCTCCTCTGAAGCGGGTGTTAAGGGGGTAGAACTTCCTTGGGAGCTGTACATACTTTGAAGACTACTTGCTGTTCCTTTTAATCCAGAGTTCAGAGTCTGCATGGCTATATGTATAAGTAAAAGCAAAGAGCCCTTCTCTTTGGGATGAGTGATGGCTCATTAGAATTCTCACCGTCCACCTGGGAGACTTATTTGATTCCTGACTGTTCTTACACAGCATACACTTTTGCAGTGACTGAGTTTGATAATTCATTGCAATGGTCACACAGAACTCACAATATTCATGATTAAAGGGTTTATTATTAAAGGAAGTTAATAGGCTACAATGCAGGTGAGACATGCTGAGGATGTAATTGTTCAGTCAGGACATGTTACAACGTTATTTTAGAGCTACTAATAAATACCCAAGGGGCATGCCACTCCCCTATAAGCCTCAACCTCGAAACACTGAGTTCCAGTTTCATGGGTCAGGGATCCCAGTTCCCTGGATGAAGTGCTCACCGGCATTCCATTCCAGTAACCTGAAGTTACTCAGCTTCCTCTATGGGCCAGCAAGGCCACCTCACCCAGTTAGTGCCCAGAGGTACCTCATTCTAAAAGCCAGCATGCTGCCCCAAAGCACTGGGCTTTACTTGCTCTGTGGTCTGGGAAGTCCACCACGCTATCTCATGCTTCGGTTCCTGGTTCTGCAGCTGCTTCTCTGCCACACTCACATGTCAAAGCTGTCTTCTGGATCAGGGAGGTTCATTGCACAGGGATCTCATGGTCCAAAGGGTACACTTCACTCTTGGCTCTTACTGATAGTGAGATTTCCTCTCCTGCTTCTCAGAGGGCTTGTTTTATACCCAGCAGAATGCTAGTCACAATGAATCCTATCAGTGCCTTCCCCCGCTGTCTTACCCAGGCCCCTGTAGGACAAGACAGCTTGATGGGGGTTCTAGAGACGTCGGTTAGAAGAGCACATTAAAGAACCACTACCCCTGCACTGACCAACAGAGCTCAAGCACAGCCCTCACTTGTCTAGCAGTAGAGGCTTGTGTGTTATGTTGAGCAGGGTTTCAGTAGAGCTACCCACTAAGACTAGGAAGAAAGGCTTGAGCGGCTTTGGACAAGCTTACCAATGAAAGCCCGATGGGTCACAATGGTTTAATCTCATCATGCATGTGGCCACCATGAATTGTGACCCAGCTGAAATGACAGTATCAACAAGACCTGACACTACACTAATGCCAGTTTCCAAGAAGCTTTTTAGGTACGTGATGTGGTGTGCAACCTGCAAACCAGTCCCCTAAGATCAGGATGTGGGGGGAGAGGGGTCCCTGGAAAGGTCAGGGTGAGTTCTATAGGCACATGCACGAGACAAGAAAACACTCATGGTTTGCTCCTGCTATTCAAGGGTCTCCATTTAGAGCCAATTGGGGACAATTTGTGACCAGCGGTTTAGCCAGGTCAGGCACTTCAAAGTCTGACCTGGCTTCAGATTTGATGAGCCATCCATTCCTTTCTACCAAGTAAACGACCATTTTGACAAAGCCCAGACCCCTCTTTTCTAGATCTCAGCACTCAGCATTTATTCATTCTCTCAACCTCCACCCTCTCGTCTCCAATCATCTCATCTTTATGGAACCACGGAAAGGCTTGTCCATCTTGTCCTAGAAGTGCACTTTTCACTCCATCTTGTCCAGAGGCTGAGGACTTCTTAGAAGTCTTCGTAAAAGATGAAGTGGGGGAGGGGACAGTGGCCGAGGAGAGCCCATTGGTCTTCACTTTGAACTTTTTATCCCTCCTCAGCCAGATGAGTCCTGCTTTGCTCTGTATCAGTAGAAGAAGGGTTTCCCTACTAACAGGAACCTTGAAAACCATCGTCATTAGCTAAAGCCATCATCTGCATAGGATGGACTTGAGGTCCAGAGAGGTTAATGGATTGACCGAGTGTCACACAGGTGCTCACTGGAGGAGCTCACAGTAACTCCCAGATTTCTGTACCATTAGGCCAGTGTGCTTTGTGCCGTGACTGCCTGTTAGCTCCCTTGGGGCAGCATGTGGTCTGAAATAAAGAGTGGGAGTCAGGCTCTGCCCCTGCTGCCAGGAGCGACAGTGACCTGGGTAGGCAGCCTTCCCCCTTGCTATGTTTAGTCCCCCAGTTTCTCATTAGGCGAGACAAAAACAATCCTGGCTTCCTCTCTGAGACGGGGCTGTTATGTGCACGGCTCACTGTGCCCCCTGCTCGGGTCTTGGCACCTCTCAGGCATTTTATCAGCTCCTATTTACAGAGGCTCTGCCTGAATTCCTTCTGCCACCTACCCTCAACACACACATTGTGGGTTAATAGTTCCATTTAAAATCTCAAGTGGGACCCGACAGCGAAGTCATCGTGAAATTTGGAGCTTGCAGAATGTTGTTATTCATCAGTGTTGTGAAGGTAGAGAAGATATAGGTCAGCTTGATTCCGTGCACCTCTGTCCAAGGCCTAGAGTATTAAATATGCACAAGATGGGCTCTCCCCATGTCTCTCCCCTCCCCCCACCAATTCTAAGCACATATGTTTGTTTTTGCCCAGGACTAGAAAAAAGCAGTTGTTTTAGGTCTGCTTTGTTTTTACCAACTAGAGAAACATCTCAGTGTGGCTTGTTTAAATATGGCTTTTCATACAGCTCTGTGTGTGTGTGTGTGTGTGTGTGTGTGTGTGTGTAGGGGGAGGTGGGCAGGGGAGGTGTTGAGCGGAGGGCATGAGTAATTCCCTCATGTGCCGTAGACAGTGTCATTGCTCAGAAGAGGAGAGAGCCCCAATGTCTGGAATGCCAGTGACTCAGGACATTCTAGGACGTCTGACACTTGTTCCAGCTGCCATGTTTGATCCCAGGAAAGAGTCTCGTGCGGGTTCTAATCTGTTCTGGGGTCTCGAGTGGATGGGGCTCTCTGCAGGCCAAGGAAAGGCGTTGTAGAAGTTGAGAGTGGAGTGGTGTACCTTCTACACTCAAAACTTCTGATCACGTGCCCGTCTGATGGTCGGGCGAGAGCTGGGGCTCCTGTGCCTGCGAAGGTTCTTTGGACTGGTCTCCTTCAGTAGACATGATCCGGCAGTCTCTGCTGGCCTGGGGTTTGAGAAGTAAAACCTATTTATTTTAGAGTCAGTGACTCTTCCTCAGCTACTTAAATTTCATTTTTGATTTTTTTGCTCTCCCTTTTTTTGGTCTTTGACAGATGAACAAATAATACCTCCTTTTAATAACTTTAAAGTAGGTATCCTAATGTTCTCCAGACGGGGGTGGGGTGGGGGGGGTGGCGGGGGCGGGGTCAGAAGGACCCCATTGCCTAACAGGGAAGCATTGTGCATTTGAGTTTTTATTTGCTTAGTACTAAATCTATATTCTCTTCCTACTTTTTCTCTCAAATGTACAAAACAAAAGAGGAGGTAATTTTTAGTTTTTTCCAAAGTGCCTTCAGGGAAATCCCCTTTAAACCTATGGATTTTTAGTCCGGTGAGAAATTATCCTTCCTTTGGTCTCAATTTTGCATATCGTCTGTTTCTTACAGGGCTTCCGTATTGTCTCAGGCGCCACTGGAAATGCAGCAAGGATTCCTAGCACATCCCAGTTGCCATAGCAACAGCAGTCTTTCCCATAATGAGCTGCATCATCTGAACTGATGTCACAGCATCATGCAGCAGGTCAAACAAGGCATCTCCTAGTATTGCATCCTACAGATGTGCCGTAAACATCAAAAGAGGATGGTGGGAGAAGGAGATGGTGAGTTCTCAGTGTCCGGGCCTTAATTGCAGGGCTGTTTTGCTGGTTAATCGGTGTCTGCTAAGGCGGAGATGGGGGGAGGTTGCTTAAAATGGACTAGGGGAAGAAGGGCTGTTTTACCTAAATCTGCTTTTCAGGCCTCTGGCTTAAGACAAAGGTTTTTAGAGTCTCATAGGAATCAAAATATGCCGGATTAGTCTTGCTCCACCTATGTGTGTTATTTTTAGTGTCCTTGTTGAATTGTTCATAAACATAAGATGGTTTTCTATCGCAGAACCTCCAATGGGCTCTGAAATAAGTAGTTTGCTGTACTGAAACATTATAGAGGTATACATTTCCTTTTTTATGGGGCAGAGCTAATTGGTCCCTTATTTGTACTGGTGATTTATGAAATATTTAGCAATTTGCAGCCTGAAATTCAGTATGTATACGTTGGTTGGGTTACAGCTTCTTCATGGCAAGGGACGAATGCTGAATAAGCATTTGACCTCGCCCTGATGTGAGAAGGAATTTCTTGCATGTTCGAGAGAGAATTTACTTAAAAACATAAAGACCGGCAGCAGAGGAAATGACCTGAGCCGTATGATTTATATGTAGTCCTTCAGCCCATGCCCTTCATAGTTCGTGGAAAGACTGCCGGGACATTTTTTCCATCACTAGTTAGTCTCTAAAATAGCCGGAGTTGTTTGCTCGCTGACTTGAGAGTGCGATGGGAAGAAGCATCCTTCCTGCGGCAGTTGCTGTGAAGGTGTGACCCTGGGGAGAGCCTCTATCAGTGGCCCAGGCATCACTAGCCCTTGTTAAACTTTAACCAAAATCTGGTCTGAGGAGTATTATCAGGGTCCTCATGATGGTGGGGAATACATGTCTCAGGACTCCATCTCAACCTGAACTCAGTTCTGAAACTCCACATAATCGCATAGCCTTTCCATTTCACGGCTCGCTCTGCTTTTAGGCATCATCCTCTTCTTTTCTTCTAAAGGCATGGTCTGAGTGTGAGCGATCAGGATCTGTGTCTGGTCTTTTGTTTTGGGAAATGGAAATGGATCTCTCCGGTACAGCTGGTTGCTGTGAAAGGGGAAGACAAGAGGAGGCACATGCCAGTTCAATTGATCAATATGTCCACTTGGAATCAGGGAGTGGTCTTTTGGCTCTGTGCTGCCAAGTTGATAGTGTTTATTCGAAAAGTCTTACAGGAAAGAGTGTCACCCACATGCTGTTGTCCTTTGGGCTATTAAGAGAGATGACATGGAAGCAAGAGATGCAATACCCCTTGCTAGCTTGGAGTGATTTTTTTTTTTTTAAAACACAGGCGACATACTGGTCCCATCAGGCACTAACTGCAATGAAAGACCTTGGATGTTAATTAGTTTGTTTTTACCACATCAGACACATGCGACTCTCAGTCCTTTAAGTGTATTTGGCTGACGTGGAGCTGTAAGGGATGGGAGAGGTCAGTTCAGCCTTGCTTTATCTCAAGCACTTAGGAGCATGAATGTTCACTGCCTGCTTTTGAATGTTGTATAATGCGAGCAGAGGGCTCTGCTGGGACTGCTGGGTGTGAGCACAGCTAAGTCAGAAGCACTAAGGTGACGAGGAGGCGTGCTGGATAGGGATGGGGGAAGGGAACGTGTCTGTCTAGTGAATGAATTAGAAGTCGGGGCAGATTACTCCGGTTGTATTAGATAATTTTTTAATATAAGTATTCAATCTCCAGGAAAAGCACCTGCAAAGACTTGCTAATTAGCATGTATTGCTAGTGGTAGAAATCACCAAAGGCAGAATTTTAATGAAATTTCGATCTGCTTAATTTGTCTCTTTTGTCTGGCCATGCACTCAGCTGCTTCATCATGGGTGATTTGTACAGTTCTCAGAGGTCCCGGAAACCAGCTTCTGCAGAGTGGTGCTTGAAAAAGTGGAGTCATGCTTTGAGGTGGAGGGAGAGAGGAGCGGCTGGTGGGTGTGGGCTGACGCAGTCATCTGGTGGAAGGAACATTTGCCCAGTTCAGACGAGCCTGTGCGTTTTTTCTTTTTCCTCCCCAACTGTTCAAAGTGCACTTTGAGTCCCCAACTTTGTGCTTTTGTGCTCTCTCCCTGCTGCTGGAGGACAAAGCCCCAGTAATGGGAGCTGTCATCTCATCCGTGCTCCCTTTCTTAGCAGAGGACCACAGCCTTGCCTCTGATTAACTGAGTGTCTTAATTACTGGCTAAGCCTATTTCAGTTGCCTTAGTTTTAATATATCCCCAAAGGGTGAATGGTGTGTGTGTACGGGAGATGGGTAAAGAGATTGCTCTATGGCTGTATTTATTGGGGTCTCACGGAAACTTTCCAGAATTTCAACAATTTTGTTTGACAACAATGACTAAAGATCGTCCAGACCCAGTTTCCTGTGTGACCTAGTTAAGACCATGGCAGCGTCTCAAGAAGCAAGCCTCCTCTATATGTTTGTTTGCGATTTTCTACCCCCTTACAGAGTTACGGTCTCAGAAACCCACAGGCACAGTTCTACCCTGTCCTATAGGGTCATCACGGAATCGACTTGTTAGCCGGGAGTTTGGGAGTTACTGAAATACAAAGTCCGGGCGTGTTATTCCTTTGCAGATTAACTAGAAAATCTAGTTAATATAAAATCCAGGAATTATAAAATCTCAATGGCAAATGCCACCACTCCCACAGGACCCAAACCCTTCGCCGTAGAATTGATTCCCACTCAGAAAGAGCCAATAGGCCAGTCGAACTGCCCCACAGGGCTTCTAAGGCTGTACTCTGTGAGGAAACAGACCCCCGCAACCTTATCCTGTGGAGCGCTCGTGAATTCCAGCCAAGAACCTTTTGGTCAGCAACCAAGCACCTATCCACTGGGCCATCGGGGCTCCTTATACAGTTATCATTGATTCAGTACTTACTATCTATCAGGCATGATGAGGGAGAATACAACTTTGCCACTCAACTGGCTGCCATTGAGCTGATTCCAGCTCCTAGCAACCCTACCGGGCCGAGTAGAACCACCCAGCCGGTTTGTGAGACTCTCAGCCTTATCAGAGTAGAAAGCCGCATCTTTCTCCTGAGGAGTGACTGGTGGTTGCTAACTGCTGGTCTTGCAGTTAGCAGCCCAATGCATAATCCGCCATGCCACTGGGGCTAAATGGTACATATTCACATTTTGCAGAAACCAAGTGTTAGCCAAGTTAACCAACATGACTACGAATCTAGAGCTAAGAAGTCTTTGGCCCTCATTACAAAGCAGTGCGATCTGACTGGGAAGCCCAGATGCGACCCTCCATTGCCTTCCTTTTGTGCAATCTTGATTTTGCATCTCATAGCGACCAGTCATCTTCAGACTATCGCATGCACCCCGCCCCTCTTCATTCTCATCAGAAAATTAGATTTCCCATGTATAATGAAATCTCATGTACAGCACCAAGGCTGATTTTGGTGTAGGCACAGCATAGGTCTAGGTCAGATATTAATATTGTCTCTGGCCCTGGATATTTTAAGTACTGCAGGATTGATGCTTAGTCTCTTGCTACCACGCTTGCTTAGCATATTTTTCTCTCAGACAAATGATGGAGTTGCACTAAAAGCACAGCTTATGATTCAGATTTATTGTACCTTTCTCATCAGCCACACCTGTATTGCTCTGCTAACTTTTAGATATCTGCATTTTCTAGCAATACCAGGCAAAAAATACAAAAGAGAAAGTGCTTTCCCAGCCTGGATGATAGACTCTGAATCTATCTTCTGGATTCCAGATAGAAGATGAAGGGAAGATTTACTTTGCTAAATGTAGCTGTGGCTGAATCGGAACATTGCCTATCCTGACAAAGTATCGGGCAACATCCCGGAAGCCTCGTGTTTGAGGAGAATGGATAGAGTCATCCCTGCATCATCTTGCCCCTCACCAGCCGTATACATCTAGCGTCACTGTTGGGCTCTAAAGGCTGTTCTTTGTTTGACTGCGGGGCTAATGCATGCACTGACAGCACATTGATATTGATCCCAGTATGGTGAACACTTTGAAATATTATTCCACAGGGCTTATTAGCCTCTTTGAGTTCTGGGAAGGAATTAACCTTTGTCCAAGCCTCTTGCAAGGAAGCCTGAGCTTGGGGCTGCATGAGATACAGGGACAAAATTTCTGATGGGAAAACAATAGTGTTGCTAAGTTGGAGTGATTATGGGAGTTGGGCTCCAATTAAGGAATAAAAAGACCAGAGGGAATTTAGGGAAGTTGATGGCCTTGCTGTACGTCTCTGATTTCCTTCTATTTTCAATCCTTGAATCAGTAAAGGGTAATATATGTTGATCTGTTGGATTCTATTCAAGTCAACAAATTTGTCGAGAGCCTGCTGTGTGCCAGGAATTGTCAGGGTATCGTAACAGTAAACAAGACAGACTCAACTCCCCTCCTCTGCTTTATTCAGGGAGAGATGACAATGAAAATTGTAGTAGAATAACTTAGTTTTTCTGATACTGGAATTATATTTCTGCTTCTGTTGACTTCTGTTCTATGTGCTGATAGAAATGGATGGTTTCCATACATATGTGTAGGTGCATATCAATCTATGGTCCATGTATGAAGATAAGCCCATCACATTGTGTAGTAGCTTTGCATTTTCCTGTTTGGGCTTGGATTAGAACCTTGTGTGTGGACAAGGCTAATGTGGTTGTTTGCATTTCATGGTAGAAACTATTCTGATAAGTTTAGTGTATTTTTCGTCAAATAATGCACATGTTGTGTGGTTTTGTATACCACACAGCCTCATGCAAGTATTTTCATAAGCATTTCATCCTTTTTCTTCATGTTTAGGCTTCAATTTCTTTTTCTTCCCCTGTTCAGTAAAGTTACTGTCAAGTCTTTCTTTGGTTCCTGTGGATGCGGAGGTTTGGTTCTTAGCAGCACATCGTTGCCAGGCTGTCCTTGTGTTTTCAAAGCAGCCTGTATTCCAATTTGACTCCATCCCTGTTCTGCAAACTGCTTCCTCCAGGGCAGGGAGACATCCGCAAACAGCCTTTGCTAGGATCTGCCCACCTGAACTGGAGAGGCCACTCAAGAAGGTACGGCCGGCCTGCTTCAGCCACATGCATTCCGTCTGCCCATCCGCTGGCTAGCCGGCTGTCACCTTCTGGCTTCTTCATTCTCCTGAAACACAGGTACCATCAGATGTGTGTGCGAGAGCCCGTGTGTGTCTGTTGGGTGAGATGGGTCTGCCGTCGCTCCATGGAGCTGGCACATGTGCACCTACACCGTTCATCACTAGGCTGTAGGTGGGGTTGGCACCATGGGGCCTGTGTACCTGTGGACAGGGGCCTCCATTTGCCTCAGGGCTGCCTCACACCTGGGTTGTGGTAGCCTCATGCACCACGGGGTGCCCAACCCTCCACCCATCTTCGATATGATGTCCCTGGGGGCTGGTCAGCTATCAGGAAACTTTGCCACTTTAGGCTTGCCCTAGAGCACACACACACAGGTCCAGTGGTTTAATTTCCAATTATGAGGTGCTACCAAACTCAACTTGTGACTTCTTGGCCTTGGCCTACACCTTTATTCCACAAATATCAAAGGCAACATTTTTGGATTATTGACTGAGGGTGAACAAGGCCAAAGTGAACTTCTGGAGAGATCACAAGCCATATGCAATATAAGCAAAGGTGCCCTGTTCCAGAGTCCTTTAACATGATTTTGTCGTATCCACCTGGTATATGTGTATATGCGTGTGCCAGTTATTTATGCGGGCAAGCACACTGTTTGAGAAAAAAATACAGTAACTGTAGTCAATTAAATTGTCTATGTCCATCTCCGTTGCCATAAACCTGCGTATGAAACTGTGGCATGTAGATGACAGACCCATTATGGAGCGAGTACGTCATCAACTACTTTCTACAGCAGTCATGCCCATCAGCATGCCTGGTGGAAACACACACCCTCACGGGAGTAGATGTTTTAGTCACACCAGCCATGAGCAGCTAGCTTTGTCCACTTACCCTGGTACCCTGGTGAACCTTACAAACATTAGCACGTCCGACAGGAAACAATTTCTCTAAATCAGTGTTCTCAACCTGTGAGTTGTGACCCCTTTTGGGGGTTGAACAACCATTTTACAGGGGTCACCTGATTCACAACAGCAGCAAAATTACAGTTATGAAGTAGCAACGAAAATAACTTCATGATTGGGGGGGTCACCACAACATGAGGAACTGTATTAAAGGGTCGCGGCACTAGGAAGGTTGAGAACCACTGCTCTAAACAGGCAAATTAAGTAACATGCTTAGTTAGTTAAAAATGAGATTTAATTGTCATAAATTTCCATGACGGGCACGTTGCGTGGAATGTATGGGTGTGTCTGACCTGTAACAATTGCTTGCAGATTGAGTGTTCCGCAAGGAGTCTCCTCAATGGCGATGGCTCGTTTCTGACTCTTACCAACAGGCTGTGTGGGAGAAGATTTTTCAGAGGACTATTACTTTTCTAAAGGTCTTTAGCAACAAATTTTTAGGTATTTTGAATTAATAAGACAGAAGATTCCTTTTCTACAGGTACCTAGTAGTCAGCAGCTGTTCCTCCATTTGGTTTAGAAACGGAGTGAGGACAAAGGAGAGACTTTGTTCCACCTGGAAGCCTCGGTTCATGCTTTCTTTGTTCTTCAGCCATATAGCAAATACTTCAAGTGTTTTCAGTCACCAGGGGGAACTGTGGAAGTTCTAGGACATGGTCTAGAATCGAGAAATTTGTGAGGGAACCCTAGCCTGCAATTTGTTCAGTATTTCACCAGGGCAGACTTCAAGAGGTTGCAACCTGTGCACTTGCCTGTGACCTCTGCTTCGTAGCGTTGGTGCTCGGTTAGATGCTCTGCTATGGCTGTCTTGAGTGGCTACACTTTGAGCTACTAACTACAAGGTCAGCCGGTCAAAACCACCAGCTGCTCGGCAGGATCCTAATCTATAAAGACAGCCTTGAAGCCCACAGGACAGTTCAGTCCTCTTCTTTAGGGTCACTGCGAGTCGGATTTAACTATTGCAGTGAGTTTTTGTGCTATCTTGAGATTCTTAATTTTTGAGCAGAGAGCCCCATATTTTCGCTTCATACTGAGCCCTGAATATAACGTAGGTAGTCCCATATCAAAACCAAACTTACTGATACCAAGCTGTTCACAGCGACCTTGTAGGAGGGGAGAACTGCTCCTTGGGGTTTCTGAGACTAACTTTTTACTGGAAAGAAAGCGTGGAGGGGGCGGTTTCACACCGAGAAGCAGCTCCATCCACAGGGTTTAAGGCCCTTGTAATAAATACATGCATGCCCCCACGCAGGGCCTAAAAACATTTGTGGGAAAATCCTATTGTAATTCCACGTTTCCATGCGTGCTTTGAAGACCCCCTACACACACACACACACACACACACACACACACACAAATGTGGATTTTAATTTCTCTAGAAGAATTGAACAATGTGGCTCACTTGACAAGAACTTACTGCCTGAGGTGGTTGGTATTCTTCAATACACCATAGTTCCTTCTATGCCCATCCACATACCCTGAATGGAAATGCTTGAAGCCTATGGATATTTGAGTTTGATTTTCCTACTCTAAAGCAATTCAAATATAAATTGTAAAGCTACAAAAGATCTAAAAGATCATTGTTGTCTAGCAATTCAGAGCAAAGACCCCAAATGTGGCGAGCCAGTGTTGTTCATGGTAACTGGCGGCATTTTTGAAGTAGTCAGTGGGGGACATATTAAATTATATCTGAAGATATTTGATAGGTCAGCTTTATTTGTCATCACCATGGCTTTCAGGGGAGAAACCAGATCTTCTTTACAAAGCAAACTAATGAATTATTCCATTGGTCCATTGTTTATTTTATTTCTCCTGCCCTTTGTTTACTACTTTATTACTTTTCCACCTTCTGTATTTAATTTTTATTTAAACTATAGTTTTTATCCTGACTGGATATTTTCAGTGCTATCTTTTTTCTTCTCCTTTCTGCTCTCTCTCGCTCTAGGAGACTGGAGCCTATAAACTGAGGTTGTATTACTGGAGGAATAATGAATGCTTTTTTTTAATTAAAAAAGGAATTACAGTCAATATTTATAATGAACTCTTTCCCATCACAGTAGTTTCAGCCAGGTTAGTATTCAGAAGCCCAGACCCACTGTTTCTGTTTACATCACGAGATGCTGGCGATTGGTCGCTGGCCCTCATGGTAGGTGAAGTGTTTCTCACCCATCCTGTCATAACAGGAAGCGACTGTGTTAATCTTTGTGTAAAAATGCAAACCCGGAGATTTATATAATTTAGTAGAGGATTAATATGGATGATAGCACTTGCTGCACATGAAAAGATCAGTATTTTTGGTTTTATTTTTTGGAAAGTGTGGATAAATAGGAGCCTGACAAATCTGTAAGGGGTCCTTGCTACCTCTTGGAAGTCTCAGGAGGTGTAGGACCTTCTCCCAAGATGAAACCACAAAGGTGAGCACCTTGCTTTGTCCTCCGTGGCTGTAATCTCATCCCACCACATCCACCATTGTACAAGCAAAAAAACCGGTTGTTTCAGATAATTTCATCAGTAATGAATAATTAAAAATGCATCACTAATGGTCTAACACTTAAAATTAGAGATACATAGGCACACACACATGTATACTGCTTAAAACTTACCCCAGATGTAACACTGTGTTGCCTGGGCTCTGCTCCTAGCTGGTTTCTGGTTAGCTGTTCATTGTTAGGACCACATCTGGCACAGCACATCTGGTTACAGTATGAGTCTGGGGCTGCCCACGAAGCTGCCTTTTTCACCTGATTTACATGTTTTTCTTAAATAATCCGTTAGCTTCACTGGCTCACTCACAAGAAGCTGCCCCTGTCAGCTTTCTAATGCTGAATGGTTATAATTGATGCTCTCATCCAGCCTCCTATCACGGCGTCATCCTCGCCAGCAGCTCAAGCCTGTCACAGATCGACTCTTCCCCCAGGAAGTCCCCTCCTAAGGCTCTAGCTCATCTCAGACTCCATGGCATTGAAGTTATTTAGCCATAGTGATTATTTCAAACAGTGTACTGCATTTACCAGTGTGAGTGTGAGTGTGTGTGTGTGTGTGTGTGTGTGTGTGTATTAAAAGGAAACGATCCTTTGAAATCATAGAGCTACTCTGGCAGGTAGCCTGTGTGTGGTAACTAGAAATAACTAAAACAGCAGGGTGCTATTTGGTGTCAGGAGCCTTAGTGGTGTAGTGGTTATGTTTTGGGCTGCTACTAACCATAACGTTAGCAGTTCATAGCCACCAGCCGCTCCTCAGGAGAAAGATGGGGCTTCTAGTCCTGTAAGATGTTAGTCTCAGAAACTCATAGGAGCAGTTATGTCCTGCTATAGGGTCCACAGGAGTTGACATCAACTTGATGTGAGTGAGTTCCTTTTTTGTTTGTTTTTATGAGTGGGTACCCGCCCCCCTCCAAACTGGAAAAAGCTCCCAGGGCAGAGCTTTCATAGTACACATTTTTCCTGCTAGGTGAGCATCAAGCAGCTTGCTCTGAGTTTGTGCACCCAGTGGCGTCACCTGGGAAGGTTCTCTCTGGTCATGGTGAATTTTTTCGTAAAAGCAGTTTTGCTCAAACCTCAATTTTTTTTGATGGCCGATTTAAGAGAACTGTGTGCAACTGTGAAATTTTGTTTCCTGCTTGGGAAAAATGCTACAGAAACTGTTGTGATGTTGAACACAGCTTACAAGGATAGTGCTATGGGAAAAATTCATGTGGTTTTCTACTTTCAAAAAAGGTGAAATGTTGAATGATGACAAACCTCGTTCTGGAAGTCCATCACCTTCCCAAACGGACGAAAATGTTGACTTGACTCGGAGTGCATTTGGAGTTTGTTGTACCAGGTCAGACTGTTAATCAGGCTTTCTATTTAGATGTTCTGAAAAGATTGTATAATAGTGTGCGACCAAAAACGCCTGACTTGTGGCAGAAGGGGGACTGATTTTGCCACCACAACAAGGTACCTGCTCATGCAGCCATTTCAGAGAGCCAGTTTGGGCAAAAAACCAGCGTGCCTCTCTTGCCCCACACATCTGACTCGCCTGACTTTGCTCGTGTGACTTCTTTTTGTTTCTGAGAGTGAAGAGTGACTTGAAAGGGCAGTGATTTGACAACAAAGGTGAGGAAAAAAGCGAGGGAGGTGCTTGTCAGCCATCCAAACAGATGAGTGTGAAAAGTGTTTCCAGGATGGAATCACAGATCTGACAAATGTATTAAGTGTACTGTGAAGGCAATAAGATAGTTTAGTAAAAAAATTTAAATACATAGCTCTGAAATAAAAATCTTTTGGGGGGGGGGAACCCCTCATATGGTAGAAGACTATATGCATAATTGAAACCAAGTGTGCAAAGGTGCTTTGAAAAGATATTATGCTTGACTATTACTTTAAAATTTCATTTTCAAGTGAAAATGTAAATAAAAACGAGGGTGGTGGTGGGAGCGGGCAGTGCAGCAAGGAGCCAGAGAAGAGTGCATTTCCAAGGGTCGGGTGGGTGTGGCATGCAGCTTCTAGAACCTCGACAGCAGTGCCTGCTTCCGAGGGCGGCTGCGCCCTCTGCTCCACGGACAGGTCTGCAAAGAAAGTGAGACGAAGACAGCTGCAACGACAAACCCGACGGCGCTGCCACGAAGGATCGAGCTGGTGAATGAGACGTGATGGCTTTTGACCAATTTAGTGACAGATCATTGATAACATAATTTTAAACATAATGGACTGCCTGCACTGAAAAGGAATCAGCTGGCAAAGCAGTGGGGCCCAAGCTTCACTCTGTTAATTTTCAGTTACAAGATTTCTCCCCTTTTGTTCTTTGAGCTGCTTAGAGCTATTTGGTGTTATGTGTTGTGGAGGTGAACCTATTTAGTTGTACATTAAAAAACAACACAGATACGGAATGGGAGATTTTGACACTACAAGCCGACATTCACCTGAAGTCCAGAGCGCAGGAGCAGTTCTGGAACTTACTCAGAGAGAGAAAGTCCCCAAACATGAGAAAATGTGCTACCTCCTTGACTGCATTATTCGGCTCTACTTAATTATGTGAGTCAGCCTTTTCCCACATAAAGATCATTAAGTCCAAGCACCGTTCCACCAGGACTGATGATCATTTGGAAGTGTGCTTGAGGCTGGCTGTCAGCAGCTACTGTCTGGACTATGCGCCCCTGGCTCATTCCATTCAATGCTAGTCATCAGAGTAACCTCAGGTAATGACAAAAATGTACATAGTTAATTGTGTTGTGTTGTACAATATGGACTCGTGGTTATGCAAGGTACATAAACATACATTGTACATATAAAGAATTCTCGATGCATTTCTGAATAAATAAAAATAAGTATATGTTTAAAAACAACAACAACAACAACAACAACACAGAAATCATGGTCTCTGACATGGTGTTCTTCTTGGTTCTTAGATGCTAGCTCTCACCACCATCCTTGTATAAATACCATATATGCTCAGACACCGGAGACTCAAGCGGAATGTCGTAATTTACTGGTTGCTCTCACCCAGCTTGCGGAAACCAAAGTCTGCTTTTCAAAGATTCACTCGAGTGGTGATGCAATTGTCACATGAATTTTTTTTTTTATAACAGTGCTGCAACTTTGGAACTAGGCATATTTGCCTTTAAATCTTAACGCCATCATAGAATTAAGAGCTCTGTGATCTTAGTTGCTAAGAGTCTCATTTTCCCCACATATGAAATGGGAAGAATAGCAATTTTATAGGATGAAATGAGCCATTTAATATAAAGTTATTGGCACAAAGTGAGTATTTGATAAATGAAGATTATTATTAGTTCACCTACTCAGAAGTAGCACGGTAAGATTACTACTCTCCCACGAAGAAAGCGTAATATTTCCTTGCCTCCAATCCTGGAACCAAGGACACATTTCTCGGAGCATGAGTCAATGGAATGACAACAGCAACAACAGAAAACCTCTTTCGTGAGTTGTAAGTGCTTCCACGGGGTCAGGCACATGTATTCTCTCATTTAAGTTCCTTTCTCTGCTTTTCTCCAGAGCGCTCCTCACCATCTGCAAGGCAGTATCTTATTTAGTGCTTGTTTCTCTTCCCTTTGCTTGAAGTCAGTTCTACCAGGACCAGTTTTTGTCTGTGTGTGTTGTTGCTGTTTCCTCAGCTCCTAGCGTAATACTCGGCATGTGGTAGGTTCTGAATAAATACTTGCTGCACAAATAAAGGAATCCACTGAACTCTTTGGGCCACAGGATTGTATCAGGATGTGAATAAAAGTCATCTTTTTACAGGTACCAAACCCCTGAAGTGATTCTTGTTATATCATTTATTATGCCCAGAAGCCCTTGTGGATGATGCGTGGGCTTTTTGTACCATTCAATTATTTTAAGTTCTTCCACTGGAAGCAGGGGTAATGGGTGGGAAGCTCTGATGAGCTGCTCTTTTCTGCAGGGCTTCCTGGAGGGAGCTGGGTTTCACCGGTCATTGGAAAGGTAAATCGAGTCTTCCATTGGTGGCTGTCTCTTTCTCAGTCGAGTGGATTTGGAGCTCCTCCAGGGAAAACGTTATTTCTTCTCCCTTTAACTATGCATGCATTCTTGTAAATCTCAGACTGACGGATTGGTGAAGGTTGAAAGTGTTTGAATGATAAACCAAGCAGCCCGCTTTCCCTAATGACCAGTACGGAGGCTCTAGTTAGAAATAAAGCAAAGCACGACTGTGCACTCCTACAACGATTTGACCAGAGAACATACAGCCTCATAAATGAGGAAAATAAAGAAGAAAGCCCAATTCTGTAATTTATTCTGAATCGGAGGCCAACTATCTTTAAGCAGTGGATATATGGAGCTGGATTTTGCACTGAAGACATATTGTAAATGTCGTGCTTTTGAACTATTTATTTCTCAGGGAGCAGGTGTGAGGTTTTTATTTCCTCCTAGAAATTCAAGCCTTTTTGACAGCATTCTATTTTTAGAATGCTTTCCTCCTCAAAAAGGCAAAACAAAATTCAAAAGCAATTAGAAAAACACCCCGGGAGAAGGCGATGTTCTGGCTATACCACAATAATGACCATCTGAATAAGGAAATGTGCGTGTAATATTTTTAACGCATCGTGTTTCGCTTCTATGTTTATTTTATCAGCCACATCGTAGGACCAGGCAGAAAGCACACCTCACAAAAATAGTCTTACATCTTGAATGCATAGCAGGACTGGTCGACATTATTGTCTTCAAACAGCATGCGATTCTGACATATTTTAAGGAATCCTGCACTGGGAATAGGAACTAGAGTTTTAGGCCCTGCTTCCGTAATCTTCTTGAACCCCCGTTTAGTTCACAATGAAAACAAAGTCAAATTTAAAAGATTTTTTGTTTTCTTTCGGCTATAATTCCTTTTACTTCACTGATAGGGCCCTTATCTTTCAACTTCTCAGTCTTTTGACGGTCTGAAAATACATCCTATGACATCTTCTAAATTTACTTGATGCCCTCATATATATGAAGCCATTGAAATTTTATACCATTTTAAATGTCACCCTGTGTTTCAAAGTACGGTGGTCAAGACTGTAATTTCACTTTTACAAATTACTGTCTTTCAGGACAAATTTTTAACTGTTTCCTCATTTTGGAAATTCATAAACTTCACTCTTTGTTATTTCTCATTTTAGTTAACGTATATCTACTGTTAATGAATTGGGTGAAACAGTTCTGTTTTCTTCTTCTAGGTGTGAAATCCATCTAGAACCTTGCCCTGCTATTCTAGACATTCACAAAAAATGCATGTGCACATTTTGACTGTGTAGAACCATAATTTTTGTTGGTACATGCTTGGCACTCAATAAACGATCTGATATTGTTCTACTAGACATCACACTGTTGTTAGCTGACAAGGAGAGGAATCCTACTCTGAAAGATTCCAGGTGTGCAGAGTAGAACTACTCCACACGATTTTAAGGACCTTTCAGAAATAGACAAGCCTGTCTGTAGGTGGTTCTGGGCCACCAACCTTTCAGTTAATAGACCAGTGCTTCCCAATTTGCACCTCGCAGGGATTCCATCCATCATACTGGTTCCCCCAAATGATAAATATTTAAATGTTTAGCTTTAGAACAGCTAAGCAGATCTAAATAAATTAGAAAGGAAATACTTGAGAGAATGGGCAGGTTCTTGAAAAAGAGCCTTTACTGGTAAAAAACTCGGTGTTGTGTTCTATAGATGCTTTGACAAGATTTCCAAGGGACATAACTGCTTTTCCTTTATGTCATCTACTGATGTCTTATTTTCAGAGCAATCATTTAATAATTCATCTGGCATCAGAAAATTTAACTTCACTTTAATTTTTGAGTGTAATAGTAATAAACGTTTTTTTGGTGTTAAAAACTGATGTTTATTGTCTCATAATGCAAGTGGTAGGTACAGAAATTTGGGGAGGGTTGTAGGCAGTGGGTTTCTCTCTCAGAAGGAGGTGGAAGAAGATCCTTGTCACTTTGTCGCACTGGGGGCACCTGTAGTCCCAGCAGATGGCCATGTGTCTTGGCATCCACGCGGGTCAATTCCTGCACGTGCCTAGGGCAGGGGTCTTGGTTTGCAGGGATATGCTTTCCTCCTGGCTGTTGTTTTCTTGATGGGGGTCAACATGGCCACTGCCTGTTTAGCTGTCTTTCCATCCCTTGCAGAGGATGGGTGTGAAGCAATCAAAGGTTGACATCACTCAGGCTGGTCATTTGAGATGCATCCTTTGGCCAATGCCTCCAGAAAATGACAGACTATAAAATGATAAAAGAACAGAACATTTCAAAGGGCAGCTTGAGAAGACAAAGTAAAATATTACAATGAAATGTGCAAAAAGGAAGAATATTCTCAGCATATCTTAAACAGAAATAACTGACGAAAAATGGAAGCCTTACATTGCAACAATGAAAGAGTCTATTGGCAAAATATGGAACAATACAAGAAGCATCAAAAGAATGTAGAAAGAATACAAAGATAACTGCCGCACAAGACCTCTTTCGAATATTGAAAAGCAAGGATGTTACTTTGAGGACTAAGGTGGGCCTGACCTAAGCCATGGTATTTTCAATTGCCTTGTGTGCATATGGAATTTCAACACTGAATTAGGAAGACAGAAGAAGAACTGATGCATTTGAATGATGGTGCTGGTGATGACTATTGAAAGTACCATGAATCACCAAAAGAACAAACAAATCTCTCTTGGAAAAAGCACAGCCAGAATGCTCTCTAGAAGCAATGTTGGTGAGACTGCATCACGTGTTCTTTGGACATGCTATCAGGAGAAGCCAGTGCCTGGGAAGGGACCTCGTGCGTGGTAGAAGAGCAGAGCAGCAGCAAAGGAGAGCCTCGGCAGGCGGATTGACACGGAGGCTGCAACAATGGGCTCACGTATGACGACAGCGATGCGGGACCATGAGGTGCTGCCTTCTGTTGTACATAGGGTCACTGTCAGTTGGAACCAAGTCGATAACACCTAACAACAAGAAAGTTATATGTATGTATAACATTAAAAAAATTTGTCCCATAAAATTATCTGAGCTAAAAAAATTGTAGAGGTTAAACAAGTACAAGTATCTTTTATTTACTACCTTCTAGATAAACAAAGTTAACGTTTATGTTGTTTACCTAGAAGACATTAAACATACTTGTCTAAACTGAGCCCCATGAGAGAATGACCTATACCAGTAACGAACAAATTTATAACTCTTCCCACCCCACCTCTGGATGACTTTATGCTTATGGAGGCTTCTGCTATTATCCCATGCTGATTAATCATAAGTTCATATTTGTACCTTCTGGTTATTTTTACCTGAGACTCAGATTAATTTATCTCACCTTTTTTTTTTAATTAAAAGATCTTTTTTTTTTTAAACATTTTATTAGGGGCTCATATAACTGTTATCACAATCCATACACACATCAATTGTGTAAAGCGCATTTGTACATCA
>NW_022103915.1:74638085-74646134 GCF_000313985.2 Echinops telfairi | reverse complement strand
TCTCTCTCATCACCAAATCCTGCTGAGTTACCATGTCCTCTTAGGTTCCTAAGTCTGGGATTTGATGCCATCTAATTTAGGATATATATATGCCATCTAATTTAGGATCTATATAGATAGATAGATTTGGATCAATTCCTCTCCCCTACCCCCCTTCCTGGTTTGCCTTTGTTCTAAACAATAGACCTTTAAGTCCCCCATGATTTATCTAGTGGTGCTTTGAACCTTGTCCAATTTTGGCCAATCTGTGTCCAGGACCACCTTGTGAATCCACTGTGGCAGAGTGCAACAAATTATGTACTCTGAGCTCTGGATGGGGACTTTCATGAGACAAGAAAAATGTTAACCTAGATGTAAATGTTTCTTTTTGTTTTATGAAATAAAATCTTATCTGATCAGAGAGTTCCGAAAGTTGCTACTACACCCCAACCCAAGGGGATTACATTCAGCACCAGAGAGCATTTCATTTTTGCAGGCACAACTTGCATTGGTCATTTAAATTAATTCCAGTGGACAGGAGCCAGTTTTAACTCTATGACCCACAAAACTGGCATTGTTATTCGCAGTCATGTTCACAATAGAGAAAAGCAACAGCCTGTCCCCCTTGGGCAGCTTAGGAGGCTGCTTCCTATGAGGAGGCAGGGATATGGTGGTGAATTTAGGATTTGGGATCAGTTAAAGCCAGATTACAATTCTAGCTCTTCTACCCACTTGCTGTGTGTTTGGGAGACATTGTATAACCTTTCTGTGTGGTTTTTTGGACCTGCTTTGCCAGCTATCATGAAGCTCAGAAACAATATGCATAATATACCTAGCACAGTGCCTGGCACGCAGGAGGTGCTCAGGAGTGGTCAATTAAGATTGGGGCTAATGTGACACAGAGAACTACCTGGGGGGTCTTCCTGCATGGCCTACTTTTAGATCAGCAGTTCTCAACCTGTGGGTCGCGACCCCTTTGGGGGGTCGAACGACCCTTTCACAGGGGTCGCCCGATTCATAACAGTAGCAAAATGGCAGTTATGAAGTAGCAATGAAAATAATGTTATTTTTGTTGGGGGGTCACCACAACATGAGGAACTGAATGCCAAGTTAGCGGCATTAGGAAAGTTGTGAGCCACTGTTTTAGATGATCCTGGACCTATGGGCTTCCAGTGGTCCAATAAGCCTTATAGGAGCATCTGCTCCAGCGGCCCTTCCTCAATTTAACAGGCTGCACCCCGGAAAGAATTGGGGCTATCAGTAGGAGCTCTGTTGGTGCAGTAGTTACAGCACACGGCTGCTAACCACAAGGTTGGCACCCCTTCCCCCCACTGGGTGTGCAGGAGAAAGATGTGGCAGTTTGTGTTTGTAACGATCGCCGGTGTTGGAGGCCCTGCAGGGCAGTTCTGCTCGGTCCTGTGGGCTACTATGAGTCAAGGCAACCTGACAGCAGTGGGCTAGTGGAGCAGGGGAGCTGCTGGTGCACTTCGACCTCTGATTCACACCGCTCCAACTTGTCCTGAAGGCCTTTACTCATTCCACCAGCTCTCTGCTCATGAATGTCTCCGAATCCCTCAAGCAATCATGCTTTTCATAAGGATCTACTGCTTGTCTTCATGTGTATCCTTCTGTTTCCCTAAGCAATTGGAAGCCTGTACGACAAAGACGCCCCTGGTTGCTCTTGTATTACCAGGGAGTCTGGCACAATGTTGCTCATGGCTGCCATGGTGAAACTAGGCACAGAGATGGTTTTCTCTTGGATGCCTGGAAGGTGCTCTTCTAGGCTGCCATTAGATGTCCCTTTCTAATGTCCCCAGCACCTACCTGCCCGCTACTCTTGTCAATTGAAATAGGTCTTCAAACTGGGTCCAACTCAGTCATGGCTGACAAAGTGGAACTGGAACAGACTTGGATTTTTAAAATTTGGGTGGCCTGGAATGCTAATCCCAATAAGAAAAACCTGCAGACTGAGCCCTGGACTGGGAGACGTTGGTGCATCGCACTAGATTATTGCCAGCCCTGTGGAGAGTAGCACCTATTCAAAGCAGTAGCCTGCCACTGTCTTTGTGTGGGGCCTTGTCGTTACAGTTCAAGTGATTGAGTCGCCCTGCAACTCGTTTGCTGCCTTGATTTCTGGAGGGAGATTCCACTGTAGCAAGCCTTTGACCCAGAATTATTCCCATTCCAGTTACGGTTCAGGTTCATTTATATAAAAAAGATCTGGCTCTATCCGGATCTGCTTCATCTGCCATGGCTAAACAGGACTGACTTTGGGGAATTTCAAGACATTTGATGTAGCGTCCTGAAAGTTTCATCAATCCAGCTCAACATGCATGGATTAGACCCCTCTAATGCATGAAAAGTATGATTGTGTAGGACATAAATGAATGAATAAAACAGTGAAAGAATTAGAGAAGTTACAAACCCATGTTATTAACCCTGTGATTAAGAAGAGCGCTGTGGGAAAGTAGATGAATCTACATTAATTCAGACAGGGTTCAGGGCATAAATAGGAAATAATATTTGACCTGAATTTCATAGAGTAACTAAAGGACACCCCCCACACCCAGCCCCGGCCAGTTGGTTGGATAAGATCATTCCTGAAAACAGGTGCCCACTTATACTGTAAGAAACAGATTTTTAAAATATAAGGAAAATAATTGTTTGGAGAGTGAGTATTTAGAGATGAGCTTTAAAACGAGGCTGAAATAGAATTGGGAAGGGACTTTCATGAAAAAGTTTACGTAAAATGAGGATTTATATAAAAACTTTTATTTTCCTTATGCTTCTTTTTATAATTTGAGGGAAAATGCTCTGAGCAATTTTCCCCCCAAGACTAAATGAATAATAAAACTTGCAGTGAAACCTCTTAGAATTTTATCAAGGGAAATTCTACATTTTAAATTGTGCATTTACTTCTCTAATACAGATTTCATTCACACAAACTACTGCACATTAAAAAGTGTTCTAGTATTAAAATACTCCATAAAGTTATCTTTGCCTTCTTTCCACAGTTATTAAGTATATAAGCAGACCCAGGGGCTAGGCATCTACTCTTAATGATCAAAAGGAGCATGGGTTGGGAGGTGGTTCCCAGGTACAGTCCAAGCATTACCTTGGAAGTGGTTTTGTGATTTAGCAATGAAGAGTCAGTATTTCTTTCAGGTGTTAACTATGGTGTAGTTAAGAATGTTCTCAGCCTGAATTGTCTACATCAGTGTGGTCTAGACGTGTCTGGACGTGTCTTCTCTATGACTGCAAAGAATTGGCAGGTTTGTCACATCAGTGGCAGAGTGTCTTGGCATCAGGGCCATCCTCAGAGAGCTATTATTCGAGGTGAGCTCGAATAACCAGAGAGTGGGGTGCTTCTGGACTCAGGCTGGATTCTACTTCTATAAACGTCATCAGGGTGAAGGTGGGGGTAGTTGGTTGTATTCAAGAGCTGCTGCACTAAAGAATTGGCGTGTTATTTGAGCACAAGACAACTGCTTCAGAAACCTTTAACGGGGTACATTCTACATAAAGGAGAAAGACACAATCCACTCTGTGATGCAAAATCAAGTAGCCAGAGGTTTCTTCTAAATACACTTAAACTTTCTTAAAAATGTAGGTGAAGGTTTACAGAGCAGTCCATATTTTCACATTCAATTTATACACTTTCTGATTCAATCTATTCATTGTATTGCCCTCAATGCGCAGTGCTTACCCGTGTCCTGCCTGCCTTTCCAGTTTCCAGTCCTCTTTCTTTCTTAACTCTCTCAACTTTGTCCTTGCATAAATGCTGCCCCTTTAATCTTAAATGGTTGATTCTAACACAAGTGGTGAGTTCAGTCCCAGACCTAAAGGGTAACGGCCGTAGGCTTCGGAGTCCCACCAGTGACGAGCTGATCAAGAAGCCTGATCTCTTTTCTTAGTTTGCATTCTGTTTCACATTTTCCTTCCACTCTATCTAGGACCTTCTAATGTGATCCTTTTGATAAGAGTTGGTAGCTGTAGCCAGCCACCAGCTAGTTCTTAAAATCTCAGGGTTTGGAGACTGATGTCTGCATGGTCCCTTAGTCCATTGGACAGATTGTTTCCATCTATCTTTTTAAATTTTTATCACTCTTCTTTCCTCTGAACAAAGATAGACCAATAGCTGCACATTAGATGACCACTCACAAGTTTTAAAAACCTTCGTTGCTATTCACCACAGTAGGATGTGTAGCGCTGTCTTTGTGAATTGTATTATGCCAGTTGACCTTGGGATCCTCCAAGGCTGTAGTCCTGATCCCCTAGACCCAGCGACTCATTCCCTAAGGTGCTGAGTTATGTCTTAGCAGTTTTCATCACTTTGCCCCTGTATGTTCTGCCATACTCATGGATATATTTGCAGTGAAAGTCTTTGATAAAACACACACAAAAGTAAAAGTTAAAAAGGATGAAATATTTGCTTCAAGCCCCCAAATTTGCCTGTTTTCCCCCGTGGCAGGACCCACCCACTCTGAAGACCACTGCGCAGCCACATTAGTGAGAGGGGCCTGGTGGTGGCTGGAAATAACACCTCTTGTGACAAAGGTGTCCACGCTGTCATGCGTGGACAAACATGTGAGCCCCATGCTGGAACTCGAAGAAACTCTACTGAGGGCTTTCTTTGCAGGGCCTTAGGCTTGTGAGGCACATCGGAGAAAGAACTAGCAAATTAGGGGTATAGGAGTCCTAGTGGTACACAAGGTAAGCACTTGGCTGCTAACTGAAAGTTGGATGGTTTGAAGCCTCCTAGCGGTTCTGTAGGATGAAGGTCTGGCCATCGGTTCCTGTAAAGAGTACAGCTGAGAAAACTGTCTGGTGAGTAATTACACCTTGTTACATGGGTTTACGAGCCTACTCAACTACGTCCAAATCTGTTCAACAGCTTCTAACATTTGTAACTCCATTAGTACCTCTAGGTTCATGAGTGCTGGAGTAACTTGGTTTGTACCAATCAAAAACAGTTTTCAGATAGTGTATTGGTACTGCATGTTAGTTTACCAGGTATAATTTATCAACAAATGTGGACTATGAAAGGTAGAAATTGAGAATTTCTTTTGTTTTAATCATTTTATTATGGGCTTATACAACTCATCACAACCCATACATACATCAATTGTGTAAAGCACATCTGTACACTCATTGCCCTCATCATTCCCAAAACATTTGCTCTCCCTCTATAAGCCCCTGGCATCTGCTCCTCATTTTTCCCCTCCCTCAAGAATTTCTTTAAGTCTGTTTTATCTCATCCAATTCTTAGGTTCTCTTTGAAGAGAATAATATTGAAGAGAATACTAACCACCTCTCTTAGTTTCCTAGGGTTCCTGTAACAAATGAATTGAATGTCTTCAAATGATAGAAATGTATTATTTCTCAGTAGTGGAGGCATTGGCAGGGCCAGGCTCTCTTTAAGGTTCTGGGGGGAGAGTCTGTCACATGCCTGTCTCCCCACTTTGGTCATACAAGTGCTTGTTGGTCTTTCTTGGCTTGTAGATGCATCATTCTAATCTCTGCTTCTGTCATCATATGACATTTTCCATGGGTGTCTACTCCTTCTCTTCTGTTTATAATGACACCATTCTTACTGGGCCAGGGCCCACTATAATGAATTGATTTTAATATGTCATTGTCTGCAAACGCCCAGTCTCCAAATAAGATCACATTCACAAGTACTGTGGGGAAAAGGCTTTCACCTTATGTTTTTGGAGGAGGCAATTCGACTCTTGATATCATCCAAGAAGTTTGAGGTCGTGATAGTTAGCTACCTTTCTTCTACCTTGCTCCCAAGTTGTGATGAACGCAAACCCAGACCAAATATTACCACCCATACAGGTATTTATTAGATTAACTTTCATTGGCAAAAAAGGCACACGTATTTTATATAGTCTGTTAGCGAGGTTTGATGAAGTCCTAGTACCACACACATCCTGACGAAAAGCTTTATTCAAGGTAGCAATTTCTATCCTTCAGTAAATTGATCGCAATCAGAAATTCTCCTCCACCAATTGTGGAAGGCGAGGCAGGTTGGCGATTTAGCAGCAGACAGCATAATGAAGGGTGTGGGCTGAGGCATCAGAGGATTCTTATCCTTCCTTTGTGCAAGGTTTCTAAGCTATTTGAACTAGCCTGAGTATGTTGAAAGACTTCCCTTTCACCACGTCTAACTTTCAATGGCAAGCCATTGATTCAAGCATAGGGACTATTGTGAGTCTGGCTGAGGAGCCGCAGGGTCTTGGTCTATTGCGCAGGCGGTCCCCACCGGCCCCACTGGCAACCACTGCTGCTGACCAAGGGCAGAGGGAGGGGTTCCATGTCTGATAGGAGGACCCTAATGGGCGCGACCCCTTCCCTGAGCTGAATAGTGTAGGGGGCTCGTACACAATCCATCCATGGCGTCGAGCACATTAGTACTTCTGTTGCCATCCTCATTTTCAAAATATTTTCTTTCTACTTGAGCCCTTGGTATCAGTTAATTTTTACCCTCCCTCCCTCCCTCCCTCTTCCTTTCTCATGAACCCTTGATAATTTATAAATTATTATTTTTTCATGTCTTACAGGGACCAATGTCTCCCTTCACCCACTTTTCTGTTGTTCATCTTCCTAGGAGGGGGTTATATGTAGATCATTGTGATTGGTTTCCCTTCTCCCCCCACCTTCCCCTTACCCTCCTGGTATGGTTACTCTCAATATTGGTCCTGAGGGGTTTATCTGTCCTGGATTTCCTGTGTTTCCAGCTCTTATCTGTACCAGTGTACATGCTCTGGTCTAGCCAGATTTGTGAGGGAGAATTGGGGTCATGATAGAACTAGAGGAAAGTTGTATGTTTCATTGGTGCTATACTGAACCCTGACTGCTCATCTCTTCCTTGTGACGCATCTGTAAGGGGAGGTCCAATTGTCTACAGATGGGCTTGGGTCTCCACTCTGCATTCCCCCTCATTCACATTGATATGCTTTTTTGGTCTGGGTCTTTGATACCTGATTCCTGATCCCATCAACACCTCATGATCACACAGGCTAGTGGGCTTCTTTAATGCGGACTTTGTTGCTTCTCAGCCAGATGGCCACTTGTTTATTTTCCAGCCTTTAAGACCCATATGCTGTATCTTTTTATAGCCGGGCACCATCAGCTTTCTTCACCACATTTGCTTATGCGCCCATTTTGTCTTAGTGATCGTATAGGGAAGGTGAGCATCATGGAATGCCAGGTTATTAGAACAAAGTGTTGTTGCATTGAGTACTTGAGTAGAGGTCCAATGTCTGTCTGCTACCTCAATATGTAAATATATGTTCATAGATCTATTTCCCTATCGTTATAGATAAATATATTTACATCTTTACACATTGGTGTTTAGAACTCTATAAATGTCCTTTCCCTCCTAGTTATTTCCTCTAATTCCTTTTACTTTCCTTTTGTCCCACTATCATGTTGGGCTTTCATTCAGGTTTCAGTAATTCCTCTTGGCTACATTGCCCTTGACCAAGCCCTACCAGACATCCTATATTCTCCTGGCCATGAATTTTAGATCACTTGTTCCTTTGTCCCCAGGTTGGTTCATAACCCCCTCCCTTACCCCCTCCTCCCCCTCTCCCATGTCCCCCCTGAACAGTCGGTCCTGTTGTTTTCTGCTCCGAATTATTTATCCTGCCTGTCTTATCTAGATAGATATGCAGAGACAACAATAAGCACAAAAACAAGACAGAGTAAAACAAAGTAACCAAAAAACCCAGAAAACAAAACAACAACAAAAAACCAATGACAAGAAAGAAAAGCCTATAAATAGTTCCAGGTCTGGAGCATGTACATGGGTACAGCTAAGAGCTGGAAACACAGAGAATACAGGACAAACTCCTCAAGACCAATATTGAGAGTAGCCATACCAGGAGGGTAAGGGGACGGTGGGGGGAGAAAGGGGGAACCGATCACAATGACTTACCTATAAGGGAGACATCGGACAGTACAAGACATGGAAAAATAATAATAATTTATAAATTATCAAGGGTTCATGAGGGAGGGAGGGGAAAAAATGAGGAGCTGACACCAAGAGCTCAAGTAGTAGGA
>NW_022103915.1:74632090-74636872 GCF_000313985.2 Echinops telfairi | reverse complement strand
ATGAAAGCCATTAGTATTGTTTTTTATGATTATACACATTTATGATAAGTTCAGCCCTAACAGGCCCACAGAGCTTTCTATATTTCTAGATCATATAAAGATAAGAAATAGATATAAGGTCAGGAAATGGTCCCCTCCTTCTAATTGCCCCAGAAATCTGAATTCGTTTTCTATAAAACATGTTTCCTCCTTTCCTATCATCTTCACAAGACCATAAAAATCAATATTTCCATTGGAAAAGATTTCCCTTAAATTTTTAAGTTTTTAAATGTAAATGAAGCATTTTGAGGGGCCTTACAATTTAAACACTCCTAAGACACATCAAACGCGCATTGAATTTATGGACTGCAGTTTTGAATTTGTGCCCCAAATAACTGTTGTTATGAAATACTGCAATGTCAATGTTATGGGAATGACTGTTGTCCAATAGACCTGTAAAAGTCCCTTCAAACAATTTCTAGTGTCAAGCACCATTGCCATGGTTTTTCTTGAGTAATGGGTACTGGAGCTCCCTTTTATGAATCAGATAATCGATGGCAAGAGTCCCAAGAGGATGACATACAGGAGACTTCTTCTCCGGCACTGTAGTAGGTGAGAGTGGCCATCAGGAATCCTGGGCATGAGAACCAGCTGGGCGCCCTGGCTGGATCCAGGAGGAAAACCTTCTTAATTGATGGGCAGTCCTGAGGACATGCTTGTAGAAATGAGTGAAAGATCTAGTGCTTCTTCAACTTTGGGGGCAGTTGGTTGAGCCTGGCAGGATTGTTGTGTGGGGGCACCCATCATGGTTTAGGATGTATCAAAGCCTTGTGGCAACTTCTAGGGTTCAAGTAAAAAACCCCATAATTGGAATGGTAGGAGGTAAAAAGAAGCAGAAGGCCTTGTTTGTCAGTATCTACATTCTTCTTGAAAACTATTAAGTTTCTACTTAAATAAGTTAAAAGAATTGAAGGTTTACAAAGCAATATGTGTTTGTGTCAGTCTGGGTAGACTACAGAAACAACTTCATAAACACACATGTATATAAGGGGAGGTTTATGTACAAGAGGAATTGAACATTGAGAAAACATCCCAACCCAGTCTAGTCCAAGGCCATAAGTCTGATATTAGCCCATATGTCCGATATCAATCTGTAAAGACCTCTTCAGACTCAGGAAACACATGCAATGAAATTGCCAAATGCAGGACAGTCACAAGCCAGTGGGTAGGAAGTCTTTGGGTCCAGTGGCGTTGCAAGCATCTCAGTGCCGGTAGGAGTCTGTGACTTCTCCGGCTTTCGAGGTCTGCTTGCATCTGTGTAGCTTGTGTTCTGCAATGTCTCCCAGGGTGTAGCAGAGAGAGAGAGGTGTCTTCCGCCTCCATGGAGGAAGTAGCAGATTTCCCAGAATTCTCAGGAGAAGGCCATGCCCATAAAGAAGTCTCATTGGCTATCTCCAGATTGACAGCCTAGATTCCATCACTACACTCTTAATCCTCAAATTTACACCAGATTAGGTGACTACCACAGTTTTTTCTTATACTTAAATAAAATATTTTAACACTTGAATTTGAAATTTGCTAATACATGCTCTATTTTTAAATACAGTTTTATTTAGAAAATAAAAAGTAAAATGTCCTCTCTTAAGCAGGAGATACAAGCTCATTCTATCCCAAATCCCTAGAGGTAAATAGTTTATAAATTTGACATAAATATTCCTGTGTAGTTTCTATGATCTATATGTAAATACTTTAAAATATATTACTGCTATCTAGCTTTTCAGTCTCCTGTGACTTATTTTTATCTACCAAACACTAGATCAGAGACTTGGTTGAAAGACAATATAATGATTTTCCAGGTTATTTTTAAATGTTCGTGAGACAGTATTGTTTCCACAGAGGCATTAAGCTTAGAAGTCTACATCTGACTTCACTTTTAAGACTTTTAGATGTGCTGTAGACATTAAATCATTCCCCGCTTTCTTCTTCCAGTCCAGAGCCAAAATGGATCGTAAGGGTTTGTAAATTTTATTATATTGCTTCAGATTACTACCGGCTCTACTCTATGGATTGGTAACTATGGATTAAGAAACAAAAATCAAGAAAAGACCTTAAAAATATGAACCTTTATATATTTATGTTTTCTTGTGTATATAATAAAAATGTTGAGTTGGCATATTTAGGTCATAACATTTTTTAGGTCATTACTTTTCAGATGGGTGCTAACTGAAGATGTTAGTGATAGCAATTCAAGAGGACTCCAAAAAATAGAATGAAACAATAATAAACATTTTCCATGAAATTTTAAGATACCCCTTGTATATGTTTATCTACATGTATGTATCTATATGCATGTATATGTTCACATATGTGTGTGTAATTTAAAAGCATTATTATTGGTCTAGTTAGGGAAGAATAGTAACCTGTGTTTATCTCAGCTCAGAGACCGGGAACTGACTAAGCTGAATAATGAAAGGTTTTCTTCGTTCTCACCCCTTCGTGTACTGCAGGCATAGCTGGGACTGAGTCTGGAACTGTCTTCACCACCCCATGCTGTACCACCTCCCAGCTCCTGGCAAAGCCCTGCCATAAAGTTACCTAGACAATGGCACTGGCTCCTATGCACTCTCTGGGCCTGGTGGTAGTGGTGACGGGGGTGTGGTGTGTGTGTGTGTGTGTGTGTGAAGTGGGATTCAGCAGCAGTGCCCCTCTGTCTTCTCTCTGACCACGGCCATTTTGCTCTCAAGCTCAGCCTCGCTGTAGTCATCTTTCACTGATCCGCCTCACTGTGCCTCGTTCAGCCTTCTGTTTCTCAGCTAATGGCCGCCTAGTCCCTGGAGACAAAAGGGAAGCCAAGTGATGAGAATCTCTTTCACATTCTACTACTCTACCAGAAATACATTTCTCTTTATGGTCTTCCTCTGGGTAATAGAGGAAGAGGCAAATATCGTTGTAAGCATAGACTTTAGGATCAGGACAGAATAGAATTGCTCCCTGCTCTGACGCTTAGCTGTGTGACTTTGAGCAATTCCCTTAAAAATTTTTACTACTCAATTCCCCACTCGATGAAATGAGGATAGCTATATTTCCTAGCTCCAAAGAGATAGTCCAGGTGTAAGGATGGCCTGGGGGCCATCTCTGCCCACCTCTGGCTTCACACAGGCTCAGACCTACTCTCCCAATTCTGGCACCAATGGCCCCTTCCCCTGGCACTCTGCATCTCCACTGGGCTCAATAATCCCCTGCAGTGGCCACATGCAACTCACGGTCCATACTCGTGTGGTTTATTAGGGAAGCTAGTATACAGTTCAGGATCAGGTGCCTTTTCTCAGGAGTGTGCCCTCAGGCATGTCTCTCTCTGGCTTTTGGCTCCTGATCCCAGAGGTTCCTTGGCCTTGGTCCTGCTCAGGAAATCGGACAAAAGCTCTCTTGGTGCTGCTCATAAAGACTCAAAAGGTACCCTCTCCAGTACACCCTGCCTCTGCAAGCCAGCCTCCTCGCCTTTTAGACACACTCAGCTTTACGGCTCAGTCGGCCGGGAAGTCCACTGCTCTGTTCTTCTTGGTTCCGTTGCTGCTGCTGCTGCTACTGCTCCCACTGCCACCTCTTTTCCACAGCTTCTCTGGGTGCCGCAGCTTCCTGTCTCCTGGATCAAAGAGGTTCAGGGTAGGGTTGTTGGGGTCCAAAGGATGAGCTTCTCTCTTGATGGTAGTGAGATTTCCCCCTTTCCTGCTTCTGAAACGGCTCATTTTATACCCAGTGGGATGGCACAATTGACCAATCCCTGTTAGAATTTCATGCACACTATCTGGATGGTCTCACCCAATCATTTGATGGAGGTGACAAAGACTGTGGCTAGAAGAGCCATTAGGCACTGGACCCGGGCAGTTGAAGTCTCTTTAGTGTGGTGTTTGGCACAAGAAGTGCCTGGCATGTGTGGGAAGTGGCGGTAGTAATTTCCTTCTAGTTCAGCCTCTCTTCTTGGGCTCACCCACACTGTAAACTTCCCCTTTTGTTTGGACTCCTTCCTCTTCCTAGACCCAGTTGCTGTTGCCTTGACTGAGGAAGACTCGGAGAAGAGCTGTCCAATAGGGATTTCAATAGCTGAGTTTCAGAAGTCGATGGCTAGGCTTCTCTTTCAAGGCACCTCTGTGGGTGGATTCATAACGCCAAGCATTTGGTTAGCAACCAAATGAATTAACCATTTGCACCACCCAGGGATGCCTTCTGTCTGTAAATATGCTCAAATATCTCCTAGGTTAAAAATGAACAAGACTGAAAATAGAAATCCCGAAAAAGCAACCTGAACAACATCAAGAACAAAAAACGCAAACACTCTTTCTTCACCCTGTCTTTCTGTCTCATTTTTTTCTCTCCTCTCACCCATGCTTGTTGACGAAGGAGGATATGTTGCTTTACATCCGCTTTTATCCTAGAGCGATGTGCATTCCTTGCCCTGTGCCGTGGAAACTGCTCACCAAGGTTCCCCTGGAGATGCCTTGCAGTGGTGTCCTCTAGTGGAGCCCGTGCAGCTGCTTTTCTGTGAGGTCTCTGGGTAACTGTCAACCCAAGTGCCCTGCTCTCTTCCACCCCAGCGACTAACGCAACCCCCCAGTGCAGGCCAAGCGGACACTCTCGGAGCTTGAACATGGAGGGCAATGCCAGTCGAGGGTGGGCATGCCTTTCTTTGCGCTATTCCTTGTGGGTTTGTTTTTCTATTTGGAGTCTGGGATCAGTCTTGGATTTCAATATCTTTCTCTACTACGTGGGCTGGGCAGTCACTTTCCTTGCTTACAACAAAATAAC
>NW_022103915.1:74613672-74631893 GCF_000313985.2 Echinops telfairi | reverse complement strand
GGTCCTCATTTTTCCCCTCCCTCCCCGCTCCCCCCTGTTTATAGAGCAAGTTACTGTTTAAGTCAGGACTTAAAATATTATAAAGGAAGATATTTTGGTCTTCATATAACTCAGTTTCTCACACTGTTGATGATTTTTTCCTTGAAATTTTCTGTTGTAAATTCTCTCGTTATGTTCTGCCCAGCTTCCTCTGTTATTTCTCTGCTTGCCTCTGTGTAGCCCCACCCCACCCTGCAACCTCTCCTTCAGTGTTTGTTTCTGAGCTGCCAGGCTTGGTCCTGTTCCCAGACTAATGCAGGGTCTCTCTAACTGCTCCCTGAACCCCCTGGCAGGCAGAAGGAGCAAATAACTCCTTCTCTGAATAATGCTTTTAAATGCACTGAATAAAATGGATAGGATAACAAAGGACATGAATTATACAGACATATAATTGTCAAAATATTTCTAAAAACGATGAACATAAAATGGGTGCTTCTTTATGAACACATGCAATAGCAACATTTGTTGGTGGATCTAATCACGATTGTAGGGAGTATAAGTGCTATTTCAAGATATTGTTAATAACTACAGTGTGATGTGAAAATATCTGGGACTTCTGATGATAATATCACAGGTACAATTAATACTCTTGTGGTTTGTTGTCTATATTCATAATTGAGGGAAATTCTACCTAGAAGTTAGTGACAATTCTGAGAGATATAGCTAATGAGTTAACAATATTTATAGGCCCTCACTGTGGACTGACATTTTCTTAGGTCTTTGGAAACAAATTTATGGAGTTGAAAACAACCTCACAGCATGCAATTAAATCAGGGCGACCGCTAGCCCATATGGCACTTCTAGGGTGTGTGGGCTAAACAAAGATCTCGCTTTCTCAAGACATTTTCTTTGTTGTCGTTGTTGTTGTTATTGTGAAGTGTGGTAGAGGCAATTCCAATTCACAATGGCCCCCAGTGGACAAAACAAACAGACAGAACAAGGCAATGCCTGGCCAGCCCTGCAGCACTCTCACAGTCATTGCTGTCTTTGCGCCCTTCCTACAACACTGTGTCCATCCGTTTCACCGAGGGGCTTCCTCGCCTTTTCACTGTCCCTCTGTGTTAACAAGCACAATAGTCTTCTCCATCCGCATGATAGATTGATTTGCTTCGGACAGGAAACTCGACTGCAATCTGCTTGAAATGTGTGCTCTGCAAGTCTAGGATACCTAGGTTGGAAGGACACGCTCTTGGAAGTGGGACCCCCGTGCATGGCACATCCTGTCCAACTACATGGCAGCCTTCAAGGCAACAAGCTCATTGCCATCTAGTTGACTCCGACTCAAAGTGGCCTATAGGACAGGGTAGAACTGCCCCCGTGGGCCCCTGAGACTGTAGTTCCTTCCAGGAGTAGAAAGCCTGGTTTCAAACTGCTGACCTTGTGGCTAGCAGCTCAACAAAGAACCACTACACTACCAGGGAAGCCTTAGCCATGGGATTATTGTCCAAGAGATGGTCAAGGTTTGTAGAGGAAAGACAAAAGATGTCAGGTGTACTTTATGATAGAAAAGAGAAGCTAACTTTCAAAACATCCACGTGATTCTCAGACCACATCCAGACCACAGTCTTATACAGACCGGAAACCGCGCCAAAGAGCACCATGCTTAGCTGGGTATGCATCTTGAAACATCGGCTGCTCTCAAGTCCAGAATCACCGTGTGCGTTAGATATAACCACACCGTATACACCTTTATCTTTTCTTTTCCTCCTTCTAACCCTGGTACAGATTTCCTAGTACACCTTTTTGGTTTATGTTGAAGAGCTAAAAATTACGGCCATTATCCATTCTTTTGCCACTTATACTTCCCTTGGAACCCTTGTTCCTTTGGAAACCCTGTGGTTTGATGGTTGACAGATCTGTTCTGTGAATAAAATCGAACTCTTTCTTATTTCCTCATGAGGAAAAGTCTTGGCTTTAAAAGCATTTGGCTGTACTTTGTTTCCTTCCTTTTCCATCTCCAGGGTGAGTCTCCCACCGGTGTGTTAGCTAGGAGGAGGGCCAGGTATGCTGGGAACCGTGGCAGTTCCCTCTAGGTATCTTCTGGTTTTTGACTTTGCAGGAGTACTGTTATAACAGGAGAGCAGTGCTTCCGATAATGATAGGTGTGGGCTGTGGCTGCTCCCTGTGAAGCTGGAGAGGGCAGTGGGGCTCCCCAGGTAGAAGAGAGGAGAGCTGGGAGGTGAGTCAGGTGAGCAGACCTCTGGTCCAGTATTAGAAGTCTGTGTGGGGTGAATCAGTGACGGACAAACCCCCCCCAAAACTATTGATGTCAAGCCGATTCCATCTCATGACCACCCCACGTGTATCAGAGTGGAACTGCACACCATAGGATTTTCAATGGACAAATGTTGCGGACGTGAATTGCCGGGCCTTTTTCCCTCGACACTGTTGGGTGTATTGAAATCTCCAGGCTTTTGGTTTGTCACCTCAATAGTGACTCACTGTCATTGAGCTGCTTCTGACTCACAGTGCCTCCACAGAACAGGGTAGAATGGCCCCTTGGCCGTTTTGATACTTTAAATCTCTACAGAGTAGAAAGCTTCATCTTTCTCCCGCAGAACAGCGGGTGAGTTTGAACCGCTCACCTTGTGGTTTGCAGCTCCGTGTGTATCCCATTTTGTAGTCAAGTGTAAACCATTTTAGTCCGCCCGAATCCGATAGCCTTGTATCATTTTCAGTCATGACTAGGATGGTAGGGATTTGCTCCATTGTGACCCTGCTTGACCGTGAAACCTCAGACTTGTATAAAGTAGCATTAGTGCAGACACTCACTGAGGCTCAAGGTGCCCGAGAGGTCTGGCGAGACTAGAAGCTGGCAGGCTGGTCCCTAGGCTGGTGCCCTCATCTGGATGGTGACGTCCTGCCACTCACTGGAGTCCTAGGTCCCTGTGGGATTCAATGGTCCCTGGTTTCTAAAGAGAGACGCACACATCACTCAGAAGGACAGTAGGATGAGCTGAATGCTAGACCCGAGTTCCCGAGCAGACAGAATACTAAGGGATGGCCACACGAGGAGTGATCTAACCTCGTGAGAGGTGCTTTTTCCAGGAAACCTGGTTTCTGACTTTTAAAGGAAACCAGAAATACAAAAAACACACACAAAGCAGAAGATCTACTTTAAAAAACATTTTGTTTGGAAATAATTTTAGATTTACAGAAAAGCTACAAATGCAGAGTGCTCCCATATACCCTTCACGCAGCTTCCTGTAATGGTAGCATCTGACATAACTATGGCCAATTTATAAGAACTAAGAAGTTAACATTGATAACATATTACTATTAGTTAAGTTGTTCTTCCCGGTTTTCCCAGGTTGTTTTTTTTCATTAATGTCCGCCTTTAGTTTTCATCTGTTGCTCCAGAATCTACCAGGATTTCAAATTTAGTTAGTCATGTGTCTCCTTAGGCTTCTTTGTATAGTCTCTCTCTCTCTCTCTCTCTCTCTCTCTGTGTTTACTACTTGTCTTTTCTTGCCTTTCATGACCTTGACTCTTTTCAAGACTAGTTGTCAGGTGCTTTGTAAAATGCCCCTCAGTTTGAGTTTGCCTGAGATGATGGGAAGACCGTCATAGAAGTGCAGTGCATTCCATTCTGTCAGGGGCTCATCACACACACCGCTGGTTACCGGGGAAGCTAACCTTTATCACATGGTTAATGCGATGTTTACAACGAAGGTTGCTATTTTTCCCTTTCCCGTGGGTGGCATGGTAGGAACTCCTTAGGTTTTTGGCTGCCTGGAGCCTGCTCACTGCCAATTGCACCCACCATTTCTCCAGCCTCAGAGAGACATCAAGGGTCTTCCCTCGTCTGTCCTCTCTTGCTTCCTGGGGCCTTGTTTGGTGGCCAGCCTATTTCCATTCCCCGTATTTGCCTTTCTCTTCCTTGGCCTTCCTCCTGAAGGAATAAACACACTCAGAATCTCTCCCATTAAAAACCTACACAGACACAAGCTCACACACACAGAACAGTAACTCCCTCCACAGCCGAGCCACTTTCTCTGCCCTTGCTTGTGTGCCATCCTCCATGTACAGCCTCCTGCGCTCAGGCCTCGCTCCCTCGCCTTCCATCCTCCTGCTCACGCACCTGGGCTTGATGCCAAGGGTCAGGCTTTGTCATTTCCTACCCTGACCGCTTCTTTTTCAGTTAGGAGGTGCCACATGAGCTAAACTGCTGCTGGTCATCCCCAGGAGCTGATGGTGTGTGGGGCAGTTCCTTCTGGGTGCCAAGTTGGTGGGTTGTCAGAACTGCACACTGATAGTCTGTCTCCTGTGGCCAGCTGTGACTTTCGGTGTGGGGGGTGGGGTGCTGGTAGTTGTGGTCTTTGGCAGATGTTCTGACTCTTCAGTCTGAGGTTTAGGAAACCGCTGTGAGACCAAGGCCATCCATCCTGAGAACCAAGTCCTCTACGTTATAGGATGTTGACTTTAATTGACTTCGCATATTTCAGTTATTACTGCTATTTTTTTCTAACGAGAAAGTGAAAGATTTCTTTACCAGCACTTAATTGTACCTTTGGATTAACAAGTGTTGTGTGTTGTGGATGTGTGTCCGTGTGTGTTGGGAAGTAGAAGTGAAAGGTGGTGTTGGTCCTCAGAGCTGTAAAACACATTTCCCCTTATTCTCAGCATGCTTAGCCAAGGTTTGATTATGGAAATTGAGGTGTTGGACTCTCAGACTTGGGCCCTGGGGAGAAAAGTCACAGTGCAGCTCAGTGGAGGCTGAGGAAGGAGGTTCTGGACTGACCCCAGGCTAACCTCCCTCTTCACACAGCCGTGGGAAGGGCTTCAAAAAGGACCTGTCTGGTAGCCAGGCACAGCACATTACCAAATCCTCTGCAGTGGGCTGCCCCACCTCAAGCCATGAGCTCTTCAGGTGACTACAAACCCCTGGCCATAGAGGCATAGCTCTCCGGGAGCAGGCCCTACTAAGAGATGCATGGCCCGCCGTCCAGGCCATTTTGCAGTCAGGAATTCCTTTTCTACCCCATGAAATTAAAGAAGCAACAGCCTGCTGAGTTATAGTCGATTTATGTGTCCCTTCCAGCCACACTCCCTTATGTGATAATTATAATTCTGGACTTCATGCACCTGTGGTCCTAATCCTGTTTGGAGGCCCTTATCTGCTAGCAAACAGCAATAGGGTAAGATTAAGATCTGACCATAGGAGGGAGTATGAACCAGGGCAAACTCCTTTGTACCTTGTTAATGTTATCTTGTAAGGCATGCGATGCTGTAGCCGAAAGGAGAGGAGAGGAGAAAAGCTGCTTCTGGAGTGGCCTGAGAAAAAGCCTGGTTGATTAATATTAGAAGTCAATGGTTACTGGAAACATTCTGCCAGAGGCCCCAGGCCTTATGTACATAAATAAGGTATAGTCCAGGGGGGAGAATAGGTGATTGTATTTGGCTGTCATTATAAACGTGAAAGATTATGTATTAATTTTATTGCACTATTGATACTCCATGTAATTCCTACCAAATGACCTGTTCCAACTTGGGTCTGGGAAGAAAGTGGGGGAAGATACTGATAGGATTTTCCTATGAGTGCTTGTGAATAGGATTTCCTGCTGTATAGAAAATGAGCCCTCTGAGAGGTAGATGGTGTGATCTCACTACCAGCAAGAACCAGGAGTGGTATGCTTTCTGTGGCCCCAGCATCTGGCTTATGTTTGGATTTTGGACTGAACAGCACCCACCACCACTTGAGACATTTCCTCACACTTTTGTGAGTGATTCGCGGAACCCAGAAATGTGAGGGAATATATTCAAGGGAGGGGACAAGGGGAACTGGAACTGAATAGCATCATGAAAGAGTTGGACAATTGGGGCATTATCAATCCACAACTCCTTGGGACTAGTCTGGTATTAATTCTTCTAAAAGAGATTCTACCACACCTGTGAAAACATAGATCAGTGCCTTCGGTGTGTCACCCAGAGTCTTATCTGGGTGCTTAGCAAGACACACTTACAGTGACTCTCAACTTGGATTATGCGTATGAAGTAGTGTTCACACTCATGGTTTTAAGTACATAGTTGTAGATGCCATCTCTCTGTTGCTTTACATTTTTTATAATGAGTAGTTGTTTAGGAGCTGAGTTTACAGACCTAGGCAAGATCAGGCTTTATTGTTTTTGAAAAATCTTTCTCTTCTTCAGGAATTAAAGGAGGCAAATTATTTTTTTTCCTTTCTATTAAAACTTGGCTATCAATTTAAATGCCCATATCTTTCTCATTGTGTCTAAAAGAGAGACAGCTTGCCATCAATCCTAGTTTTGTTTGATTGATTGAGAGCAGCTGGGTGTCATGACGGACTCCCAGTCTGTTGCACCTTTACTTTCCACTGCTCATGGTCAACTCAGATGGAGGTTTTAGATCAGGTGGGTAAGGACTCTTGAGGGCTGTTAAGGCTGTGGCCCTCCTCTCTGTCTCTTTTAAAAACATTTTAATTATAGCGAAAGAGAGAGACCCCCTTTGTTTGTGGGGATAATGCACAGAGAGCAAAACCATCGATCTAGTTGCACACCCTGTCTCATCAAATCAGTGATAGTGTCCCATTCCACTCTCGTTGATGTGGCCATTTAAATTGTTTTCTTTCCCCACATCCCTCCCTCCCTCCCTGCTTCCTTCCTTCCTTTCTTTCCTGGCCCTGGCTTCATCACAATCTTTAAACTCTTATCCTTTGGTGTGAAAACCATTTTTCCTTGATAATAATGGTGTCATAAAAATACTTATCTGTGGGGCTAAAGGGGAGAGGGAACCCCACAAAACATCACTGGTCTGGTAGGCGCAATTGCATAGCGATAATAAGTAAAGATTATAGTAAAGTCATAGAGAGCATGAGAGTTAAAAGATGGAGTCAAGTAATGGAGTCAGACGCAATTCATGGTAGCATTGCTCACCTCAGCCCCGCTTGGTGGTCCTCGTGGAGGGAGCACCTGCATAACTTTAATGCTTCCCCAGCTTTTATCCTCTCTGGGGACGTGCAAGCCCCCTAATTACAGGTGAAGACATACGTCACAGGAAGGGGTTGTACAGTAGACATACACATTGTAAGAAGGGGATCTATAATAGGCATAAGCGTAACAGGAAGGGGATGAGGTAGGGGTGTGCCCATAGGAATGGGAAGGTCTAGGGGTATACATGTGACAAGATGGGCGGACCCTAGACTCATGATGCCAACCTAACCTTGGTCATCCTTGGGCGGGTTTGACCTCTCTGGTGTCTCCCACAAGGAAACAAACAACTACTATCCTTATCAGAAGGGAGTGGGCCCTACTTGTTGTGGGATAAACAGTGGTGTTTACTTGTTCCAGATGTCTGATAGCTCTTAAGGAGAATGACCTTTAATCTGCTGATGACCTCCAAGTGTACAGTCATTCTCAAGCTGTCTGGCATATATTTGGGGGAGACAACTTGGGAGAAATCCTTCTGTTTCCCACACTTATCTTTATGAGATTGACTAACTTTGCTGAGCATAATGTTCTCTAATTTTGTCTGTGCCTTAAGCAGCAGTTCTCAACTGTGGGTCACGACCCCTTAGGGCGTCAAATGACCCTTTCACAGGGGTTGCCTGATTCATAACAGCAGCAAAATTACAGTTATGAAGTAGCAACAAAAACAATTTTCTGGTTGGGGGTCACCATAACATGAGGAACTGTATTAAAGGGTCGGGGCATTAGGAAGGTTGAGGACCACTGATTTAAGGTGTTTGACATACCCATCATTGGTTTTTAAGGATGCATAAGATTCCATTGTATGAATGTACCAGAGTTTAACCATTCCTCTATAATCAGGGTTTTTGATTATTTCCATCTACTGCTATTATAGAAATTGCTGCAGTAAACATAGGTGTGCTTATGTCTACTTGTGCTTGGTTCTTTGTTTCTTGAGGGCACATCCCAAGTAAAGAAACTGCAGGATCATAAAGCACATGTATTTGAATTTGTGTAAGGAAATGTCATACTGATCCCCATAGTGGCTATCTGATTCCACAATCTGACCAGCAATGTATGAGCAGTCCAATCTCTGTACATTTATTATGCATTAATTTTTAAATTTTTCTAAGAGTATCAGTACGGTGGTATCTCATTATATTAATTTGTTCTCTTATGGATAATGAACATGAACATTTCTTCATATGATTGTTGGGCATCTTTAGGAAATTGTCTATTCCTATCTGGGACCCATTTTACTGAGTTATTTGCATTTTTATTAAGGTGGTGTAGTTATCTATAGGTTTTTTAAATTAGCCCTTGATCTGATATAGCACTGCTAGATATTTTCTCCACATGTGTGGGTTCTCCTTTTACTCATTTGATGGTCTGTTTTAGAAAAATCATTTTACTGGGTTGATGAAGTTTTTTGATGTGCATAAATGTCATATTTTTAGATTTTTGTTGTACATAAATATAACTCTTATCTCTATAGTGTGGGTATTTTCCATTATGTTCAACATCTTATTTTCCCCCACTGATTGTATTAATGCAAGGATCTGGATCCTCTTCATTAATTTTTTTAAATCTATTTTTAATCTTACTTAAATCTAGCCTTAATTTCTTTTATTAAAAGATCATTTTATTGGGGCTCTTACAGCTCTTTTAACAATCCATACATCAGTTGTATCAAGCATATTTGTACATATATTTCCATCATTATTTTCTAAACATTTACTTTCCATTGAGCCCTTGGAGCCAGCTCTTTTTCTGCGAAGAGCTACAATCTCAGAAACACACAGCGGTGGTTCTACTATGATCCTGTAGGGCACTCTAAGTTAGCATTGAATTGATAGCAGTAAGCTGGATTTTTTTTCCAAACCAGCAGAAAACGACTTAGCCACTGAAATCTGCACTGTTCTTCCATTTACTACTACAAATAGTCTTATCTGACCTCCCACCCCCACTCAGTCAACATTTGGACTATTGGGAGTGTCTCTGGACTGATGAAGCTCAGTGTCTCATGACTGCTAAAATCCACACCCTTTCTTTCTAATTGGTCCCACCTCTTCTAGAAAATGAAGGGCAGTTCTCATGTTCCTCTCCTCCTCTCTCTCACTTTTCTGAGCGGAAGAATCTGTTTTTGTTGTACAGTCTGATTGAGTTTCTCGGAGCAGGCTTGAGCTATGTTATCATGAACACATGGTATTTAGGACTGAGCATGACCTGTTACAGAGCCAACCATCTTATTATCTTTAAACTATATCTTGAACTTAATTAACTTAATTCCATTAATTTGGACAGTTATTTATGACTTGCTTCCTATGTCACAGACATTGAACTGGGTTCCTGAGTTAGTTCTATGTGCTTTGAATGGAGCAAACTCTGTCAGAGACCAAACAGCGTTACCTTTGAAGTATGACTAGTATTGACACAGGAACAGCAGAGCGGGGTGTGGACACAGAGAGTTGTAGGATCTTTCCTAGCAAGCAAGTTGGAGAGGGCCTCTGAGAGAAAGTGATTTCAAAGTTAAATGCTAGAGACGTTAGATGGGAGATTAGAAAGGTGAGTGAGACAGACAGAGGTGAAGGTGGGAGAAGTCAGAGAAGCCTGCCAGGCTGAAGAAAGCTCAAATGCAAAGGCCTTGAGGTGTGAAAGGAACCAGCCATACGTATGCTGTCAAAGGCAAAGGGAACGAGGGACCGAGGGGAGGTAGGCAGGGCCTAAACTGTGGATGCCTCATGGCCCATCGTTCAATAGAGGATTAAGTACCTACCATGTGGCAAGCACTATTCTGAGCACTAGGCTTATAACAACAACAAAAAGATGAAAATTCTCATCTTCACATCATTTCTATTTTAGTGATATTAAGATACAGTGTCGACCAAGGGCAGGGCCAGTCACTGAATGGATTATTCAATAGGGAGTGATGCAGGTCAATCGGGACTGTGGAGAAGGGGCTGCTGAAGACAAGCGTGGCGGTTTCAAAGCTCTCACCACCCTGCGGGAGCAAGATGACGCTGTCTGTTTCTGTGACCACTACAGTCTTGGAAACCCTTCCAGAGAGTGGCTCTGAGCTGGAGCCAGATTGAGGGAGGAAAGGGTTTGGAGGGTAGATTCATGCTCTTTAAAGTTATACACATCATTTAACCCCAATGGAGGGCACTTCTGAGAATGAAACGAGGCCTTATTTTTTTGTTTTTGTTTTTTTTAATCATTTTATTGGGGGCTCGTACAACTCTTATCACAATCCATACACACATCATTGTGTGTCAAGTACATTTGTTGCCATCATCATTCTCAAAACATTTGCTTTCTACTTGAGCCCTGGATATCAGCTCCTCGTTTCTGCCCCTCCCCCCATGAACCCTTGATAATTTATAAATTATTATTATTTTGTCATATCTTACACTGCCCGATGTCTCCCTTCACCCACTTTTCTGTTGTCTGTTCCCTAGGGAGGAGGTTATATGTAAATCCTTGTAATCAGTTCCCCCTTTCTACCCCACCGTCCCTCCACTCTCCAAGTATCACCACTCTCACCACTGGTCCTGAAGGGATCATCTGTCCTGGATTCCCTGTGTTTCCAGTTCCTATCTGTACCAGTGTACATCGAAACGAGGATTTATTAATAATTATTCTGGGACAGTATACACACAATGACTGGTCAGAACGGATGGACACGTTTTCAAAGTGAGAGAGAAGCAAGACCAGAGATGGAGACTGATTGACCATTGCAGGGACACAGGCAAACACTGGCCAGACTGGTACCAAGAATGCCATGAAGTGGAGTGGTCTGAGAAGCACTTAGAGGGAGAGATCTATTATACAAAACAGGTGAAGGAGAGTTCTTGCTTTGTGGCACCAACTATTTTAAGGATTTAGAAACCAGTCACTGGCCCACAGGTCACTAAACATTTCACTGATGTTATTTTGTCCTATTATCTTGTGTAATGATGCATTTGTTCAGGGGTTTTTTTTTAAATAAATCTAGATAAATATTCAAATTATAACTTTTTTTTCTGGACTGTTTGTCTGGTGAACATGTTTAAAAGTGAAAGGGCAGGGAGATTAGTGTGAGATGACTTATTCACAATGAGCATCCTCTTGACCCTGGAGGGGTACTTCCTTTCCTAAGTAACCAAGCACTGACTTATGATCAGTATGCAAATCGTTTACTGAATTGAGTCCAGGAAGCTTTGTTTTGACAAATATAAGGGGCAGGCACAATCTTTTGTAAAACTTAAGTTTAATTCATTTTTGTGGTTCACTTGTTCAAGCATAAAGATTCTTGTATTGTTTTCAATTAAAAAATAAATGCAAAAGCCCTCTTTACATCATGACCTCTCTAGTGTAGCTTAGCACCAGGCCATCCACACTCGTTTTTCTAAGCAGTGTGTTTACATGACTTGGCACAGTGGCTGCAACAGTGCACGCAGACTTAACAACAATGTGGAGATGGCACAGGACCCAGCAGTTTGTCACGATGAGTTGGAATGGACTTGATGGCCCTTGTAGCAACAACAATGACAACAATATGCTTTCTACTTAGGTCAAAGGGTACATGAGGATGTCTGAAGGACAGAGTCAGAGGTTCTGAAGCATATGCCATCCTTCAAGGGGAGGGGTCGGGTGTGAGAGAATGTGGACAGAAACTGCTGTTGGAGGAGCCATATGGTGCTTTTATCACCTTCGAACAGAAATGAAAGACTTTCTTGGTCTCTGAGCACTGTACGTTTGTGCTTTATAAGAATGGTATTATGGTGTCGTTATTGTTCTAAGTTGTTATGTAAAGACTTACAAAAATGATTGCCAAGCATACTAGTTGTGCAAAGTGCTATTTAAAAACCCAATTACCAGAAATAAACTCAAAGAATGACTGAGTTTTATTCTTTACAGATTAGAACTATTAGTCTGCTAATGGGAGACCATTAGCAGAGCTCCACGGTGCTTCTAAATGCACAGTCCTGAGACTTAACCCCCAAGTCTCTTATCGATTGATTCGGAAGGAAGCCAGTGGCTCTGTTTGTGCTGGTGAAATGGAAAGACTTTGTAACTTACAGAAAATACTAATTTCCCCCCACTTCATTGTAAGGGATGTGGGGGAGGGGTTCTCATACAGCTAAAACATTTTTATTAAGGCTCTCAAACGAGTAAGAGGTTACAGATCTGCCTGGGTTTGAATTGTTTAGGTTTGGAGGCATGCAGAGCCTTCAGTAGTTTTCCTGACCCATAGTTGTGCTTTCTTTCCTTGCATGAAGAGACGAGGACTGACCCAGGATGATGCCTGATTTTAGTCTCAGTCGATCTCTGAAGATGCAAAACAGAGTTCACCGCGCCCACTGTTTAAAATCCTGTCTGGCCGATTTCTGTTGCGTTGTCTAGTCTGAACGGTAAGGTTGAGAACTTGAGGGCTCGTTATTAAATGATGGCAAGAGATCTCCAGAAACGTAAAACTGAACCATGAAAGTTCTTAAAAAACAAATGCTGGTTTACTTTTTCTATAACCTGAAAAAAAAGTAATTCTAAAGAAGAAATACAAGGAAATATGAGTCATAAACAATTGATTTCCATGGAGTTTAGCGAGCGCGTGCATGGGTGAAATCACCTTAAATCCTTTTATATACAAAAAAGGATAGATTAAAGAGGCCATTGGTGCCGGGGACCTCCAGTAGAGGAAAGATCATGATGGGTAGAAATAATGAGGAAAACTTCATGAAACATGGGGAACTTTGCATGTTTTTTGAAGGGTGAGATAGTAGGAATGAGTGAAGGAGAGGCAGGAGCATCGTTCAAATGTGCGGAATAGCAGGAACTAAGCTTAGGACCAGGGACTTAGATTTGAGTCGTGACTAGAGGTTCCTGGGGTAAATAACTTAGTAGATTTGGACCTAGTTTTCTTATCTGCGAGATAGGCAGGTTTACTTCTCTTTTTTACTTTCTTGTTCTTTCCTCTGTATCCCTCTTTGTGTTATTTTCTCTCTTCCTTTACTGAGGACTGACTTCATTTCCCTGTCCCATTCCCTGGGTCTCTACAATGCTCCCACATAGGAAAGGAGCATGACCACACTGGCTTACAGGTCTGTGTGAACCCCGAGGGCTTACCCTGAGGAGGGAGCGCTAACGGACTGGGAATCAGGGAAGACTTGTGAAGCAAATAAAAACTGTAACCGCTTTATAGCTCTTAGTGTATTTTAATTTAACATTTTTTATTTTACTTTTGAGGGGTCCTTTGCGGATTCTGTGATTGTAGAGGAATTTTGAGTTATTATTGAAGAATTATGTAAATAAATGCATCACAGCGAAGCAGAGCGGGGGAGGGGGGAAAGGGAGGGGCGATTCTTAGTTCAGTGCAAGTGGATCAGATGTACTGTCTACCATGGAGAAGTACTAGTCCTCCAAATCAAATGCCCTACCAATGAAGCCTGAAACAGTCACTTTTTTTAACTACAATAAAAAATCATGTAATAATGTAATAAGTACAATTGGTAAAAGTCACATTTCTTGCTTGGGGAAATCAGAGACAAGTAGAATAAATGTCAAGAGTCAGGTTTTTGCAATGAAGCCGTAAAAACTTACTCTGAACAGAGTAGAGGAGGGACCAGGAAACTCCAAAGACAAATGGCATTGTCCTTCAAGATCAAGTGGTGACTGGCATTACACGAGGGTGTGGTTTGGGATTTGGGGTAGTTGGAGAGCGTGCTACTTCTGGGAACCTGAAAGTGATAAGGAAGATGGGGAGAGGCTTAAGTGTCATTTCTGCTTGTTGCTTGTTGAACTTTAGGGAAACATGAGGTTAGACACACACTCTGGTAATTGCTGCCCTAACCGCCCTATGCCACCAGGTAGTGGAAGCATTGCTTCTCTCGAGCAGTCTCTGGTTTCTCCAATCATTCAAAAATCAGTTACATTTCTGAGCTAAACGAATGCGTGTCTATCCCTTTGAACCTTTTGTACTGGATGGATGTAATTATTTCTCTTGCTCCTTCTGATTAACTGTCGCCAGTTGTCCCTTTGCTTTCATTATTTCATGTGCAAGGCCCTCCATGGGGTTTAATCGAATATGATGTGTGAGCTTTCTTTCCTTTGAATTGTGTAGCACATTCAGCTCGGCTCTGTTGGGAGAGAGGTGAGATCCTTGTCTGACTGACTCCCTCCCACACTCTTTTCTGCATCCTATGACTCATAACTCTGTGTGTGTGTGTGTGTGTGTGTGTCAGGGTGAGTCATGTTGAGGGAGACATATATATGTCAGGGTGACTCATGTTGAGGGAGACAGATAGGCCCTGAGCACAGGCAGCCACAGGAGTGTGGAGATTCCTCGGAAAAGCCTGAGAATTTAGGCCAAACAGCTGTTTGCTTCCCACACAGACATTCTAAGTGGCTATTACCTCTGGAGCAGAGCACTAGACTCCTGCTGAAGCCCTGGTGGCCCGTGGGTGGTTGGGTTAACTTCGAGGTCAGCAGTGCATACCCTGCAGGAATGCCACAGTGGGATGACAAAGCTGGCTGCTTGCATAAAGATGTGCAGCCTCGGAAACACGAACTTACTGTGGTTCTCAACCTTCCTAATGCTGCATCCCTTTAATACAGTTCCTCATGTTGTGGTGACCTTCCCAACCATAAAATTGTTTTCATTGCTACTTCACTGTAATTTTGTTACTGTTATGAATCGGCTGACCCCTGTGAAAGGGTCGTTAAACCCCCAAAGGGGTTGAGCCCCACAAGTTGAGAACCGCTGCTCTATAGGGTTTTCCTTTGAGTTGGAACTGACAGATGGCGGTGGATTTCCACTTGATAGGCATCTTAAGGAGCCCTAGTGTCGCAGTGGGCTAAGTACTAGACTGTTAACCATGAGGTCAAGTGGTTCAAACTCATCCATCATTCCAGGGAAAAAGATGAGGTCATCTGCTGTCATAAGGATTTACAGTATTCAAAGGCCACATGGAAAAAGCCTGTGCGATCACAAGATGTCGAAGGGATCAGGTGTCGGGCATTATCAGAACAAAAAATCTTATCGTAGTGAATGAGGGGGGGAGTGCGGAGTGGAGACCCAAAGTCCATTTGTAGGCCACTGGACATCCCCTTACAGAAGAGTCTCGGGGAGGAGATGAGTGCGGTATTAGGAAGGGGAAGCCAGCCCTCCACCACGAACCATGGGTTCAGTAAGCACACTTGTACGGTTGAGATATAAATATTATATTAAAGTCATCAAGAGCATGAGCGATAGAAGAGATATTGCAAGAATGGAGTCAGACACATTACATGGTAGCATCACTCACCTCAACCCCGCTTGGTGGTCCACGTGGTGAGAGGGGGAAGGGAAGGGAGGACACAGGGAAAGGGAAACAGGGGAGGAGAGGGATCTGAGGAGAGAGGTGGGGAGAGACCAGCGAGAGAGACCTCTATTGCTAACCCAGGCTTATATACCTTTGGGGGCGTGCAAGCCCACTAATTATAGGTAAAGGGGTTGCACTATAGATTATACAGCAATGAGGGGGTGGTCTAGGGACATACACACAATAGGAAGAGGAGGGATTGTGGGTATACATGTGACAAGATGGGCGGATCCTAGATTTAGGATGGCAGCTTAACTTTGACCTGTTCTCTGGATCTCTATAGGAACGATTATCAGTAGGGTGTGAACTCCACCTACAGGAACCAAGCTAATGGTTGCAAGCCTTAGGGAGAAGTAATCCATTGTCCCCAGCAACAGGGAGCAGAGTTTACCCCTTGGTCTGGTGACTGACTGTCTTCAGGGAGGATGTCTGTAAGTATCTGACCTCCCCCCACAGAAGAGCCTGTCAGGGTGTGAAGTAGTAACGATGAAACATACAACTTTCCTCTAGTTCCTAAATGCTTCCTCCTCCCCCACTATCATGATCCCAATTCTACCTAACAAATTTGGCTAGACCAGAGGATGTACACTGCTACAGATAGGAACTGGAAACACAGGGAATCCAGGATGGATGATCCCTTCAGGACCAGTGATGTGAGTGGGGATACAGGGAGGGTAGAGGTAGAGTAGGTTGGAAAGAGGGAACCGATCACAAGGATCTACATGTGACCTCCTCCCTGGGGGACGGACAGCAGAAAAGTGGGTGAAGGGAGACGTCGGACAGGGCAAGATATGACAAAATAATAATTTATAAATTATCAAGGGCTCATGAGGGAGAGGGGAGCGGGGAGGGAGGGGAAAATGAGGACCTGATGCTGGGGGGCTTAAGTGGAGAGGAAATGTTTTGAGAATGACTTGGGCAATGAATATACAAATGTGCTTTACACAATTGATGTCTGTATGGATTGCGATAAGAGTTGTATGAGCCCCTAAGAAAACGATTTAAAAAAATGATTTACAGTATTGGGAACTGTGCAGCAGTTCTGTTCTGTCCTGTTGTCACTATGAGTTAGAATTCACGTGGGGTTAGTGGTTTGGGTTGGTTTTATTAGAAGTGTTAGGAAGCCCCGGTGGTGCAGTGGTTAAAGCACCTGACTGCTTCTTACCAGTTAAGTGTTGACTACTGACTTCAAGGTCAGTGGCTGGAACCCACTGGCCACTCCAGGGAGAAAGAAGTGGCCAAAGACTTCCGTAAACATTGACAGCCTTGGAAATCCCGTGGGGGAGTTCTCGTCTATCGTTGCTATGAGTCAGACTCGACTTGATGGTAATGGGTTTAGTTTTGGTAGATGTTCATTAGCTCATGATACTAAAGAGCCTTCAATTAACTATAATTATTGTTTTAGAATGAATCTGAGGGTTTTTTTATGGTGAGGGAAAACCCTATTTGTACTTTTCCCAGAATCTCTTGACTATCATGAAAACGAAATGATTAATTAAACATACATATATCAGCATGGTGATTGCGGCACAGTGTAGTCATCATGCCCCAGGCACCAGGCATGGTCTCATGCATACCGAAAGTTTACATTGATGATATTCGATTATTTGCCTATTGGGAGAGGAAGAATCTTGAGACTCCAGATCTGCCTGGGCATAATAAAAGAATATTGTACAAGCAAAACAAATTCCAATGTTCCATAGTGGCATCCTGGGCACACAATTAAAATGGCAATATTTTGCACAAAGTGGCAAATGCCTGCTGTCATGGCTCCCCGGCATATAAGAAGAAAACTATCGGTTAGCATCACTGTGAAAATATTGGAATGTTTACAGCAACTATTAGAACTTTTTGTTTTACTACAATGAACTATGATATCACCCAAATGGAAAACATTGCAAAGGGGATCAGACATGCTGTTGGCTGAATGCTAAGGGAATGCTGATGGTATTCATTAAGCATGAAATAATGAAGACAAAATTCTCATCTCCTCCCTTCCCCCATGCAGTATCTTCTGTGTGTTCAGGGTTCCCTTTGATGTCAATACAGTATGCGATCTATGCTTTAATCCATTTTAAAAACCTCCTTTGAAGTCAGTGGGAGCTCATGTCTGGAAGAGAGGAAAATGACTGAGGTTCAGTGGCCTCTGGGGAAGAGGGATCCTCTGATCATCACTGAAAATAATATTTATTGATTGTCTTGATGTGCATGCCTTCTTAGGCTATGACCTCCAAATTGGCCTGATTCATTGCTAGCTTTATAAAGCTATTGAGATTACCAGGACCAGTTATTTGTTTCAAAGAAGAGTGTTTTTATTTCAAATGGTTGGAAACAAATGAATACTCATAAGTGGACTTCGTTCTTTTATCTGGACATTTTCACCAACATCCGGCTTCATTGTGAATTTTCAGACAACTACATCTATTACTTCACGCAGGTAATTCCTTTGTGGGCAGCGTGGAGGATGTTTCTTCTGTGTGAAATGTACTTAGACTACTTAACTTAAAAAAAAAAACCTTATAAAATACGTGAGACAAAATTGTCCCTTTTTCCCTGGGTGGTGCGGACAGTGTCTTCTCTGTTTCTCTTCCACTGTCTTACTTACAGCTCTACCTGAAGAAGGGCTGAGAGGCCTGAGGTAATTTTATACCTGTCGCACAGGGGAAAGGGGAAAGACTAGCTGTTCTTTCTTCTTCTCTCTCCTCAACTCTTTCCATTCTTCCCTTCTCACCATAGGCCTTCTGCTTCTCCTTCTCCATTAAATCCACTCTCGTGACTCCAGCCCCCCTGAAGATGCCTCCAGTTGGTGTCTGGAATATGGAATATGGGTGCGCTACAGGCTGTAGTCGCTACCTCTGAGGGGATCTTGAGTGGGAAGTCTCTCAGGGTTCATACTCAACACTTCAGAACTGTTCAG
>NW_022103915.1:74610774-74613129 GCF_000313985.2 Echinops telfairi | reverse complement strand
ATGTTTTCTTGATGTGCACTTACCCTTTATATAAAACTCTCTCTTATACATATGAGTTTCTGTGGATTTGTTTCTCTACAGTACCCAGACTACCACACTTCTCTCTTGACAAATGTGGTCACGTGCACCGAGTAGGCCATGAAGCTGGTCCTGGCATTGCCAGGCTCAAGACCCCCTCATGCGTCCTGATGCCATTTGTCTCAGCGTGACTCTCAAGCCCTCCGTAAACTGAGCGGACTCTCGGGCACGTGGAGCCCATTGCTCTCACCGTGGACAATCCCTGTGGTTCCGCTTTGCAGATGTGTGTGTGGCCTCACGAGTAGGTAGGGTCTTTTCTATGAAATCTTTGTGGAAATTGCTGCCTCCCTCTCTGCCTTGTGAAGATCTCTTTTCTTCCCCTGTGAACCACAACAGTGCCTGGATGATATAAAGGTCAATGTGCTGGACTGCTAACCCAAAGCTTGGGGGTTGGAGGTCACGTCAAGGTCCCTTAAAAAGAAGACCTGGCAGTGTACCTCTAAACAATTAGCCACTGACAATCCTATGGCACCCAGTTCAAATCAGACACACGGGATTGCCATGAGTCAGAACCAGCTAGACTCAGATGGTAGCTTGTGTGTGTGTGTGTTGGAGAACAAAACAAAACAAAAAAACAACATTGAAGAAGTCCATTCTGAATCATCCCGTTACCTTACCTCAAGCTTGGCACAAGCCCATTCATTTTTGGTGAATGAATAAAAAAATTGGAGGTCCTTTTTTGTGTGTACCAAGATCACCCCACCCCAGCCGTGATCACGTTGCTGCTGACCCATACTGACCCTGTGCGGTTTCTGAGACAGGAGCTCTGTAAGGATCTGGGGATAAGACGAGCTCAATCCTCACCTGACAGTGCCTCCAGGACTATCTCTGTGGCTTGTTTTTTATTTACATTTAGGCTTAAAGTTTGTTTTATGTTCTTGAAGTTGCTCATTTGGACATAAAAGACGTTTTGTACATTTTTGGACAGTTCCCTCCAGAGGCAGATGTTGCTGCATTGCTCGGTTCATCGGAACCCTCCGTCCAACAGAGTCAAACACTGTCAGGTCCGGCTCCAGCCTCACGGTGGTGGCTACAGTTCCGCCCACTGTGGCAGCCACTCTGTCATTCCATCTCGTAGAAACTCTTCTTTTGCACAGATCCTCCACTTGGTCGCTTGATGTCCTTCTCCAAGGACATCTCCTCGTGTCTGAGTCCTCCTTTCAAGGAGCATTTTGGCTGTCCTTCTTCCCAAACAGACTTGGTCGTTCCTTTGGAGGTCCACGGTACTTTCAGTGTTCGTCACCACAATTAAAATGCACCGTTCTTTCCGTTCATTGTCTAACTGCCAGATGTACATGAGGGGATTGAAAAGACTATGGCTTGGGTCAGGCACTCCTTAATCCTTAAAGTGACAGCCGTCTCTTCAGTTCTTCTATCCTCGCTCTTGGCAATGGTGTCTACATACTTCTGAAGGTGATGTTGTTATCTCTGACCCCGCTCCAAAGAATTCTGGGTTCTTTGATTTACCCTAGATCAGAATGACAGTTAAGGCATCCTTGAGAGATGCAGATCACATTTTTTAATATTTTTTAAATATTTTATTTGAGGGAACAAAAAGACATCTGCAGGGGAAAGACCAGAGCTATACAGTGGATGGGGTGAGCTTTCCCAACAAAATGATCCTACGACAGGCCTCGGGACCCGTAAGGAATGAGCAGATGAGTGGATGGCTGTGACTGAGAAGAGTCATTGGCATAACTTTCCGACCGGTCCCTCACCAAACCGGTTTTCCGTTTCCTTCAGACTAACTCATAATAAGCCCCTCTGATCTCCTTGTGTCCTTGGAGAAAATCTACCAAGATTACCCCTCTGGAAGCCCGAACAAAGTTGTCATACCTTCTGCACTGAGCTTGTTTGTTCTGCCTTGAACGTACGTGGCTAAGCAGGTTTCCTTCGAAACAACTTTTCTTATAGAACGTTTTGCTGAAGGCATCTTAAGGAGACTAAGTAAAGAGTATTACTGCGAGAACTTTTGTGCCCCCATCCATTGACTACAAAGACACGCTTCAATATATTTTATTTGGAATAAACCCATGCATATATAAAGTGAAACCCAATACTTGTTGATTTACCCTCATATTAAAAATTAGAATGTATGCTGTAGTCCCTAATAATAAACAGGTGCTATTTTGTGCTGCATACAAAAATATTTTTATTATTATTACAGTCTTAGGTTAAAGAGGTTTTAGTGTATCTAGAGGTGTTTCTTTATTTTCCTATACATACAATATATATATATACTGATGCTATACTAATACCAATTCAAGCATTTGATGG
>NW_022103915.1:74609283-74610481 GCF_000313985.2 Echinops telfairi | reverse complement strand
AAATTTCAGTTAAGACCTTCTTGCAAAATATATTCCTTCTCAGTGCTTTTGTCGGAGCCTGCAAATAAACCAAATACCTAGACTTGAGACTTATTTTCTTTCGATAACAATCCCCTGGGAGAAACATGCAAACATCAAACTAAAACCAAAAAGCCCAACTCCCTGCTCTCACGTTGATTCGAACTCATAGGGCCCCTGCAGGTCAGGGTAGAAGTGCCCTGGTGGGTTTCTGAGACTGGGACTCTTCAAGGGAATAGGAAGTCTTGTCCTTCTCCCGAGGAGCTCACTGGTGGATTCCAAGTACTGACCTTGGGGTTAGCACCCAACGTGTAACCACTAAGTCCCAGGGCTGTTAGTATATGGCAGGGATGGAAAATTAACTTTTGTAATGAAAAATAATCTTGCTATGCACAATATAAGTAAAGTCCTCTTATAGATGACAAGAAACATTTCTAATTTCAATAATGTGTCTGGACAATGGCAGAATAGAAAATAATCTACTTAGTCATATATAAATTAATAGTGGGAACATCCAATTCATTAAATAAATATGTGAAATAAAAGTATGCTTTGATCCTATTATTTTTACAATTGAAGGAGAGCGAACAGGGGAGATTGAGAGCAGTGGGGCACAGGGAAGCGGAGAGTCGAGCTTATTGTGGAGAGAGAGACTTCAAGAGTCAGCCCAGGAGAAAAAGCCAGCAACCACCCATTGCTCCAGGAGTCTTCATTTTATGTCTCCACTTCATTACTTCTCTCTTCCAACTAGATGGTCTTCCAATGAGGTGACTTTTCTCTGGGATGACTGAGGATCTTTAGTCTCCGGTGTCTTTCCCCCTGGTCCCCGATCCTATTTGGGGTCCAAGGCATTACTGTGTACCTCAAAGCCCTTTGCTTACATGAAAGACAATTTTCTACCTGCTCATTTCCCATTTAAAGGAGTTGTAGCAACGATGAAACACACAACTTTCCTCTAGTTCCTAAATGCTTCCTCCCCGCCCCCCACTATCATGATCCCAGTTCTACCTTGCAAGTCTGCCTAGATCAGAGGTTGTACATTGGTACAGATAGGAACTGCAAACGCAGGGAATCCAGGGAGGATGATCCCTTCAGGACCAGTGGTGAGAGTGGCGATACCGGGAGGGTGGGTTTGAGATGGGGAACCGATTATAAGGATCTACATATAACCTCCTCCCTG
>NW_022103915.1:74606956-74608892 GCF_000313985.2 Echinops telfairi | reverse complement strand
TCGGACAGTGTAAGATATGACAAAATAATAATTTATAAATTATCAAGGGTTCATGAGGGAGTAGGGAGTGGTGGGGAAGGGGAAAAATGAGGAGCTGATCCCAGGGGCTTAAGTGGAGAGCAAATGTTTTGAGAATGATGAGGACAATGAACGTACAATTGATGTTGGAACTCTTAGAAGAATATTTTTTATTTACTCTAATAGTTATAAATTGTTTACATGTAACATTTCTTAGAGTAAGTGAATAACCACCAAATGATTTGTTTGGAAAATCTTTATACATTGAATTACAGTATTCTTGGTAACTAAGAGGTAGTCTTAATATTTTTCTCCTTCTCCTTGAATTACTACTTTATTCTGAAAAAAGGCATTGATAGAGGTTCGCAAATACTAATTGCTACAATATTATAGCTAAAACATGAGATAATTTGACAAAATCAGTAACTAAACAGCGGCAACAGCAACAAAAGAGTGCATGTTTGTACCACAGGCAAGCAAAACCACGTGGCTTAAGTGTCACTGTAGCTGCCTAGGTAATAATGACAGCTCTGACCAGAACACATTAGAAGGTTCTAAAGGTAAAAGAGCATAAAATGTTAGCCTTATAGGAGGGAGATAAGGACCTTCTTCCACAGCCTACAAAGAAGAAGCCTTCTCTTGGAGCCAGTGCCTTGAATTTGAACTTTTATCCCCCTTAATTAGGAGTCCTGGTGGCATAGTGGGTTACACACTGGGCTGGCAAATGCAAGGCTAGCAGTTCAAAACTACCAGCTGCTCCTCAGGAGAAAAATGAGGCTTTCCAATCCTACAAAATTATAGTTTTGGAAACCCTCTGTCCTGTAGGGTGACTATGAGTTGGATTGACTCAGTTACAATGAGTGAGTTCCCTTAGTTAAGAAAGAATATATTTCTCATTGTTAAAGTCATCCACGGTTGTAGTTCTGTTATAGCTGCACTGCTGGGACACTAGGGTTTGTATTTGATCTAGTATAATGGGAGGAGGGTCATGGGGGTGGGTGTGGAGAATGACACCATGACTTATCACACTGGGTGACACATAGATAAGAACTCACCCAGCCTTTTCCAAGTCTGGTTACTTGAAAAGAACAAAAGGGGGGGTAGAGGGGACATGTGGATGCCAGGGTGAACTCCTAGCTCTTTACCAGGACTTCTGGATGCAGAGAACATTTGCACCTTGTGTTCTTCAAGATGAAAAGTGTTATATGTAAAACAGGGAGTCTTAATTGCTTACCACCTTAAACAAATGTAAAGAGAAAACCACAACAACAACTTAAAATGCTGGACATGGAGATGTTCAACAGTTAACTTGTCCAGATATATACATACTGTATATACTCGAGTATAAGTCGAGTTTTTCAGCACATTTTTAATGCAGCTTTCATGGTAAAATTAGGTGCCTTGGCAAATATTCGGGTCAGTTTATACTCGAATATATATGGCACATACATATATATGGACAAGTTAACTATACATACAAAGGAAATACATATATACATACATACATATATTTAAACATACAAAGGATATATGTCTGTAGGAGAATGGGGACAGCAGCAGCGCTGCATCTTCTCCTTAGGAAAATTTTTTTTGACAATTATTTCTATTTCTTAAGGTTGTAATAAGGATTAAATGACCTATTTCAGGAAGTGTATAGTAAGTACTCAATAATTGTTAGCTGTCATTTGTAGATAACTTGGGTGAGAAAATGTGCTGAGTGGCTTATGACCAGTGACCAGTTGTCCTCAATGCCCCTGCTTCATCTTCTCAGAAGGAGCCCTTGGCAGGGTCCAAGTAGTCTTGGTTACAGCAGCGGCGTGTTAAGAGCGGGTCCTTGGGAGATGCTCGCTGGGCATCCTGCCTGTGGTGGTGGGTGAATGAGGAAGCACTGCGTTTTGCTTTGCCTGAGAAGGAAGCT
>NW_022103915.1:74605553-74606755 GCF_000313985.2 Echinops telfairi | reverse complement strand
AAGTCAGAGCTTTAACAAGGTTGTGAAAAAATGCCATAAACGACAGTGGCTTTTCCCAGGAGCTCTCTGAAGCTCCATCGCAGAGCTCCAGAAGCTCACACCCTGTGCATTAAAGACTCTGCTTCCGAGCAGTCGTGCTCCCTTCTGAAGCAGAAACTGGAGGCTCGCCAAGAATGGCAGACGTCGGCTGTTGGTGTCATTTTGTTTGTTTCTTCCGTGAAAAGCAGTGAGAGACTGAGGAAACTACTTTCGAGCATTAGCACAATATTTAAGTGTGCAAAAAAATGTCCTGAGGTTTAAACTCATTATATGTTTGTCAAGCATAAATTGTATCAGGTACTCAGGCCACAGGAATAGAGCCTTGCTTTTTCAATATGGAAAAAGACCAGTCTGTGTGTGCATGGGAACCCTCTGTCGCTTCTGCTTTGGTTCGTAGAGCCAGTTGGACTTCCTTTCCAGGGCTCTATGCTTTTCTAGAACGACTCCAGTTCTGAACCGTGCAATGTGACCGAGCAGAATGCCTGAATTTGACCAGCCCCCGAAGATCTAGTGTGCTCCTTCCTCGACATAACGGTGGCATGACGCTGTGATGTGGACTCATATTTAGCATCTGGAAATTCAGTGGCATGACACTGTTATGTGGACTCATATTTAGCATCTGGAAATTCAAGCACGATCATTTGGGGGAAAGATGAAACCTGTGAATAGTTCGACACGCCTGCTCACTCAGTGTGTCTAGGTCTGCGCCCTCGAGGCGAGAGACATGCCTCTGTTTTCTCCTTCCTTCTTGGCTCCCTTGGGTCTTCCTTGGTGGGCAAGCACAACACCCTCAGCTGAGGATGATTTTGATGATTAAATGTCCCCTCGAGGCAAGCCAACCTTTTCATTTATTGTTTAATTCATGAAAATTCAGCTCCCCCACTACCCCCTTCCAAAATAAGCTAAGTTACTGAGAGGCATGCATCCATTTCTAATGTGGCGCTTTCCTGATGGAGTTTTAAAGATGATAGATACCCACTGTGGACATACGCGACCTATCTGCTCCATTGAGAATAATAACTCTACCACCAATTGACATGAATGTCTGCTTCTCGCTGCACCCTGCCTCCCACCCCCAACCCCCCTCTCCTGTTCTCTTCCTTTGCCACAGGAAGACAAATGACCAGGGTGTACAAGGACTGGTTTGGGGCCAGCAAGCAGTC
>NW_022103915.1:74604041-74605254 GCF_000313985.2 Echinops telfairi | reverse complement strand
GGGCTTCCCAAGCCTGTAAAGAATTATGGTCTCGCACTCACAGGAACTGATCTCCCCTGTCCTTTAGGGTCTCGGAGTCGGTATCGACTGGATACAATGACTGGGTTTTTGGAATTAAATTCTCAAGGGTGCGGGGCTGGAAGAGGAAAGGATACAAAATAGGGAAATTCTAAAGTTTCCATCTCATGTTTTATTATTGTTTAGTGAAAGAGGCAGGAGAGAAGCAAGCAATACTTGATCATGGCTACCTCTAAGACGTTACGTCCCCTCCCCTCCCCCAAACAAAACCCCAGCCCCTCATCCCCACTGTGCGCAAGTTGACCCGCGCTCATAGCGACCCTGTCGTAGGGAGGGAGCTGCTGCGTTGGGTTTCTGAGACTACCCCTCTTGGCAGGAGCAGCAAACCTCCTCTTTCTCCTTCCCAGCGGTTGATGATTGTTAACTGTGGGCCTTGTGGTTAGCAGCCCCTGGAACCTGTGATGCCGCCGAGCTCCCTCGAAGAAGTCACAGAACCATAGCACGTTGGTAATGGAGGGGACCTCGATCCGCACCATGCATTCTAGACCAGTGGAATGGTTTACGTAAAGTCAAACCATGGGCACAGCTGGAACAAGAGCCTCAGTGTCCTGTCCCCAGGCTGCTGGAACCCTTTTGTGGTATTACAAGGTCTCCAGTGACCTGGGTTTAAGAGGAACCAGGTTACCCTCTTTTGTGGTAATATCGCTCCACCCATCAGTGCGTTCCCTGACACAGGAGAACAAAGTCCGCATTGTTATCACCTGTGTTGGTTTGGGGGAACATGTTTGTCATGAGCAAAGGGCCAAGTGTACATGAACGCTGGACTTTGTTCTTGTTTGTCGGGAGGGAGGGATTCGATAGGGTGGCGTGGGGTGGCTGAGGAATGGATGGTGCTCATAGTGAAAGCTGATTGCACTTAGGGTCATGGATGCTTATGGCAGGGGTTGGAGCTTCAGGACTGGCCCACAATGTGATGGGTTTGACTTCAGGAGGCCTGCAATGAGCAAATGTAGAATGACAAACAGCAGCACATTTTCTTTTGTTTTTTAAAAATCATTTTATTAGGGGCTCATACAACTCCCATCACAATCCATACATACATCAATTGTGTAAACCACATTCGTACATTCATTGCCCTCATCATTCTCAAAACATTTCCTCTCCACTTAAGCCCCCGGCATCAGGTCCTCATTTT
>NW_022103915.1:74586842-74600446 GCF_000313985.2 Echinops telfairi | reverse complement strand
TCGCCACATTTGCTTATGCACCCATTTGTCTTCAGTGATCCGTTCGACACCCCGTGATCACACAGGTTGATATGTTGTTCCATGTGGGCTTTGTTTCAGCAACATTTTAAAGACAGAAAACTATATGTCAGATTCTAAAATATACCATAGGAAGAATCTGGCTGTTTCTTGAATGCCATTATAGAGTGAAAAAAAAACACCACTAGAATCCTAGTGTGAGCGTTGAAAAGATCTCAATTTAGCTTTTCATTTCCCAGAAGCAAAAACGGAATCACATTGATGCCGAGTGACTTTGTCACAGATGACCGGTTGGCCAGAGGCAGATTCTAGAACACAAATCTTTATTTTTGTGTTCTGTGAGGTTTCTACTGCACCCAGAACCTGGTGCATACATTAAATGTGTCAGAAAACGGACAGTATCTGAGAGACTCCAGGAAATATGGGATTGGTTGGGACAGAGTGTGAAGTGAAGGTGAGACAAGTGGAACTGGTTTGTAGAAGGCAGAACGAAGGCTCAGATAAAGGAGATTCTGGAAGAGGGCCCTGGAGGCAGCCTAAGAAAACTGAGGCGGGCACTGACTGTAGTTTGTGGTGGGAGAGACCCAGGGTATCGTGGCTTCTGTTCAAAGCAAAGAGCAGTGTGATGACTGTTATCATTCTTCTCTGGCTGGAAGGAGAGGATTACTGGGGTGGGAAACCAGGTCCCTAGAAGGAGGTGGTTGGAAGGCAAATGTGGAGAAAAGAAAGGTGGGTGTGTCTGAGATAAAGCATATTGACACTTTCCTCTTACGGAGAGAGGGTTGGTTCCGTGCCTACAAGCTGTATGCAGATAAATAGAAACTGATGAATTATACTTGTAGTGCAGAAGCATTAATAGGAGTGTGATCGTTAATTGAAGTACACAAAAGTATGACAAGCCGTTCACTCGATTTTTTCTGATTTGAGTTGGTTGGTAGGTGCTGTTGAGTTGGCTCCCATTCAGAGTGACTTTATGTATCGCACAGTGAAGCACTGCTAGCGTTGCACTATTCCAACAGTCATTGCCATGTTTAAACCCATTAATGCAACAACTGTGCCAGTCCATCTCATTGAGGGATGAAGACTCCTTTGTTTTTATTTAGCTTTATTGACATGTAATGCTTATACCATACAATTCACTGGTTTAAAGACGTTTAAAAGAGTTGTGCAATCATCACCACAATAAATCTTAGAACATTTTATTAATTCTGTACCCATTATTATTAGCTTCCCATTGCCCTCCAACCTCCTCTGCCCCAACCCTAAGGAACTATTAATCTAGTTACTGTCTCTCTAGATATACCGATCCAGGATTTTATGTAAAAGGAAAACCATGCAAAAAGCCCCAACAATGACAACAAAATAAAATATAGGAAGACCTCCATTCAAGAGAAAGCAGAAGATAGCAGAAACTAGGAAAAAAATGTTAAAGGGTCAAAAGGGATAATATATGAAATTTTAAGCCTAACTATATCTGGATTAATTTACTTTCCAGTGCACTCTGTCTGATAGCAAGGCAATTCACAGCACTAGTCAGTGGTCTGTGGGATTCAATGGAGGCTTAATCAGTGTGCGGATTCTGAGAATGGATTCTGAGAACAGATTTTAGGCTTTCACTCTCATCCATAGCATTCTGCAAACCAAGTGCTTAGAATTTAAGCTCTAATACAATCCCCTCCTCTGAGCTTGGATTTTATTATTTATAACCCTTGGATCACACTAGCTCATGGGTTCCTTTCCTGTGAACTAATCTGACACCTCACTTAAATGGCTACTTGTTTTAAGACAAGCCCTTAAGACCCTGGATGCAATTGTTTCTGATAACTAGCCAACATCTGATTTGCTGTGGCACCCACATCTTCAGCGATCACTTTGTGAGGACAAGTATTGCCCAGGTCCACGGTGTAAGAACTAATTATTCTTGGATTAAATTTGAGTTCAAAAGCCATTAGTATATTATAAAGTTTATACATCTCTCTGGTCCGCTTTAGAGGCAGCATTATTAGTTTGTAGTAAAATAATCTAAGCAACTTCCATGAGACATTTGGTAATTCTAATAATAGTAATTCATTAATCTACCAATGGATAGAATGTAAAGTGCTATTGAGAAAGAGAAGTATGTATTCATAGGGAAGCTTTTAGACTAAAATACACGGGATATTTAGTTATACAGGTTAAAATTTTAAGTAATGAACAATGTTGAAGAAAGCATACTTACAGCAATGCTCTTTTACTAAGGCAAAACTAGTCTACAGGACTAAGACATGTTACAGAAAGCACAGAAAGTATGAAATAACGACTATATGGTAGTCTTAAATTATCAATTGGCAGGCAACCTCAAAAGCAAGAGATTTGAACCAAAGTCTACTGACTTCCATATCTATGACCTTGAGATAGAAGCCCTCTGCTGCTTCTCACTCAGATGTCTCCATTTGAAATCCAAAGGAGTATATCAGGTCCTTAATCTGCAACATGTGTGCTTAAGGTAAAGTCCAGTTCCCTTACTGGGCTTTCCAAATAAAATAATTCTAATTTGGTCTATGAAGAATGTGCTGTACACCTTAAAAAAAAAACCCAAAATCTAAAATCCAGGTAGCTTATAGCATGCAGGAAATTTGGTGAAAAAAAACAATACAATACTGGGCAGATTCTCCCATTGGGAATCTATAAAAGTAATGTTAAGCATTTTCCCCAACATGCCCAAAGTATGAAGTGTTGGCATCCTTGCCTCTAAGGAGCACACTGGGTATAATTCGTCCAAGACAGATCGGTTTGTCCTTTTGGTATTTTTTGGTATTTTCAATATTCTTTTAGAGGAGTGTCTTATTTCACGTCAACATTTTCTCCATTTATTATCATGTTTATTTGTCCATTTGTGAGGATCTTTGTTTTCTTTGTGCTATGGTTTAATCCACATCAAAACCTGTAGCTTTAATCTTAATTAATCTTTTCTTCAAATGTGTCAGATATCCTAATGATACCATACAGTCAAGTGTTTGTTAAAATACTGTCTTTTTAATTTCTAAAGTTTGGGGTGACTTGGGACAATGCTATATGGCAGGAACTATATCTTTCTCCTTACGAGCTAAAAAACCCCCAAAAAACTGACCCAAGTGACGAAGTGGTTTGTAAGATATACCAATAACGGCATGAGAAACGGGTGGGAAGCATTCGACAGACACATCACTTGCATTGTTTGAGAGACTGAATGAACTGATTACATGACCTAAGAACAGCTGTCTTTATCTTGGTCATTATCCTGTAGTAATGTTCTTATACAAAGCTTGGCCTTTTGTGATTGACTAACATGGCTCAACATAAAGTTCTTCAGGCCCACCCATGTCATGAGGTGCCTCATAGTTTCATCAATGTTTTCTCATGATGCACAGTAGTCCATTGTGTATATGTACTAAAATTTAGCTAGTTTCTACTGATGGACTTTTAGGATGTTTCCAAATTCTTGCTATTATGAACAATGCTGCTATAAACATTGGGTTGCACACGTCTGCTCGTGTTATGTCTCTGAGTTTCAGGGTATATACCCAGCAGAGATATTGCTGGATTGAAAGGGATTTCTATCCCCACTTGTTTTAGAAGATGGACCTCTTTTTTGCTGCCCTTCTAGTTTACCTAGCATCATGTCCTTTTCCAAGGGCTGGTCTTTCCTGAGAATATGTCTGAAGTAAGTGAGACACCATCTCACCCTCCTCTCAAACATCCTGACTACATTTCTTCAAGACAGGTTTTTAACTCTACTCTCTTTGGTGCTCTGCCCTGACAATTCCAGCTATCACACCCCCCCCAAACTCCAATTTGTGTCATCTCCATTCAGTGAAACCACTGTTGTCTTCTCTATTTTATTTCTAGGTTTTAACACATGTTGCAATGGCCACGAGAACTGAGAATATCCATCATTAAAGGGTCCATTAAGGAAGTTCACAGGTTATAGTGCAAGTGAGAAATACACAGGATACAGTTGTGTACCAGCACATGTTAGAAAGCCCTTTCGGGTCTTTGTAATGGGTATACCGTTCCTCTGGAAGCCTTAACCTGAGGCATTCAGGTCAAGCTCCCGGGCCCAGCAAACCGGGTCCCTGAAACCAGTGCCTGGAGGCAGCCTCCTCCAGTAAGCCTCAGCCCAAAGGCTCTCAGTGCCAAGTAAGGGAGTCAACAGCCCAGCTTTTCTCATGAAGTGCCCAGAGGCACCTGATTCCAAAAGGTCAGCCTTCTGCATGGAGAAAGCACCGAGCTTTACTTGCTTCATAGGTTGGGAAATCGACCACGCAGCTGCATGCTCTGTCTCCTCGTTCTGCTGCGGCTGCTTCTCTGGTGTCATACTGTCTTCTAGATCCAGGGCTCTCAAGTCCAGAGCACAAGCTCCACTCCCAGTTCTTGCTGGTAATGAGATTTCTCCCTCCTGCTTCTCAGAGGGTTGGTTTTATATGCAGCATTGATGGCATTCCAGGGAGTCAAGTTCATAGTTACTCACAGATGAATCCTATCAGCATCAGACCCTACCACTTTCCCAGACCCAGGAAGGAGACGGTCTTTTGGTGGCAGTTAGAGACTTTGGCTGGGGGAGCCACATTAAATAACCCACTGCCCCTGCAGCCCTGCACAGTGATTTGGTGTTTACCTTGAGGCAGAATGCCTATTCTGGGATTGGTTTCATTCCATTTGCCTTTTCCCGGAACCACAGTTATGCTGCTGTCTGAGATTCACTGGCTGAAAGCAGGCGAAGACTCAGCGGGGAAAGGCACTTAGGGGACAAAATGGAGAAAGGCATTCACTCTTAAGGTCCTGCAAGTGCAAGGGGTGGCCTTTCAAAGAATGCCTTCTAAAATTGTGTACCCATGCCCCTTTCTAACCTTTCCCTAGCCGTCTCAACTCAGCTGGAAATAGTTTAAGACATATTTTTAATTCACATTTCTTGTTTGCAGTAGGAGTATATGCTGGACCTTACTATATTATACACCCTCATGTTCAGAAAGGAGAGTCTTTGTTTGCTGCATATTTAACTTGGCCATGTATCACGAGCATTAGATATTCATCACTCCTTAATATGATTGCCTGTAGCCCATTGTTTAGATCAATCTAAAAAAAATGTGGAAAGCATAATTCATCTCTCAGAACCATTTCATTCTTAGACATGACACGAATGAAAATGAAATATGTGAGTGTACACTAGAAAACCCAGTTCATTTAGAAAGAGGCTATAATTGAGAGTGCTATCTAAGAAATAAGAATGGCAAATAGCTTTCTGTATAATTCTTGAGTTGGACCTGGATGGTTTCATAAATCCAGAATCGTGATTTGGGAATAAAACCTTGTTACAATGACAATGGACAGCATCACCTTCCAGAAAGCAAGCGGTCACTTTGACTATAAATAGAAAGCAGTTTCACAAGATTAACAAGACAGGAAAATTACTCTCTTTTTATATGTTACTCATGTCATAATTGTTTCCTTCCTAATTTAAGTTTTTAAAACAGACAGAGTGACATGAAAATATCAATATCTATTACGTATTTAAACAAATAATAAAGAGAATAGATTTGTCTGGAACATACTGTCCCTTTTACAGTTGAACAACAGATTAAGTGTTCAGAAATCATGTTGATATTAGTTAACTCTAGGTTATCTAAATATTGTTCTCTTTAAACTATCATTTGTAATTCTTGTAGTATGTCTTGATTTCTGGATTAGTTGTGGAAATTGTATTATTGCAGTTACTGTTAGAAACTTTATAAAACAAAATATCTCAGGAGACTATACGAGAAGATGCTAGTCTTAAATTGTTTGATGGCAGTGCTTTGAATGATCTCCATTTTCTCTATTGCTTTTTAATGTAGTTACCAACATTTTAGAGTGGGAAAACTCATTTCTAGATAAAAACAACTCACTGTTATACTGCATAAAAATAAAAATACTATGAAGATTGCTGTGAGAGCTTTTGCGTATTTCCTCTGGAGGCCAAGTCAAGCATTCCGGCACGCTACATGATGGTGGTAAAAACGACTAGGGTGGCAAAGGCTGAGCGAGAGAAGGAAATGAAGTGAGGAAAATCCCCAATTTGAGGTGACACATTACTCACACACTCACCAATGAGAAGTAGGTCACTTAGCCAGTGTGTTTCCTTGGGGACTGCGTTGGCAGAGTGGTAAGAAAGACCTGCTCCTTCACGTCTCCCATGGAGGAGGAGATGAAGGGTGCAGGCATCTGCCATCTCCTTCATGTCTTCTGTGTTCCAAGCTTCAGACTGCCTCGCTGGCCCTCCTCACTAACTGCCCTGGCAGTCTGATGCAGAGCAGGTTTCATCTAAGAGGGGAAGTGAAGAAGCAACCCAGTGGCATTAGAGCCTCAACGGAGAGAAGGGAGCAGCCAAGAGATCAGAAGGCTTGCAGGTTTGTATACCAATACATGGAGGGAGACAGAAAAAGGCCAAAGGAGGAAATAAGTGGTACCAAAGTATCAGGAAGAGCAGTGTTTTACAACAAAAATCCCGGACAAAGACATTAATTTTGGAGTTCGACCTTAATCTTAAATCCAACTTCTATCACATAGTTTGTTGTGGGATCCTGAAAGAAGTTAAGTCACTTCGCTAGGCCATGTTTTCTTCATCTCTAAAAATGAAATGGATTACCACTGTATAGGATGGTTTTGAAAAACAAATTATCTATATTAAATTGGCACTCAATGGACATTACTTCTCTGATTTACAATTTTGTTATTTTAAATTCACAAAAGCTTTTCATGCCGGTTCTTCTCCATTTAGTTCTAGGGAAATGAAATATCACGGAGGGAAAGACACAATATTAGTTCTCTGCCTACATGGAGAGATGCCCTTCCCACAGTTTTCCATGTACTTAGTATGGTTGATGCCAAGGGGAATCCATTAATTTTATACTTTCCTAGGACAAAATCAAAACAAAAGCCAGCAACTCTTCTCCCAGAAAGTGAGCCATTCATTCTCAGGTAACTCAGGTAACATTGGGTCCACTTTTATAAGCTCTGATAAAATGCTTTCCCCCCCCCTGGCCATCGTATTTTAAAAGAAGTGTTACGTGCTCCTTTGTTAGCTATTCTCTTGTAGTAAGGCCGTGAGTGACAGCTAAACATGACTCAAAGGTAGAACATTTGGCATTTTACTGCCCTTGGAAAGGACAACTGTAGCTTTATCATCAGTGAAGACAGTTTTCTTTAGTAGTTGGGCAGGGCATGGGCTCAGCATTGTCAGGGGCAGTGCACTTTATGACACAGCCCTTCCAACAGCCAGAGAGTTCTTCGAATGCACAACATCTGCTTTCCTTTAACTGAGATTTATTCTGGGCTTCTTAGTTTCGTAGATTAACTATTTTCTTTCTATCTAATTTTTCTCTTCTTTGTCAGACTTTTAAACAGGAAAATAGTATCCCAGAACATGTCTAAAGCACACATTCTCAGCATCACCTTATGGGGACAAAGCTCTTGGGAGGGCAAAAAAAAAAAAATCAGACTCTGTATATCAAAACCGAGATGTGCATTCAGTTCATGTCAAAAAAATTAAAATTTTATGAGGGGCCATTATTAAAAAATAAATCTAAAAGCACAGGGTGAGTGACAGTATTGATGATGAGAAAGGGTGTGTGTATGTTAAGAAATACTGTTCTAGAGCCAAGGATGATACTATTAAAAAGGAAAAAAAAGTATAATATGAACTGAGGAATTTAAAATAATGCTTCTGTTAACTCTGCATCAGTTACATTAGAAATCAGTGGATGGTGATTTTATTAGCCATTTATCTCCTGGCTCTTGCTTTCTAGTCTGTTAGTATTTCCTTTGTGTTTTCATTCTTTCCAGCGTGTTCTTGTGGCTGTGTTTCATAGTTTTCCCATGATCATTAAATTATAGATTAACTAGAACAGAATCAGTTCAATGAGTTGTTGGAGTTCACTTGGTTAGAATCATCCGTTATATTACATTTTATCCTCGTGAACGAATACCTTCTCTTTCAGTCTTATTTCTCAGGCTTATAATTTTTCATTCGTTTTTTTTAATTTTATTAAAGGTAGAAAGGGAGGGATTATTGACGCACACAGACTCCGTGCCACCTCTCAATTTCCAGGGCACCTTTGAACAATACTTTTCTGGCACAAGGTCTTGATTTGCTGATTTGCATTGTTAGTTTCATTCTACAGTGCTTACCTTCCTAGTCCACAGAATGCCTTGCCGCACAGTAGGTCTCCAATAACTGTTCATTAATAATTCACTAAATTTATAAAATGTTAAAATACAGATTTAGGAGCGAGATATCAGAAAGGAGAAAATAACTTAAAATCTTTGAGAAATATTTGGTTGCAGTTTCTGGTGAAATTCTTCTTAGGAAAATTCCAATTAGTAAACATCAGAGAATGATTGAAATACAAACGAACATTTGTCAAACACTATAATAATAATTGTTATAGGAAAGAATTATGCTCCTGGGCTAGGCTGAGTTCTAAGGTTTGTTCAGAAACTTATATTTGTGTTTTCTTGTCTATCTTTGACACCCTCCCCCCCGAATCACGCCTGTCCTCATATCCCAGATGGAATGCATTGCTTATTCAAACTCACTGCCATCGAGTGACTCTGTTGGGCAGGGTAGAACTTCTCCTGTGGGTCTCTGAGCTATTAACTCTATCAGAGCAAAACCCCTCCTCTTTCTCCAGAGGAGCAGCTGGAGGTTTTGAACTGCTGACCTTGCCATTAGCAGCCCCCAACTGGTAACCACTATGCCACCAAAAAAACACAAAATGAAACCCACTGACATCAAGATAATGCTGACTCACAGCCACCCTGTAGGTCAGGGTAGAACTGTCCCTGGGGGTTTCTGAGACTGTAGGCCTACAGGCCTCCTAATTCATTGCTTGGGCTTCTATGATAGATTTATATTGTGGGTATACTTGTATTACTGGTCACCATAACCCTGTATTGTCTTCTGTATGTCTGTCCAGCCATTAGAGTGTGGATTCTAGAGATGAGAATCAACTCTTCACTTATCATTTTACCTCCCTTGCTTATCGCTGTGCCTGTCTTAGAGTTGCTGTTTTAAGTAATATCTGACAAACTACAGAAAATATCAAGGCATTGTTGGCCCAACGGTAGAATTCTCACCGTTGGTGCTGGAGACCTGGTTTGGTTTTTGGCTAATGAGCTTCATGTGGCCACTACTTGTCAGTGGAGGCTTGGGTATTGCCATGATTGGGGACAGGTTTCTGAAGAACTTCCAGACGGAGACACACGAAGAAGAAAGGACTGACAACCGGCTTCTTAAAATCAACCAGTGAAAACCCTGTTGGACCACAGTGGTCCATTGACAACCAAGCAACATTGGTTGGTGCCGTCCTGGACAATGGTTGGTCCTCTTGTGCAGAGAGCCCCCTTGAGCTGGGGCTGACTCCACAGCAGCTAGTAACCATAAATTACAGAACTAGTTTCAAGAAGCATTATTTGTGAGCAAAACATGTTGGGAAGTTCTGGAAAGTTCTCCCGCATCTCCTTTTTCCGATAGAGGCGTTTGTGTTTAGACCTGAGGCTGAATTGCTTCTGCCATCCTGTTGCCAGCCTTAGGGTGAAGCTGGCTCAGAGAGGAGGGAGAGTTCACGGAATCTCAGGAAAACCAAGCGAGGCCTGGTGGATTAGGCCAACCATTGAACTGCCTTTATTCTGATTTTCAAGCTGAACCAATGTTCTTATTGTTTGAGGTAGTTTGAGAGGTGTTTGCTCTTACTTGCAGCCCAAATGCCTTAACTTGAAAATAAAACAACAAACAGTCTCCAGGTTCGAATAGTGGCAGAGTGGAAACCGAGGACCAGGAAAGAGAGTTTGGTATGTAGAAGAGCAAACAAGTTAAATTTTCTCAGAAGGTTGCTTCTCAGGCTTTAGTGTGCATCCGAATCACCCAAAGAACTTGTTCGATGCTCGGCCTAGAGCATCTCCTCCAGTCGTTCTGGATGGGACTTGCATTTCTAACTACCCAGTTTCCCCGAAAGTAAGACATCCCCCGAAAATAAGACCTACTTACAGTTTTGCCTCTCGCTGAAATATAAGGCGTCCCCCCGAAAATAAGACCTCCCCCAAAATAAGGCCCCTCGAAGCTACTATAACTTTGGACTGTCGCTGCGGGTGCCACCACACAGTTTACTGTTGGCTGCAGCGCAGCTGGAGCAGACAGGAAGTTCAAGGTCTTTTTTAATAAAATAATAAACAATAAATGTGTACCATATTCTTCTTCATGGAAAAATAAGACATCCCCTGAAAATAAGACCTAGCACATCTTTGGGAGCAAAAATTAATATGACACTGTCTTATTTTTGGGGAAACAGGGTAGTTCCCCCGTGAGGCTGCTGGTCTAGGGAGACACCACCCTCGCCATTCCAGAGTGCTGCCAGTTAGCCGGGATGGACAAGAACGATGGGCCAAGAAGTGAGCTCCATTGTCGGCTGGCGGAGCCTCTTCAGACCTTCAGAGATCAGGCAGCTCCAAGCACATGTTGGAGCAAACTACTGAACCACATTTTGGTTTTGCTTTGTTGTCTTCAAGAGGCTGTGCTCTCTGGAGCATGCGGTCTATGGCTTGACTACCTTCCTTCCTCTAAGGCCTAACACCTGCTCTAAGCCCACTGCTGCTGTGGTGTGTGCTGAATCCTCTGGCTGTTACAAACCCTCCATGGCGGAGTAGGACTTTGCTACAGAGGTCCCTAGACTGCCACCCTCCTGGGAGAGAACTGCCAGTTCTTTTCTCCCACCAGCAGCTGGTGGGTTCAAACCACAGACCTTTTGATTTAGTGGCCAAATGCTTGACCTAGGTATCACCCGGCATACAGGCACGCAGTAACATTTCGTTAGCTCCTTGAAAAGAAAGCACTGGCCTTCGGTCACTTGGGGGAGGGTGTTTTAAGGTGTGGGTACATCCATTAGAGTAGCCCTGGTGGTTTAGTGGTATTCACGTTGGGCTGTGATCCGCTTGGTGGGCAGTTAGAAACCACCACCAGCTCCGCGGGAAAAACACTGGGCATTGACTCCCGGACACAGTTCTCCTCTCAAAAATCCCCAGGCGGTTGCTCTGAGTCAGCACTGACTCGATGGCAATGAGTTTTGCATTTACATGCAATAAGTAATGCAAGAAGTTAACAAACCCTACTGCTAAACAAACATGTAGAGCTTCCAGTCCAGGTAGAAGCACCTCAGAAGAGAGATACGGCCACTTCCTTCTGAACAATTAGCCATCGAAACCCTCTGGGTCACAGTTCTCTGACATTCACGGGGCTACCGTGAGTCAGAATTGACTCCATTTAGTTTGTAGGTACAATAATAGTCGGGACAGAACTAACTCATGAAGGTGCTTATGGAAATATGAGCTCATGTAACCCAAACTCACTGTCATTGAGTCCATTCTGATTCACAGTCACCTATATAGGGTTGCCATATATACACCTATATATGTATATACACATGTGCATATATATGGCATATATATGCCACATATACAACCTATATAAAGGTTGTAAATCTTTAAGGAAGCAGACAACCTCATATTTCTCCTACAGAGAGGCTGGTGGGTTTGAACTTCTGACTTTGCACTTAGTAGGCTAATGCTTACCCAAAAGCACTGCCAATGCTCCTACTAAGAGCATAGCGTTGTAAAGAAACTCTAGCAACTTTTCCTTTCAGGAAGACGTAACCGTACTGAGGTCTCTTAAAGTACTAGGCTGCCAAACAGAACTGTCAATCACCTGTCACGTTCTTCTAGCCGAACTAACCGCCAAATAAACTTCTAATACTGCTGTATTCATTTGGCAATATATTCCTTTTGCCTTCACTCTTTTTGTACATAAGCCATCTCCAAGTTATTATCAGAGATGCTTGTGTTTCAGATAAATAATAAACTATCCTTTTCTAGGAAAAGCAAGCCCCTGGTCTTATGTACTCTGTATTCAGATAATGGTTTAGATAAGAGGCATGATTAGTATTTATGGAAGGGTTGGTAGTGCTTCTGTCCTGCCTTCCCAAGCAGCAAAGTGTGTTCCCAAAAGCAGTGAGGCTCTACCTCTAACAGGAGATGATAGGGAATCTCCAGGCATGAGGCTTTCATGTGGGCAGCCATCATTGGAAGACCTGCTTCCTGCTTCTGCTGGGTTTAAACCAGGTGTGTGCTTAGCCTGGGGCAGGGGCAGGCAAGGGCTTCTTGGCTCTAAGTCACTTTGGGGTTTCTTTTTGCATCAAGTTTTGTCAGGTGATTCATGCAAGCTGGAAATGCGGAGAGGAACCTGAAGGAGCTGCCTTGCCCTCGGCCAGGAATGGATTAAGGCAGCAATACCAAATTGGACGAACGCAGTTGACGCATCCTGTGCTTCCTGGTCATCCAGATGATGTATGGAGGCCACTCCCTTGGTTCCAGGCTTCTGCTGGATCTCATGGCAGCCAGCTGAAGGGTGGAGTGGCCTCTGTGAATCAGTAAATGTGTGATTATTAAAGTGAAAACCTTCACAGTGGCAGCACTCCAACCCTGGAACTGAACTGAAATGTAATGAAAACTGATGGCACTTTGCACATGATCTTCCCCTGGCCCTTTGAGATTTTGAAGGGAAACCCTCCTTATTTCAGGGGGCTGAAAAAAAGCTATAACACACCCCATAGAGCAGACTTACTCAGATAATCAGACGTTTGAGTTTAATATGGTAATTTTAAAAATACTACCCTTTGTTGTGAAATGCCACAATATCGAAATTGTATTCAGAAAGGTTAATATATGATAGAGAGGTTTTATAGAGCAAAAGACTCCATAAAACTTTAAAAAAAATCAAACTTTTCTTTCATACTTACTATTGTACAGCAGGGGACAGGGACATCTCAGGATGTTACCTGAAGGAAGGCATTTATCTAGGCATTCCCACCTAGATACTCAGTTTACACAACACTCTGGACTAGTGAAGGGGAACCCTAGTGGCACTGAGGGCTAGCCAATGGACTGCTAACCACAGGTAGGAGGTTCAAATCCACCAGCTTCTCCATAGGAGAAAGATAGGATGAAGCCAGTCTGGGGTTGGGGTCAAAGTCAAGACAATCTCACAGCAGCAGATAACTTCTTGCCTAAGGATTGTTTTACCTCTTACTTCCTTATGTGAGAAAATATATACATTAAAAAACAAACTCATCCCATTGAGTCCACTCGGATGCCAGGTGACCCTATATAGGAAACAGGATCAACACAGCTGGAGTAGTCAGGGTTTTCTGGGTATTTGCAGCCCCAGATATTCTAAGTGCGACGGTCCTCATCTAGATGTGTTGAGAATCTCACTTCCTGGCAGCCTCAGCTATATGGTGGCCAAGCATTTGAGTTAGTGTCAAATTGTGCTTTTGTTCCTTTCTTTGAATTTTCTGTGAGGGGCATGGCGGTGTAGTACTTAAGTGCCTGCCTGCTGGGCGGATGGGGGTAGGAGTGGGGGGTCGTGGTTGGAATTCACGAACTCCTCGGAAAGATGTGACAGTATGTGTCTGTAAACCAAGCTCAGAAGCAACAAAGCCCACATGGAAGAAGCACACCAGCCTATGCAACCACGAGGTGTC
>NW_022103915.1:74577904-74585902 GCF_000313985.2 Echinops telfairi | reverse complement strand
AAAGTCTACAACCTTGGAAGCCCTAAGAAGCAGTTCTCCATTTGCTAAAGGATCAATATGAGTGCTGATCATCTCACTACAGCGGGTTAGTGTTCTGCTTTCTTCCGCGCCTTGCCCCTGATCTCGTCCAATCTGCTGGGGATTTGATATAACATCATACAATTGGGAATCCCTTGAAAGAAAAGAACTGCTCTGCACTTCCATTCCATTTTCACACATGGCCCCTCAGGATCCATTTCTGGTTGAATGCACAGGACAGTTATATTGGATGTAGTGCTCCCCATATTCTGTTTCTACACGGTGCTAGGGTGTGTGTGTGTGTGTGTGTGTGTGTGTGTGTGTGTGTGTGTGTGTGTAACCTTATATAATTATCTTCCCTCCGGACTTTAATTTTTAGTACTTCTCAAACAAGTCAACATTGATTGTACCAGAATTTCAAACATATCCTGTCCTAGGTGGGGTTTTTTGCTGGAAAGAATTGTAGCCAGCTTGAGGTGAATGCTTGAATTCTGAATCATGATCAGGATTGCAAAGAAAATAGAAGGAAGCTCTCTAGGGAGTTGAGCCAGCTCAGCACCTCCACACGGAGCCTGAGAAAGAACAGCGTCTTCCCCTCTCCTTTCTAATCCCAGTTTGGACAGCTTCTTTATTCAGAACATCAAGGACTGTTGACAGTTAAGTGAAAAGGGTGGAGGCTCATGGGATTGCTAATAAGATACAAAGCCACCTTAGAATCAAATAAATTTCAATCTGACCACTCTTCTGGGCATGGGGAAGTGAGTTAAGAGCCTCAGATGAATTTCTATTGACAGATATCCTTATCATGGTTACCAGTGGGATCACTGTTCTAGTTGGTTTCTGACAAGGGACGTCCAGAGCTTCAAGTTATGCACTGTTTTTTCCAAGCAGACAGCTGGGCCGAAGTGAGTGAATTGGTATGAACGAATGACTTGACCCAATAGTAAAGTAAGGTGCTTAATCATGACAGCTGGTATATAGTAATTTTCATAAAAAGTTTGTTTCCTCCCCCCAATTTAAGGAAATATTATAATGAATTATGGAGCCCTGGTGGTATAGTGGTTACATGTTGGGCTGCTAACTGCAAGGTCAGAAGTTCAAAACCACCAGCAATTCTATAGGAGAAAGAAGGGGCTTTCTACTCCCATGAAGAGTTACAGTCTCACACACCCACAGGGGCAGTTCTACCTTGTCAGATTGGGTCGCTATGAGCTTTTTAGTTATTAAAATGAATTAAATGATTGAAGTTATCAAGAATTTCATTTTACTTGGATCTATATCATCACCCATGATAGCAGCAGTCAAGAAATCCGAGGACAACATGTTGCATAGGGCAAATCTTTGGCAAAAGATCTCCTTAAATTCCTCTTCGCCCTCTGTGAGGACTAAGGCGTGCCTGACCCAAGCCCAGTATTTTCATTCTCTTCATTTTTTGTGAAAGCTCGACAATGAAGAAGGAAGAGCAAAGAATTCCTGCCTTTGAATTATGGTGTTGGCAAAGAATGAAAGATTGTCGTGGCAAATAGGCTCACAGATGGCTAAGGTTAATGAATCCCAGGATCATCAAGCAATATGGCAAGGTGTTGGCCCAAGTCCCCAAATCCAGGTGCTAGATATTGACAAGCTAGATACAGGATCCAGATCAGACAAACAACTAGACGGTCTTTTTGAGCCAGAATGCAGACCACACCCCCAATGAGACTCTTTCAACTGGTTGGCTGCTCATAGAAGATCTCATCACAGAAGTGATAACATTATATTAGATCTTAACAGAGGGGATGACATCATGACATAATTGCTAACCTACAGCATAACCTTGGCTCAGTCAAGTTTACAGATAACTTCAACCATTCACAGATGGAATTAAGATGATTATAAATGCATATTTTAAATTGTAGGCTCTTTAAAGGATTTTGTACCCAAGTCCCAGCAAAGTCAGTGTATCATGGTAGTTATATGTACAGGATCTGTAGGCAGGCATTACATCTTCCACAAAGCCCCTAAAACAATGCAAAGGAGAGGTTTTGAGGTGAGGGTTCATAGCTCTTAACATATTCCTAAAGGTATTCCTGACTGTCCCAAATAGCAAAAATATCACTAACTAGTTAGATAATTTTCTTTTATTACAGGGTCACTATGAACTAGCATTGACTGGATGGCAGCATTTTTTTTTGTTGTCAAACCCCCCCCCCCCTTGGTCCTTACAAAACTAAGTCTCAAGAGGTTGACGCTCCTCAGTTTTACAAGTGTTATGGCTGCAAGAGCACTCCTGGGATGTCACATTACTATTTTTGTTGAGTCTGAAAAAGAAACAGAGGGTACATGATATCTAAGCCTGGGTTTTCTAGAGAAGCAAATTCAGGGAAGCTTATATATGTATAAGAGATTTATCTCAAGGAAATGGTTGTAGAAGCTGGCAAATCCCAAATCCATGGGTCAGGCTGCCTGCATTTGAATCCCAGCTCTGGCACTTATTAATCGTGTGACCTTGGGCAAATCATTTAAATCTGAGTCTCAATTTCTTCATCTGAAAAACTGGATGACTGTAATGATCAAACTCCTGAAACTCTTCTTAAGATTAAATGACTCCATGAATATAAAGTATTTACAAGAGTGCCCAATATACATATTAAAATACGATGTAAACAACATTTACTACCGCTACTATTGTTATACCGCTCTAGCTCTCATTCGCAGCAATATAATTTCAACAAAGACACCCCATTGCTGTGGAATCGATTTTGACCCACATCTGCATGGTTATTTAATTATATTGACTGCAACCCTTTCTGCCACTGAATTATCTTCTAGGTGATCATATTGAGATCAGATCAGATTTTTTAATTCCTTTGCAGAAATTATGTAGACTTGTTCTTGTATAAGTCTCTATATTCTTGCTTTGGCCTTCTGAGGCTAAGTTCTCACATGATGAGAATTGTGTGAGAAGTTCTCACACATTGAAATCCTTCTAACTATGAGAGAAGGAGCCCTGGTGGTGTGTAGTGTGTTATGAGTTGGGTGGGTAACCACAAAGCCTGCAGTTCAAAACCACCTGCTGCTCCAAAGAAGCACGAGCCTGTCTACCCCTGTAGAGATGTGCAACCTCAGAATCCCACATGAGCAGTTCTACTCTCCTATCCGGTTGGTATGAGTCAACATTTACTTGATAACAATGAGTTTAGTTTTGGTAAACATGATAGAAGTAAAGGGTCAATGGAAACGAGGGGGCCCTGTAACAAGATGGATTGATGCCCTGGTTGCAACAAGAGGCTTCAACGTAGCCATGGTAAAGACGGTAGAGGACTGGGCAGTGTTTTCTTCTGTCGTACACCCCAGAGTCAGCACTGACTCGGGCACCTAACAACAACAACACAACAAACGCAAGGCTACAAGATGGAGATCCTTGAATTTCCATGCATGTGTTTTCTCTTTGCAAATATTTTTTTGGAAAAATGGTTATAACAAAAATATTCGTCATTCTAAGGAAAGCTTTTAATAGAGTCTTTTAGTAATTATTTTCATTATTGTAAACTTGGAAAAGGATGAAATGAAATGCAAAGGATTTGGATGGATAGAAGTTAGAACTACCTGGAATTAATTCTTTCCATTAGCTTTCAAATTAGCCCTTTTAAAATGATGAAAGGTTTTGATTAATCCCAGAATGTATGTATTTAATTTGCTAAGATGGCATGACTAGTGTGTTAGTAGATCTCATTTTGGGGAGAAGCAGAAAGAGAATGAAGTGTTTTTTGGGGGGGCTATGCTCACTGAGGCCATTTGTCAGATTTTATTTTAATGAGTTGGCTGTCAAATGCTTGAGGAAGGAGACTGATTTATAGAGGCTGAGCAGTAGCAGACTCCTGAGCTACGTGCACATCTGGTCCTATTTCCTCGCTCTTCAAAGACTAGTGAGCCGTGATGATCCTAATTTCATGGAAGTATTGTTGTCAGGTGCCATTGAGTCAGAGCCAAACCATAGCAACCTTATGTACAGCACAACAAAACACTGCCCAGTTCTGTGCCATCCTCCCAATTGTTCCTGTGCCTGAGCCCCTACTGCAGCCATTTTATCAGTCCATTTCATTGAGGTCTTCCTCTGTAATGCCACCCCTCCACTTTGCCACACATGAGGTCCAGGGACTGGTCTCTCCTGACAATATGTCCAAAGTATGTAAGATGAAGTCTTGCCATCCTGGCCTGTAAGGAGCACTGTGGCCTGACTTCTTCCCATACAGATTATCCTTTTAGCAGGCTAGGGTACTTTCAGCATTCTTCTCCAGCACCATAATTCAAATGCATTGATTCTTTTATGGTCTTCTTTATTCAGTGTCAACTTTCACATGCATATGGGGCAATTCAGAACACCAAGTCTTGGGTCGGGCACGCCTTGGGCCCAACCTTGGGCCTCAACTAACATCCCTGCTTTTCAGTACTCTAAAGAGGTGGTGTGCAGCAGCTTATCCTAATGCAGAATTTTTTGTTTGATCTCCTTACTGCTGCTTCCTGAGCACTGATTACAGAGCCAAGTAAGACAAAATCCTCAACAATTTCAGTCTTTTCTCCATTTATCATGATGTTGCATATCGGTCCAGTTGTTAGGATTTCTGTCATCTGTACATTGAGTTGTCATCCATACTGAAGGCTACAGGCCTTGGTTTTCATCAGCAAGGGCTTCAAGTCCTCCTCTCAGCAAGCAAGGCTGTGATTTCTGCATACCGCTGGTTGTTAATAAGCCTTCCTCCAATCCTGATACTGTACTCTTTTTCCTATAATCCAGCTTCTCTGATAATTTGCTCAGCATATAGATTGAATAAATGTGGTGAGAGGATACAACCCTGATGCACACCTTTCCTGATTTTGAACCATGCAGTTTTCTCTTGTTCTGTGCACACAATTGCCTCCTGATCCATGTACAAGTTCCGAATAAGCACAATGAAGTGTTTTGGAATTCCCATTCTTCTCAAGGTTATCCACAGTTTATTTTGGTCCACACAGTGGAATGCCTTTGCACAGTAAATGAAACACAAGTAAACGTCTTTCTGGTATTCTCTGCTTTCAGCCAAGATCCATCTGACATCAGTAATTATATCCCTTGTTCCACATCCTATTCTGAATCCGACCTGAATTTCTGCCAGTTCCCTGTCAGTGCACTGCTGCAACCATTGTTGGATGATTTAGCAAAATTTTACTTGTGTGTGATATCAATGATATCAATCTATAGTTTGAGCATTCTGTTTGGCCACCTTTCTTTGGGATGGACACAAATATGGATCTCTTCCAGTCAGTTGGCCAAGTAGCTGTCTTCCAAATTTCCTGGCATAGATGAATAAGTGCTTCAGCTTGCTGAAACATTTCAATGGGTATTCTGTCCATTTCTGGGGCCTTTTTTTTTTTTTGCTAATGCATTCAGTGCAGTTTGATCTTCCTTCAGCACTATTGGTTCTTGCGCATATGCTACCTCCTGAAATGGTGGACCGTTGATTAACTCTTTTTGGTACCGTGACTGTGTATTCTTTCCCTCTTTTCTTGATGCTTCCTGCATCATCCAATAATTTGCCTAGAGAATCTTTCAAAATTGCAATTCGAAGGTTGGAATTTTTTCTTGAGTTCTTTCAGTTTCAGATATGCTGAGTGTGTTCTTCCCTTTGGTATTCTAATTCTAGGTCCTTACACATTTCATTCTCAAGCTGCCCTTTGGAATTCTCTGTTCAGCTCCTTGACTTCATCCTTTCTTCCAAGTTTCCGAGTCTCTTTTGACATCCACTTTGATCTTTTCTTTCCTTTCTGACTTTTAAATAACGTTTTGGTCTCTTCATGAATGATGGTCTTGCTTGCCTCCCACAGCTCATCAGGGCTTCTGTCATTAGTGTTCCATGCATCAAGCTGTTATTTTGTTAATTTAAGCTGTTCTCAAAATTCAGATGGGAGAGACTCAAGGTCATCCAATTTTTAAAATTTTCTTTTAATTTTCTTTAACTTCAACCTGAACTTCATATGAACAATTGATGGTATGTTCCACATTCAGCCTCTGGTCTGGTTCAGCTGCAGAGAGTAAGCTTCTCGACTGTGTCTTCCCACAGATGTGATCAGTTTGATTTCCATGTATTCCATCTGGCGAAGTCCATGCGTATTTGTGTTGCTGCAAAACGGTATTGCTATGAACAAGTCATTGCTTTCTCAAAACTCTATCATGAACTCTCCAGCTTTCTATCATCAAGTTCATAGTTTCTAACCACTGTTCTTTCCTCTTTGTTTTCAACCTTTGTAATCCAATAACCAATAACTATCAATGCATACTGATTGTATGTTTGATCAATTTCTGACTGAAGTTGTTGGTAGAATTCTTCAGTTTCTTCATCACTTAATCACTTTTGTGTTTGGTCTATAAAGTTGAATGATAGTTGTATTGATTGATTCTATGGAATTAGAATACACATATTTAAGGGGATTTTCCAGTTGAGGTTTAGGACCTATGGTGAAGAGTTCTAGTGGATATTGTGTGTCTTCATTATCTCGTGGTTCTATAACTCAGAACAGGAAACTATTTTCTTACCATTGAGGAGGCAAAAGTTCTGGTTAGAGTTTCTATAGGAAGTCTCTCCCTCTCTCCCTCTTTGTCTCCCCCTCAACCCCAGATTTGGAGGAAAGTTTTTAAAAAATAAATAAATCATTTTATTGGGGAATCTTACAGCTCTTATAACAATCCATACATCAATTATATCAAGCATATTTGTACATATGTTGCCTTCATCATTTTCAAAATATTTTCTTTCTGCTTAAGCCCTTGATATCAGCTCCTTTTTTCCCTCCCTCCCTCTCCCACTCTCCCACCCTCCTGGACCCCTGATAAATTATCAATTATTATTATGTTCACATCTCACACCACCTGCGGTCGTCTTTGTCCACATTATTGTTGTTTGTTCCCCTGGGGTGGGGGTGGGGATTGTGTGCTATTGTGTTGGTTCCCCATTTCTCCCCTTTCTCCCCCTAGCTTTTCCCTAACCCTCAGGGTACCACGACTCCCATTGCTGTTCCTGAGGGGTTTATCTGTCCTGGCTGCCATGTGTTAGAACTCTTATCTGTACCAGTGTATGTGCTCTGGTCTAGCTGGATTTGTAAGGTAGATCTGGGGTCGTGACAGTGGGGCAGAGGAAGCATTGAAAAACTAGAGGAATATTGTGTGTTCTGTCAGTGCTGTGCTGTACCCTGTCTTGTTCTTTCCTGTGACCCTTCTGTGAGGGAATGTCCAATTATCTACAGATGGGCTTTGGGTCTCCACTCGGACTCCCATCATTTGCATCAATATATTTGTTTGTTTTGGGTCTTCTGATGCCTAATACCTTATGCCATCCACACCTGTGATCACACAGGGTGGTGTGCTTTTTTCAACGTGGGCTTTGTTGCTTCCCTGCCAGGTTGTTAAAACAAAGTGTTCTTGCATTGAGGGACTACTTCAGTAGAGACCCAATGCTTGTCTGTCTTAATGCTTAACATTTAAATATATGTACATAGACCTATATCCCTATCATTATATATTAATGTACTTACATATGTGCATGCCTAAATTTATGCCTCTGTAAGTGTCTTTTGCCTTCTACTTCTTTTGGAGGAAAGTTCTTCTCTCTTGAGCTTCTGCTCCTGGTTGATCTTCATGTGACTTGGTGTCTCTCTTCCCCACCTCTGCTTGATTGTTTGTCTTGATTTGATTTTTTTTTTCTTGTAGGAGATTGACTCAAAACCCCCACAGGAATTCTGACTCTCTAGCATTAGAAAAAAAAAGCCCAGCACCTTTCCAAATGGGATTATAACTCCAGGCTAGAATTTATAGTGCATATTTGAGGGGAAAATAATTCAATCCATAACATTGGAGTTATGAGGAATAAGAATATGGATCAGGAGGTCTGTCTAAATAAGATAAGCTGGATGAACAATCTGGAGGAGAAAACAACGGGACTGACAGTTCTGGGGGGACATGGGAGA
>NW_022103915.1:74564880-74576469 GCF_000313985.2 Echinops telfairi | reverse complement strand
AAAAAGAATATGGATCAGGATCTCAGCAGGAAATAGGTGATACATATACATTTTTTAATAGAGAGTTTAAATAAAAGTAAATTTATAGCGGTGTAGGCAGGGTATAATGAGACCCAAAGCCACAAGGGGCTGTGCAGTAGGAGCTCAGAGTCATTGAGGTCCCAGGGGCATGTCCCAGGGCAGGGGTAACTGTTCAGGTGTGATTTACAGGCAATCACACACCTGCCCTTTTGGAAACCCAGAGCAGATCATTTTTAACATCCATCTCCAACAGATGGCAAATTATTTTCTATCACGATCATTGAAAGAGTACTAAGCACTATTTTCTTGATGTATCCTTAAGTTTTATAAAATATAATGAGCTATTTTAAAAGACTAACCTCAATGCTAAAGTTGCTCCAATTCAGTAAGACACTTCATGGGGGTTATAAGAGGCATAAGACTATGTGAGTCAGGATCAGCAGGAAATAGATGGGACACATACATTGGGTAATCTACATTTACTAGACAAAAATATTACACCTTCTTGTTCACACTTTGCTGCACTGTTTTTCAAACTTAAACATGAATTAAAACTTCCAACGTGGTCTGCAAAACGACAGAATTGATGTGACCCAAGTTTGGTTTCTTTCTATTAACAAGAACTACTTGTGATCTGTTGTTTAAATACAAGGATAGGTGGTATTCTAGGGGGTGGGGAGAAAGGCAAGAAGTGCTTCTGAGCCAAGCCCCAAAGATCCTGGGCCCTTCCTTCGCATTTATCCGCCAGTAACATGCGTGTAGTTGCGTGTGCCTGTAGGACTGGACATTCCTCAGATGACCTTCTATGTAGAATACAATGCTTTTGAAAAGGTCATCTGTTAAAAATGAGTATAGTTGAAACCCTACCTTATCGATTATTAAAGCTGAAGCAATTTTTGGCTTTGGAATTTGTCGCCATAGTGAAACTAGAAAGTGGATCGACTTTTGGTGGGCTTATTATGGTTTTTAAAGTCTCCACAGCCTGACCCTTATTGCTTGCCCCTGAAACACACAGGTGGGTAGAGCCAGAGAAGCAAGAGAAGGCATCTGGCCCTCGGCGCTGGGTTATGAGTGGAGAATTTTCCAATCAGGGGTGCTGCCCCCTTACGTTCATGCTGGCCTGCTTCTCTCCCAGCAGTTTCTACCCCTGCCTTTTATCTGTCAGCATGAAATGATCGGGCATGCTAGCATCCTACCCTTACAGATTTTGAGATGGTCATGAACTTGAGGTGAGTGGTGAAATGGGAACAGCTGGGACAAAACGGAGACCGCACAACCCATTATTCTATGTAACAACAAACCCCCCAGGAGCCCTTCTCTTTTTGCTGCAAGACGACTCTCCAGGAAATGTCATTTGCTGGGGTCAGCTTGAACCCTCTCATACTCAGATGGTCCTTCCCCCGGGGATTTCCCACTGCTCCCAAGCCCCTCCTGGTTCCGCCTTCCTCTTCTTGCTACTCCCATGTAGCACAGAGGACCTGCTGACCCCTTTTAACCCTTTGCTCTCTTCTTCCCACCCCCTTCTTGGCTACTCTGTTTCCTTCACTGGACCAGGCATGACTTTGTCCTGGGAACTTTTAGTAATCTATGGAGAGGTTGTTACAGGGCTCATGTCAGATGTTGAGTTGCTTGGTAACTCAAAGAACCTCCTGCCAAGTTTATGCTCGGAGGAATTAGACAAACGTGCGGCCCCCACAGTTGGGAGGCCTGGGCAGCATCAACTCCTCTGTTCAGTTGCATCTGAAGGGATTCCTACACAGTCACAGCCCTTCGAGCTGAACAAACCCCACCAGGCCCGAAAAGGAACCTGGGATGGCAACCTGGGCAGAGGTGTTGGTTCATTTCTGGAGCGTTGGAAGCAGACTAATCACTGCATGTCAGTGAGGGAGTTAGGAATTCCCTGACAGTTCCTTAGTTCTCCACGAGACGGCTCATTCTAATTCAGAGTGGTTTTTCAAGATTTTGTTTTAATTTAAAGGCTCAATCACAAATGATATCGGGCAATGGCATGCGACTTATCTCTTGCCAACAATAAATAGTCCTTGTTAATGTTTTTAATTGGGAGATACCAATTTGGAGGAAATGAAGCATCCCTGGGGGTAGGTTTCAGATGATATTGGGTAAATGTTTGGTTTTAATGTACTTTTAACGACGGAGGCAGTGGATGTCCCCAAGGCCCAGCAGAGACTTCCTGGCCACACCGGATCTACTGCTTTATGCAGGAAAATGTTGGAAGATTGGACTTATCATTAGTGGCAGGATCTCTGCTTGCACAGATCATTGGCTTTGATACTCTCTAAAACTGTAACATGGATGAAGTTCAAAGGCTTGTAAGAAGAGAGGAGCTGTCATAACATGATTAGAAATTGTTTAACATACTAAGGAGTGGGAGATGGGTGAATAGAGTTTTCTAATGGCTGGGAGCCAGCACTATTCAAATGGAAATGAATAGAAAAGAGGGGAGAAAAGAAAAGAAGTCTTTTGATAAGCACAATAAGAAATATGAGTCTTCAAATGTTGCATTATCTCATAAAAGTAGTCATTGCATCATTTGCAGATTAAACTTTGAAATGATTGACTTGAATTATGTTAGAGACTTAAACGTGATTAAAACAAAGCATAAGTTTTCAGATTAGCAACAATATTTGTTCTGAAAAAAATTGCTGTGCTTGGATTGATAGGCTGTTTTTGGCGATGGCATGAGCTATTGGGAGCTCAATCACTTTTCACTGATAAATAAGGAGCCTCACTAAAGACAAAAAAGTAGAAGTTGAGCGTCTATGCGGACGTGTTTCCTAAGAAATGATACAAACATATTTAATGTGCTCTGACTTTAGCCTTCTATCATAATGAAGACTAGTTTAAATTTTCTTCCAAGTAGGCATTAGTAGGAGGTGCTGATTGATCTCTGTGCCTTTGCTGTCAGTTTAGAGTAAGAACAAGGATCAGAGCTTGATGAATAGATGCTGGCTAAGGGTAGCCTTCTCGCGACCTGGAGAGGATTGTGGCAGGGAAAAGCAAGACCTTAGATACACGCATGTTCTATATAGAGACTCTTACTAAGCCTTAAATAGGACAAAGTCAAAAGAAACATCATTATCCTGGATGAAAGAAAACATCAGCCACCATGCACTCAGTACAGTGGGGGGGTGGGGGGGCCACAGCAAATGGAATCTGCTGACTCACAGACATAGGACTGTTTGTATGTGATAGGAAACAAAGGAAATCATCACAAAATATACTTCCTTGTTCACCTCTAGAAGAGGACAAATGCAGTCTTCTCATGCACACTTTGCTCGTCCTCTCGTTCTCTCTCGCACACAATGGGACATGGGTCCTCTCCTTCAAAGTGATAGGCTCAGTTTATGTTCTGTGTCTACTCCTGGACCAAAGGCAACGGCCAGGGGCAGGCCATGGCGCACTGAGGGGCTCACACTCCTCAGGAGCTCCCTTTGAACTTTGGGTGGAGCAAATAAAATGGGATCTCTGAGCGCATGGATGTTGCAGGGTCGCCAACCATGCATAATCTCCTGCCCTCTGGTCAATGGCCTGGCTTATCCATTGGCCCGCTTATGTAATCTAAAAGTCCTCTGTTTCTTATATGAATCTTCATCAACTCTTCCTTTTTTGTGTCAGAGCTAATAGGGACTTTAACATTTTGATGAATGATAGGTCAACATCGAAAACTTAAAAAAATAGAATCTGAACCCAAATCAAAACCTTAACACAACATTTCCAACATTTAGAAAAAGTAGCAAATAAAGTCAACAATCTCCAGAAGAAAGCAAATGTCAAGATGAGAGCAGAAATAAATGAAACAGAAAACAAAAACAATCGAACGAATCAACAAACCTAGAAGTTTGCTCTTTGAATGGATTACCAAAATAGATAAACCACTGGGAAATCTAACAGAAAAAGGAGCAGATGCAAGTAACAAATAAGAAATGGACAACATCTCAACAGAGCCAATTGAGATACAAAGATTAATAACAAAATACTATGAAGAACTATTGCCAGGAGAGACCGGTCCCTGGAGAAGGACATCGTGCTGGGTGAAGTGGAGGGCAGTGAGGTGGAGTGGCACTGGCTGCAGCAGTGGACGCAGACACAGGAACAAGAGTAAGGGTGGTGCAGGACTGTGCAGGATTTCTTTCTGTTGTGCGTAGGTTCTCTGTGGGTCAGAACCAATTTGGGAGTACCTAATAACAACACTGAAGAGCTTTCACATATTTGAAAACAGACAAAATGGGCACATTTCTCAGAACACAATACCTCCTTAAAGTAACATGACGGAAGAAATTTTTAACGAAAGAAGAAATTGATCTTGCCATAAATTTTCAATAAAAAAAAGTCCAACTCAGACCGCTTTACTGGAAAATTCTACCAAACATCGAAAGAAGAGCTGATACCAATTCTATTCAGCTAATTCCAGCGTATAGAAAAGGAAGTCGTGCTTCCAAATTTATTTAATAAAGGGAGCATAACCCTGATACTAAAACCAGACAAAGATAGCACTAAACTTGATAATTATCGATCAATATCCCTCATGAATAAACATGCAAAAATTTTCAACAAAAATATAGCCAAAGGAACTCCCATAATTGTTGAAAAACTAGTACACCATGACCAAGTAGGATTCATATCAAAGTATGCAAAGATGGTTCAACATTAGAAAAACAATCAACAAAGCCACCCTGTAAATAAAACAAAGGAAAATAACCACATGATAATATGTATTGACAAAGAAAAGACATTTGACAAAACCTCACACCTGTTCCTGATTAAAAACAAGCAATAAAACAGGAGTAAAAGTGGAATTACTCAACATGACCAATATTTCTCTAATGGAGAGAAATGGAAAACAATCCTCATTTAAATAAGAACTGTTTCAGGGTGCCTATTATCATCCTATTCAATATTGTACTGGAAGTCTTAGCCAGAGATAAGCAAGAAAGGGAAGTTAAAGATATCGAAATTGGCAAAGACAAAATAACTCTATTTGCAGATGATAAGACCCTATACATAGATAATCCCAAAGACTGGGCAAGAAAATTATAGGACTTACTAGAAAGATTCAATAAACTGGCATAGTACAAGGTCAGTGTACAAATATCAGCCAGATTCCATTACATTAATGAAGTGTACTCTGAAAAGGAAAACACCATTTATAGTAGCCACCCCAAAGATGAAATACTGAGGAATAAATCTAACCCGAGAAGCAAGAGGTCTCTATAAAGAAAGCCACAAAGCACCGCTACGAGAAACCAAATAGGCCTACATGATGGACAGATGTACCATTTGTATGAATGAGGAGGCTTAACATTATGAAAAGACCAATACTGTCCAAAGTGATCTAGATAAAATGCAATTCCAACATCATTCTTTAGGGAGAAGGAAAAAACAAATCACCAACTTTATAAGGAAAGGAAAGAGACCTCAGATAAGCAAAGCACTACTTAAGAAGAGCAACGTAGAAAAGCAACCTCTGACTATCTGATCTCAAACCTACCACCCAGCCAGGGTTCGTAAGACTTCATGGGACTTGGCCCAGTGATAGACACATGGACCCCTGGCACCACACTGAGACCGAAGTGATGGTAGTGCCAACACACACAGGCAGCCAAGCTTTGACATAGGGCTGAAACACATTGAGTGGGAAGGAGACATTAGAGCGGTCTCTAGCAAACGATGCAGTCAAAACGAAATGGTCTGGAATCTGTACAGGTTTAAAGGGGAAAGGTAGACACAGGGGACTAATGATGTCATTGTCAAAGCTAGTGATGAAGTCGGCTGTCCCGAATCTAGAATACGTGAAGTAGGACACCAGTCTGAAGCTAAGGTAATGTCTAGAGAAACTTAGACTTCTTAAGACAGAGTGGTATCAAGCAGGAAACCTTAGCGGTTAAAATGTTCCAACATATGTTGGGGTTTAGTGTAGTTTTTTTAAGTAGTGCTTTTATGGTGCTACTGAACATTTTCTTTTGCGAGAAAAAAGCATCATGGGCGGCTCCAGTCTTCTGTCACTTTTCTTCACAGGGTCTAATAACATGCTTAGAACACTAGTGCCTGTTACTTATTTGATAATGCTTATTATGGCCTTCGTATATGTGCTTACATTCTAGTTGTGTTCAATAATGAGTGTAAATTGCATCTGTACAATAAATGTAAGGACTAATGTAAAAAAGTGGTAGACTCAGAGTTGAAGTTAAAATGTAAATAAATTGGTAGAATAGGCCCCCGTTTATCTTGCGGTCGGTTTAACTTGGACAAGCATGACTGGGGATTGCTAAACTTGAAGACCCCATAAGAAGTTAGGAAGACCTCCTGTTTTTGTGTTCATGAGGTCTGGGATCCAGACTCTGCTTGTATGCAAATAATGCTTAACATTTTCTAGAGCAGTCTCCCAAATGTGCCCTAGGAGCACTGTATTGGTTAATGTGGGAAAGTATATTTGGAAAACACTGAGTCAAACAAACTTAACATGTTTCTTCTGAAGACTTCTGGTAATTATGATATGCTGCTGTGTCTTCCATGGGGTACTCAGACCTGCTCAGCCTCCAAGATGACCTTTCTGGCAAATCCTTCCCAACGTTTGCTGAGAGACAGTTATGACATGGGGTGACTCGTGTGTCGGAGTAGCCCTGTGTTCCATAGCATTTGCACTGGCTGATTTTTCAGAAGTAGATCACCAGGCCTTTCTAGGTGGACTTCACATCTTTGGGTGCACTTGAACCTCCAACCTTTCTGTTAGCAGTTGAGTACTTGTAATTGTTTGTACCACCCAGGGACTCCTACAAGTACTTCCAAGTGCCAGAATTGTGTCAAGTATGTTTTTGGAACCAATAATATGAATACTATGTTCATGTTTGAAAACTGTAAAATTTCCACAAGATTAAATTTGTACAAACTTATAAGCTTTGTTTGCAATTAATTAATTGGGGGCCAGGTGGTCTGACAGTCAAATAACAAATATGGACAAATATGAAGTCGTTAATTTTATAGCAAAATTTAAGAATGAGAAAGACCAAACTATAAATTCTCAGATCTGAGAAAGGGGTCAAGTCTCTATTTCTTCTCCTCAAGGAGTCATAACAATAATTTACCAGACTAATCCAGTCAATGAAATTAACCTGTCTTTATTTAAATAACTAAATGTGGATGCAAGCTTAGATTACAGCACAAGTAATTATTTTATGCATTTTTTTAACCATGTCACCGACCCTCAAATTCCATGGTAAATATGAGTAATTGATCCATGTACAACCTAAGGATAGGGTTTTGGATATTTCTCTGCATCAGTATTTCACAGACAGCGATTTAAGCGGAGAAACTGGACACTGGAGAAAGAATGAAAAGAGAGGAGCTAAGCCTGCCTGCGCACGGCTTCTTTGGGAGGCATCATGCGTGACACATGTGCAGAAGGGCCTCTGTGAACAACGGGGTGACATCGTCCTATAATACTAGCCTATGGGGAGCATTTTCTTAGCGTTCTGGAGTAATGATTGTTTTTGTTGTTGTGCCTGCCTCCTTGCCTCTACTGAATAGATACTGAATACATGTTTGAGAATTACATTAGTTATTTTAAAACTTTTAATTACTTTAAAAATAATTAAAACCAATCCTTAACTCAAGTGATGGGTTCATATTCTGAACCCAAGATGGTAATTTTAAATGTTCCGCCCTCATAAAGACAAATATTCTAAGTGGAATGATGATCTTACGTGGAAGAACACTGACATCCTAGGGTAAACATAAACATTGCTGTCATATAAACCATGTATCTTTGGTGCAAACGGTTAAGCATTGAACTGCTCACCCAAAGGTTGGCAGTTAGAACCCACCCAGCAGCTCAGCAGGACACAAGCCTCAGGAGCTGCTGCCGTCGAGATTGTTGTTGTTTGTTGTGGTGGAGGTTGTTAGGAGCGGTGAAGTCACCGGGATTCTGACTCACGGCACTCCTGATGAGACAGGAGAACTGTTCCATTAGGTTTTCCAGGCTGACATTTTGGAAGCAGATATCTAGCCCTATCTTCCAAAATGTCTCTGGATGCAGTTGAACCACCAAACTTTTTGCTAGGAGTCAAACGCTTAGTTGTTTGAGCCACCCACAACAAAGTTAAATATAACCCCCTTTTTAAAAAAAAATTAAGAATTCTGTGAAGGCATAGATGGATACCCATCCCTTCTTTTTAACAACCAAACCAAACACACTGCCATCGCGTTGATGCCATACTCACCGTATAGGTCAGGGTAGAACTGTCCCTCTGGGTTTCTGAGGCTGTTACTCTTTGTGACAGTAAAAAGCCCGTCTCTCTCCTGATTCTTTTAAATAGAGACTGGACATTGGGTTTCAGGATAGACTTAATCCTCGGGGTCCAGATCAGTTTTCCCCAGCCCATTTCTCTTTATAGTTCCATTGCGGATAAACACACGGAGCCGCATCCGTGCCTCCTTCCAGACAGTGAAGTTCCCGGAGGGCGGCAGGTCAATAAGCACTGACACATTGGTTTCCAAAGGACCGAAGAAGACATGCCAAACAAAGTGTGATGCGTTTTTTCCTCCCTTAAACTATACCACACAAACCTGCCAGACCAACGTACCCTGCAGTATCAGACATGGGTCATATTTTGAATTTTCATGTTACTTTGCATATCATGATTGAAGCAGAAAAAAATATTCTCTCAGCCTCTTGTGTTCTACATTATGTTAAAAAAAATAAAACTCCCACTTTATAGAATGCAGCTTCATTAAAGTGTTGTTCCAAATGTTCTTATTTGAAAACCAAGTTAGCAGCAAGAGAATAAAATTTTTGGGATTGTTTGTTTTGAGGACTATTAACTAATATTTCTTGCTAAGGAAACTCAAAGGACCTTGAGTCTCCAAGGCAACATTTGAGTAATACATAATGATTACTATGTATGATAATAGGGCAAAGGGCACCCTGACAATAGAGGTCACGACTGGTAGAATTTGTGTGCGATTCATTTGCACATGGGTGCCAATGATTCAGCAACCCCCAGGAGCTGTGTCATGTGAAGGATGATTGTGAAAAGCAGATCTATAAATGTTTTCTAGAGCCAATTGAAAAGAGGCAATTGTTTCTGGATTTCATATCAGTTGTGAGTAACCATTACTAAGAAAGAGAAAGGGGAAAAAGGAAAAAAAAGCTACAGGCCGGTCTGTTTTCCTGCTTCTGAATCACTCTTGGATGACAGCAGTTGCTCGTGTGCTTGGATGACAAGCCTTAGTCCAGAATGAACTCAGGAGGCTAAGAAGTGAAGGCTAAGAAGCTGTGACCTCTCTTGGACATGGCGGGTCCCTTCCTTCCACATCACTGCCAGGCCTTAAGTAGTGGTAAGTGATAAAAACAAATGGCTAGACTCTAGCCGTGGTTCTCAACCTGTGGGTTCACCCGATTCCTAACAGTAGCAAAATGACAGTTATGAAGTAGCAAAGAAAATAATTGTATGGTTGTGGGGTCACCACACGTGAGGAGCTGTATGAAAGGGCGCAGCATTAGGAAGGTGGAGAACCACTGGGCCAGAGGGTTTTGCTTTAGCATCTTATGGTAGAGGGAGGGGGCTTGGTAAAGCACCTGATAAGAGTCCATTCAATTAGGGAATAACCAGCTTTCTAGGGCTGATGGAGTGTCTGTGGTGTTTTGTTTTGCTTTGTTTTCAGAAGAGGCATTGAAGTCATTAGTGCTTACCCCGCAGTTCTGTCATTGCTGTTTATTTCATCAAGCAAGAGAAATGAATATTTTATTAAGAAAGAGAAATATAAAAATTCAATGATGGCTTTATGCCGGGCTGTTCCAAGTCCCATGCCTTTGTGGTCTATAAATAGGACAAATATCTTGATTGGTTTATAGCGCCTACCAACTTTTCTCTAGAAAATATGCATTATAGTTTTCTTCAAAGATCTGTGAGATTTAACTTTATTTGTTCTATATTTCAAAACTCTACTCATGTCAGAGACACATTTAACCAGACACCCACCTTGGCTTAGATGTGTGGTTCAGCATGACAACATTTAAGGGGCTTGATGCACTTTAAGCAAAATCCTTGTAGAATATTTGAGAGGAGTACATTCTACCTGGCTGACATGGTTTCTCTGAAGAGCCGATGGAGGAGCTGGCTTTCATGTTCCTTTCGTAGTAAAGAACGTTCGGAGCTCTGATCACCGGAGGCCTTTGGATATAAAGTCCATGTTTGCCTACCATTAGAATGTTTTAATCTGACTTCAAAGTAAATCCCTTTTACATATTTGGGAGGTTAGGGTGAGCAGGAAATCATTTTGAATAGGAAATAATGCTTTTGAAAATGCCTTCTGTGTAGGAAAGCACAGCCGTGCGGGTAGTTATTTGATGTGCTCTCGTGTTGCTACATGAACAGCAAAAATAAATGTATTATTAGTTGAAAGATCTGGCATGCATCCATTATTTGGTATATCAGCTTGATTCAATTGTTTTCAAAAGGAAAAACTATTCACTCTAGAATATACCTATTGTGAGGCAACCTTTCACTGAAATAACCTTACCTTCAACTTGATCACTGAATCGCCTGTGACTTTATCTTGCGATCAGGTTTCCATCTTCAGGAAGAAATTCTTCTGAGAAATATTTGAGGCCAAACCAACATCAGGGGGCTTAAAAAGTTCATGAAAACATGCCATGGTCTTTTAATTTCATTTTTTCCCGTAAACTTTTTGATGCCCTCTTATACAACCTTATTTGGAATTGAGTTTCAGTGAGCATTTTATATCACCAATGAGTTTTAGGCAGTTGGCAAACACAATTTGAAACTTAGCCTCAACTGAATAGTGTCCTGCCCAGTTCTGTGGTGTTCTCTACCAAAAAAAAACCCCCAAACGAATGACAAACAACAAAACCAGAAAGCAAACAAGCAAAATGTGTCACCATCAGATAGACTTGAAAGCTAGCCTGCCTGCCACACCCCCCATCTGTCCCTCCCGCACTCCCACCCCTGCCCCCAGTGTGGAGCCGCTCAATGTCTATGAACATATTTTAAAAAAACTCTGCTTTGCAATAAAGAAACTCTGACTTTTCTAGCGCAAATAGTTTAAAGTTTTATTTTGCACACAAATATTTAAATGAATTAAGTAGTTCTGAGGTCTGTTAAAACAAAAGGTACCTTTCTTTTTCCGTTCTGTAGAGCCAGCCTGCTTTCCGTCTTTTAGCTGATTCTTTGCCCACTTTCTCCATTCTTCCTTTGGTATATGAGTACTAAGTGCTTGCATTATTAAGAAGATAGCTAACCCATGTAGAAGACTCTGATTCCTGTTCTATTTTTAAACAACCTCTTGATAATTATTACTTAAAGAAACTCATGATAATTATTACTTGCTTCGTGTTCTATGAGTTGCTCTCTGAATTCACAGTGCTCCACCAATTTAGTAAGTCTCTTCTCAGCAGGTTGACCTTTCCAATCTGTCTAGGCACCTTTGGACCTGTGCCAGTGTGGACTGACGTCTTCCTGTCCTTGTTTACATCCTGGGACGTCCCTGCCATTGGGGACGCTGCACCTTTTCCCTGGGTTGTTGGATCTC
>NW_022103915.1:74562568-74563479 GCF_000313985.2 Echinops telfairi | reverse complement strand
CTCCCTGTCCTATAGGGTCACTGTGAGTCAGTGAGTTTATGAATGGCGGTATTGCCTCAACTTTAGTTTTAGCCATTGTATTGAGGCAATTATTTCTGTTCTCATGCTTTAATATTTCTAATGTTCTTTTTTAAAAAAACCAAATATTTCTATCTTAAAACAAATCTTATTCTAGCTGCATGGATATAATACTTATGTCTGCTAATATTTCCTTTTGACCCCAAAATTATCTTTTCTGAATTGCATGGCTTGCTTCCTTCAGCTAAATTTCCCCCACCCGCTTTGTTTAGGCCTTTTTTGTATGAGAGCTTTCACCAGGCCGCTGCTCATTCTTTGCTGCCTTGCCTGCTCATATGCAGGAATAAGAGACTGAACAGTGACGGGCTGCTCTAATTGTGTAGGTGGCACTTGTTGATTGTGTATGTCCTTGTCTCATTGCCAGTGAGTCGAATCCAGCTCATGGAGACCCTATAGGACAGAGTTTGACGACTCCATTGGGTTTCCAAGGCTGTCATCACTGTGGAAGTCGACTGCCTGACACATCTTTCTCCTGCATTTAGCATCTGAGCATTGACCATCACTATTAGGGAATCTAGATGGACCAATGGCATTATCTTCTTGAACTAATCAGCTATCCTAGACAGGAGATCTCTAGACTTTGCTGCCAGTGGTTGAAGAGTGCAGACAGGGAAGAAGGCTAGGGCGCAGCATTCAGAATGACTGTGCTCACCCACCCACCAAAGCCCCCTGTATTCTATGTGATCTTCTGACCCAGCATCTCTTTGATTTACTCGCCTGGGGAATAGACTTTGTGCCTTCTGTAGAATCAAAGAGCGACACAGCAAATTAACTTTTTAGCAGCTCGTAAGACAATTTTTGATCACTATGAATCTTCTTCCTAGAGCCCTGGT
>NW_022103915.1:74547985-74562072 GCF_000313985.2 Echinops telfairi | reverse complement strand
TCCCTCTGGGCTCATTCTCTTTCTACTTTACATACCAAGGTCACAAAAGATAAATAGCCTCTTATCACTTGTTAACTAGGGATGGGAAGAATATGGGGTACCAGGTAACTTTTCAATATCTCTCATCCATTTTTACAATGTGTGTATTAATATGCATTATTTTTACAATTAACTGAAGCTATTTTAGAACAAGGAAAAAAGTAAAATTTAGCCTGAAATGATTTTTCAAATCCTCCTCAGGTTCAAATGCTGATTGTGCGTAGGGCTAATGGAGAACTAAAAATGGAGAACTCTTTTCATATTTAATGGAGTAGCTAAGACAGAGAACAGTACCCTTCAGTCATTCCGACCCAGACGTCAGAACTGGGCCCTGCTACATGCATGCACACCCCGCCCCCCGCCAGTCTTCTTTATTTCTCTACGCTAGAAAGATGTTTTCAATACTTGCACTATATATTTATATTAAATAGGTCTTTGGGAAAGTAGATGTGCATTTTCTCATAGCGCTGGTTTCTCATTTCTTTTTCTTGGTGCATAAGGGTAAAATGACAGAATTGCAATTCTGTTTCTCTTCTTTCAATCTTTTAAGATTTCTGCCAACAAGCTCTCTAGCATGACGTATGACTACTATATACAGTACGGCGACAATTTACCAATTAGTTTTCTTTTTTCTGAGGCCCCCCTTCCCCCTGAACCATGACTTATTTGCCGAATTCTCCCAGGTCTTGGTGCTGAGCTCTCTTTGCTCAGACACTTTGTCCAGCTTAGACTTCCTTCTCCCGGCTTAGTTTACCTAACTCATATCCATTTTCCCAAGCCCGTCTCAAATCTTACCTTTTCCAGTAAAAGCTGCATGGTATTATTCTACCTGGGACTACTGCCACTCCTTACACAGGATTCTGTTTACATCCTGTGTGTGCAGCAGTGTATGTGTGTGTGTGTGTGTGTGTGTGTGTGTATGTGTGTGTGTAAGAGAGAGGGATTATAAACTTCTTGAAGGTAAACATGATGAGCTGATTCTAATTCATGGTGCTCCTATGTGTGTCAGAGTAGAACTGTGCACCACAGAATTTTCATTGGCTGAAGGAGCCCTTTTGGTTTAGTGGATTACGGGTTGGGTTGCTAACTACAAAGTCAGCAGTTCAAAACCACCAGCTTTTCTTGGAGAGAAACCGGAGACTTTCTGTTCCTGTAGAGATCTATAGCCTCAGGAACCCAAGTGGGGCTGTTCTAGTCTGCCCTACAGGGTCACTCTGAGTTGGAATGGAAACAATGGGAGTGATTTTTTATTTTTTCCATTTTTAGCTCAGCTTTTCTTTCTTTCTTTTTTTTTGGTCTTTTGGAAGTAGATTGCCAGGGCTTTTCATCTAAGGCTCATCTGAGAGGACTGGAACCTCCAGTCCTTGCATTTGCAACTGTGACTGATCATCCTTTGCACCTCTCAGGGTCTCCTCTGTACACGCAATTCCTTATATGTAGCTCATTCTCCGTAATGCCAATGGAAATTAATCTTATTTCATTCTGATATGTAACTAACATTGGCAGAACCACTATACATGCTATTCATTAGAGTTTTAAAATTACATTTCCTCTTAAGACATTTTCTTGAACAACAAAGAGATCGTTACCTAATGCTCACAGCTGACTTTTAAGCAACTTGAGTTGGGGCAGTTAGAAATATGAGCGTGTATTAGGGTTTTCTGCATCCAGGTCTTCACTGCTGATGGCTGCCATTCCTGGCTGACTGATGGATGCAGCCAACTGATTTTCTGTTTGACGGGAGCGGACTGCTAACATGGGAGAAAGAAAACATGGAAGGCCTGCTGCCTAGCCGAGTCAAGCTTGGTGTCCCTAGGCCCCGGGAGAAGGATCTGAATAATCTGGGGGCAGGAGGGGTCATGTGGGAGAAGATGATTGATGGAGGAGTGTCTTATGGCTGACAGAAGACGCTATAGCGGTGCAGGGTGAGGGAGTTAGCCAGTCACTGAGGGGAGACCCTGGAGAAGGGGCATGGGCCCTATGTGATTAGCAGGGTCTAATCAGCCATACACAAAGAGAATATTGAAGGGGAGAAAAGAGAAAGGAAACAGCAGTGATAATACCAAAAGGATCTTTAAAATCGTAGCAACTTCCTGAGCCCCACTAGTTCCTTGTTGTCACCCCCTTGCACTTAAAATCCCCTCCTCACCAATATCACTTCTATGTTTGTCTATAAATACAGGAGGATTAGAAAGTGAGACTAATTGGGTTACCGCAGTGATTTCCCTGAACCCTGTTCATGCAGTTGAACCCTGGAGGGTGTGGGGTGGGAAGGGAAGAGGGCCAAGGAGGAGGAATCAGACAGTAGTTGTGGAAATTTCCGTAGGAGCATCTCGTAGAAGCCTCTCTCTTTTTCTGTACATACAAATTGAACTTGATACTCAGCAGGAGCGCTGGCTTTTCACTTTAAGAGTTTCAAGCCATTTAACGTTTCCCAGCTCTTTACCCTTGCAGGGAGCAAGCTGCAAGTGTTAAAAGTAGGTGATGAATTAGAACCCCGCCCATCTGGGAAGGCAGCAGCATTTAATTAAGCAATTTATTAGTCTTGTTTCTAGGCGTTCTTCACAAAGCCCGAGTGAGGCATCCTGGAATCAGACAGGATGCAACATTTGAATTTATTTATTTTTCCTTAAGCAATCAAAACAGAAGTGTTAACCTCAGACAAAAATAAAAACATTCCAACCAAACCTTTTATCTAAATCCACTGGCTCTATGAAGCGGCTCTCTGAAGAGCTGTTATTAGAAAATAAAAGAAAGCTATGAAAGAATACTTTGTGAGCCTCACAATTTTCTCTACCTCAGTTTTATGTGACATGTACTTTGTAGCAGGAAATTCGGTTAATTTGGCTAGAACGATGCTTTAGTTACTCACTTATTTTAAGGAGTGAGTGGGTACAAAAAGACTGTAAATAAAGTACAGTTGTGCGTTGCTTAATGGCTATGATGGCTTCTGTGAAATAGTAGGCTTTTCTGCGAGTTACGCAATGTGCACTGCATGATACAAATCCCATATTAGCTACCGGAGCGGGGCATGCAGGGCTGCATCCCTTGTGCCCTGGGCTCCCGCTCATCACCACTGTGGGGAGGGACTGTGTGTACACTTGGGCTTTGGACACCTCCTGCTCTCTGGGAGTCACGCCCACTCCTCTCTTCTCAGCTCCCCAGACTGGATAGATAGTGCCAGGCAGATACCCTCTCCAGTCTTAGTAAAGTCTTCAGCTATGTCCCACTTCCCATTAGAATTTCCGAACTCTTATTATAACCTCCGGGGACCAGTATGTGGTTGGACCTGGCCTAAAGTGGCATTAGCAGCACATCCCTCTGTTGAGGCGTCAGTTGATTTACATGGAAACGAGACTGCCTCTCAAACTGTCCCCTCAATGATGCTTTTACTTGGAAAGAAGTTTCTTCCTGAGAAAAGAGAGCTTGTGTTTATTTAGAGCTGTTTGGCTTTTGTCAGACGACTGTCTGCAACCAAATTTCAAACTGGTTCAGTCATGGCTGACACAGCCAAACCAGAACACACTCAACGGTATAAGAGGTGGATGTACTAGCTGAGTGATTGGAATGGAAAAATCATGGGGTGAAACTCTGGAGTGGAAAACTTGGAAGAGGTGCCGTGAACCTGTTAGCAGCCTGATGTGGGTGATCAGACAGACACTGGTCAGGGATGTGGAGAGAGCGACACATCCCAAGAGAAGTGGTCAGTGCCATCATTGAGCCAGCACTGCCGCAGAGTTTGCGTTACAGTGCGGTGGTTCTAGCAGGGCGTTGGCCCATTATATTTTCCATTCTGGGTTTCACCCACATTTTCTAAATTCAGGTTTCATTTTGCTTTCAGTTCTTCAGCCGTGGCTGGACTGGGCAGAATGGTCTGAAGACCTATATCAAGTACACAATACTATGAATGTGTTTTAAGATGGCTCACTTTGGGGGAAGGCAGCCTTGGTTTTCTGAACGACCAAAGACTGCTCGGTGCGGCCTCACACTCTTTTCCATAGCCATCCTTGTTTGGGCAGCAGCCTCCTTTTTCTCAGCTCACCTATCACTGTTTATTCACAGAAGGCCTCCTTACAAAGGGCACAGCTTCCATATACATTTGCTTCCATATAGGGACTTGGGAACAGCCTTCTCTTAGCAAAAGCATTCAGTGATTAAAGGCATCTGACACCAGTGTCCTGCAGACCTGCCTGTGCCCTACAGGCATGGAGCCGGCCTGCGCCTGCAGGCTTTTATCTTGTTGAGCCTGGAGAACCCGAGTGGGGGAGAGGAGGGGGGGAGAGGAGGGAGGGGGTGGGGAGGAGCCTGTCGGTTAATCCCGGAGGGCCATTGGAGACAGAAGCGTTTACAGTGAGTACAGTCGGCAGAAGCCCGGCTTTTTGTTCTTTTATTTAAGAGAGAAAATTACTGGAGAAGGGAGAAAGAAGGGGACAGATTTGCTGGCTACATAGCTAGATAGTTTACCTTCTGCTTTGGCCAAAGAACACTTTGCTGATTTAAATCCTTTCTGCTAACATCAGGATGGGGGTGTGGGGGGGGGGGTTAACTCAAAACTGTGGCTTGTCAGGGAGGTAGCAGAGCCTGCCTTTGTTAGTAAACAACTCAAGGCATGTGTTGTCTGTTTCTTTAAAATGGTGAATAGAAGCACAGTGGGGGGAAAAAACTCTCCTACAAAATGAAAAGAGGCTTTCAAATCTTTATGACTTCCAACTTTTGCACTTGGATATTACATCTTTTGATATGTGCGAAGGAAAGGATTTGATGACTGTTGTTTTTAACAGCAGCTGGGACAGAGGTGGGATTACGCTGAGCGCTGGAAAGGACCCCTTGGACTGCAGCATTGGATTACCTGTGCGGAGGTCACTGGGCTCCCCCAAATTGGTTGATTGCTCCTGGCCGGCTAAGCTGCCGTGGACCCAGAGTTCTAGGTGGGGAACTGGCTCAATTTTTCATTTGTAAGGCCAGAAGTTGTCCAATGGCTTTTTTTTTTAATTCCTGTAATTGGAAATGAATCTTATTATAAGATACCTTGAACAAGAGAAATAGAACTTTTACATTGTATTTGGCAGAGCATAGATTTGTGCTGAATTCCTTACCAGTCGTTTTCATGTAAGTGGAATAATAGATTGATGGCAAGCAACGATAAGTTGTTAAAAATACAAATTTACATGGAACTGAGCTTAAGGAGTTCCTCTCAATCAGCACAGACTCAATGGCAGAGTGAGTCATAAGGGCAGGAACAATACATACATGGACTATTGCTCTCACTCTCCATAATTTGAAGCCGTTTTCTTTTAAGTGACACATTTAAGTTGTCTTTGAAATCAGATGAGATTTTGTACAAATCAGAAACAGTGTTTGGTCAGCTTTGGGTGTTATATTTAAATCCGAACTGGAGTAGAAAACTGAAACAGTGACGGTAAGTAGTGTTCATGACAATGGGTAACTATCCATCTAGACGGTTCCCAAACTTGTTATGCTAGTGAGACCTGTGAAATTCTTTTCTCAGTGACAAAGTGGTATGCAAAGGAAAGTAAATAGAAGTTAAAGTGAAACTTAAGTGCACCTTTGCTTTACTTCCCTGGGTTGTGGAAATTCTCTTTTTCTGGCCTGATCAGTTAGATATGGAAACACCACATCTAGGTTCAAAGTGTGTAGATACAGGAAAACCTTATTTTGACAGCTTGCACATAGGTTCCTCTACCATTTATTCATGAATGAATCACATACCCTTTTTTTTCCAGCTGCAATTTTGTTGAATGCTTTAATTCTCTTTGTCCTGTACTTATACAACCAAATCTCTGTTGTCAGTCTTAAATTGCAAACTCCCAGAGAATAGAAACTTCCATTTTGACCATAAATGTGCAAATAAGGACACAAAGTGCTTTTTCACAGTAATAATCCGTATCTTTCATTAAATTCCTGTAACAACCAAACACACTGCCACTGATTCAATTTTGACTCAGAGTGACCTTATATAGAATTTCTGAGTCTTTATGAAAACAGGAAAGAAGCTCATCTTTCTTTCTCAAAGCAGGTCATGGGTTTGAACCACCAACCTTGTGGTTAGTAGCTCATCATCTAACCCAAAGCTCCACAAAGATTCCCCCTTTCTTTCCATTGATTAAGGCTTTTTTGTTGGTGATGTTTTGTAACAGGTAAAACAGAAGACCATCAGTTAGAAGGGAGAGAGCTCCCAGTATAGGCAGGGTGCTTCCAATCCCTTTAAGATCTCTGGATAAATATTGCTAGGTAATTACAGTTTCTTAGAGGCAGACAGATTTTTGTTGATCAGCTAGCTAAATTTTGTAATTTTACAAGTAAGACAATGGGAAACATAGCCCGATGGGTTATATGGAAGTACTGCACACTGGGTCATAAGCTGCAATGAGCTTATTGTTTGTTACGTTTCTTTCATTTACAGTAGGATGGATACATATTCCAGAGTAGACCAGTTCTGATTTAGGATTTCGGGTAAAACACCATGATACAATGTAGGCAGGCTCTCGGGCAGGAGTCTGGGGGTGAGTGAGTATATGTACATCACCCTGGCATTTCAAGTTCTGCTTTAGACAGAGTCTGGTGTGGAAGAAGGAAGCCTGCTGACACCAAGGTCTTCTTTGTTTATCACCCACCGTTCTATGACCTTGAGCTAGAAACCTCTATTCATTTTTGTGTTATGTGTATTAAATTTCTTCTCCGGGGGGTAGTTGATTCATTAATAATTTAAAAATTGTTTGGGAAAACATACTTGGAGCCTGCATAATGCTGGGGTATGCTTTATTAAGAAGTGGTATGGTAACACAGTCTTAGTGGAGTTTCATCCCTTCCAGTGAAATTTTTTTCTATAGTTTTATTAGCCTATAATTCACCTATCATACAATTCAATAGTTCAACTACATCTAGAAGAGTTGTATAATCATCATCACAATCAGTTAGAAAACATTTTCTTCATTCTTGTACTCATCATTATGAGCTCCTCATTTTCCCCTATACCCCCAAGGAACCAGTTACTGTTTCTATAGATTTACCTATTCTAGATTTCAATACAGAAAAACATTAAACCCAAGCCTCAAGCTAACAACAATAATAAGTAAAACAGATACAAATCTAAATGGAAAATAAAGCAGAAAATATTAAAAACTAGAACAAATTTAAGTGGATTAGAAGGCAGAGCAAACAATAGGGGGCTAAATTTTAACCTAACTGTGTCTGCAACAATCCACTTTGCCATGCATTCTGCATGTGAGCAAGGCTAGTCCCCTCCTGGTCAGAGAGGGTACCAGGGGCTTCATCTACTGTATGTCCTCCTACTTCTTTTTTTTTTTTAATGGAAACAGCTTAAAAATGGGTGAAAAGGGAGATCAAATGATAAGGTATTATATTTTAATATAACCATGTCTGCCATAGCAGACTTTACAGTGCTCTCTGGCTGATAAACAGGCCTACCCACATCCCTCAACTGTGATCAGAGGGGATTCACTGGAGGTTAATCCACGTGGTTACCACCCTGCAAATGGAGATTAGGCTTCCACTGTCATCCACTGCCTTCTGCAAACCAAGTGTTCACAATTTAAGCTCTGATACTATTCCCTCTTTTGGATCTGGACTTTATTTTTTACAACCCTTGGATCACACCGGCTGGTGTGCTTCGTGCATGTGGATTTAGTTGATGCCTCACTTAGATGGCTGCTTGTTTGAGAACAAACCCACAAGACCCCCAGATGCTATTCTTTCTGATAACTGGGCACCATCTAGTTTCTTCACCATATTTTGATATCGCATCCATGTCTTCTGTGATCTCTTCATGACGTTGAGCATCCAGCAGGGTCATCATAAGAACTAATTGTTCTTAGATTGAGGCTAGAATTAAGTGCAAACCCCAAATCCCTTAATGCATCTTTGATTTATATGTGTCCCTGGTTCACCTTAGGGACATCATTGTCATTTTACCCTCAAGAGCATTATCAATTAACTTCCTGGGGTATTACTTCTACTCTTCCAGTGAAATTTGGATATGTTCTACTTTGATTTTGAAAACAGGTCTAGTATTGTTGCTGTCAAAAAAGAAACAGCCCAACTCTACACAGGGTAGCGAAAAATGTGAAGCCTGACTTTGTCTTCTTGCAATCGATGGAAAATACTGTTGAATTGAACCCTAAAGCCAGAGTTCTATAAGGCAGGCACCCAAACAATGTCTCCTTAATGGTAGGATCTTTTGTTTCTGGTTTTTTTCTTTGCAAATAACTTTGAAAAATGTATTTGAAAATAATTCAGAAATTGGATGTCCGGAAATTGAAGAGGGAAAACAGGTCACAACACTGTAAGGCTTATTCTTAAGTTCATCAAGTCTTTTCAGCTTATTTTCCTTTTTCCAGATGGAAATTGACATTCTCCTCGTCAGTCAGAATGCCTAGTTAGAAAGATGTTCAGTTGTGCTTTATTGACTATGCAAAGATGTTCACCACGGGGATCTTAGCCATTTGAATGGGTAGAACCCAGGGGGTGAGGGCCATGGAATATATATTAAGAAAGTAAACATTTGGAAGTAGCCGCCTGGTATTTAGGCACGCTGGTGGTGTAGTGGGCTACATGTTGGGCTGCTAAGCACGTGGTCAGTGGTTCAAAAACACCAGCTGCTCCTCAGGAGGATGACTTTCTACTCCTGCAAAGCTTTGCATTCTCGAAGCCCACGTGGCAGTTCTGCGACCTGTGGAGTCACATGAGTCAGCCTTGACGCTGCAGCAGTGAGTTTGGTTTCCATGGTATCTAGTTACTTAACAAATAACAGAAAAGACAATACCTCTTGAATTCTGTTTCTAAAAATTAGAACATCTTCCATCTCTCGCTGTCCCATGTTTTGAAGATACTGGTTATAATCATCAAAATGCTGTTTGGGTTCTTTTAATAGAAAAACCTAAAATAATGGTGGCTTAAAGAAGATGGAAATTGACTTTTCTCGTCCATGAAGAAATTCAGGGACACCACCACTCAAGACTATATGGTGGCTCCTTGTTTTTCCTAGACCCAGTTGGTTCCAACTCACGGTGACCCTCTTGGCCAAAATAGAAGTGATCCATAGGATTTCTAAGTTGACCAACTGTGACAAAAGGACGTGGCCTCATCTTTCTCCTGTGGAGCAGCTGGTGGGTTTGAACCAGCAATTTTCAGCTAACAGCTTAGTGCTTTACCTACTGTGCCTCTAGGGCTCCCAGGGATCCAGTATTTCTGCCCTCCTGCTCCAGCATGGCTTATTCCGCTTTTCCAAAGCATTGCCTGGTCTGAGAGGGCAGCTAGAGCTCCAGGTATCAAGTCCCAAAAGCAGGCTCAAAGGTAGAGGAGGAAGAGCAGGGTGGCAAAAAGGAGGCTCTTCCCAGTTGAGTCTGCTCCCTTGAATCAGTCTTCAGAAATCCCATTTATTTCTCATAGGCTAGAACCCAGCAGTGTGCCTCAAGGAGACTGGTGGTAGTGTCAGGTAAGCCTTGGACTGGTGATGGCATGGTCAGCAGTTCAAAACCACCAGCTGCTCTGCAGAAGAAGATGCTTTAGATATTTACAGCCCTGGAATCCCTATCTAGTGTTGCTTTGAGTCAGAATTGACTCATTGGTTGTTTTTGTTTTGTTTTAAAGCTACCTTCCGCAGCTAGCTGCTACAGCGATAGAAAATGCAGTTTTAAATTATGGGTCGGAATATGCACAGGTAAAAACTAGGATGCTGTTGCTAAGAAATTGCCTACCCCAAGAGCTGGGGAGTGGATGTGGGGTAGCCAGGACTATAAAGATTTCATTTTGTGTTCCTTAAATTTGCTGGATCTTAAGGCTACAACGTAGAAAGTCAAAACACCTCTTTCTGGTTTTGCTATGAGCTATAGTTTCTTAATTTAGAAATCTGGCTTAATTTAGAAATCCTGTTTCTTCTGTGAAGTATCATTTCTTTATTTGGCAATCTTGCCTTACTCTTGCTCTCTTCTCTCCTCTTTCAGCTGTTCTGGAAAGCAGCAAGGTCTAGACTTCTCCATGCTAACCATGAGTGTGACTCTGTCCCCACTGAGGTCACAGGACCTGGATCATCCCATGGCTACGGACGCTTCACCCATGGCTATCAACCTAACACCCACCGTGGAGCAGGGTGAGGGGGAGGAGACAATGAAGGACATGGATTCTGACCAACAGTATGAGAAGCCACCCCCACTGCACACAGGGGCTGACTGGAAGATTGTTCTCCACTTGCCAGAAATTGAGACCTGGCTCCGGATGACCTCGGAGAGGGTCCGAGACCTAACCCATTCGGTGCAGCAGGACTCGGACAGCAAGCATGTGGATGTGCATCTGGTTCAACTCAAGGTAAGGCGGGTCTCTGGCCTCAGGGAGCAATCAGGACATACATCTGAAGAAGATTCTGGTTCCAGGGAGCTGAGTTCTGTCATTCCCACTACGGAAATGTCTAGAAAGAAAAATTACGTAACAATTTCAAAATGGTTATTCCTGTAAGCAAACATAGGCAGAATTAATTCTTTCTTGACTGCTTCATGTGCTGATTATCTAAACCAAAACCAGTCTTTGGGGAAAATGTGGAGGAGTGGCGAAAGAGAGAACCCTTTTTAAGCAGTGTCATAAACATTGGTTGAAAGGAGTGTGTGTTTTCAAAAGATTACAAAAGGTTTAATAAAAATAAAAACTTTTGTAGGTAGAACTTCAAACTGAGCTTTGATTGCATGCGTGTCTGTGCTTGTTATCTTTATTGACATTGATGCTGTCTCTGTGCAAAGAATGGATTCTGGCCTGCTCGGGAAGGGCAGTGTTGGCCTTTGAAAATGAGTCTTTTCATCCAGGCACAGAGCATTGTGCAGAGCAAAGGAGCCTTGATAACAATTTACTCAAGTTCAGACATTGAAAAAACGGCCTGGTTTGGGGAGTCTTCTAAAAGTCTAAGTGTCGGTCATAATGGAATAGGGGTGCTAATACAGAGTGCTGGTCATAATGGAATAGGGGTGCTAATACAGAGTGCTGGTCATAATGGAATAGGGGTGCTAATACAGAATGCTCTAGATAGGTTTCTGGCCTCGAGACACCCAGATGTTGGGAATCTTGTCTTCCCATAACCACATAATCTCTCTTCTGCAGCAGTGAGTTTGCAAAAGCTCAACCAGTAGCCGCTGAGTTGATTGTGACGCATGGCGACTCCTGGTGCGTCACAGAGGAGCCGGGCTCCGTAGGGTTTTCAGTGGCGGAGTTTTCAGAAGTCAATCACCAGACCTTTCCCCACAGGCAGCTCTGGGGGCACTCAGACCAACACTATTTTGATAAGCAGCCTGGCGCGTTAACAGTTTCCAACACCAGGGCTCTTGTCCGAGTTCAAGACTTAATTGTGTCTCATTGCAACCCCATAGGATGGGACTGCCCCTTGGGTGTCCCAGCTTGTTATTCTTTACAGGAGTGGAAATTTTCATCTTTCTCCCCCAAGTGGCTGTCTTTGCTATTAGCAACCCAATGCATCACCCACTGTAACCCTAGGACTTATTTTTTCTAGGTTTTAAAACACCAAACTCACTGCTGCATAGAAGTGATGTCAAATCACAGTGACCCAGTGGACAGGGTAAAACTGTCCCTCCGGGTTTCTGAGACTGTAACTCTTTATGAGAGTAGAAAGCCGCATCTTTGGTCCAACATGTAAACCACTATGCCACCAAGCTAGTTCATCCTAAATGACCTGAAATTAAAGGCTAAACAGATTACTGGACGTTAATACTTAAATGGCTTACCTGATATAGCCTTCAGTGAGAAAGATTGGAGATAAGTCCCAAAGCCTGGAGCCAAGATACCTCAACCTTCTCAGACTGGTTCAACAGAGAAAGAGAATGTGGCAGAGAATGTGTATTCAGCAGAGGGAGGTGGAGAAGAGAGAAGAAGAAAGAGAGTCAGAATGTCAAAGGTGGCTGGGTTTCTTCAGGTTAAGTAAGGCTTGGGGTCTTCTCTCTACAGGTTTTTTGGAGGAAGAATATATTACAGATATAGGATGATGTTTCTATAAGAGATTGACTCTTAGTCTCCTCAGTCTTTCAGACTTACAGAAAAGGTGGGTTCCACTCACTGACGTGGTGAGTTTGAACTGCCAAGCATTTGGTTAGCAGCAGAGCCCTGAATCTGTTGTCAGTGACGTGAGCCCACTCAATGTTGTGCAGGAGAAAAGATGACAAGATGCTCCCATAATGATTATACCCCAGGATACCCTAGGGGACAGTTCTCCTTTGTCATATAGGATTACTTTGATTCCATGGCACAAAACCACAGAATTAACCCTTTACCACCTTTTCTGTAAGATGCTAATCATTGTTATTAGATGCTGTCAGTGAAGTTCCCTCTTAAAGCTATCCAATTCCTGTCGAGTGGGAACCTCAAACCAGATATGCCCTTTCCAGATCTCTGGCCCTTGCCATAGCTGATCCTCCAGCAGTCCTCCCAGTTTCAGTCAAAGATACCACCCCTTGCCAAGTCAAAGCAGGATCCCCCCACCTCTCTATATGGTCTATCTCGAAAATATGCCCTCCATGCGTTCACTTGTTCTCAGCGCTACTCCCCCCGAGAACCCTTGGAGGCATCGTCGATTATGTTCTGGGCTGCTAACTGGGAGGTCACCAGTTTGCAATCACCTTTTCTCCACTGGAGAAAGATGAGCCTTCTATTTCTGTAAAGATTTAGTCTCAGAAACCGACAGGGGGCAGTTCTATGCTGTCCTACAGTCAGGATCGACCCAGTGGCCATGGGTGAGACTGTGCCCACTCCGAATCAAGCCGCATCACTGCCTGGGCTACTTGAGCCGGAAGTCAGGATTGATTCGAAAGCATGGGGTGGCTCATCTTTTTGTTTCCACTTTTTCATACAGCAGCCAATGGAATCTTCAGAAATAGGCCAGTCAGCCCTGTCATGCCTTACTTTTTATTGGATTTATAATAAAAGCCAACTTTCTTCCTGTGGCTGTGCCTTTGCTTTCCTCTGGTCTTATCTTCAATTTCCTTTCCTTCATTCGTGGGGTCCAGGCATCGTGGAAGTTCCACAGAAGTGATAAAACAGTTCTTGCCACATGCTGTTTGCTGTTCCTTCTGCCTGGACATTCTATCCCCCAACTCTGTGTGGCCGACTCTTGATCCTCAGCAAGCAGTCAGCCAGAGGCCCAACCAGGATCTAACATCTGGAGGTTCGCACTGGGAGTCGGGTTGGGTAGGGGTGGAGTGTGAGGAGATATGAGGCTTGAGCTTTTTGTTGGGTGAAGGGGCAATTACAAAATAAGGGGCCAACTGTTAACAAAATGTCTAAGTGCGCTTACTGGCGGCTTTCTAAGCCATAATCATAATGTTCTCCACAGCCATGTCAATGTGTAGCTTTCAGAGCAAGCGTTGTGTAATGCTTTAGGGAAATGCTCAGGGTCGTCTTGGCCTGTGGCTTTATGGTACATGTCACTTTCTGGAGAAACCATTCTTCTCTCTCTTCATAGAACACCCATCCCTCTCTCTCCTTTGAACCTGCTTTGTCTTTAAATGGTTTTTACCAGGAGCTGCAATGATCTTATTCCTTGTTTGTGTTTTCCTCCAGTGATTTGGATGGCTCATTTTCCTACTGTATCTGTCTTGCCTAGAACAGGCCCTGGAACTTGATGGGGGTTCAGTTCACCTTCACGATCGATCGGATGAAACCCTAATCAAACTCACTGTTTTTGAGTCAATTCCTACCGATAGCAACCCTATTAGGACACAGATGTAATGTTTCCAAGGCGGTGTGGCTCTTTAGTGAAGCAGATTGCCACAACTTTCTCCTGTGGGACAGCTGGTGGGCTCAAACCACTAACTTTTCAGTTCGACACCAAGGGCTTAACCACTGCCCCATCAGAGCTTCTGTTACCAGGAGGAGGCCCAAATTTTCAAGCCTCTCCGGAATGCTGTTCTTGTCCTGCTTGCAAGAAAGATTTCAGGTGAGGGGCCAAATTCAGACCAGAGTCAGCAAGAAGGTTTGACTACAAGGAGTGAGTTTATTGAAAGGAGATCGTTTGGGGG
>NW_022103915.1:74545974-74547885 GCF_000313985.2 Echinops telfairi | reverse complement strand
GGGGCGCTTTAGTTAGTTGATCTAAAAGAGCCAGCAGAATGTAGTCCCAAACTATACAGCTAATGGCGGACCTCCCGCCACAGGCTGGTTTTCTGAAGGGTCTCCAGTGATTGGCTGGTCCTCTGTGGTGTACGTTTTCTTCCCAGGTGTGCGCATCCTAGCGCACCAGATTCATGCTGTGCCCTGTGCCAGAAGCCTATCAGTTGCTGGGGTGGGGTGGGCAGTGTGAATGTCTTGTCTTTCTCACTATCTCTGATCTCTTCATTAACAAGGAAATCTGCCCCTCAACTTCCCTTTTGCTGGAGAGATGGGCTGGGGGTGGGGAAGTGTTTCCACCTCTCCTTTGTGTTATAATTTCTGCCAGACTCCTGGAAGCACCTGTCTTCTCCCTTTGCCAGCCTCTGTCTGCCTAGCATTCTTATGGTTAATTTCTTCTCTGTCCATGAACAGGCTTGCATAGAAATCATGAAAAGATGGTTTCTCAGTGAGGATTGAATTAGGACAAAAGTGGTGGATGAATGAAGACCCATGTATGTATGAGGCATTTCTGTCCCATTAAACAGTCCTGTGAATGGACCAAAAGTCATGGAGATTTTACCTAAACAGAAAGACTGCATAGAAGAGTCTCCTCATCCTGCCCCACCCTTTTTCTGTAGGAGTTTGTGCTTGTCCCCCATTCCCACACTCCTTTCTTTTTTCTTTAACAACTTCTGTGGTTATGATCTGGGGCAATACATTTGCTTTTAGGTCTTCTGGCGAGTAGCCAGTGTTTTTCTTTTAAAAATCAAAACCAAGCTCACTGTCCTCAAGTCGATGCCCACTCATGGTGAGCCTGCAGGACAAAGTAGTGCTGCCCTGTGAGTCTCCCTGACTGTAACTCTTGACCAGAGTAGAAAGCCTACCTTTCCCCTGTAGAGTGGCTGGTGGTTTCAAACTGCTGACCTTGTGGATCAGAGCCCATCACTGAATAACCACAGTGCCACCAGGGCTCCTCTATTACCCTCTTTACAGGTCATTTATCTTTAAGGTAGTTGTATTGATCTTAAATTTTATTTACCAGAGACTACGCTTCTCTCTCTTTTTTCACATTCTTAGGGGAAGTGTTACTATCATTCCCAAGAAAAACTGCTAGTATAAAATTCTCAAGAGAGTGATTGCTCTACAGCGTGAATAAAAGCATTCAATGTTAGATTACAAAATGGAAACCATTAAATATGTTATACTGAGTACTTTTTTCCTTTAGTTTTTTTTTAAACTAAAAATGCAATCTACATATTTAATTCTTGGCTTCCAGATATTCTTTAGTATAAACGGTGAGAAGCCAGCCAAACTATTTTTAGAAACTGCTTTTCCTGGCTTTGGATTCAGAAGCGATGCTGTGCAAGAAAACCAGACCAAGGACTTTAAGCAGTTTTGACTGTAATTGAAACTCGAACCTGGATAAAAGTATTTGAGTTTTAAACAGACAACATAGACATCTCTGCTTTCTAACTAGCAGGCTTCTCTGGGAGAGTACTAATTTTATTCTGGGGGGAGGGGTTTCCTCACTTTATTGACTCTATTAATCATGTACTTTCTTTCTTTCTCTTATTTTAACCATCTTATTCGGGGCTCATACAAATCTTATCACAATCCACTGTGATACATCCATTGTGTCAAGCACATTTGTACATTTGCTGCCATCATCATTCGTGATTGAATTTTCCTGATGACGTGTCTAAATGAAGGGGACTGAAATCTTGCCTTCTAAGGAGTAATGTAGGGATATTTCCTCTAAAAACTAATCTGATCATTTTCCCCACAGTCCACAGTACAGTGAACCCTCGTTTATCATGGTTAATCGGTTCTAGACCCTACCGTGATAAATGAAATTCCGCGAAGTAGGATTCCTTATTTGTAAATCAAATATTT
>NW_022103915.1:74542840-74544731 GCF_000313985.2 Echinops telfairi | reverse complement strand
ATGCATCTGATACGTAGCTCCGATATGTAGCGATGCAGACAGAAGCGTGTACAGTATGAGCCAATCAGTGGCAGTAATGACAGAGCATGCGCTGTTACCCAAAAACCGCGATAGAGTGAAGCCGCGGAAGTCGAAGCGCGAAGTGGCGAGGGTTCACTGTATATTCGTTATCCTCCACAACATTGCCATTCAAATTCCTAGGGTTCTGTCTTCGTTTTTCTTGGTTCAGTTTTTCCATGCATACCAGACAACTGAAAGACGATGGCAGAGGTCAGAGGGCGAGTACTACTTTTATTTCTAGAAACAGGATGGCACAAAAGAGGCAGGGCCTAGATTAGCTAGCCTAGGCTGAGTGATGCGGCTGGAGGGCCATCAGAAGTCTTGGAGAGATCCACTCCAGATGGATTTTCTGCTCTAAACCACCTCTACGTGAGCTCTGTGGTTCAAGGTTAGAACTCTCAGACAGACTCCTCGTCACGGTGTTCTGATTGGGCTGTACCCCGATAGAACTGCGGCAGACATCTGGAGTAGATCCAGATCATCAGGGGCTCACTCACATGGGTCTCTGAGCCCTCGGGGTATCAGGGGGAGCCTTGAATTCTTACAAAATCAGGGGTTCAGTGCATCAGATGCACCTGCTGGACAATAGCGATGGACGTCCGGGGATGACAGGGCTCTTAAGGATTCATGTTACCATGACACAAGCAAGCTGCCCCAAGGGGAGGAGGACTGGAAGTGATGGCTTGTAGAACATTGCATTTCAAACCCTGGAGTTCACCCTGAACATGCCCCCCCACCCCCCACCCAGCTGTGTGCGTGCACAGTAGGAGGCAAGGGCCGAGGTGTAACTTAGAAGACTTCGCTCAGTGGTCCCTCTCATTGGGGTTCTTCGTTCCCCTTACCGAAGCGTAAGTAGCCAAACTGTGCCTGGGGTGGCAGTGGTGACATTAAGCGGACCACTGTGGAGCCCGGGGTCCGTAGCCTGTGACGGTAAGCAACAAACAACCAGGAGTCAGCCCTGAGATTCTGAGAAGGGTTTGCTGAAGGGAGCGACAGCTCTACGTGGAAGTTAAGCACTGACAGCAGTCCTGGCGGGCTCGGCTCGCTGTGGCTAACGTGGCCGTGACCGCCTGGCGAAGTGTGAAGCAGACGCATTATGCTCGACATATTTAAAAATAAGCACGCGTGTGTTTTCTGAGAACAGTGAATATTTTCCTCTCTGCCCTTTAGACCAGTGTGTGTCAAGAAGCTATGGATCTCAACCCAACAGTTGGTTATGAAACCCACATAGTGAATCGAAGACCTAAAGCACTAGGATAGAATTTATAATAAGTAAGGCTCAATGCTACCGTGTAAAACTTGTTACTTTCCAGCACTTCATCTGTGAAAGCCAGACGAGGAATAAGGAGTTCTGAAGAATAGCTGATGCATTTGAATCATGGTGTTGAGGAAAAATATTGAAAGTATCACGGACCGCCAAAAGAAAAATAAGTCTGTCTTCTGGCAAGCAGTTGGACTACTCCTTAGAAGCAGGGATGGCAAGATCCTTGTCTCACATCCTTTAGACATGTTATCGGGAGGAACCAGTCCCCGGAGAAGGACACCATGCTTTGGAATCAACCATGTAGATAAGCGAAGAGTGGGTGTATATAATTGAACATGCTGTTTTTCTACGGGAGAGAAAATGCTCTGAAAAGTAAGACTGGAACAGTTGCTTTACCTGGATTAATTTTCCTTTGGTACTTAAACATTTTCAGAGACTAAAATGAAATAGAATGTTTAAAATCCATAGTCCAGGATCGTCTATGTACTCATTCCTTTCCCTCTTTCTTTTCACTGACTTCCTAAGTTATAAAGTCATACAGAATCCTTCACTCATACAAAGATGACT
>NW_022103915.1:74537246-74542740 GCF_000313985.2 Echinops telfairi | reverse complement strand
CTCCTGAGAGGCAAGGCGGCCAGACTTTGTCTTACATCCTTTGAACATGTTGTCAGGAGAGACTAATGCTTGGAGAAGGACATCATACTTGGTAGAGGGACAGCAAAAACGAGGAAGGCCCTCGAGATGATGGACTCACGAGCTGCAGCAGTGGGCCCAAGTAGAGACAGCTGTGAGGACGGGGCAGGACTCAGTGTCACCTTCTTTTGTGCACTAGGTAGCTGTGGGTCAGGACAGACAGTGAATAGAGTGACCAAGATGTATAAAAAAGCCTCAGTTCAGAAAGGTTTACTTACAATGATACCTTTGGCTGAGCACTGAAGTCACCTGGGGAGGCTTTCTCAGTTCTGATGCCTGGGTCCTCTCCCCAGATTTGGGTGTAGTTAGTGTGGGATCTGACTTTGACAATGGGTTTAAAAAAATTTTTTTTAAAGCTTTCTAGGGTGTTCTACTATGCCACTAAGGGTGAGAATTCATTTTATCCACGCAGCACCGAGCTGCTAGAGCCCTCCCCCGCCCCCAGTCACTCTGCGAAAAAGACAAGGGAAAATGGGGTATGACCCCAGCAGAACACAAAGTAGGATATGACCACATCATTTCATAATGGCAACATTTGATTATTGCCTAGCTGCCAAACCACTGAGAACCCTGGTCCAGTCAAGTTCCTACATAACCTTAAACCATCACAGCCAGTGCCCTTAGTGTCTGAGTTTTAGATAAAACCTTGTTACTGTGCAGAATAGTTGAATAGATTTACTACTACTATAGTAAATGTGAAATACTGGATAACAAGATAGAGAGTCGATAAGTAGGGAATAAGTATATAACAGAAAATTTGCCATTGTAAGCATTTCTAAATGTGTTTCAATGGTGTTGTTAGGTCTACAATATTGTGTGGCCATCACCACTATTTATTTCCCAAACTTTTCCATCACCTTGAACCAAAGTTCTGTACCCATTGTGTGTCTAGCTCCCTCACCGCCACTCTTAGAACTAGAAATACCTTATATAGAGATTAGGCACACCCACCTATGGCTGTGCACGTTCCTATGAGTAGCACCTGTGGAAGTTGTACGCTATACAACCTGCCTGGCCATACCTGGCCATCTTGAATAAGTTTGGAGAGCAGCTGGGCAAGGGGTTCTTTGAACGTGAAAGACAGAAGGACTTCATTCCTGTCTGGAACTGAGGAATGAGGGGAAACATTGTGTTTCGTGGAGACACATTTCCAAGGAGCAAAAAAGCCTCGTGCCTCAGATGCGTCTGGGTTTGATCCAGCAGCTATAAAGACATCCACACACAAAAGGCTTACTTGACTGAAGTCTGTGTCAGATGAGGCCGTGGGTGTGTGGGGGGCGGTCTGGAAATAGAGAGCTCTGAGTCACTGTGACAGTTGGGCGGCATACGACACCGAGTGGCTGGGCTTGGGTGGTGGAGCCCGGAAGCAAGAGCAAATCCATCAGGTGACTGATGAAAACAGCATGCGGGGGAGTCACAGGTGCCTGGCTCTTTCTGGCTTAATTTGCCCCCATCAGATTCAAATGTAACTGATATATCTAAACTCACTGTGTTAGGGCTGAAGACGGTTTTCTTTGTATAAAATGTAAATAGAAGAAACAAGACATCAGACAGTAATCTCATTTCCCTTTCACAGTGTGGCTGTTATTTGTGGACTTTTTTGGTATGAGTTGCTTCTGTTTTACTGTGATACTTGATTGCATCCATTTTCTTCATTATTTGAGTAGGCAAATTTTCGCAATCCAATACTGGAAGTAAAAGGAATAGGTGAAATACAGTATGGGAAATGACCCATTCATCTTCTGAATAAGAGGGGATGGTGATAAGGCTCACAGGAGAATTAGCTCATAAGGAAAGAATTGGCCTTGGTCAAGTTGTGAAAAAGGTCTTCAGCACTTCTTGTGTGTTTCCCTCTTTCTAGAAACCTAATTTGTATCAAAAGACCTTATAAAGTAATTTATGAAATATAGGATGAACTGCTTTATAAGGTGACTTATAAAGTTTATCTAACTATCTGTCATCTATCTGTAGACACACACACATGTAATGATGGCTGAGCTCAAACTTTTTCCTCTGCGAAGGGAATTAGTGCTATTGCACTGGAAAAAGGAATCCCTCTCCATCATGGTGAATCAGGTACGAGTGTAAATGGGGAGAGAGCTTTTCAACGAGGGCAACTCTAGAGCCCTTCACACACTACTGGAGAGACTACCTCCTTTCTGGGTGTCTCCATGCCCATGCCAGGCGTGCCAAAATAAAATAAAGTTCACTGCCAGGAAGCCAATTCTGACTCACACTGACCCTAAAGGACAAAGTAGAACTGCCCCAGTGGCTGCCCCTGTAACACTTTACCACAGTAGAAAGCCTCATTTTTCTCCTGCAGAGCAACTGGTGGTTTTGAACTGTTGACATGGTGGTTATTTGCCTAATACATAACCCACAACATCCCCAGGGCTCCTCCCAGGGCTGCTGTTTTCAAAAATATCGTAACTGCTACTTATGGTGCTTGCCTGCCATTACTAATCATGTTGATCAGGGCCACCATGGATACACCCTGACAAAAAGTGGAAGGAAAGAGAACACAGAACAGAACTCAAATTCTTTAAAAGTCTAGATTCCTTGGACCTATTGAGCTGAAAGGTTCCATGAGACTGTGGCCCTGAGATGCTCATCACATCTTGAACTGAAACTGATGCCCCGAGCTCACCTTTTGGTGAAATACCAGATTGACATACCCATGGATATGATGCTCCATTAACAAACCATCTCTCTGAGACCAAAAGGTCAGCAGGTACTCTACAGCAAAGATGAGATGATAAGGGGTTAGAGAAACTAGAGCCCTTGGAACAGAATACCCTGAATGCAATGATATCTCATGCCACACAACGCTGTGTATAGAAATTGTCAAATAGAAATCCAATGATCTCTGTCAAACCTGCGCTGAAAACACAATAAAACAACATAAAATAGGCATTTCTTTTTCTTTTTTTTTTTCTGGTTCCAGTCTTTTTTTAAACATTTTATTAGGGGCTCATACAACTGTTACCGCAATCCATACACACATCAATTGTGTAAAGCGCATTCGTACATCATTCTCAAAACATTTTCTCTCCATTTAAACCCCGACATTAGGTCCTCATTTTCCCCCTCCCTCCCTGCTCCCCCCTCCCTCATGAGCCCTTGATAGTTTATAAATTGGTATTTTGTCATATCTTGCCCTGTCCAACGTCTCCCTTCACCCACTTTTCAGTTGTCTGTCCCCCAGGGAGGAGGTCACATATAGTTCCTTGTAATCAGTTCCCTCTTTCCTACCCATTCTCCCTTACCCTCCCTGTTTCGCCACTCATATCACTGGTCCTGTAGGGCTCATCCGCCCTGGATTCCCTGTATTTTCAGTTCCTATCTGTACCAGTGTACATCCTCTGGTCTAGCCAGACTTGCAAGCTAGAATGCGAGTCATGGTAGTGAGAGCGGGGAGGAAACATTTAGGAACTAGAGGAAAGTTGTATTTCTCATCATTGTTAATAAAATAGGTATTTCTAACGGCAGTGTTTAACCACCTTAGCTTCTAGGTATCCTCCTGGAGAAAGTCTAAATGCTTGGGTATGGCACACTAATTGTTCTCACAAGTTGGATCCAACTGACCTATCATTCCTTCTCCTGAACTCTCCTTCCTTCCAATTTTTAGAAATCCAGGCCTAGCGACATGGTTTCCTTCTTCCTGGGAAATCACTTCATTCCATATCTGAGACATCTCTGCATAGGAAAATTACTGTGCATTCTCCAAATCCCAGCTACAATGTTGCTTTTTTGGAAGTGTTTTACAGGGCAGGCTCATTATTCCGCAGATTCTTCCCATATTTGTCTGCAGTGTCTGCTGTAGTATGATTATAACATCGTGATAAGTAAAGAAAAGGTAGAAATAGATAAGGATTTCTTCCTACTTGGATCAAGAGCCAACACTCAAGGAAGCAGCAGTCAAAATCAAAAGACACTGCATTTGGCAAATCTGCACAAGACCTCTTCAAAATGCGGAAAAGCAAGGATGTTCCTTTGAAGACGAAGGGCCCCTGACCCGAGCCATGATGTTTTCAGTCACCTCATATGCATGAATGTGAAAGCTGGACAATGAATAAGGAGGAAGACAGAAGAATAGAAATACAAATCGATTTGAATTATGGCGCTACTGAAGAATATTTGAAAGGACCATGCACTACCAAAAGATCAAATAAATCTGTCTTGGAAAGAGTGCATCCAGAATGCTCCTTTGAAGCACGTATTTTGGACATGTTATCAGAAGAGACCTCAGGAGCCCAGGTGGCGGCCTAATGGCTATGTGTTGGGCTGTTAACCACAAGGTCAGCATTTCGAAACTACCAGTTGCTTCTTTGGGAAAAGGCCTGGCTTTCTACTCAGGTAAAGATTTGCAGCCTTGCAAACCTTCAGGAATAGTTCCACCTTGTAAAATTGGGTGGTAAGCATGAGTTGGAATTGACTGAATGGCAATGAATTAGGAGCCTGTTTATTATTAGGAGAAACCAGTTCTGAGAAAAGGACACCATGTTTGGTAAAGCAGAGGGGCAGCAAAAAATAAGAAGACCCTTGACCAGATGGCTACAACTCTGGGCTCAAATATGATCAGGACTCTGAGGGTGGCCTCGGCCTGGGCAGCGCTTGGTCTAGCCTGTTGTGCAATGTCACTGTAAGGCAGAGCCTAACAACCTCATGTTCATGTGGTTTTCAAGTCAGCATCAGTCAGGATCAAAATACCAAGTAAGTGTGACATATTTAGACTGCTGAAAATTGGTAGTTCTCACATCTACTCTGGAAATTTGAGGGTATGAATATTTTAATTTTCTTTGATCTAGGGTAACATAATATCCGGGAGATTTCTTACTTTAGGGTTATAACTAGGGTTGAGAAGAGTCCTCACCACCTCAAAATTTCTGTTTGAAATTTGTAAAGTAGTACGTGAATAAACCTTTAGAGGCAAATTATGTTTATAACAAAACTTGATGTCATTAAAGAGTGGTTACTAAAAATAAATTAAAAATAAATAAATAGTGGTTACTGTAGAGATCTTTGAAGGTGATGAGATGTTTTATCTTTCTTTTTAAATTGAAATTATTCTTTCCTGTAGTTGGTACTGAAGACTATGTGATTTGTACATATGAACCCCAAGATACCTCATCACCACAGCAAAAACTATTAAGTGCCCTCGGGGATTTAATGATGTGTTGGGCTCTGTATCAATAGGTTAACTATGATGGTTTCTTCCTTGGGTGGACCATTCTGTTAGACTTTAGTTTTCCATAGTGAGTAATGAGCTACGTGGATCAAAAGGAATCCAAAGTCTGTAAGGACTAATAGCGTAGCTGACATGATTTTGGGTGCATATGACTGTACCTTTTCCCTTTATTCTTTTTTAATCGTTTTGTTAGGGGCTCATACAACTCCTATCACAAACCATACATAC
>NW_022103915.1:74529103-74535944 GCF_000313985.2 Echinops telfairi | reverse complement strand
AATGCCAATTTAATAGAAGAAAGTATTCTTGCATTGAGAGAGTACTTGAGTGGAGGCCCAATGTCCTTCTGCTACTTTAATACTAAAACTATAAATACAGGCACATAGATCTATTTCCCCATCCTCATATATAAGTATATTTACATAAGTACATGCCTTTACTTAGACCTCTATAAATGCCCTTCGCCTCCTAGCTCTTCCCTCTATTTCCTTTGACTTTCCTCTTGTCCCACTATCATGCTCAGTCTTCATTTGGGTTTCAGTAATTCCTCTTGGTTACATTACCCTTGATCACACCCTACCTGGCCTCCTACACCCTGCTCACCACTGATTTGGATCACTTGTTGTTCCCTTCTCCCTGCGTTTGTTAGCACCACTTCCTTTCCCCCCACCTCCCCATCTCCCATGTTCCCCCAGAACTGTTGGTCCCGTTGTTTTCTCCTCCAGATTGTTCATCCAGCCTATCTTATTTAGACAGACCTGCGGAGATAATAACATGCACAAAAACCAGACAGAGTAAAACAAAGCAACAATATAAAACAATACAACAACAAACCAATGACACAAAAAAAAGCCCCACAGAACTCAACAAGAAAGAAAAGCTTGTAGTTAGTTCAAGGACTGTTTGTTGGCCTTTAGGAGTGTTTTCTAGTCCAGTCTCTTGGGGTACCAAGACCTGGCCCCAAAGTCCCCCTTTGGCATCCCTGGGGACCTCACTGCTCCATTCCCTTGCTCTTCAGTTGCACCCCTTAGTGTTTTGCCTGGGTGTGGTGGGATCAGATCAGGTACAGTTCCCACACTGTGTCTCCAGTGTTGTCCCCTGTAGGGCTATGGATCCTTGAGGGACTTCGTATCTCATAGTAGGGCTGGCCATGTGGTCTTCTCTGTGGACTGGCTGCTCTGAGTGGGAACATCAGTCATCCTCAAGGCCTGGTGGGCCAACTTTTCCCTTTCTTCCTCCTTCTTCCTGTTCTTTGTGATCTCTTTACATTTATTTAAACCAGCGGTTCTCAACCTGTGGGTTGCAACTCCTTTGGGGGTCGAACGACCTTTTCACAGAGGTCGCCCAATTCATAACAGTAGCAAAATTACATCTGAAGTAGCAACAAAAATAATTTTATGGTTGGGGTCACCACAACATGAGGAACTGTATTAAAGGGTCATGGCAGGTTGAGAACCACTGATTTAAACCATCATAAATTAAGATGTAGATGTATTAAATTTATATTAGAAAAACAGTAGCCCCCCCACCCCCCACAGAGCAGAGGGATATCAATTTTTTAATTGCGTGTTTGCTATTTACTTACTTCTTTTTAAATCACTAGCCTTAGGTTTTTCAACAGATCTACAAGCAATTCTATTTTGTGTCAGCCCTGGATAAAAAATAAGAATAAATTATTCATAGCTATTGACTGTGGCTATCCTAAAATTCAATATATCTTTTAAAAGGCAGCTCATAAATGTGTTGCAGATTTTCTACACCACGTTTACTAAAGCTTAAAGCACAAGACATTTCGGAGACTACGCAACTATTTAACATGATGGTCTGGTTATGGCTTTTACTTCATAAAGCTAATGTGTTCCAGTCCTGATTCATGGTAACGACATACATGCCTGGTTCCTGGTCTTTTATTGATATTTTGGTGGGTTTATTAGTCAATGGCTGAAAAAGAGAAGTCTTATTCTTTATGGAAACTATTTCCATGATTGTTTCCTTTCCCTGGTGTCACGACTCCACCGATGTGTGACAGCATGGATTCTCTGTGTTCACCTCTTCCCCTCAACCTCCAACTCTCACCTGACATGAGGCCTAGCATATAACTCCTCTCTCTCCAGTAAAGTCTTCCTGGATCCTCTCAGTGCACACTTACAGTGTTTATTTTATTTTATTGAGCTATAATGAACATATCATACAATTCAATAGTTTAATCATATCAAGAAGGGTTGTGCTCATCTACACAATTAACTTTGGAACATTTTTTTCCTTCTTGTACCCATTAGTATTGACTCCCAGTTTCCCCCACCTTCCCCTTGCCTAGTCATTAATCCTGTAAACAACAAATGGGCCCAGCAACAATCACCATGCAAAACAGAGAGGCCTCAGTTTAGAAGCAAGCAAAAATATTACAATTTTGAAAAAATTTCCATTGGGTCCAGGGGGAGATCAAATTACAAGATATTACATTCCAACCCAAATATAGCTTTTAAAATCCATCTTACAATACTCTTTGTCTGATATTAGGGTTGTTAATATACCTAGTCTATGTGCATTGGGTATTCACCTGGGACTTGCTCCATGATGGGACCCTTCAAATTGGCTTTTGGGTTTCCCTTATCATCCATAGCTTTCCACAAACTGGGTGTTTAGAATCCAGGCACTATTACTGTTCCCTACTGGATTTGAATATTATTATGTGAAATCCTTGCACAAGCTGGAGTGCGTTTCCATATGGATGTAGCTGGTTTTTCACTTAGATGGCTGCTTGTTTTGAGATAAGCCTTTACAATACCTGGCTCTGTTTTTCCTGATATGATAGCATATGTGTTTTATTCACCACACATTGCTATGACACATCTTCAGTGATCTCGTGAGAGCAAGTACCAGGCAGTCAGCCCAGTCTTGATCCACAACTCGGCATCAGTGTTTACTACCTTGCAGTAAAAAAAAACCCAAAAAACCCAAAACAATTTCTTTGTTATGTTGTTAAGCATATATAAAACATATTTCCATCGGTCATTTTCTAAATTTACTACGTAGTGACCTTGATTACATTCTTTGAGTTGTACACCATTCTTCTTCTGCTCTCTGAGTTGTTCCTCCCCCATTCACGTCAACTCACTACCCTTAGCTTCTCGCCATTGAGTCACTTATGACTCATGGTGACCCCAAAGGGCAGGGTAGAACTGCTCCTGTGGGTTACAGAGACTGTACCTCCTCATAGGAGTAGAAAGCCACATGGGGCCAGCTGGTGGTTTCAAACTGCTGACTTTGTGGTTAACAACTCAGTGCATAACCCACTAAGCCACTGAGGCACCTCAGTGTCTCCCTAAGTTTCCTATTTAATCTTTCAAGTTGCTGTTGCCAGTTTGGTACATCCCATAGAGTTAATTCTTAAAATGCATAATACTCAAAGCAGACCTTTTTTTTTTTTTTGCTAGTTAAATTTAAGTATTCCGTGTTAAGAAGACTTCCGGGTTATTTTTGGTTTCAGTTTACATATCATCACAGGGCAATGGGTTCAGGGTTTTATACACCTTCCACACTTCCAGGAAGTCTAGAGTTCATGAGAATTTGAACATCGGTTTGCATTTCCTCCCTGTGGATCAGGATCCTTCTATGGAATCTTTGCTCAAAATATTCAGTTAGGGTAATGGGGCACCACCCGCTTCTGGTCTCCTGGCAGGAGAGGCAGTTATTCATGGAGGTCATTAGGCCCACATTCCATGTGTCCTCCGCTTCTTCCTCTGTCGCTCCAGGCAAACAGCAGCCAATTGCTATGCCGTGGATGACTGCCAGTCAGTTTTTAAGACCCCCGGGCACATTGCTACCAACTAAGAGGTAGAACAAACACTAAACATGTTAGTAGCCCACGTCACTGTATGGGTTGCATGAACCATGACCCTAAACCTCCAGAAAAAGGACCCGAATCCCCTAAGTTACTTGGTTGGACACAAACAGTTTCCAACACCACTCTAGGTTTTGTTTTTTTATCATTGTAAACCTATGAAGGTCTTCCAAAAGCTTGTGAACAAGTCCGTTCTCTTTTAATTCCATTTTCCCCTGAGCTTTTGGAAGCGCATCTGTCATGTAACGTTTGCCCAGTCACCTTTTTATAGATGTACAACTTATGGACAGCAATGACAACAATCAGGTGTTTAAATTTCTCGTTAATAGTGGTGATTTTCCCGTCACCATTAACTCCCTCTTGCACCTGGTAACCACGAGCAAACTTTGGTCTCTATACTCTTGCCTTTGGTTTTCTTTTTATGCAAATGAGATTAGACAAGATTTGCTCATTTGTGATTGGATTATTTTGTTCAGCATAATACCTTTAAGTCCTTCATACTGTAACATATATCAAGATGATTTCTCTTACTGGCTGAGTAATATTTCATTGTATGTACCAGGGGGATAAATGCAAAAGTTCATAGAAAAATAGACTTAAAAGGTAATAGATTTTACCCCCCTAAAGCCCCTGTGTATACACTATGTTTTGTTTAACCATCCTCTCTGATAGTTGTTTATATGGTCTCCATCTTTCAGCTATTGTGAATTGTATAAGTCTTTGGCCGAGTCTCTGCTTTCTAGAGTTTGGAGTATACTGTTGTTGTTAGCTGTTGTCAAGTGGGTTCCAACACAGTGTGACACTATTTACATCAGAATGAAGCACCCCCTTCCCCCCATCCTGCACCATCCTCAAAACGGTTCTCATGCTTGAGGCCAATGTTGTTGAACCCACGGTGTTAATCCAGCTCATTGAGGGCCTTCTTCTTGTTTGCTCCCTCTGCACTTTATTAAGTGCGATGTCCTCCAGGAGCTGGTCCTTGCTGAGAGCATGTCCAAAGTACGTGAGACAAAGTCTCCCCATCCTTGCCTCTAAGGAGCATTCTGGCTCTACCTCTTTCAAGCCAGGTCTGTTTGTTCTTTTGGCAGTTGATGGTACTTTCAAAATTCTTTGCCAAGACGATAGTTCAAATTCATTTTGCCTAAAAGCGGAGTATACCATAAAGATGTTTACTTGTATTTCACTGACTGTGCAAAAGCATTCAACTGTGTGGATCATAACAAACTATAGTGAGCCTTGAGAAGCATGGGCATTCCCAAACACTTTTGTGTGTGCTTACTCAGAACTTGTACATGGAACAAGAGACAGTTGCATAAATGCAAAGGGCATACTGCATGGTTTAAAATAAATAAAGGTGAGCATCAGGGTTGTAGCCTCTCTCCATCCTTATTAGATGTGTGGTCTGAGCAAATCACCAGCCAAGTTGGCTTCTATGAACAAGGCGGTGGCATCAGGATCGGAGAAAGGCTTATTCACAGCCTGAGGTGTGCAGATAACATCAGCTTGTTTGCTGAATGTGAGGACGCCTGGAAACACTTGCTGATGAAGATCAAGGATGGCAGCCGTCAGTAGGGATTACAACTCAGTGTAAAGAAGACCAGAATCCTCCCAGCTGGACAATAGTAACAAAATGAGAGAGAAAAGATTGAAGTTGGTATACTAGTGTAAGTAAGAAGTATTGATATAAAATTAAAGAAACCTTTATGAAATGAAAATATAAACATTTGGAACTGTCATTTCATGGTCTATATACTTTGGAAGGTCTAGTTTCCATCTTTCTAATGCTCCCCTGAAGAATTCTAGGCTCTTGGGTTCACACCATGTCAAAATAGTTTGTTTCGACACCCTCGAGGGATTCCGGTTGTGTTTCTTTTTCTTTGAGTTTTGGAAACAAAAAGAAGTCTGAAGAGGCAAGATTAGGGTTGCAGAGTAGATGAGCTAAGGTTTCCCAATAAATTTCTCAGAACAGCCCCTTTCTGCCCTCGGAGAATGAGCAGGTCCACTGTTGTGATGGAAAATAATTCCTTGGCACAACTTTCCTGGTCTTTTCTCACCAGAAACACATGCCATTTTCACTTGTTAAGAAGCTTCTTTATAATGAGCCCCTGTGACATCAATTCGTGTCAATTGAGAACAGCCTATCAAGATTACCTTTTATTATCCACCCCCAATAGTCACCCTAACTTCCTGAGATGACCTCCCTCTCTTGAAGGCAGCTGACCCAGTAGATGCCCTTCAAAGTACCTCTGTCCTTTGGCTCTTTTTCGGAAGTCACCCTCATGAAATTGCACTGCGAGGACTTGTCTGCAGTCGTTCGCCTAGACACATTTAACCTAGTTTTGTGTAGCATAAACCTGTGCAGGTCTAAACTGGAACTTTAATAGCATCCTTCTGGGGTCATATAGTAGTTTTATTTTCAGGTTTTTGAAGAATCCCCTGCATTCTTATTTGTATGTTCCTGTGTTGTTTTATAATCTCCACAAATGTAAAAGAATGTACAGTCAGGGTTTCCCACTTACTGATCTAAAATTTCAAACGTTTTCTCTTAAAAATGTCCTTAATTGATTGAATTCTCACATTCTCATTTTAAAACTTTCCCTGCTCTCTCTAAAATGCATCGGTATGCCCGGGAAACTGTACCTTTCCAAGGATCTTTCAGCAATACTCAACAAGCTATATTCATAAGCATTTGAAAAATAGGATAATTGTTCACAGAAGCTTTGGGCTTAGGGTTTGGCCAAACCAAACAGAATTTTACTGGAATTAATTCAGAACAAAGTTTGACATTTTTATTAGTAAGAATGAGGAGATGAGTAACCTCAATTAAGTTCCTTCAAAGACAATAAACTCCAGCTAATATAACCCAAAGTATGGGCCTAATTAAACCTCTAAGCCGCATGTAAGTACTTTATTAGGTCAGTTCATCTAAATCTATAATAGGTTGCATATAGTATTTGAAAGGAAGTAGAATTATGAATAGATCTTCATCTTGGAATACTTAGCAGCTTAATATTCATTTGCTTCCATTCTAGTCAGAGCTGATATGGAACAGGGGTCTCCTGACGTTCTTTCCCAAACGTCTAAAGAAGAGTGTTGGTTTCCAAGCTTAGAATCAGATATATTGAGTGACTTATCCCAGCCATAAGTCTGCATATGTCCACTTCCTTTTCTGAGAGTGAATGGAAAGAACTAGAAATCGTGATGCACTGACATCTTGATTGACAATGCTCAAGACCGAAGGTCCTTCTGCAGGGGCAGAAAGCCTTGCCCCCCCC
>NW_022103915.1:74515917-74529003 GCF_000313985.2 Echinops telfairi | reverse complement strand
AAGTCTACAAAGCAGGCGCATTGAGTGACGTTTGTTTGCAGTTGGAGAACTGTCTCAGGGGCAGCCTGGCTCTGTTTTCAGCTGCCTGGGCTAGAACCATGATCCAGGGTCCTAGTTGTGTCACTCACCTCTGAGTGTGACAAAGCCTCCCCTTTGGGGTCCCAGCCTCCTCATCTGTAAACTTAGAGAGCTATGGGCTCTGCGGGGTTCCTGCCAGCCCCAGGCAAACTGAATTCTGCCAAGTGTGTGCCCTTGATCGCCTAGCTCCTGTTTCTGCACCTGGGTGAGGACACATCCTTCCACTTACAGCTCCTCCTTCCGCAGCCTTTTCTCTGCCAGCAATAACACCAACTAGCAGCCTACCATTTATGCTTTGTTTTCCTCAAACAGCTTTGCACGCATAATTTCAGGTAATTCTTCCAATAAGGCCATGGCTCTCTGGTGAGAAACCAGAGACACAGAGAAGTTAATTGATTCACCTAAAGTCACACAGCTAGAAAGTGGGCGAGCAATGAATCCACATCGTCTTTCTCATCCTAAAGTCTGTGTTAAACATTTAAAAATTATTCATTGCTTTGATAAATGTGATGAAAACAATGACACTGCTACACATACGCATACTATTTAGAAAGATCCTTTCACGTCTTTCTGTGGGGCGTCCGAGTCAGCTCCAGTCCTACACTAATTCCTACTGCTTTTACTGTTGACCCTTTCCTGATACCAAAATGGGAAAGACACAAGAGAGAAAGATAGTGATCATGTATATTTGATCCCCAGTCTTCTGTGTAGTAGAACATAACCATTTAAACTCTCGTTTGCATTATGTTTTTTCACATCCAGGACCATGAGGGATTTAAGGGAAGCCCCCCAGTCACAGGTATGTGGTGAGGTTACAGATCGGAAAAATAACCTCCAATTTGCTCATTAATAGCTGAATTCCTTTCACCCTCTGGAAAGGCTTTCTTTCCATAATTAGGGGGAAAGCATTGAAGATAACGCCATTGGAATCAGTAACATTCATAATAAGAATGAATGCAAGAGGCTTTTCTTAGGAAAGGTGTTTTGATGGAGGGGAGCACTCTGCCCCCCTGAAGGAAAAAGCAGGTTTCTAAAGGGCCCTTGTGGTACACTTTGCCAGTTTTTACCTCCTACCATATGGGTGGAGGACTGCTCACTTAATTCAAGCAGGAAAAAGCAGAGACTAAATTCTAAGAATGCAGGTCCCGATTGTTAGACAGTTGAAGGAATTCTTAAAATGGGCTTTTTGGTGTCTTCTAGAGCTTCTAGTGCACAGGAGGGTGCCCTGGCCCCCTTTCTTGATGGTAGCTATGTAGCCCAAGCTGCCTCAGGGAGTTCAGAAGCTTCATTCGTATCACCCAGCCTTTGTCAGACTCCTGTGCGCATGTGACATTGGGGTGCGGACTCTTCAAATCACTGGCATGTAGTTGCGCCCTGCCCTCATGCCTCTCTCTGGTCTGCGGGCACAGTTCCGGGAGTGAGGCACCGTGGAAAACAGATCTGGTTAGGAGCCTACCTCAGCTCCTTCCTGGATGTCAGGTACCAAACAGTTCAATGATCTTCACGAGCCTTCATTTCCTCAGTGGTTAAATCTCTACCTCTGTTGTTGGCTGCTGTAAAATCAGGGCAGAAGATTCATTAGGAGAACTTTGAAATACCCCACGTGCCACAAAGCTGCTAGTGATGAAGGTTTTTCACTCAAAATACTACTTGCTGTTGTCGTGACTATCAGTGGGACCTGGTAGGCGCATGCGTGTGTGTTACATTTGTGGCAATTGTATATCTTACCAGTCATGATATACCCATCTATAATTTGCTTTGGGCCATTAAGATTCAATAGAGGAGAGTCTTTTAAAAAAAATCATTTTATTGGGGGCTTGTACAATTCTTATCAATCCATACATAAATCCATTGTGTCAAGCACATCTGTACATTTGTTGCCATCATCATTCTCAAAACATTTGCCTTCTACTTGAGCCCTCAGTATCGGCTCCTCATTTTTCTCCCTCCCTTCCACTCCCCCTCCCTCATGAACCCTTCATAATTAATAAATTTTTATTATTTTGTTATATGTTCACTGTCCGACATCTCCCCCTGCCCTCTTCTCTGTTGTCAATCCCCCAGGGAGGAAGCCATAAGTAGATTCTTGTAACCGGTTCCCCCTTTCTACCCCACATTCCCTCCACCCTCCAGGCATTGCCACTCTCACCACTGGTCCTGAAGGAGTCATCTGTCGTGGATTCCCTGTGTTCCAAGTACCAATGTACATCCTCTGGGCTAGCCAGATTTGTAAGGTAGAATAGAGATCATGATAGTAGGGGGAGGAAGCATTTAAGAACTAGAGGAAAGTTATATGTTTCATCATTGCTACCCTGCACCCTGACTAGTTCATCTCCTCCCCACAACCCTTCAGTAAGGGGGTGTCCAGTTGCCTACCGATGGCCTTTGAGTCTCCACTCTGCACTCACCCACATTTACAATGATACGATTTTTTGTTCTGTGATGCTTGATACCTGCAACAGCTTACAGCTCGTGGTCACACAGGCTGGTGTGCTTATTCCATATGGGCTTTGTTGCTTCTGAGCTAGATGGCCTCTTGTTTATCTTCAAGCTTTTAAGACCCCAGACACTGTATCTTTTGATAGCCAGGCACCATCAGCTTTCTTCACTACATTTGCTTATGCACACATTTTTCTTCAGCAGTCGTGTTGGGAAGGTGTGCATCATGGAATGCCAATTTCATAGAACAACGTGTTCTTGCATTGAGTAAATACTTGAGTGAAGGCCCAGTGCCCATCTGCTGTCTTAATACTAAATCAATAAGTATATGCATGTAGATCTATTTCCCCACACTCCTATGTAAATGTATTTACATATGTACATGTCAGTATTTAGAGCTCTATAAATACCCTTTGTCACCTAGTTCTTTCCTATGTTTCCTTTTACTTTAGAGGAGAGTCTTGATGGACTATACCTGTAAGCAGTGGGATATTTTTATTTAAAATTTCTGATCAATTGAGAATAAACATAAAGGCTGCGTGAGATTTGACATGGGGCTATCTCTAACCTCCTTTAGCTTCCTTTTGTTCTGAGGCAGAGGTCAGACTTGCTTCCCTGCTGCATCCTTCTGTACCAGCTCCAACACTAACTGTTTCTCCCAGGGTTCTCTGCTTCTGTCCTGGGTTCGACAGTTCACTGTAATGGTCATACAGAAATCCCAGACAATACTAATAAGGATGGACATTTACTAGGGAACTTAAAAGGTCACAACAAGTGAGGATCAGAAACACAAAGGATACAATCCACAGCATACTTCTCCCCAATGAGCAGCCAAGTCCCCCTTTGGTCCTCAGCCTCACAGCTGAGTTGGTCCCTTGACTGCTTCTTCTGTATCCAGCTTACCTGTCAGTCTGGCTCACAGTTCCAGAAGAAGGCAGCCCATAATCTCAGTGCTGTTCCTCTGAGCCTTCGTGCCACCCAAGCCCAAACCAAACTCACTGGCCTCCAGTCAATGCTGTGTCATCGTGACTTCCCAGTGCGTTTCCGAGACAGAAACTGGTGATGGGAGTAGAAAGCTCAGTCTTTCTCCCGAGGGGCTGCTGTTGATTTCAAACTGCTGACCCTGTGGCACTCAGCCCAACTCATAACCTCTACCCTGCCACAGTATCTGGTGTAGCTCGTCTTGGCGGCCGCCCCCTGTCTTATTAAATCACAGGCCTTGGACATGCTCTTCCAAATGCTCCTGCAATTTCTCTCTGTGTCCCAGGTGGCTCTTATCCACCAAGGAATGGTTTGGATGGAGATGGAGTGTTTGTCTTTTAGGAAGCCACCACCCAAGGAAGCAAAGGATGATGTCTTCTAAATCACACCATCCAGTAGTCTTAAAGATACCCCCGAGGAATCAAAGGTTTGCTCTGGTTCGCAGACTTTACTAAAGTTATGTCTTAACCGCATCCCGATCCTGTGTATTAGTGGAGTGGAGAACACAGTCCAAAGGGGGAGTAGAGCCACAGGGATAGAGTGCAGCACTGTGAGACAGCACCCAAGGAATTATGGCTAGAAGAACCATGCTAATTGACTACAACCCAAAAGTGAATTTTAATATTATGCTAAAATTGTTTTCTAAGATGTATTAAGACACAATCCCTACCAACTTGGAATGCATAGCACTAAACCTTTCTTAGGATTAGGGATCTGGCCCTTTTTACGGTTACCATTGGGAACATATTTTTCACAAAATAGAGTGGTGTAAAGGTGGGTTAAGAGGCTTATTCTGAGAAGCTTCTCCCTTCTTTACTATCCCTCCCCCCCCTTTTTTAAACTCAAAAAAGAGTGGAATCTGGTCCCATAAGCCCATTTTCATCGAATCCCAAGTCATCGTGCCCCTTTAGGACAGTGGTTCTAACTTTCCTAATGCCGTGACCCTTTCATACAGTGTTGGCCATGCTGTGGTGACCCCAACCATCAAATCATTTTCCTTGCTACTTCATCACTGTAATTTTGCTTCTGTTATGAATTGTAATGTAAATATCTGATATGCAGGATGTATTTTCATGGTTACAAATTGAACATAATTAAAGCATAGTGATTAATCACAAAACAATATGTCATTATATATTGTGAAATATTTATTTCTAATGACAATGAAATGAAATTTTGTCTTAAAGCATGGTGTAGCATGGGTGACAATCTTCACGGCAGGTACTCGTATGTGGGCGTATCTGCAGTGGGCAGACCCGCCAGGAGACAGATAGAAGAAAGGTGTCTCAATTTCTGAGACCATCGGAAATATGTGTTTTCCGATGGTCTTAGGTGACCCCTGTGAAAGGGTCATTCAACTTCCAAAGGGCTCGTGACCCACAGGCTGAGACCCGCCAATCTAGCAGTTTATTCTTAGTATATATGACATGTATAGACTGAGTAGACCATTGGAGTCAGGCTCCCACATACTTCGTAGCCATTCGAAACTCCTGTGGTAATTGTTGTAATGACCTAGTGCTGCCCCGGCAAAAATGCCGCTAGTGAGTGGCTTTAAAGAATGGAATTTATTATCTCAAAGTTTGGGATGCTCAGAGTCTGAATTTAGGGCCTTCACAGGGCTGTGCCCTGCCACTTAGGAAGGTCATCCCTTCTCTCAGTTTCTGGCTATCCTGTTGGGTTCTTGGTGTTCCTTGCCTTATAAACAGGGCCTTACATGGCCTGGTCCCATTGCCTCTGGTTCTGTTTCCCCGATTCATAAACCACAATGTACAGATACACCCTCGTCCAGTATGACCTCATTAACACTACAAAAAAAAGCCCCATGCCCCCAAAGGGTCACATTCACAGGTACAGTGACCCGAACTCAACCTTTTCTTTGGAGTGGAGGCCCAATTCACTGTGCAACTATGGTGCCAGCATTTCTCCAACAAACTCTTAGAACCAAATTACGAATCAAATGAATGGCAACCAAGTTAGACATACCACTACTTACTCACAGCCACAACTCTGTTCAGATTTATGGTGCTCTGCCAGGAAAGGGTAGAACTGCCCCTGTGGGTTTCTGAGACTACAGCTCTTCCCTAGAGCAGACAGCCCTCCTTTTCTCCCCCGAGTGACTGTGATTTCAAACGCTGATCTTGTGGTTAGCAGCTCTAGAGTTAAACAGTAGTCCTTAAAAACAAATTGTCTAGCAAAGCTCTCAGGCCTCTGATTCTTTGAAGCCCAGATTCGACTCCTTGATTCACTTTAGGATGTGTCCATAAGACATCTACAGGGGTTTTTTATGGAAGTACGGGCAGACTTACATGATGCAAACTTCCAAAGCTGGTAAAACCATCCAGATGAGCAATCCTCCTTTGCACTGACTGAACAGGCCTTCAAAGCCCCCTTCCCCGAGTGACTGCGTCCCAGATGCCTCCTCCAAGATCACTCATTTCATTGGTATTTATTTCAAATGTTCAATAGCTTCTGGCAATTAATAACTTAGAGAAATGGAGATTGATGGTCCTCTTCTTTCTTTGCATCTGGGCCTTCTAGAAAGTATAAAATACTTTCATTTCGAAAGGACAGACCTCCTCCAGCAAGTTGTGTGCTCAGATGCAATTCAGTGAGAAGGCTTGCTCCTCTACAGGGGACAAGGACTTGCAGGGCTCCCCGGGCACAATATGCTTCTAATGAGATCCTGCCTGACATGTAGGTCAGAGGGAGGTCCACATATGGCACCACTTCATCTCACACTCTCTGATATTCTTAAGCAAGAAACTGTGCAAAGAAGGTGACATAAGGCAGATCAACAGGGAGAAAAATGCAAAAGAAAAACTTGATTTTTGCATGAGGTAAAAAGATGCAGATTAGACACCTTTTTAGGTGTTTTAAAGATTGAATTTTAGAGAATTACAGATTAGAGGGAGAGAGAAGGCTATTTTTCCTTATGCTAAATTACATGTTTTCCCCCTATATTCATATAAAATTGTCTTGTGTGTTTTTCTCAAACATACGACTTGGTCAGCATTATTGTAATTGCCAAATTGTCATCAAACTTGGCTTACTCAAACGCCCATGAAAGTTTTCCTTGACAATAAACTTGGAAGTGAAAATTGGTTGCCCCTTCCCCTTTATTTTTCAAGAAATAAAATTGGTTCACTTCAGATGGAAAATAAGTTCCTGTAGTTCTTGTCCCTTTTATCTTTCGATAGGTTTTGTTCAGTTCTGATAAAATCTATACTGTTTCATTACATCACATTTATAACCTCCCTAAATTTACTTTGGGAGCACATAAGTATAAATCCTGACCAAGTGGCTCAGTGCACGGACTGTTTATTAGCCCTGGTACAGTGGACTGGTGGGAGTGAGCGAGTGGGCAGAAGAGGGCTTTCTGGAGTTCTCCTTTGATGAGGGTCAGGAGTACAAGAAGGGATTTTGTGGTAACCTTTGCCTGGCACCTTTTGTTTTAAGGGCTGAACGTTTTACTTCTTGGTTTTTACTCTTTTTAGTGGTGGAGGAACATAGGGAGACAAAACCAACACCGAACTCGCTGCCATCAAGTCAATGCTGACGAATAACAACCCCAAAGAACGGGTACGACTGCCCCCGTGGGTGTCCCAGACTGTAATTCTTATGGGATTACAAAACCCTGCCTTTCTCCCACGGAGCAGCTGATGGTTTCACACTGCTGACCTTGCAGTTAGCACCCCACCGTGTAACCACTAGGTCACCAGTGGAGGCATAGACACATTTGAAGCATTGAGAAGTGGTTAGGTAGTAACATACTTGCATGAAAATAACCGATTATAAAGCACTGCAATAATAGTGGTAATGCTCATAGAACCTATGACCCCTCCACCCCCAGCCCCCCAAAAGCAAACTCATTCCCATTGAGCCCATTCTGACTCCCGGTGACCCTGTAGGACAGGGTTGACCTACCCCTGTGCGTTTCCAAGACTTAACTCTTTATGGGAGTAAAGAGCCTCATCTTTCTCAAGTGAGGATCCATACAAGTGGGTCGGAAGAGGTCGTGCTGTGTGTGGCAAGCAAAACTTGCCGTGGTTTGCTTAAGGGGTGAGCACTCGGGTAGCGTTTTGAATGCCATATAGTGTAATCATATTTCATTCGAAAAGCTTTCAAAGTAAAGGGAAAATTAGCAATGTTGTCTAAATTTACTTCAGAGCAACTTAGTTCCATTTTGGCTTCCAAGAAAAAAAAAGCCATCTCTTTCTCAAAAACCGAAAATACAGAGAGTAAGAAACTGTAAGTCAAAATACTACTGTATCTGACATCCAGATGGAGTTGGCATGCAAAGTTTAAAAAATAATTAAGTAACCCACATGTGCACCTGAATCTAAGCCATCATAAACAATCATGCTGTCACATTGAAATGGATGATTTTGTTGACTATGAACTAGAAATTAACCAAGCTTATATTATGGTTTAATGATAGTGGTGTTCAGGCCAGGTCACATGTCTGTCTCAAAATAGAGGTACCCTCAATTTCTATCTGTGGGTGGTAAGGAAGACTGGTCATGACCAGAATCAGAGATTTGGATCATGTCTCTTAGTAATAGACTTGCTGCTGCTTCATACTAATAATGATATGTATTTCAATCAAGATGTCATTTTACTTAAGAAGAAATAATAGCACACATTATGAAAAATAATTCATTATGAAAAAAAATTTAACATGTGCTATCCAAATCAATTAATGATGACTTCCAAGCTACTTTCAGAACTTTAATAAAAACACTATATTTAGCCATAATATGATTTTACATATAGATCTCTTTTTTTTAATTACCTTCTCTCTGAAATTATATGATGTCTAAGAGGTAACTCACATCAATTAGCTCATATTGGTTGGGAGCTTAGAACAGCAGTTACAATTTCCCATTAAATGGAAAAAAAACTGGGGTGGGGAATCAATCATTATTAAAGATATGTAGTTCTTCAACAGACACATTCTTTCAAAACATGACATTTGTGATGGAAAAGATTGGAAGGAGAGAAACAGACAGATTTGAGAGATATCTCAGAGAATTTGATAGCAAAAAGGGGGTTTTTGGTGAAGATGAGCTTGGGAGTCACTGCATCAATGCAGTGGCCTTGTCATGAGTTGGCCTTGTCATCTATGGAGGTGAGTGGGAGGAAATGCAACATCGGAAGGTAGGATGTGATCAAGTGGGGAGGGAAAGGGCTGGACCCCCCCCCCTTGCCCATACCTATTTGTATCAGAAGAGTCAGAGGCACTCTGAACCCTGGTTTATCAGCTGCATAGTTTGCCTCTTAAATGACCAAACTGGTAGAGTGATGGTAGCTCATAATTAGACACACCTGGGGTACCACACGTTCTCTACCTAGCACATCATCGGGGGAGCTCTCCCCCTTAGCTCTTGGCACTGCAATGAGGTAGGAAACTCTGAGGGAAAAAATGCAGTCTCCTTATTAATTTAAGATCAACGTCAAGACTCCAATTGAGTATAAGATGAGAGAGTGAAACCAAACAGACACTTGTGTGATGACAAGACTGGAAATTCTTCCCTGTGAACTGCTGGGGCTGACGTCCAGATAAAGGTCAGGTGCCTGGGAAAGCTACACAGACACAGGGCCCAATGCACACCGCCTGTTTTTCGTCCATGTTCTGAACATGACATTTCTGAAGTGTTCCTGTTGACATTTCCAGCTCTGATCAGACAGCTACAAATACTAGTCATGTGACTGGGGCCAAAGGCATGCCAAGTAGAAAATTTAAACGTTTTTCTTCCATTCGCTTGCCGACAATCATTTCTCTTCCATTCACTCACCTTTATCCACTTTGCAAGACTGCTCTGGCTACTGTTGACAAAACTCAACATTATTTACCTTTCCCCACAGGGATTCCATCACTTCCGCTGTAGGTGTTCCCAAATGACCAAACTCACATATTGTTCCACCTGCCAACCTGCTAGGAATTTAGACAAACAAAACAAGCAAAAACTAAACCTACTGCCATCCTACTGACTCCTAAATCCTTAAAGGAGTACACAGCCTCAGCTGTCTCCTGTAGAATGGCTGGTGGGTTTGAACCAGGGACCTTGCACTTGGCAGTCCTATGTGTAGCCACAATGCCAAGGAAGTCAGGGTGAATAAAAAGTCTCTACAAATATATATAAGTATATAAAATAATGTTCAGAATGACAAGTCTTTTACTAAAACTATATTAGCAGTTAGAAATAATACAAATTTGCTTTCATTTTGTAAAAGAAATCCAAATTAGAAAAAAAGTCAATTCTTTAATGAATTTTTTTTCTGATTATGATCACTTTGATGGTTGAATAATTAGTAGCTAAGGCTAATAATACTGTCAATTTGAAGAAGTTTTTAAACTTTAGCTATATCAGTTTCTCCTTTAGTAATCATAAATCCTGACTTTAAGGTTGAGCAGTTATGCTGCCCACTCCACAAAGGACTAAAGCCGTGTAATTACATGCATTGCCGATGCTATCTTTAGTTTTGTATGGCTTTCTTTTTCTTGGAAAGGTTTTCTATACTATTTTTAGTGGCAAATGGCCTTACAACCATTACTAGTAACAATCACAATAATAGAAATGAATAGAAAACTTGGTTACCATAAAAAGTTATTATTTAAAAAAAAGAAAATAGAGAGTAGGATAATACCTCTTTAGACAATAACACCATGCAAGAAAAAGAGGGCCATAAAACATGAAAATGACCCCTAACATATCCAACTGAGCCTACTGCATTTAAGGAAATGATAGAAGCTATGAAATAAAAGCATGACCCAGAATTAGAAAGACCCAGAAATATGGCGATAGAAAATGAGGACAATTTCAAAATAGAAGTGGAAAAGTCTCAAAAATAAATAGGAAATAAAATATGATGTTAGGAATGAAGACAGTGGTAGAAGGATGAATTATTAGAGCAAATACATGTAAAGTTAATCTATAAGAGAAATATGATATGCAAAGGAAGATTTATTTCTATAGCCCCAAACTAGAAACAACCATATGTCCATGAACTGGTGAACTAAGAAGGAAGTTGTCATTTATGTGCAGTGGGTTCAGGCATGGGAGCCATGGGGAGGATGGCGCAGGACCAGGCAGTGTTTTGTCCTGTCGTGCAAAGCGTCCCCACAGCCAGACCCAGCTGGATGGCACCGAACAGTAACTTGGAAAGACATTGAGCTACTGATCCATACAACATGAATGGACTACCTGATGTATGTTTCCACTTAAATGACATGCTAAGGAAGACGAAATGGATAGAAAACTACGTGTTGGTTATTGCCAGAGGCTGGGAGCTGTGTGAAGGGCGGTGTGGGAGGAGTATGGAGAGACAATTAGTTGTGAAGTCATGAGCTCACTACTGGAGGTGAGAAAAATGTTCTATATCTTGACTATGATGTTGGTGGCATTTGATAAAGCTTATAAAACTATACAATTTAAAATTTTGAATTTTATTATTTATAAGTTATTCCTCAGTTAAAAAAAAAGAGAGAGAGAGACAAAGAAATCTGAACAAAAGGCAGGCACGCCAAGAAAGAGAAGTGGAGCAGCACGACGACGCTACCATCTCTCCTTCATAAAAACATTCTTGAAATTATGTTTTAAATGATCTTAAATTACATATTGTGAAGGCACTGTGTATATGAGGAAAAACCAAAAAGCGATTGATTTTAAAATGAAAATGAACTATGGTCTGCAGACTAAATAACCAAGTGATTAACAAAGGAGAGACTATCAGATTGCAATCAGACTTTTGTCAGCTAATAGCTTTGCCAGAACACAGTGGTGTAACACTTTTGACACTTCAACTCAACTCAGTTCACAACCATCAAGCTTATTCTGACTCATAGCCACCCTATAGGCATGATAGAACTGTCCCTGTGGATTTCCAAGACTGTAACTCATTATGGGAGGAGAAAGCCTCCTTTTTCACCTGTAGAGTGGCTGTAGTTTCGAACTGTTTACCTTGCAGTTAACATCCCAGTGTGTAACTATCATCCTACCAGGGTTCCTTTTATGGTACTAAGGTGGGGGCTGGGGGAGGAGGGAGCTAAGGAATTGGGCAAATAGAGCTTCAGTATAAAGGCCAGGGATAAACTTGCAGAGTATAGTGTTCCCATGAGTGCTTGCTGGAGAATCTACTGGAGAACATATGTTAGGGAGTCAGAGGGACTGACAAAATAGCCTTGTAAGGATTGCTGCCAGTGATTATCAATGCCTGATCAAAAGAAGAAAAAACAACATATCCAACTCCTGGTGAAAGTATACAATAATTCCTACTGAAAGCAAGCCCACTGCTGTCGCAGCAATTTCAACTCACGATCAGACTCTCTAGCACAGGGCTGAGCTGCTGCCTCGCACGGTTTCCAAGGCTGTACTTCTTCCTGGTAGTCGACTGCCACATCTTTCTCCCATGGAGCAGCTGGTGGGTTTGAACCACTGATCTTTTGTTTAGCAGTCAGGTGCTTTAACCACTGTGCCATCAACCAACCAACTCACTACCGTCCAGTCAATGCTGACTCACAAGGTCCCTATAGGACAGGGTAGAACTGCTCCTGAGGGGTTTCCAAAACGGTAACTCTTTACAGGAATTGAAACCTTGACTTTCTCCCACTGAGTGGCTTGGTGACTTTGAACTGACCTTGTGATTAGCAGCCCACTGCGTAACCATTATGCCTATCGTCCATAAATTAGTCTTGTCAAGAAAGAAAAGAGCAAAGGGAACATGAATGGGGTCAAGCCTCTACAGCAGCGGTTCTCAACCTTCCTAACACTGTGACCCTTTAATAGTTTCTCATGTTGTGGGGACCCCCAACCATAAAATTATTTTTGTTGCTACTTCATAACTGTAATTTTGCTGCTGTTATGAATCGGGCGACCCCTGTGAAGGGCCATTCAACCCCCAAGGGGGTCATGACCGACAGGTTGAGAACCGCTGCTCTAGCTCTAGCTGCCAATTTCCAGGAAGCATAGGGGAGAGAAGCCTGGGTTCAGTGATACCATGGTCCCATTGGGTCACAGTAAACCAACGGCAGACGGTATGAAGAGGAAATGCTACAGAATGAGCAATTGCATTTCTTCAACACAATTGCAAGAGCGAGGAAACCTGCACATGACAAGAGACATATTAACCAATGAGTTTATATTAACCTTGTTTGGGATCCATTAATTGAAAATACCAGCTATAGACACAAAATGTATATAGGACAATTGAGGCACTAAAAAACCTGGGATAGAGACTAGATAGTTGGTGAAATGAAGGAATTTATTTTTATGGGGGCGTGTGATAATGGTTTTGTGATTGTGTTTATAAAGAGTCCTTGTGTTCGAATGACAGTGAAATATTTACTGTTTGTAGATAAAATGATACGGTGTCAAGGATTTGCTTTACAGTAAGTTGAGGTTGGCAGGGAGTGAGTAGAAATAGCCATGAAGCTATAGACTGACTGCAGGTTGATAATTATTGTTGCCAAGTGATGAATTTATAGAGGTTCATTGTCCTTATTTCTCTGCTTTTGTATGTTTGATTTTTCCCATAATAATACAATTTAAAAATAGAGTGACTAACATTGTTGTTGTTTTTTTTTGTTTT
>NW_022103915.1:74505851-74513526 GCF_000313985.2 Echinops telfairi | reverse complement strand
TCCTCCCCTGTTGTCTACCATGTGCATCCCTGCATTTGATCTGGTCCCTTCCATATTACCTGGTCCTTACCTCAAGAATGTTTGTATATAGTAGCTTTTCCCCTATACCCCTTTTGCATGTTGTTTTTTTTTTTAACAACATATCACTGGGGTAATTCTCATTCTCCTGGACAGGAAACAACATGGACAAGAGACTCACAAAGATGATCATTTGCCTGAGGGCACATTTGCACTAACTGGAGAGGTTTAGAATTGGGATCAAACCCAGACTGTAGGATCCAGCATGTTACCTCTGCGTGGCTAAGCTCTCTAAACCACAGTTCCCCAAATTATTTGGGCTACTATACCTCTTCAGGAAAAACAAAACAAAACAAACTCAGTGCTCCCCTGGAAAGGAGACACTTTTGTACTACAGCCCCTAATCCAGAATACATTGTAGGTCTCTGCTTTTGCAGCCCCTCCCCCATCATTGCAGTGCCCCCAGGGGATGGTATCTCTCACTTTGGGAAGCACTGATCTGAACTAGGCTTTCGTCAAAGCAGAGGCAGTTCTTCCGTTGTTTGGGTAACTTTCCCCAGTCCTTTGCTCTTTGGTTGCGGAAAAATTAGAATCCCACCAAGATGCTTTATGATTTTTGCACCCTTTTTAGTTTGTAATGAGTACCGCAACCTCTACCTTAGTTTCCATGCAGGTACTGTCCTTCTGTGATGGGCTTCCGTCTGTCACTCCATGTTAAGTGCGCCCTGTTGTATTTGCTTTCAGTTCTCATGTTCCAGAGATGATGGTCCTTGAAGAGCTCTCGCAAGGTCGTGGTCCTAGGGTGGGACCCAGACAATAGCATTCAGAACAAGGATGACTTTTGATTTTTTTTTAATTCAAACAATGTGAGAGGGGCCCCAGAACCTTGAACAAAGTCGATATTTATTGATACCTACTTTGCCTCATGCTTACTAGGTTTTCTTGGGTGCTATAAAATTATTTTTAATTCATAGCAACCCCATACTACAGACAACTGCCCCATAGGGATTTCTTGACTGTAATCTTTATGGACGCAGATCTACCCATGGAGGTGCTAAGTGGGTTACAAATGCCAACCTTGGTTAGCAATCATGCCCTTAACCATTTGCATGACCATGGCTTAGTAGGCAGTCTGTGGTACAGTGTGCTAGAGCTCTTGTTTAGATCAAGTGCTGTGGGTTGTCTGCACTGGGTTAAATAGCTGTGCTACTGTGACTTAAAGCCACACCCGAAAGCAGGGCTTTTGTTTGGGATTATGTTCCTTGTCTTCTAACCTCCCATCTTTGTCTCCCAGCTATTTCTCTCCAGCCACTTTATGTCGCAAAGAGCTCCAACTACCCAGTGTCCTGCTTTGTGGACCCTTTGCTTTAAGAATGCTGTGCCACACTTTTCTTCCCTTCACTTGCCTGTCAGTTTGTCATGTTGCGGTGGCTTGTGTGTTGCTGTGCTGCTGGAGTCTATGTCACTGGCATTTCAGAGTCATCAGGGTGACTCAGCGTGAGCACGTTTCAGTGGAGTTTCCAGAGTATATAGATTATAAAGAAGGAACAGGCTGTCCACTTCAGAGAAATTCACGACCTCCTTGACAGTAGCGAAACAGTGTCAGATACTGAAAACTTCATGAGCAGATCACCCAGTGACTACAGCAATGGCTTCAGACATCGAAATAAGGGTGAAGAGGGCGTAGCCAGGGCAGCTTCTCCTTCTGTGGGGCATAGGGTTGCTAAGAGTCAGAACCGATTTGACAGCACCGATAACATCACTTTCCTTCTATGAACATCATAGAGCTAGAACAACTGTTACAGAGATTTGTGTAAGGAATAGGCCGGCTTAACCCAGAAAGGCCTGGCAATCTGTTTCTGTAAAGATCTCAACGAAGAAAGCCCTCTTGAGCAGTTCGACTCAGAATCATAGCAGGCAGAATCAGCTCCATGAGCTGTTCCCTCCCCTCCTCTCCTCTCTCTGCCTCTTTGCCTTCCTGCCTGCTAGGACTCTACTTGCTTCCAGAGGTGGTCCCATCATATGGGCTGCCCCAGCCCCCCCAGCCCTCAGGGCCCAGCCATCTCCCCGCTTCCCTTGGATCCACACTTGCCTGCACCCACAGGCCAGTGATCTGCCTGCATCCTGCCTCTCCCTTCTGTGTCATCAGCCTGCAGCTACATGATTTTGAAGAGGGCCCCCAGCTTGCATTGATGTATGGATTGAATTGGACTGGGCTGGGATGCCTTCTTGATATAAAATAACTGCATGATATAAAGCTCTTTGCAATACCTATCTGAGGGCCACTGGGGTTGTTTCTCTAGACAACGCAGCATAACGTACTCTTGGGAGACTTAGGATGTGGGTACCCTTGGGAGGCTTAGGATGTAGGTACCGCATGGGAGAGTTAGCGCCCTGCCTGTGCTCTTACACCTACGCCTGACTCGGGGGTTGCCAGGACAATGTCAGCATCCGGAAAGTGCTCTGTGGTCATAGCGCTTAAGGCTGGATTGTCCAGAGAAACAAAGCCAGTGACACTCATTGGTGTCTCAGAACCCAATACCAAGGAGTAACCTAATATCAAGAAAGCATCTCAGCCCAGGCCAACTGAAGTCCAAGGGTCCAGTGCTAGCTGGAGCCCTCTTCAGACCCAGATCGCTGCAGGCCGAAGACACAGAAGGGAAAACGGGGGTGCAGGAAGATCACAGGGCCACGGGTGCAGAGTTATGTGGATCCAAGGTCACTGGAAACAAAGCAGGGTGCTGACAGTTCTCTGGGGCTCCTGGGCCACCTAAAGGCGGGCACAGTCAAGTTTCAGCAAGGAGGAAGGCGAAGGAGCAGAGGGAGAGGGGATTGACAGGTTGGACTCCGCCCTCCACAAGGGCAAGTGGCTGTAAACTGATTTTCACACCTGCCCCAAAACGATGTGCTCGGAAATGATTTGTAAGCACTGTCTGGCTCATCAGCCTGCTTTGAAGCAGGGCTGTAAGAGAGCCACTGAGGATCACGGAAACGCAGTGAGGTTAACATGCACCGCCTTATCATTTGATCTCCCTTTAGACCCATTTAAAGTTGTTCTAGTTAATATTTTCTACTTTCTTTTCGGTTGAGGTTTCTCTCTGTGATACTTTGTTACTGTTGGGGTTTTGTGTGTGTGGCATGTTTTTTCTGTGTATGGAATTCGGGTAGGTAAATTTATGGAGTCGGTGGCTGGATTAATGGTTCGTGGGGTATGGCAGGAGTGGGTGGGGGAAATGGGGGCCTCATAACAAGGAGCATAAGAAAGGAGACAGTGTCCTAACATGATCGTGGTGATGATTGTGGAACTCTTCTCGATATGATTGAATCATTGAATTGTACGATATGTGGGTTATGGGCCAATGAAACGATTTTTTTTTACAAAAAAAGAACTTCCCCACGAACTTTCTGAAATTCCCTCGCATGAAGTGAATTCAGAAAGGTAAGAAACCAAAAACTAGCTATCCTCCAGCCCCTTCTGACTACAGCGACCCCGTAGGGCAGGGTAGGACTGGCCCTATGGATCTCCATGACTGTAACCCTTTAGGGGAGTAGAAAGCCTCATCTCTCTTCCACAGAGCGGCTGGTGGTTTCAAACGGCTGACCTGGAGGTAGCAGCTCAGGGCTCCTCCAGACAGGAAGTAGAGGGGTTTTTTTTTCCCCAGGGGAGAGCTTTTCACAGCCTCCTTTGTACGCCATTGTACTTGACCACTACGATTCCTCCCTGTCATTTGAAAGGGATTAAGAACCAGACGTGTGTACAAATATCCATTTATTTTAAAAATAGACAAAGCAGTGCAATATCTCAAACTACTAGTCAGTTCCTCAGATGTTTTCTTGCAGTAGAAACTACTTTAAAACCTTCCCAGCAATCTCTACAGTAAAGGCATGATCAGTTTTGATCTGGACCCATAATTCATGAGGGCGAGCTGGAGGGTAGTGATGGATGATTCGGACTTGGACCCAGTCAAAGGAAGGCAGTGGTTGCGCCGACAATTTACTTGTACTTTCGCGCCACCTAGTGTTCATGAGCGCGTAGAAAACAGATGCCTGAAGCACACGGTCATCTTGCTGTCAGCCGGAGACACGTGCGTGCTCAAGGATATTTCTGAGTTTTATGATATAGATGGTATCACGCCCATTTCCCAAATGAACCATCGCTCCTTCAGTTATCTAATGACCAGAGTTAGCTTCACAGTCCATCTGTGACTCACCTCACTGCGTTTCAAGTCTCCCTATTTGTTTATTAATAAAGTCCCTGGCAGGTGTTGGGAAGCTACTTATTTGCTTTTTATTTCAGCTTCCCTTCCTGCCAAACAAACACATCTTTAAATGGCAAAGCACTAATTCTTCTGCATGTGCTCACGACTATAAAGATCCCTTATCAGGTCCAAGGTCCAGAGACTTCTTCGTTGCTAGCTCCCCACCCCCATCCTCACCCTACTTCAGGAAAGTATTTAACTTCTATTCTTTTTTTATTTTTTTCATGAGCAGAGGACTTTCATTACAGTTTTGGAGTTAAAACATTCATAGAAATAGTTACATGATTCTATCCTCTGATATCATATGCATTGCAGCACAGCCACGCCACCGTTGTTAGAACACATGTTGTTAGCAAATGAGAGGAAACAGGGAAGGCACAGTCCCTTGTTTCTGCAGGATCCAGCAGTTCTTCCCTGGGGAAAACACAATCAGGGAGCCATTGAAAGCAGCCAAGAGGAAAATTGCTACTCTGAACTTCTGAGGCAAGCAAACGCTAACAACATATTTAAGTTTGCTGTGACAGAGAGAATGATAGTTTGGAAAGACACAAGGAGGTGAGGCTTCAGTCAGTTCTTACTAATGAAGTAGAGAGCAACACTTCATGCTGGTTTTTTTCATTAAAATCAGAGAATCTAGGGCACACTTTTCTTAAGCCTTTATCTCATTCTATTTGTAATCCTAGCAGGATTAGTAAAACAAACTACAACAACAACAAACCCCCAAACAAGCGCTGTTACTTATTGTTTTATTTATTGTTCAGTAAAGATTAATATCATTCACAAACCTAAATTTCCTAACACAATTTTATCTAAAAAGATCTCAAACATCATCAGGGTGCATAATAGGGTAGATGGAGAAACCTGACAAAGCAACATGCTGATGACTTATGTACGCTTTGAAAATATAAAAGCCAATTCATGACTCACAATCCAGGTTCTCCTATAAAATTAGCCCAATTTTCCTCTTCATTAAAAGTAGCAGCTAATATCTACAGGCATTTCAAGTGAAAACTTTAAGGCAAATATTGTATGTTAGATTCTTTTAAACATTTCCAAAAAAAATTTAGTTAGCAAACTGAGTTTGTCCACTTAAATGCAAAACTTAACTGCTAACCCTAGCACACATATCATGGGTTAAATAGATATCATCATCTCCATTCTTATTTCTACCCTTCCTCAGTGTGCCAGTCACACAACTAAAGACCAACGCCGCCAGCCAGGTATAGTGCCATCCGGGGTGGCGATGAGGCACTGTGGCCCAGAACACAGGACTCTGTGCTTCCTAGCTTGGCAAGTACAACCCTCCTCTGGGTTACGTCCTCCACGTCCACGGCTGACAGCTGGGATTTAGTTTCGTTGCGCAGTGCATCACTTGTCCCCTGGGTGCATTCTACCTTTGTTTAATTTTTAGTGTAACCTCTTCCAACATTCTCTCACCTCGTTTGGGTGGATGGAATTCTGTACCCCCCACCGGGGCTGCAGCTAATGCCTTCTGAGCTCAGTTAGCGTGAGTTGTAGTAGTTGCCCCCTATCTGTCTCAGCTGCCTCCAGTGTACAGCCGTTCGGTTGGCATTGCCCCTCACTAGAGTTTGGCTAAGAGGGATACACTGGGCCTTGTGTAAAAGCATCGACATTGCAATGTGTCGAGCATTGTGGGTCATGACTTCAGTGCTGATCCATTTAGTGTGAGGAAGCCGACAGCAACAGTAGTAACAAGAACCCCCAGACTCACTGCCATCCAGCCAGTGCTGGTTCCTAGGGAGCCTGCAGGACAAGAGACATAGCCTTTACTAGATTCCTTCCAGACTTCAATATACGGATGCGTATGGATTGTTCTTGTTTTGAAAAAACCAACTAGAAGTTTCAGAATGTACTTGTCATAGGATTGGTTCCTGGAAACAGATTCTGGGGGTGTTAAGCTATGTCCACTGGAGTGAACACTTGTTGGGGAACCATGAGCCTGGAGGCAACCAGAATCTGGAAGAGAGAGATGTTGCCCCTCAGGGTAGCTGCAGCCTGGCACCCAGTCATTCCGACAGGAACCTCCAGCATTGTCCCTAGTCTTCCCACCCCCGCTGCACATTTTCATTTCTCCCCCATATAGACGGAATCAGAGCCTACATCCCGATAAGATTCCCAGATTATTCTTACAAATCTCCAGGTGTTTCTAATGTGTGCACAAGACATACACAATCTGATGTACTGGGTCAGGATCTACATTTTGATAAGATCCTCAGGTACTTCCTGAGCCTACTTGGGAGACTTGTTAAAAATGAAGGTTCTGACTCAGTAGATGGGGGGTAGAAACACAAATTCTCAGTAAGAGGTGAAATCCAAATGAACTGGCTCCAAGCCCTGCTTTCTACGTCCCCTCCTCCCCACGAGTTTGCTGTGGAAAGGCAAATGCATGCGAGTGGGGTCCACTGCATACAGTCCTTCTGAGGGAGGGTGGCCTTGGACGAGGCAGCTGAGGGCAAGTCCCCGAGAGCGTCTCTGCTGAGGGCCATAGCAGCCGACACCCCTGCCAGCTGGGGCACTGGGTGTCTTGCTCAGAGCCTGGGAGGGAGCTTACAGAAACACCCCTCCGGAGGGTTCACTGCACGTGTTGTTCGCTCTGTTATTGTTGATGAAGAGTTTGGAAAAGATCATGGTTTTTGAGTCCTTGCACTCAACTCCGGGAGAGGTCATATCACAGCAGCCCCATCCACGTAACACAAACGGAAAAGCCTCTCCTTGCTGAGAGGCCTCGCGAGGAGTGGCTGAAAATCCGGCAGTGATGTTGGCACAGCGACGGCAAGGAGCTTCTCAGAACCAACTGTCTCCTGCAGCTGCGAGAAGATGCACAGCCCGACTGCCAACTGTTGGGCTCGTCGTGATTGGGCTGCATTTAGTTTCTTCTTATGTCAACTTGCAATTCTGTGTTGAGGAAAATTGGTCTGGTCTGCCGCCCTCTCCATCTCTTAGCAACAGAGAGAGATTGAAACCACAGCTGGGTAATTCCGTATGAAGAATTTAAAGGTTGTGAAAATAGAACATAATGAGTCTGTGTGTGTGTGTGTGTGTGTGTGTGTGTGTGTGTGTCCGTTTGGTTCCATGTTCTTTCTCCCTGCTCAGGAAACCGCCCGCATCCCCTCTGCATATCACAGAGTGTTAACTAGCCTTCCTCCCATCCTGATGCCATATTCTTCTTCATAGTGTCCAACTCCTCAGATTATTTGATCAACATAGAGATCAAATAAGTAGGGTGAAAGGACACAATACGGATGCATGCCTTTCCTGATTTTCAACCATGAAGTATCCCCTTCCGGTTCAGAGTGTGTACAGGTAAGTGTTCTGGAATTCCTCTTCTTTGCAGTATTATCCATAGTGTGTTAAGATCCACAGGCTCAAATGGCTCG
>NW_022103915.1:74496752-74505751 GCF_000313985.2 Echinops telfairi | reverse complement strand
AGAGAGAGAGAGAGAGAGAGAGAGAGAGAGAGAGAGAGACTATGATGTAATCCTAATGGTTAGAAATGTTTGGAATGCCACCTGGGGTACAAAGAGTGAGGAACTGGTTTAAACTGGTTGGATCACTCCTCCCCAGGAATGGTTGAAGTTGGGTCGGGAAGCTCCTCCAATCACATAGTTAGGCCTAAATCCCTGAGGAATGTTGGGACTCCATCTGGGGAAATGTTTGAGATTATTTTCGCTACTTCTATTTCTCTCACAACTTTTGGAACAATAACTCTTATACCACACAGATGACAGCCTGATAGTTGTGTGTGTGTGTGTGTCTGTGTGTGTACATGCACATAAAGAAGGGGAGGGACCAGGCATGGGAACAGGGGGCGGTCCTTAGAAGTGGTAATGTCTTGGAAACCTGTTTTGCAGGCTGCTCACTCTGTCTCCAGGGCACACAATACGTAATAGTGAAATTGTGTGTTTGGAACTGAGAAAATGGCAAGCCAAATGAAATTGGTGTAACAAGTTGTTTTTCTACTTCCCTGGGGCCAGTGAAGCAGCCATCTGGTTTTCAAATAAGGAAAGCCAGAACATATAGTGTTTGCTCTCAGAATGTGTCAAATATCTTACTCTAATGAAAATTCCAAAGCAGGAACAGAGTGGGGGTGGTGGTGGTGGGGGGACACCTTGGAAAATCTAATTAGTGGGATGAGCTGCTTGTTCCTTGCATTCCTGTAGGTTCATAATCCAAGCATTTTGCAACTGTTTGCTTAGGAACCGGCCTGGACAAGGTTCACTTGATAGGGTGTGAATTACAGGGTAAGAGACCGGATCTCTTGTGTTCTACATGGTAGGAATTGCCGGGTCTTGTTTCTCAGAATAACTTGTTCATCCATCACATATGCAGCTTTCATCTCGGCACAATAGGCAGGAAGCCACTGCTTTCTTCGCGTGCTTAGTTGTTATCCTTTCATGCCACCTTCTTGTACAGCTGGGTCATAGGTCGACTGTTGCTTCAAGGTGAAGATCCCTGTCTTTCGTCATCAGTGCAAAGAGAAGCTAATTCCTTCCATGTAACTTGGTTCCAGATGAGTCTTCAACACGTGTTGGAAAATCACAAGAACTTTGAGGTAAAGGGTACAAGGTACAAGAGGTAAAGGGAAAATATGTTAATTGAGAAATAAAGATCTCTTTTCTATCCATCCTTCTCTTTGCCTCTTCAACTCTCCATCCATCCATCCATCCATCCATCCATCCATCCATCCATCCATCCATCCAAATGACAACAAATTAAGTTGAATCATATGTGTAAGGCAAAGGCATTGACATATAGGCCATAGCACATGATCTGACTTCAACATAAACAAAAAAAAGCAAATTCACTGCCATGGGGTCGATGCCAACTCACAGTGACCCTGTCAGGGCAGGGCAGAACTGCCCCTGTGAGTTTCCAAGACCGTAAGTCTTTCCTAAACTCTTGTGAGGAGAAAGAAAGGCTTCGAGGCAAATAGACTGGCAAATGATCGTATGGGTTAGCCCGACTGAAGTGGAGGTGGAGCTAACTTGTCGACAGTGGAGCAGGAATGGCTTCTTGCAGGAACTGGACCTTCTTCCCCAGGGGTGTGGAGAACTAAGCTCCAGCTGCTGTGTGAATTGGGCTTGCAATTCATTTGGTCTTCCATTCTTTTAAAAAAAATTCTGTTTGATATTGACTTCACTCATTTTCCAAAATGGGTTTGGATTCTAGCACTCTCTGCTACGTTTCTTTTCTTTTTAAAAAAAATTTTTTTTCTGCTACGTTTCTACAATTTGGTTTCTACAATCTTTGCTGTACAGGACAGGAAGTCTTAAAACCATTTACCCAAACTGATGAAAATCGTAGCCTTTTGTTCCCCTGGGAAAAGGATGTGCATCGGTTGGCTTCCACAGCGCCAGCACATGGGCTTTCAGTTTTCGGTTTCTGGGACATAGGCAGCAGGCTTCCTGAAACCCTCTCCCTGGAAAGAAACGCAGACTCGCAGCCTGGTTTACAAGATGACCGTGATGCAAAGGAATGGACATCTCGGCGTAGTGCTTTTTTACTGCATTATGAACGTGTAACGATCACAATAAACTTTTATTTGACACTTACTACTTGCCAGGAACTTTGCGTGAACTATCACAGTTAATCCTCCCGGCATCTTTCTGATCGGGGTCCTACTCACTGCATAAGTAAGCAAGGTGAAGCACCGAGGTGGCATGTCTCTCCTAAGGGCTTGGAGTTGGTAAGTGACAGTGCCAAAATTGGCCTGGGGTGCCGAGTGCCCAGTCCCGCCCCATCTGCAGAGCTTGCTTCCTCACGCGCTTTGGCTGCCTGTCTTCGCACGGACTTCAACTGCTCTCTGGCCTCCTTTCAGTTCAGCATTTGCAGTGGATATCACTCCTCTTGGTTCTGATTTTGAAGGTCAATTTGGGCAATGTGCTTTGAAGGACTGATGGCAGGTATATATTCATAACCCTAAGAAAATAAGACTCCTGAATGAAGGATGCTTCTAAATGAAGCATCTTGATGCAACTCCTCGCCTCCCACGGTCTATTTGTCACATCGGCAAAGCACCCATCCATCCACTCAGCCAAGCGTCATCACATTTCAGCCAGGTGAAGGGAGTTACTTTCAAATCTTTTACCTACCCATAGCCACCGGACGACTGGGGGTTTGCAGCAGGCCACATCACCCCACCCCTGCGCACCTCGAAAAAATGATCTGGCATCTGCTTCTGTTGAGATTACAGCCCAGAAAACTCGAATGAGCAGTTGTCTTCTGTACACCGGGGGTTGTTGCCGTGATGCCAAATTGACCTCATGGCAACTGACAATAGCCAAAAAACATCTTAAGCTTACTGTACTAGCAGTAGGAGCCCCACTGGGGGAGTGGCTGTGAGTTGGCTGCTAGCCACAAATTCAGCAGTTCAAAACCACCAGCTGCTCATCGGGAGAAAGACAGGCTCTCTACTTTTGGAAAGAGTTACATCCTCCGAAACTCACGGGCCATGCGACCCTGTCCTGTACGGTGGCTGTGAGTCAGCACCAACAGATGGCAGTGGGTCTGGCTGGCGTACGAGCAGCCCTCACACAGCATTGTCATTATTCTCCAGTTAGTGCTTTTAAGTTTTCTCATTTCTATGTTGAAACAAGAGTTTACTATAGTTTTTCTTAACCACATTTCTATAATTTTCTAGTATTTTTTATTTATCAATTTAAAAAATATTCATCGAAAGCCAGCCTACCTTGTGTCCCCACATAGCAGTGAGCAAACTTAAGAATCCTGGCCTCAGGCAGGGAACAATGCTCTGGTCGTTATCAACAGAAATCCAGAGCAGGAAGGTGGATCCTTAGAGGCAATTTTTAGGTATAATTGAGGGATGGAGTGGCTAGCTGCAACGTCTGGGGAGAGACACAAAGCTCCTCCTCCAGAGTCCCCACAGCCCAATCAGACTGCTTCAACAAGGGTCAACAGCACAGCAGGGGCGAGAACCGCCAGGCTCACTGCCATCGAGGCAATTCTGACTCGCTGCAACCCTGTAGACAGGGCTGAACTGCCCTGTGGGTTTCCGAGACTGCTAACATTTGCGGGGGAGTGGCTGGTGTTTTCAAACCGTAGACTTTGCATTTAGCAGCCCAACGTGTGAGCCACTACACCTTGTCCAGGGGCTAGAAGCAGTTCAAGTTGAGGTTCCCTTGTAAGAAGTTGGCCTTAAAGCTGTATTCAATTCAGGTATTTGGACAGCACCTAAGTCAAAATTTTATATAGTCACTTTTTACTTGTACTAGAAAAAAGATGATGAAAACCCTTAGAAGTTGGGCCCACGCTGAGGCACTTTCTGCATCATAACATTAAAAATAATATAGAAGGGGGGGGGGCGCCCATAAGTAGAAGCAGTTGAAGGGAAAGCGAAGGGTGGAGTCCACAGTCCTTCCAAGTAGTGACTGTGCCTGGCAACTTCAAGCTCAGCTCTGACAATGTGGCTTCCTTATGTGTGTGAGTGTCTGTTTCACAAATCAATTTAATTTCACAGTTCCAGGACTGGTGTGGTATCATAGACTTGCAAAAATGTCATGCGACATAGCGACTGCTTTGGTTCTATAACTCGGATGTAGTCAAATCTTTTAAGGAATGAAGCATTTTAATGTAGAAATGAAAGGCAGTTTAGAGTGGTGGTTAAGGGTGCTGAGTCTTGGAGCCCACCCATCTGGTTTCAAAGCCCAGGTCGGCCTCTTGAATGGCTGCGTCAGCCACCGCCCTGTGCCTCATCTCACGCTTCTGCACAATCATGGCGATAAAAACAGCACCTGCCTCATGCCATGGGATTGCAATGAGTATTAGGTGAAGTAGTATCTGTGAAATGTTGAGAATAATGCCTGGCCTTACAAGCACTCTATAAATGTAGTTCATATTATTGATGAGTTTTGGATTATCCTGCCAATAAGTATTACATGCCCAGGTTTGTCCCCCACAGAGAATCGTTCTCATACCTTGAGGGACATAGTGGGCATCAGCTGTCAAAAGCTAAAAGCCACTAAGAGCCAGAACACAGGCAGGCCCTGAGTATTTTCCTGTATGAGTTTTCTCTTCCCACAGGGAAGCCAACATCATGGAAAAGAGTCAGCAAGAAGCAACACACACACACACACACACACACACATCTAAGTGTGCCTAGGGATTGAGTACCTCTTAATAAAGGTAAGCATAAGCTTATTTGTGCTTACTTTCTAATCTGTGCTAAACAAAAATATGTAACTGTTCACTCTAGCTTAGCGAGTCAACCACGCTTACCCGGCTCACTGGGGCCTCCACCCTCGTCAGGGATGGTAACATTGCAAACAGGCTTTCTTTCTCTAGAAGGTGCTATGGTGTTGGGGAGAGAGAGATGCTAGCCATAAGTAGAAGCAGAATCTCGGATGTGGTGAAAAAAGTGAAATTGTCCACTACAGATTGGTAGGTAAGCTTGAATAAACCCATGCTTACCTCCTTTACCTGGCTTATTGGGTACTCCAACATGGGTGTGCCTGCAAGCCTGTGATTATCGGGCAATACGTCAGGAAGACATCACATTAAGATCTATGAAACCACATGGCTGGATGTCAGAGGAAAGAGGGTCCTGCTTAACAGATGATGCACGATTGAGCAAGGGAGTAGTGAGGAGGAGAATTCCAGGCTCCAACTGGAGTCAAGATGTGAAATAGGAGCAGCAGTTAAGTGAAGGCCTGTGATGGATGACAAGGATACCCCACAGAGTGAATGTTCTCAGGAGGAAAGCCAAGTAAGGTGCAAGACCCCTCAGAAGAAACCTCGGCCCTCGGGAAGCACTCTAGTTTGATATCAGCGGTTGTCAGCATCTGGACAAAGTAGGTTTAGTCCAGATAGACATCTGCTTAGGAAACTGGCCAGGGCAAAAATGGGGAATGCCAGGGGAGATCTTTATGGGGAGTTTTGAGAACCCATAAAGTGCGAAAGCTCTTGTAAGCCAGGGCCAGGGCTGGATGGAGAGAGAATGGAGGGTGCATTAAGATAAAGCTCGGACACGGGTACAAACAGGACTGCTGCACGGATTGGCTGAGCAGCCCTGATTTCTCCTGGGTTGTCCTGATTTCTCCTGCCCAGCACACCAGGTGTGTCCAGAAGACCGGGACTAGCGTGGACTCAGAGGGAGTTGAGGAAAACACCTTTGAGCCTTGACCAGCCCGGGTTTGAACCATGTGGGTCCTCTTACACATGTATTTAAAAACAAGAAACCACTGTGTGACATTCATCATTTCCACGGGAGCGGTTTCCTTCCAGGCAGTTTCATAGCTCAGTGAGAAGTGTCTTTGTGCATTCTTTTCTCGTGGCATTTCTGTATATTTCGTCTGCTTACTGCAGCACTGCGCACCGCGACTAACTGTGGGGCAGACACACAGAGTACCACTGGTGAGGTTGGAAGTGCTCCAAGACTCGGACAGACATCAAGGCAAGGAAAGGTCAAACTGCCTGAGGTGGACCGTAGACTGAGGCGCACGTGCGGTTGCCCACCTTTTCCAGACCAGTGACTCTGGCCTCGGGATCATTATCTAGAGAGAGGCACTCGTGAAACCGTGGCTTCAGCTACACCCCCAGCAAGACCACCTTTCCCTTTTGGCAGCGTATCTTTTTACCTCACACTGAAAATGCAATTTTATGTGGTTGCGATATTCACACACACGGCATACACAAATGCATGAGAATCTTATGTTGATGTTATCAATACAGTTCTCTGTCATCCATAAACTATTAGCAGCTTTTTAAAAAAAAACAACATTTTATTAGGGGCTCATACAACTGTTATCGCAATCCATACACACATCAATTGTGTAAAGCGCATTTGTATTAGCAGCTTTTACGAAGTCAAAAGTTATCCATTCTGCTATCTATCTCTGTATTGTTCAAAGGTCAACTATTGGGTCATTTGGGGAGGAGAGAAGAGGGAAATGGACAATGGGGCTGCCCACTCCTATGTCCATAGAAATCTGACCTGCTGCAGGGTCCCCGGGAATATGGGGAGAACGCTTTCTGAGAAAGACCCCTGAGGTTTACCCTTAGTAACATGGCACTGACACCAAATAAACAATCATTTCTCGCTTAATATTTTTTTAGCATAGCCTATAGCTGCTAATCTCTTTTGTTGTTGTTTTTGGTCCTGGATTATATGACTAATACACATCAAAACAAGAAAATCAAAATAATTCCTGGGTCACTGGAGGTATTCAGCATTTCACTCTCAATGTATTCATTTCTCCTATTGATTTACATGTGCGAACGAAAGTTAACTCTTATGGCACAGTGAATTACAGAAACTTCTTTGTAACTCCAACCAGATGACTGGGTGGGACCATGCAAATAAAGTGTATGAGGCTTTAATGAGGGGTTTGGGCAGTTTTGCCATCCTGCTAGATTTTAAAGAGTCGACTCAGAAGCAGGAGCAGGGGAAGTTCATTGTCATTATGAAAGAGCCAGGAGTGGCGCTTGTTTTCTGGACCTTGAGATTTTTGTGGATGGAGCGTCTTTGATCCAGGAGACAGAATGGTGACACCTGAGGAACAATGGTAGCAGAAGCAGTCAAACCAGGACCGGAGCATGAGACGGTGTCCCTGGCCTGGCCTCCTGGCAGGTTCCTCCCGGCACTGAATTGAGAGCAGGTTTGCTGACCTGTGGACCTAGAGCCAAGTGCCTTTGGGCTAATGGCAAAGTGATGTGTCCGTTGGGCATTTGTTGCCAGTTATTAATGGCCAAGGGGCCACAGATTGAGAGACTAAGGAGCAGACAGAGGTGTGCCAGTGGGCACCACTGAGAAAAGACATTCCTGATGGAAAGAACGGTATCCTGATCATTTCTGATCTTGAAGTATAACCTGCTAAATTCCCTAAGAGACACCGTAGTCATGAGTATTGCCTGTACGTTCTGTGTGGCCATTGCAATGAATTTTCAAACAGAGAAGCAGAAAGTGTTTTGGAAAGAATGTAGGTGTCAGAATTGGTCAAGAAGATTGGAAGGTGGAGCCCTGTCTGACCTTTGCCTCTTAGACATGGATTTGCCTCCCCTCGTATATAGCCAGAGGAGGTCAGACCTGGACCCCATCTCCTTCTTAGAGACTCAGACTGCGCCACAGTTGAGATGTCACGTCTTTAACTCTGTAGTAAATCTTGAGCATTATAATATCCTGAACCTTCATCAGCCACATTAAGCCCAGGTGCTCATCTTTTCTCTTGCCTGTTGTGCTAGGAAATCCCTAGCAAATTGTTCAGGGGGGTGTCGAGCTTGTTACCTGTTCCATCCCGGTGCTCTGATGATTTTTTAGACCTTGGGGGGCCAGTTTGAGACGTAACAGAGACCTTGACATGTGATGGGGAAATGCGGTCTTTCCGGAAGTGTCAGAGAATGGGATCTTACAGTTGGGGTTTGTATTTCTTGACCGTATCCTCTGAGGAGCACACTCTAAATGTGTATTTCCTAACTCAAACAAACGGCTAGGCAGTTTGCTTGGTTGAGAGTAATACCCCTTCTACTCTGCCAGTTATTTAGAAAGATTTTTCACCCAATCTTATCGAGTTAGGAGGAAAAATCTTTTCCCCAAGCAAGAGAGTGTTGGTATGATCTTCGAAGAGGAAAACATTTGCTATAATCAATTTGGATAGTAACTTCTCCAAGTGGGCTCTTGCAATAATAAAAGATCAGTGTTCAGCCCTAAAGCCTTATTATTAAAGTAATAGCACAAGATGTGGAATCCAAAGGGCTTGCTTCTTACACTGGACATTTGTATCCTGTTTTAATGCGCTCACTCACCATCAGTCATGCCTTCTGATGGTAGATTTCTTTCCATGATTTGTGGATATTTGTGTCCAATGACTCACTATCGTTAAGGAAGGAAGCAAACAGTTTTGCAATTTATAAAGCAGCGCAGAACCAAATGATTTATACATGCAATGATTTTGTTTTTCAAAAGTCTGTTTCCATTTATCATTTAATGTTTTAAAAATCTGCTTTAATTTACCATTTGTTTAAATTTAGGTGTCACTGGATGTGACAGAGGCTTGGGAAGAGCAATGCAAGACATATTCTAAAGAGTTTGAAGATCTGTCTCCTCTATGAGCTAATATTGATTCTTCTTAGTCCCTCTTCACTGTCACCCCCACCTGCCGAGGAAAGTTTCCAGAGCTGTAGGTAATAGCATTCCTAGTTGCTTCAACACAGAATTCATATTTATAGATCCATATAAAATAATTAAAAATGAGAATTTTTCACCCTGATATTTAAGATTTTGTACAAAGTAACAGAGAAGTGAAAGCTCCCATTTTATATTCTGTTGCGATAACACCTTGCGGTATATTCTAGGCTTTTAGTGCATAATTATATTTTTGATGAATTATATAGTTCTTTAAATTTTAGTGACTATTAGGCAACTAACTCACTTCATATAATATCTGGGGATCTTTGTGTGTGTGTGTGTGTGTGT
>NW_022103915.1:74491090-74495439 GCF_000313985.2 Echinops telfairi | reverse complement strand
GGGGGAACCAATCCCAATGATCTACCTATAATCCCCTTCCTGGGGGACGGACAACAGAAATGTGGGTGAAGGGAGACATCAGTCAGTGTAAGACATGAAAAAAATAATAATTTATACATTATCAAAGGTTAGGGAGGAAGGGAGAGTGGGGGAGGGAGGGGAAATGAGGATCTGATACCTAGGGCTCAAGTAGAAAGAAAAAAATGTTTTGAAAATGATGATAACAACAAATGTACAAATGTGCTTGACACAATGGAAGGATGTATGGATTGTGATAAGAGTTGTACAAATCCCCAATAAAATATTACAAAAAATTCTATAAATACAATAGTGCTGAGTATAACGATATTATTTTGCACATCTTTTGCTAAATATGTTTTTGAGGTTTATCCATGAATGTTGCTTTTCATCAGCTGATTTTAGTATATATTGAGATCATCATATTTGAAGCTCTCCTTTTTCCAAATGTTAAGCAGCCTTGCATTCCTAGAATGAATCTAGCTAGCTATGATATGTTATGCTTTCTTACATTTTTTTGGATTCATTGTGATCTATTTCTGGTTTATGCTTCCTTCTCCAGAATTGCTCTTTATAGGACCTACCTGAAAGCCTGAGGTTTTAACCAAGGTCTCTCCTTCTCAGTGGGTCTTGAACTTTAAGTTTTGTCTTTCCAGAATAGAACATGGCAGGAAGGTCAGTTCAGCTTCTGAACCCTCTGCCTGTTAAACAAATCGGCAAAGACACTATTGGTATCTTGCTTACCCCCCAAAGGAGACTTATGTGTGTTCCAGTGACTCAGTAACACCACCAAATTCAATCATTTCACACGTGTTCATTGACACCTATTGAGAGTCAGTGTTGCTTTAAGTTTAAGGTGACCAGCTTTAAAGAGGAGCACCATTGGCTGGGGGTGGGGGTTCTTGATTAAAAATTTGGTCTAGATGGACCAAATAGACCGTTTCCTAGCTTGTTGTACATTCTTTCAAAAAATTGGGACTTTTAAAAAATGCCAAAAATCAGGACTGTCCCGCCAAAAGCGGGAGGTCTGGTCACCTTATTTAAGTTAGCTCTGAAAAGATGAGCCTGCCATAGCTACTGTCAACTGGAGTTCGCTGTTTGGGGCAGAGGGAGACGGTTATCAGGGGATCATGGATCCTGGGAGCATTGAGGGGGTGACTGTGACGTAGGCACCCCCAGAGGAAGGGATCACTGAGGGCACTGCCAGGGAGGTAACCACAGGAAGGGAAGTGGCTTGCAGAGTTTATCCATTCCCATGCCCACTCGTTAGGAAGACTGTGACTATTTACTCCTAACAGATTTATCTGCCCTCTTACTTAAACTTCTCAGAACGGGTTTGCCTTACTCTTTATCCAAGTAGTTCTCTGCAGTCTCCACCCCAGGAAGTTCTTCTTCCTTACCTCTCAGTAAGGGGCTCTCAAGCTCTCATGGAAACCCTGAGCAGGAATGTTGAAGAGGAAGTTGGAAGTTTATTAATTTAGCCCATGCTGCCTGTCAGAGTCAGACTGCAGTGTTGACATGGAGGAACGTTCTGGTAAGAAGGCACAATGCAGATCCCTTCCACGGTTTCTGCTTTTGGTTATTTCTCTCCAGAGACATATTATGCCTACAAAGCTGTCACAATAGCCAGTAGGTACTTTATTAGAAATAAAGCGGACTTGATTAGAAATAGCATGCTTTAGTAGAGAGGTCCGTTTCCAGAGGGGCACTTTATTAGAAACAGCATGCCTTAGTAGATATGTGTCAGTTTATAGAGGGGAACTAGCTTCCATAATTATGAAAAATATTTAGAGTGGTTTTCTATTTATTGCTTTTGCTGTGAGAACTTGGATGGGACTAAGGGAACTTGGAAGGGCCTCTGGGCGGGTAGTTTACTTCTAATGGGGCTTCTTATAGAGCAATGCATGATGTAACTGGTGCGATCAGAGGTTAAAGTTGTCTCATAAGGCAGCTGTTCAAGTCACTTGCATGTCTCTGTTGAATTATAAGCTCTCTGATAACCCAGACCTCGGGAAGCTGTAGCTGCCAGGGGTTTATTCACCGGGGTCTAAGCTCTCGGGGTACTAAGCAGTCAGAGGGCATGCCGCTAGTTGGGCACTGAGGAAGCTGTGCCCACACATCATAAGCTTCTTGTACAGGCTTTTGATTGTAACCAGGCAACAGACATTAGACACCACTTTGCCATCAGCTCGCATTCCCTGAGAACTTAGGTCAGTGCCTAAAATAACCCTGCTAATTGTGAGGGGCACATGTGGAATGAAATTCCAGTGAGCAGTCTGAGAGCCGAGTGACCGAAGATTTGAAACCTAACTATAGTTACAGTGCATAACAAGCCGCTAGGCAGCTAGATCCAACGTTTTCCGGGCATGGAAAGTAAGTTTTATGTTGTGTTTCTGAGTCTCTGTAAACCACAGCTAGCTGGTTAAAAAAACAAATCTACTCGAGTTACAAGATCTGGGCTTTCTCAGCCTTGTTTTGGACCTGTCGGTTGGTGGCGGTGGAGTAACTCAGAAGCGAATGGCTTGGCTGAGGGACGTGGAATGGCAGCGACCTGCTTAGGACCCTGTTTTGGACGTCATCTTGCCCCACAGCGCAGGTAGGCTGTTGTTGACCGGGGGTTCTTTGGAAGATGACGGAGGCCCTAGATGTGTTAAATTCTAGAGTTGGCCCCGGGAGTTCCACGGGCCTGTCCTGCACACTGCCTCCCTGTACTGGTGGCCACGACGTTGCACTCTATATCTGGACTTGACCCCAAACAAGTCTTCAGTTCGTCATCACTCAGTTGCACTCAGATTCAAGGATTTTGTTGGATGGTGGGGTGGGGGTGAGGTGGGAGTGGGGGGACTGGTGAATTGCATACCAGGTATGACTCCTCTGGTGTATGGTACAAATGCCTCTTTAAAGTTTACCTTCTTTTTTGTTTAACTTTGCATTTAGGGGGGAAATGTTAGCTCTTTCAGCAGATTTTAGAACATAGGACTTTCGCATACTTTAAGACCACTTAATAGGATCTAGGTTTTATTTTCAGACTAAGATATAAAGCAATGGCAATCCTTTCAAATAACTCAGCGTACTCTTTGTGCCTCTTATCAATGCAGTATTATTGCTCCACTTACTCCTCTGTTGACTTACATCATAAAGTATCAAGTTTAGTTCTGGCTTCAAAATATTTGGCACATAAAATAAGAATATAGAAGCTGTAGATGATACTTTGTAATGCTTTCCTGAGTGGGTTATTTAAGCCAGGGTTTATTCAAACTTAGACATGCACCTCCTTTCATATGACAGATGTATTCCTGAAAGACTGTGCATAAACTGAGATTTTATACTTGGAATGATTTAATATATACAACTGATCAGTTACAAGGAATCTATGTATAAAATAAATAGGAGGTCACAATTTAAATTATGCTTTAATGGCTTCTCTTTACATATCAGATGCCTAAATTGAGAAGCATTATTGTTGCATAACTTTGAATAATTTTTTTCAAGAACAGGAGCTGTCTTTTCATTATAAAGAAGTATCACTATATATAGTATAACTGTGACTATATATAGAACACATAATACATACACTATATTATGTATGCTACATATACTCTATATAGAAGTATAACTATATGCAGTATAACCATAATTATAACTATATATATAAATAAATATAATCACATAGGCCCTTGGGAGGAGATCTGCATGGTGGGATTTAGAGGTGGCCTGTTGAGTATGTTAAATATTCAATTGTGTATTTAGTGGGGAAAGACTTTCTGGAGGGAAGGGTCATGGTCAGAGATTAAAAAGAAAAAAGAAAAGAATACAACCTGTTGTTTGTGCAGTATAATAATTTAATTGCTGGCGGTCTCGAGGTTATGAACAGCTGCTACTTGGCTCCTTAATGTTTCTGTAAGTTTGCTCTGACTTTGAAAGACTGAACCAACCGCAGCTGGCAATAAGCGTCTTTCCTCACGGTCACCTTCACTTGCTGGCCTGAGCTTTTAACCCTTTTGTGACCTATGGGACATACGATGCTCGTCTCAGTTGTTTGCTCCTGGGTCTAATGGGAAGCTGTTATCCCATCTCGTGTAGTCCACGATATAACTGCATGAATTTGAAGAATTCCATCCCACCTTCCCCAGCACTAGAGCCTCCTTCGGAAATCTGTGTCTGACTAATTAGATAATTGTACCAAATCTATATTTCCTCAAAAAATGTCCCCATTCAAAATAATCTCCCATTACTGAAAATACCTGGTTTCAACAAAAAAAATTCCCAAACAGAATTTAGTCTTTTTTTTGTTTGTTTGTTTGGCACGTTTTCTCTTTATTTATTTATTT
>NW_022103915.1:74488510-74489997 GCF_000313985.2 Echinops telfairi | reverse complement strand
TTTTTGAAGCATTATCTGATGCAGGTTATGGCCAGAATATTGGCAAATGTTTTATGTGCAGGTGACCATGCTCTGAACAGTCCGTTCACCCCACCCATTCTTAGTCTCAGCCTTTTCAATGTGTGCACCTAAAGAGAACGCATATTTGGCTACACATTCTTGTGTATGTGCTCTTGTGGACACTTGGGAATGTTTTTTAAAATGTCAATTAGGTCAAGTTGGCTACTGGTGTTCACAGCCTCACATATCCTTACTGAGTGTCAGTTCATTTGGGATCAACTAGTGAGAGGTATTGAACTCCCCAAACATAATGGTGAGTTTGTCTGTCTTGTGGCTGTGCTGGGTTTAGATGCCATGTCCGTTGACACATTTTCATTAAACAACAACCAGGATTAGTTGTCTTCTTGATGAGCTGGTCTGTTTACCATTTTAAATGATCCTCTTTATTTTTGAGAATCTTCTTTCCTCTGAAGTCTACTTAACAATGGAGTCATGCGATTTTCTATTATTGGGTCTTTTAAAGAGAATTTCCAGCAAAGGTATTTGTGTAACCTGTTATCTATTTATTACAATAAATACTTCAATAAGTAAGCTGTAAAGGTAATTCACTGAGTTTTTGGATATTCTTCTATAGTTGCACTTTATTGAAAGTTTTCTCAAAGTTTCTCCAACTATCCTCTTTCCATTATCATGGGATTGCCATTTTACCATAAATAATATTTATATATAAAGCCTGATATTCATGAATTTAGCATTCAACGTGGAATGCACCCTGACCGATCAGAATAGATGCCAGCAGTAAATTGTGTTTGTGGCCTCCGTTGTGCATGCTGGTTGGCTAGTGGCCTGAATGTATAACAATTTAGACCCATGAGTTATTACAGGAAGCATTTTTTCAGATATGCATGTAATGCTTTAGCAGCTGTAGATACTCTTTTAAGGGATCTTTATTTATTTAGAATCCTTAGAGCTATTCAATAATTAAGTTAGCATGTATATCAATATTTTATGATTGACTTCCATAGGAAATTTTCTTTTTAAACTTTGTTAGATTTTTGCTGAAATTTCAAGTGTAAAATATTTATTTATTAATCCACCAGTTATTTATCAAGGCCCTCTGGTATGTCAGCCATTGGGAATTCAAGACACTCAAGAAATCTTTCTTTAGGAAAAGGTATGAGTGACAAGTGAGTTCATACAGTTTAGCTTCCGCCCATCATGGAAGACATGGGAAGAAACAGGAGCTGTTGCTGATGCTGTCGCCGGCTGGCTATTCCCAGAAGGGGGGTCGCACGCTGGTTGAGGAGAGCCTTTTGCACGCTGAGAATGAAATGAGTGGTGCTGACAAAAAGCAGCTTCCAGCACCCGAGGCTCCAGGTGGGATTACAGAGGCCTCTGTCCCTCTTCCTTCAGTGTAACCTCCTCCACGGCCTGGGCCACAGCAGTGAGTTAGTTCCACTTACCATCTAGACTCCAGATTCTAGAGC
>NW_022103915.1:74482229-74483756 GCF_000313985.2 Echinops telfairi | reverse complement strand
TGATATACAAAGATTGGAAACAGACTAAACGCCCACCCAGGGGGGACTACTTAGAGAAATTGTGGCCCATTGATTTAATAGGATATGATGCAGCTATACTGACAACTCTGTGTGTTGTGATAAGGAAAGATCGACACAATATACTGTCAAATTAAGAAAGCAAGGGGAGGAAGAGGGGCATATTCATCCTTGATTATAAATAAGAGTCTACAATTTCTGGAAGGAATGCAAGAAACACATCATGATGATTCCCTGGATGGAGAAACAAAGGGGGAAACTGGGCCAGTTCATTCTTGCTTAAAAATAAGAAATGGACATAAATATATGCTTAATTTTAGTTTTTAACTTGTGAACTTTCTCTGAAGGAAATTCCCAAGGTCAAATTCAAGACATTTCTATTTCAATTGAATTGCTGAAAACTGTAGGTAGTTCCATATAGAGAGATAACTTTGAGGAAAACACTACTTTGGATATATACAATCCAGTATTGGTTTCCCTACATCGATGACTTGAATTGAGGTCCTAAATCATGATGGTTTGAGGAAACTTGATAACTCATCCCATTGCCATTGAGGAAATGCTGACTCAGCTTGACTCTACAGGACAGAGGTTTCTGAGACTATTAATCTTGGGAGCAGAAAGCCTCATCTTTCTCTCACAGAGTGGCTGGTGGATTCAAACCACTGACCTTGCGCCTAGCAGTGCAATGCTTGCCCCACTATGCTACCAGTGCGTCTCAGACACGATAGAACTGTCATAAGAACATGCTATCCAGTTTGTGGATTGTAAAACCAAAGTCATAGTTCTATTCTTCCATGGTGTAGAAATTACAAAAAAATATATTATAAATATTGTTACATGCTGTATTATGGAGCAACCTACTCCTACCACCTCCATATAATCTATATCCACTCCTCCACATTCAAACTCCAAACTTATAAGTCAGTCTAGCAAAATTAAGTTTATGGCACTTAGATTTTATATTATGTGTATATCTAATTTTAAAGAAATTTCCCATTTCTGCATGTATGCATATATAATTGCACACACTCATACACATATCTCTAAAATAAATACAGTTGAATTAGGAAGGCATTAAGAAAAAGAAAAATGTATAGCCAAATGCCTAAAAACTAGTATTTTATCAGAATTATAGAAGAGGGACAGAAAATGACTTGCACAAGCTAAATTTAAGATATGAGAGGATTTTGCTTGTTTGTTTTAGGCAAAGTTACTCATGTAAATTCTTGACTGTTTTCTTAATTTTCAGTAATAAATTTATTATCTCTATCCAGCAATTGCTTATTAGTTGTCTGTGAGATCAGTTAGAGGTCATAGTATAGCAAATCACATTTGTGGCATTTATAGGAATACTTACAGGAAGGGAAAGAGATTTGTGCTGCAAATTTTTAAGTAATGCTTTGCACAAGACTCTATTGTGAATAGTAACATAAGTAAGGCATATTTCTTTCTCTCAAAGGCTTTGCCATCCAGTGCTGTTAAGTAGATAAACAAAAACAAAAAAAA
>NW_022103915.1:74480426-74481410 GCF_000313985.2 Echinops telfairi | reverse complement strand
AAAAAAAAGATTTACAATCCCCCAAACCCTGTATAGTCAGAATCGACTTGATGGCGGTGGGTACGCGCTCCCCTCCCCATGTGGTTATGCCTGTAAAAATAAAGTGGGGGCTACACTGTTATAAACGGCACTGGCTGGCCTATGTCTGGTCCAGGCACTTACACAAGAGAGGAGGTGGTTCTAGGACAAAGCCTCCTGCTTGGGGGGCTTGGAGCGCTGCCTGCTCTTTGGAGCCCAGAGTGGTCACAACTCCCAGACTCAGTCTGGCTCCAAGGCAAATGGAGCCCTGCTGCGGAGACATGAGACTGGTGCCTTTTTATAAGATAAATCTTCCTACTCCTGTAAGAAGCCTTGGAAACCCCCAGGGCATAAAGTCGCTATGAATCAGAATGGACTAGATGACAGGGAGTCTTTTGAGTGAGTTACTGCAAGAAAAGAGATGAAACCTTCTCAGAGGTAGAAAAACTGCACGTGTAGTGATTGTGATGGAAGAATTGGGGTTGTTTCAGTAGGGGCTGTGAGTAGGGGTTGATTCCTTTAGTTCAAAGTGTGGACAAATTTACATAATATGAGAGAGCAAGTATAATTTGGATAATAAAAGTTGGACTCTTGTAACCCAGGACTGCCTGCAGCAGAAAAAGGAAACCAGTTTGCAGGCTTGGCCAGTAGATCAGATGGACACAGGGCAGTGGAAATAGGCATTGAAAAAGGACAGACACTAGAGTCACTGTTAATTCATTCTTTATTGTTTTGTTTTTTTGTAATTTAGAAACTACTCGGTACTAGGGATTCAATGGTAGGTAAGATTCCAATTCTCATGAAATTTACATTGTAACAAAAGGAAAACTCAGCTAGATTTGGACAAAACCATCTGGATTGGTGCTTGACCAATAGGTCATTTGAGTTTTGAGAGAATGACATCTAATCCTCAGATGGAATAAAATTTGCCCCAAAGGTCAGCTGCAAAGGATTGATTAAAGATTG
>NW_022103915.1:74476497-74478011 GCF_000313985.2 Echinops telfairi | reverse complement strand
TGTCCAAGCTGCCTCTCCCGGAAATCTCTGTCATTCCATAAACCCTGGCAACTGCCCTGCAGTGCAGCTGACCCCCCACAGTCTGAACAACAAAATGTATTCTGGTTACATTTAAAGGAAGTTTGGGGGTCCATTGGGCAAGGACTTGGCTGTAATAGCTTTGTGAGCTGAGCAGTTACTGGGGTTCTGGTTGTCATCAGGATCCAAGATCTTACACAAAAGTGGTTGCACTTTTTCCCTGACTCGCTCTGCCCACCTCTTCTCCCGTGGCATGGTGCCCTCACGCCTTGTGACCTCCTGCTCTTTAAAAGTGAGACGCTTGAGATCTCTTTGCGCTATGCTGAGCAACAAACAGAAAAACCCGCCGCATGAGTATTTGTGAGAAGGACTCATGTTCTTTAAATACATTGTAATATGTACACAAACATGGAGAAATATACATCAGGAAAGTACCAAGAACTACCAATCAATCCTACTCTCCAAAGATAATATTGGGGCAAAATTTCTGTCTTCATTTCTTTCTATCTGTTGTTGACTTGTTTCCTACACGATGTAGCTTACACTTGAATCTGCAGTCATGGCTCTGCTGATATTTTTCACTCAAGATCGCCCTAGTCTTTATATAGAAAATAAATGCTATTATAATTAAGTGCTGTTACGGCTTGAATAGTGTTCACTAAGATAAGTGTTGAAATCCGAACCTCTATATCGCTAACAAGAACCCTGGTGGTGCCGTGGTTAAGCACCCAGCTGCTAACCAAAAGACTCAAACCCACCAGCTGTTCCCTGGGAGAAAAATGCGCGGCTTCAGGAAAGATTTGGAAGCCCTGTAGGGAAATTCTGCTCCATCCCCTATGGTTGTCCTAAGTCAGAACCAACTCCACTGCGATGAGTTTTAAAACTGTGAAAACAACCCTCTTTGGAGTATAATGGCTCCTAAACCTAGTCCCTTGTAAGTGACATCTCTCAAAGGAGCAGAATGGATGCACAGACACACACACACACACACACACACACACACGGAAGACAGACAGCATGGGAGGATCGTCTGCAAGCAAAGACAGGCCAAGGACTGCTGTTGAAACTCACCAGACACTAAGGGAGAGGTCTGGAGGACAAATCAAATGGCCATGGCCCTGAACAGGACTGTTAGCCCACAGAACAGTGAGAAAATAAATTTCAGTGTTTTTAAATTTCACTCTTCCATGGCATTAAAATAGCTGTGGTATCTTAGGTTGCAGCAGCACTAGCAAACTAAGACAGACACTCAGTGACTGTGCTTTCTCCAACGCCAAGATGTTGTCTTGGGGGTCTGTTGGCATAATGGTAGATTGTTTTTGGTTGGTGATTTTTTTCAATCATTTTTTGGGGGGTTCATACAATTCTTATCGCAATCCATCCATCCATCCATTGTGTCAAGCACATATGGACATTTGTTGCCCTCATCATTCTCAAAACATTTGCCTTCTACTTGAGCCCTTATTATCGGCTGCTCATTTTCCCCTTCCTTGCCC
>NW_022103915.1:74473444-74474792 GCF_000313985.2 Echinops telfairi | reverse complement strand
CTTTTAGTGGTTTGCCTCGGTGTCTCAGGGTCAGTCTGGGCCAGTCCCAACACTGAGTCTCCAATGGTTTATTTTTTTTGTCCATATCAAAAAAGCATCAATGATTGTCCCATGGGAGCCCCAGCTGACTCCTTGAGGTTATGTGATAAAACCCCAGGGCATAATAATACAGAGGATTCTGCCAGTCCCTGATGATATAGATCTTTTCCCCAACCCAGGAGAGGAAGAGTGAGGGGGAGGGGCGGGGAAGAGTAAGAATTGATGAGAAAACGTCTTTTCTGACCAAATAATTCTAAATGTAGGCCTTCCACCACCTGCTAGGAGGGTGACACCCTTCTTGATTCTGTGTGAACACTCCCAGAGCACAAGTCCTGAAAACAGTGCAAGTGGACAGTGTCAACAAAGTATAATTAAAGAGTCCACCTTTCATTAGTTTCAGAGCTATGTTTTCCATAGGGGTTTCTTATATAAATACTGCCCCTAGTTACTGAATTCAACCCGTACCAGATGAGACCGCTCTACTTGGCTTCTGAGTTGAGCTGTGCTTCGGACTTCCAGTCAGAGCTCCGATTGCTGTCTTGAAGACGCGGTGCCGTCTGAAAGCAGGCTGTCTTCCCAGCTTTGGTGTTGTGGGCTTTTCTTTAGATGGCTTTCTCACCGACATCCTCTGCTACCTTCTTGTTTACCCTCCTGTAATCCCTTTACTTCTTCCATTTCCAGCACCAGCTCTTTCTCTCCAACTCTCCCCCTTTCCTCTCCTTCCCCAGAGCTAAGCTGCCATCATCATCCTACGCATAATCGGAAAGAAGGAAAATTCTTCCTTGCTCAGTTTGTAATGTAGGTAAATAAGCAGTGCACTTAAAAATGACCTGATGAGTTACATTAACCTGGAAATTTGGAACACATAATGAAATTGGATTGAGTTCTAAACTGGTAGCTGATTTCAAAGTAAACTGTAATATCCTTCGAGGAATCTGAATCGGTGTTACAGAATTATTTGACTTGACCTTTAGCCCTCCATTTTGATGTCATTGGGACATAAATAATGAATAGTCATTGCATTTGGTGGTCAGATGTGTTATGTTGATCCATTTATATTTCCCTAGGGACCTCTGGAAAGGGCAATCAGGGTCGATTAAAAGCCGCATTATTGGAATTCAGTAACTTCTGCCTTGCTTTGTGTATCTGGTGCTTGCTGAAGAGTACACAGTTCTCATATGGAAAGTCGGTCAAGCATGTAGCAGACACAGTACCAAGATGGATTTTCTTAACTAAGACATACGCTACAATTCTGTGTTGTAATTTAGACACCCAGGCTCAGAATTACAGCTTGCATGAAAGGTGCTAG
>NW_022103915.1:74470592-74472162 GCF_000313985.2 Echinops telfairi | reverse complement strand
TTGATGGCCTCCATTCCCATGTGCCTACTGCAGTGACCCTGGTTTCTGAACCTGAGGTGGTTACCTCATTTCCAGGGTCTCCACCACGACTCCTGCAGGACTCGATCCTCTGAGGTTTCCTTTCCTGCTCTAGACTCTCCGATGTGAAAACTCAAAATCTGCGTCTATAACGTTAGCTCCCAACAGGCATGTCGGAGTGTTTAAATAAAACCAAGGACCAGGCTAGCTGCTGTGGATATTTACGTGGGGGAGGAAGGCGTTCTCAAAGGTGTGCCATGGACTTAGTACTCTAAACATGTAAAGAGTGGATTCCAGCAACGGGCTGGGTCTGCCCCAGGTCACACGATGAGTCAGCAATGAAATAGCAAATAGAACTTGCAGCCTCTTGACTTCTCACTGGCAGTTGAAAGAGTATTTATGAACAAGAGGAAACGTTTGCAAATCAGCCTTTCAAACCCTTTCTACCTTTGAAATACTCCAAAATCCTAGAGGCTTACTAGCAAAAATTAAAACAAATCTAAATTGCTGATAGGCATTGGTAGCGTTAAAAAAATAACTGCAGTGAAGAGAAAGTAGTGGGTAGTGTTATTCACTGTCATCGGGTCAATGCTATAGGACAGGGTAGAACTGCCCTGTGGATTTCCACGGCTGTAAATCACTATGAGCGCAGAAAGCCTCCTCCTTCTCTTGAGAAGTGCCTGGTGGATTAAAACTGGTGACCTTGTGGTTAGCAGTCTAACACACAACTCACTATGCCACAGGGTTCATAGTGGTGGATGGTATAGGCAGATAGGTATGAACCTGAAGACGTATATGTGTAGGGGTAAGGGTTGGTGGTGGTGGTGGGGAACTGGAGCAGTAGTAGTAAAACACCCACCCTAATGACTGAGGGGGAGGTATCTTGGTGTTGAGGTGCGGAGTGGAGGCAAGGATTTCAGTCCACATTCTGAATGAACCATAGACCTCTTCTTGTTGGTCTGGTGGGGAGTGTCTATGTTGTTCTTCCCGAGTCAGCTGGGCCACCTACAGAAGCCAGAGGGAGAACTTTAACTCCGAGAGTGGAACTCAGATGTCCTGTTTTCCAGTCTTGTGCTCACTCTACAGCAAGCAGGAAATGGTAACCAACTTACGAGGATTTTTTCAGGGCTACATATAAAGCACAGGCTGTGCATTATACAAAAGGTGAACAAAATCAAAGAAAGAAAATCTTAAAACTTAGGAGTTATGATCATCTAAACCGTGTTAGCTTCACAGAGGAGGAAACAGAGGATCAGGGATCTGTTGTGGCACAGATAAGCAGGACCCTGCATTTCGGACACCTAGCTTGTGCAAAGTGATATAGATACATATTGTGACTCATTTATTCTTTCTCTTGATACTTTAAGGTTCTTATTTTTTCCCCTCTTTGTAACCATTTATCATATATACTCGAGAATAAGCCAACCCGAATATCAGCCGAGGCACCTAATTTTACCACAAAAACTGCATTAAAAATGTGCTGAAAAAAACTCAGCTTATAGACGAGTATATACGGTATTTATTTTAATCAATTTATTGAGGGCTCTTACAA
>NW_022103915.1:74454404-74468746 GCF_000313985.2 Echinops telfairi | reverse complement strand
CTCTCTTCTAGGATGAGAGAATGCCCCTTCAGCAGACATCTTACAGCTGGTAGCTTGTCCCCGTCACTTGACTCAGGACCTGCACCAGTATAAACACTACACCCCCAGGGCTCTCTTTCAGCCATAGAGGGTTTTTCAAAACATTGGAAAGAATTACTGTGCTAATCTTCAAAAGTCTACCATCCTTCTCTCGCCCTCCATCTCAGTCATTCTCAGCGTGACGAAGAATTGGTGACAGATACGAAAAGTTTATTTGCTGAAGGAAGGAAGCAAAAGATAGAGAGACCAGGTATAAGGAGTGAAAAATCTCTTGTCATAAGAGCATCTATTATTTTGTCTTTCAGAGAAAATACCATTTGGAAAGTTAACTGAATGGCATCAATACTCTATAATGGAATTTTGTGTGTGTAAAGTTGTATAATTTATGTCAAACCATTTATTTTTCAATAATTAGGTGCTGTGTCTCACAGATTTTTAAAATTTTTAAATAAGATGGATATATTAGGGAAGAATTGCTTAAACACACATATAGACAGTGGCCACTTTGATAAAGACATCCTTCTTTTCGACAATTCATGGTCAACAAATGAGTGGTCCTGGTGACGTGGCATTTCTGCAGGAAGACCAGAATATACACATGGAATCGGCCTCAGTTCTACTCATTTAGTTACTCGGCACAGACGCAGGGGTCCTCAAACTACGGCCCACGGGCCACATGTGGCCCGCCGAGGACATTTATCCGGCCTGCCAGGTGTTTTTGCCCCGTTTGTTTTTTACTTCAAAATAAGATATGTGCAGTGTGCATAGGAATATGTTCATAGTTTGTTTTTAAACTATAGTCCGGCCCTCCAACGGTCTGAGGGACAGTGAACTGGCCCCCTGTTTAAAAAGTTTGAGGACCTCTGGGCCGTAGAGCATGAAAACTTCTGCTTCTAAATGTAATGAGTTGCTTTAGAGGATAAGACTAGAGTTTATGATTTTTGAAGCTTTGCGAGCAAAACTATCCTTTAAAAACAAGCTTCAATTAACACTTGCTTTAGAAAAACCCGCAGTAGTTCACTGCAGTTATCCAAGTGTAAGTCAAAGGCATTTTCCTGGAAAGAGTGAAATTGTTTCTAGAGAAGGAGAACCCCTCTCTGGCGTTGTGATGAGAGCGGAAATAACTGTTGTGCCTGAGGGGAAGCGAGTTGTCGGTGGTGGGGAATTTGCTGGGTTTTTTTAATCTTTGGTGGATTGCAGGTGGAAAGCAAGCAGGGCTCTGTGCGTGAGACTGAGTGTTAGGTATTGCTTCCTTGCTTTCACACCTGGGGAATGAAGTTGGGGAAGGCGCCTTTCTTCTAAAGTCAGGGATGTGGGGGATGCACTTTGGGAGGGTGTTAATGAAGATCACTTGAAATCTCAAAGGAAGGAGGATGACTTCTGTTTGGAGAATTGTTGAGAAGAGTATCATCACCAGGCAGCAGACAGATCCCTGTCCGTGGACAGCAGGCATTGAGGAGGCCCTACTGACAGTTATTACAGTAAGCAAATTAGAGCAGTCTCAGGAAGGGGACCCTCATATCTATTCTAGGCCACTGCAATCTGTACTGGCTGGTTAAACACGAAACATTTATCATCACAGTGCTGCATCTTTCTAGGAGAAGCGAGGAACAACTGAAAAACGTGCGTTGATGGATTTTGTGAGAAAAAGAAATGGTACCCCTCCCATGTACCTATGCAACCAAATTAAAACGCACGCATACAACCAGCTATCTGCTTAACCATGTAGAGTTTATTTGTAAACAGTTTCGGATCACTTCCATATTTATATTAGCTACTTCAGTAACCATAGAAGGGCTTTGTTTGCTGACAGGCAGTAGCAGCTGAAAATTCAAGAGTAGAAGGTGCTAGGATGTTGAGGGAGGTGGGCAGTTGGTAATATATTCAGTGCATTGGCATTAGTTTTGCCATTCGTAATCCTGAATGTCATATAGGCTACTGTGTTATATGTGACTTAAAAAAGAAAATACAGTCATCAGTTCCCATGGCACAATGATAGTTATGGAAAACTTCTTATGCAACTTTGACGGTATATTAACCCTTATTGTTTGCTTCAATTTACTTTGAAAACTTTATTTTGTGTCACCGAAGTCTCTAGATTAGGCTTTCAATCTCTCATTTTCCAGGAAATAATGTGGAAGCTTTGGGATAGTGCTGATGATTATAGTACCATTACTTCCTTAATAGTTGTGCTACTTGTAATTTCTAAGAAGCTAAGGGACATACCATATATGGCCTAAGATAAATTTTTATAAGATACGGTAAACTGCCTTTTTCCCTCTTATTATTTAAAAAAAATGATGCAGTGTAACTTGTTTTTGAGTATACAGTTCTATGACTTTTAACTCACAAATAAAGCAAAAACCTGTTGCCAGCACGCTGATTCCAGTTCCTGGTGACCTGATAGCCACCCTATTGGACGGAGCACAGCTGCCCAGGGTGTCTAAGCATATAACTTTATGGAATCAGATTGTCACCTCTTGCTCTCTCTGAGCAGCTGGTGAGTTTGAACAACCTACTTTTAGTTAATAGCTGAGCACTTAAGCATTGTAGCACCAGGGCTCCACATCCACATGTAAACTCACTGCCAGTGAGTAGATTCCCACTCATAGCAGCCCCGTACAGGATGAACCACATAGAGAATCACGTAACCACTGGCACAATCAAGATTCGGAACGATCCCATCATCCCCAGGAACCCCTCTGTGCGACAGGTGAGGCTTTCGATTGCTGGGAAGAGTTACACGGTCTCAGGACCCCATGACGGCACTCCTACCCTGTCCTGCAGGGACACTGAGTCAGAATCGACTCAATGACTGTGGATGTGTGATCAATGTATAGTAATTCCCTTCCACCACGTCTCCCCAGGGCCTGGGAACTACTGATCTCAAGCACTATAGTTTTGTCTCTTTGAGAATGCTCTGCAAAGGGAAACATGCAATGTATAATCTCTTGACGCTGGCCTTTTTTCACTCGGCATAATACTTTTGAGATTCCACTATATCACAGGTTCCCGAATGAACTTGGCCTACCCTCCCTTTTCAAAGCAAAAGTCAGCACCCCCGGCAATGAAAACCTTTGGTGCCATAGCTCATCCGAGATACAATGTAGCTAGCTGCTTTTGCAAGCCCCCTAGATCATTCCAGCACCCAGATCAGGCTGTATCAGCCACTCACTCTGGGAAACATGATAAATTATTGTATGTATCATTTTAAAAATTGCTGAGCTATTGTATGGGTGTATAACCACTTGTTTATCTATTTACCCACTGAAGCATATTTAAGTTTTTTGTGATTAGGAATAGAGTTACTTTTACGTTTTGTACACGTAAGTTTTCATTTCTCTATGGCAACTATTCACCAAGCAGGGAATGTCTCAGGGGCAAGCCTCATCCTTCTTCATGTTTTGTCTCCCTACCACATTGGGTGGCGTAGACTGGATGTGCAGCACCTCTGAAGAAAGTTCAGAAGTAATTACTACCGTCATCCTTCCTCTATGTTTAATAAATATGAGTTGAACTGGGAATGATTTGAATGGCTGTAAAAATGTGTTATTTCTTGAAGGACATTTAAAAATCTGTCTTCAGTTTAAAATCAAAAGTTTGTTATTCTTTGGGGCATCTGATGATTTAATCGTCTAACTCAGCTTTCTGGCGAACATGGGAAGTTTTAAGTAGCCAAAGAAAACTAATTGATGATATTGAAACCTAAACCTATACATTTTTAGGTTCCGAAATGAGTTTTTTCTTCATGATCAGGCTGTTGAGATGAAATCTATATCACTAAAACTTTACAGTGCCCAATTCGTGTGTAATCACGAAGTATATAAAGAGGCCTTGGGGAACTAGCCCTCTGGTTAGAGAGTATATTCACATGCAGAAATAACAAATCCTATGGGAATTAGTTACATTATGATGATGATGATAAAGTGTTCAAAAATATATGAAACAGAATCTAGTTGACCAATAATAACATTCATAGGAAATTAGATGTAGTAGCTTTGGTTTCTCCATAGACAGGGCACGACAACAGGGCTGGCTTCTGGCAAGCTTCTGAAGGTTAACAGAGTTTGTCTGGGCATCCTCTGCCAAGTTTCTCTGGATCTGCCCTTCCTCTACCCTTGTGTGTCCGGAGTCCTCCCTCTTCCTGCGCGTGGCGCAAGGCTTTCAAGGGTTGGCAACTGCCGTCAGGACATTGGACTGAATCGCTGGTCTTGTGAGTGGAATTTGAGCTCATAGCTTGTGAGTGTCTCCTTGGCTGCATCATGCCAGGACAGTGTCCTTCGGAATCAGGAGAGGAAGCCAAAGATTAGAGAGGAGAGTCTGGCGGAGACAATATCGGGAGAATGATTAGAACGTATAGGAATATGGGGCAGAGTTAGGTGAGCCTGAGGCAGAGTGGCAGGTGAGATCCTATGAATTAACCTGCTTTTACAACAATGGCTAGTGGACCTCTCTTCTACATCCATAACGGTCACACAGCCTCCGGCATCCCCAGACTGCTCCACCGGCCTGCTCTCAAGACAGTTTTCTACCTGGCAGCCTCCTCTCTGTTAACAGAGGAAAGACTCTGAGTGCCAGGTTTAGTCAAGCATTAGCGCCACCAGCCATCGCCCCTTTAAGCATTTTAAGATCTCTGCTTGCGGGATGGCATATTTGATCTCCTATTGGATAATAATCGCAGCAAGCAGGTAGAGGGACAGCTTTTGCTTATCGATGCTTCAGATGAAACACATGTTCGCATGAGGGGTTGTTTCTTTTGTTACTTCCAGTTGTTATCGGCCCAAGTCACATGTCCAGCGGGGTCTGAGCACCAGCAGTTTCTGACGCGTGTCCCGAGGCGCCCATCCAATACTGCTTCTCCTCCTGGCCCATCGCCCCTGCTCCCACTTGACATGGGCAATCAAGTGGCTGCAGGGAAATGAACAGAATCGCCGCCATTTGCTTCAGCTTCTTTCATACAAAGATCCAACAAATTGACAACAGTTAGGGGCCTAGGGACACATACTTTTCCTACTGATTACTAATAAATATGTGTTCAATATTTATATAGAGGGGGAGGGCGAAACTGATTTACTATGTTCTTTTAAAAGGATACTTAGATTTGGATTCACTTTTCATAAACCTCTTCAATGATTCCAAGCCAAGAGCATATACATACATACATATCTACGTGTATATGCATATAAATGTAGATATATGCACAAGGAGGTCTCGAAAAGTTCACGAGAAAATTCCATTATTTTTCATTCCCCTTTTCCACGAACTTTTTGAAACCCCATCGTTTATGCATGTATATGTAAAAACACACATATATGCTTGCATCTGTAATTCTTGTTCTGTCGTTTATGAGATTTTTCTCTAACCAGACATACCAGCGGGGGTAAAAACAATTGAGGGAGTTAATAGGCTCCAGAAAATGCACCATGCTATGCTTGCATTGTTTAGTTTCAGAATTTCAGCTGAGAACGCATGTGCACATTGCTAAAATTCTCCACAGTGAGGTTGCTACTTGTGGGGAGTGCTAACTTAGATCCAGGGTCTCAAGTCAGTTAATTCTCATTTGACCCAGTTCTGGGAACTGACATTGCCCAGGAGCCACAGTTTAAAAACTCCCCAGGTGAGTCTCAGGTACACACTGTTAACAAGTAACTTCTGATTCAGTCTTCCTGGGGTGGAAATAAAAATTCTCAGCTGGGGGTCAAACCAGAATTAACTGCTTGACACCCATGCATTTCCATTCATGGTCCATCTGCTTCTGTGGCAACAGGGGCAATGGAACCCTGAGTGATCTGGCACTACCGATGATTGAACTCACTGCCATTGAGTTGATGCCAACTCATCGAGACCCTACAGGACAGGATAGAACAGCTCCTGTGGGGTTCTGAGACTGTAACTCTTTACGGGAGTAGAAAGCCTCATCTTGCTCCTGAGGAACAGCTGGTGGTTTAGAACTGTGAGTCCTGTGGTTAGCAGCCCAAGGTGTAACCACAGATGCTTTAGTGTCTCTTAAAGATTGTGCCCTTAACAATCTTGAAACATGACCTGGTTCCAACAACATTCCTATGAAGAAGCCAAATCCCGCGTAAGAGAAGCAGATGGCGTGTGCTTTGTCATAAAGTTCTTATGAGGCCAAGGTTTATGCATCACATTTTTAATTGTTGTTTGGGGATCAGAGTAAGGAAGGTGAGAAATGCCTAAATGTCTCAAGAGGCGGCATAAAGGTTACGGAAAAATTCTTTGCTTTGCTATATATGTAAAGAATTCTTCATCTGTAGGATGATGGTGAGAACCAGGAGATGGAAGCAAACAACTTGGAGTTGTTATGAAATCTATAGTGTGAGAAAGTTGAGACCATTGCCAAGGGAGTGGTTGAAGTGGTCACCGTGGATGCTGTGCTAGGAATAGGTGGCATACGAAAAAACACAGAGGGTGGAAGGGCTGATGGGCCAGTATGAGGTTGGAGAGAGAGCCACTGTTGTGGGGGAAAGGGTGTGTCAGAGTTGGGCAAGGAGGGATAGGGGACACCGGGGGCCTTTGTGGTCTTGTTCCACAGGTGGAGCGACGACAGTGTCCTGAAGAGAGCTATGCTAGCGTGGTCCTAGTGGGGTGGGTAAGAAGGTCCCCAGAGTTATAAAGAAAGGCAACTCAGCGGCAGGGAGTCGGGTAGTTCACTAGCCTGAACTCGTCAGTTACGCAAGGTGATGAAACACTTGGGGCGGAGAGGATTACTGTTCCTAGATGCATTCTTTCAGGTCGCAGAGTGAAGGGGGGAATCGACAGGCAGCCCCAAGTTACGAACATTTAGGGACAAGTCATACTTGCCCTTTAATGCTATTCAGATTTGCCTTTTGCAAGGATTTGCAGTGTGAAACGATTGAAAACCCCTACTTGCAACAGATTCTTTGTCACAACCACCTTTACGTGCTGCACAGAAGGATATAAAAAGGAAAGTCGTTGAGCCTTTTCTTGCACTATATATAACTCAAAAGCTGGAGCTCTGGTGGTGCAGTGGTTACATGTTGGGCTGCTAACTGCAAGGTCGAAAGACGAGGCTTTGACTCCTGTACAGTGAGTGTTACAGTCTCACAAACCCACAGAGGCAGTTCTACCCTGTCCTACAGGGCCGCTGTGAGTTGGGGTCGACGCTATGGCAGTGAGTGAGAGTGAACCCCAAAGCCAAACCCGCTGACACACTGAATCAATTCCAAGTCATAGTGAGCCTGCAGGAAAGAGTCCCATTGCTCTTTAGGGTTTCCCAAGACTGTAAATCTCAGCTTTTTCCTGAGGAGCAAGATGAACCAGAGAAAGAGTCTCCTCTTTCTCCTGCCAAGTAGCTGCTGGGTTTGAACTGCCAACTTTGGGCCTGGTAGTCCAATCTTTAACCAACGTTTAACCACAATGCTCCTTTTTTTGTGCATTAAAGTAAGGTTAACAGCACCATATGCACCTGTTCCGACTTACCTGCAAACTTGATTTAAAGCTTTACTTAGACTTTAAGGCAGCCTTAGGAAGAAATCTCACTCTGAACCCAAGGGCTGCTTGTTATTCGCAGTAATGAGGGACGGGAGCACAGACAACCCCAGAGAAAGAAGGCTTCTAGGGTAGTGCAGGGGTGGGGAACCATTTTTTCTGCCAATGGCAATTTGAATATTTATACCATTTGAATAACTGCTGAATGTAATGGCTGGAACTGCTCCCCTTTGGTGAGGTGCATGATGTTGGCTGGTACTGATGATTTGAAGGCTCTGTATGGCCCTCGGGCCAGACATTCCCCACCTCTGGTGTACTGTGGAGGGAAAGAATAAAGAGTAAGTAGCAAAGAGGTGCTAAGGCCAGCCCTTCCTCCACAATCCTCACCCTTTCCTGGGAGAGCAACAGTGAGAAGTAGGATTGTGGGCAGAGCCTGGTTTGGGTGTGGCCAAGAGCTAGATGGAGCATTCTGTGAAGAAATTTAGAGGTATTTTTACAAGTACAGAGAATTTGAGAGGGGTCAGAGTACAAGAAGGGGTGTTTTCCAAAGAGCTACAGAACAGTATGAGGATAGGCATTCTAAGAAGGCAAAGGAAACAAGGCATGCACGTTGGTGAAGGGTGCCGGGAATAAAAGGCAGGGGCATCAGTGGAACCGACGCATCAAGCTGGCACAGGCTGAAGCTCCAGGTAATGTAGACTACATGGCATAGTAATGACCTACTCTTCTGTGTTGAGGCCAGCTGACATTCAGGAATGTCCAAGACCAGACAACCTGATCTTAACTTGTCCCCATGTACTGGTTTAAGGATAGATAAACCCCTCAGGGCTAACAATGAGAATAGAGAGAGCAGGAGGATTAGGGGAAGGTGGGGAAGAAAGGGGTCATTGATCACAATGATCAACATATAACCCCCTCCCAGGGGAACAACGAACAAGGGAAAAGTGGGTGAGGGGTGACAGAGGATGATGTAAGATATGAAAATAATAATCTATAACTTATCAAGGGTTCATGAGGGATGGTGGGTGGTGGCGGGAAGGGGAAAATGAGGAGCTGATATCAAGGGCTCAAGTAGAAAGAAAATGCTTTGAAAATGATGGCAGCATATGTACAAATGTGCTTGACACAATGGATGAATGTATGGATTGTGATAAGAGATGTAAGATCCCCAATAAAAGTATTTAATAATAATAATAATGAAAGTCATGTAATTTCTGCTCTAAATTTCCTTGGGACTGCATTGTCTCATGAGCCACACTTGGAAGAATCTGATGACCTAATGGTACTCCAAAGACTATTTAGTTTAGACTGTTAATATGTTTTAAATTATTGTCACCAAGTTATAGTGCAATCACCAATTAGTTCTTGGACCTGAGGAACTAGTATTTCAGCATTTATTGGAATTACTCAATAATTATTATTCTAAACACAACACAACAACGTTCATAATTCTTCAATAGTTCGTTTCCATCCTTTTGAAAAGAAAGGACCTGAATTACATGGAAACAGAAGGTTAGGTCGGCAGCATGGGATGGCTCCTTTGGTACTCATTCTAAGGCACAAGACGTGAATGCTCTCATAGGGTTTTCAGATAGCATTTGGTTTCGTGTCTTGTAACAAAAGTCACAAATCCAAGCTGTCCCACAACCCCACTTTTCTCTGTCACTGAAGCAAAAGCAAAAATGAGTCACTGGTCACATTTAGCTGACTCCGAAATGATTTCCATGTTTAATGGATTTTCAAACTGCCCAAGTAAAAACTATGTGATGTTTCTGTCCTCTGACAGCACACTGGAAATTTGGGATCTTGTAATAAAAAAGGGCATGTGAGAGGCCAAACCTGCCTACCTAGTGCTATATGTCATGGAAATGGAAAAATCTGAGTTTGTTTGTATTTAAAATGTTCAGGTGTTCAACAAGCCAAGCGACTTATATTTTGTCTCACTGATTCTTGGGCTTTGCTTCTTTCTTAAGAGTGATTTTACTTGCAAAGTGGAGGTTGCATATTTCGACACCCACTGTGAGTCTCCACATGAAACTGTGTCTGGATGGGACAGGGCCAGTTACCCCTCGCACTGAAGAGCCCATAGCTCATTGACAACAGCCAGGAGTTGTGATGAAGCCCACCTTCTAGCCCTTCTTCCTTTCATGGTAGGTGGGTGGAGGCAAGAGTGGGTGCCCAGTGAAGTGGACCACTGGTAAACAATCAGCTGTCGACTCCCTTGCCAGAACCACAAACAAACAAACAATGACGAGAGCGGAGAATGGGCTTCCGTGGGGGATGTGTCTCCTTGGCTGAACTTTCCAATGAGCATCTGAAAGAATAGCTGGATTTTTGTGGTTTAGAAAAAGATCCACTTACCTGTGTGCAGTCCCAGGCCCAGTGCCCGGAATATGGCCTGTAACTGGATGTTTCCGCTGAAACCAAGGCCAAGCACCCAGCAGGGGCCAACCTGAGCTGCTGGTGATTTTAAGACCAGATAATGGGTATCCGATGAAGGCGTCGCCTTTTCCCCCCCTTTTTAGCCCCCCTGATAAGGAAAACTTGTCCTCTTCTTTATTGCAGGGCATTTGTGAAGCTATTTTGCTTTTTTTTTCTTGTAGGACATTTGCGAGGATATTTCTGACCATGTTGAGCAAATCCACGCCCTCCTGGAAACGGAGTTCTCACTGAAACTGCTCTCTTACTCCGTCAACGTGATTGTGGACATCCACGCAGTGCAGATCCTCTGGCACCAGCTCCGAGTCTCAGTGCTCGTTCTGCGGGAGCGAATTCTGCAAGGGTTGCAGGACGCCAATGGGAACTACACCAGACAGACGGACATTCTGCAAGCCTTCTCTGAAGAGGCAAAGGAGGTGAGGGCTCTCTTTGAAGATGGGCAATGCTTTGTCAGTTGCCATCATTTGAAAATGTCTCAGTTCACAGTTGGGAGTTGGGAATGCTTTGTGGGGATGTAAGCAGGCCTTACCTGGGTTTTGAATCTAAATGTGGTGTCCAGCGGCCGGGGAACTTCTCAGGTGAATGGAGCTTTGGGCCAAAAGAGACGCACCTCTGATAATTTACATGGATGCCATAGAATTTGATGCTACCCTGGCTTCCTGTTCCCCATTCAATTATTTTATAACTATTTCAGCTTGCGCTATATGCTAGGCACTAGGGACTAAGAACATAATAGTGCCTTCAAAGAGCATAGAGTTTAGTGGGGGTGCAGAAAACTAAACAGATATTCAGATAAGATTGTGGTAGGTCTGTGTGATATTATTGGAAGACAGAGAAAGGGAACCTGAGTCAGATTACAGGCACTTTCCAGAGTAAATGAGTCTAATTGAGACCCGAAGGGGGATTACACTGGGGAAGGGAGGTAGAAAACTATTTTCTAACGATCACTGCCATCGAGTCAATGCCGACTCATAATGACCCTGTAAAACAGCATAGAACTGCCTTTGTAGGTCTCTAAGAATGTAACTATTTTTTTAAAATCATTTTATTTGGGGCTCATGCAACTGAATGTAACTGTTTACAGGAGCAGAAAGCCTCATCTTTCTCCCAAGGAGCAGCTGGGAGTTTCAAACTGATGACCTTGTGGGTAGCAGCCCAATGCATAAATAACCACTACACTTCCAGGGCTGTTCAACAGAGGGAATGGCGTTCTCAAAGACTCAGATGTAAGAGAGAATGCTATGTTCAAAAAGCTACAGGTGTGACCTGAGAAAACCGTTCTAGGGACCAGGATGCAGGATTAGTATACAAGCAGACATCAGATCCCAAAGATGGGAAAAATAATTGAACGTATATTAAGAAAAATCAGATTTTATTTGAAGTTTTTTTTAAGGTACTTCCATGAGTAGATTCATGTCTTAGAAAATCCATTCTGGGTGTAATGAGTCAAATGGATAATAGAGTGGTACATAATCGATTTCTTTAGTTATTTCTTACTAATGTAGAGAGTAAAGGGTTGGTTATTGTTATTCTTTGTGAATGACTTAGAATGGGCCCTCTGTAAATTTGAATCCAAATAAAGTTTCTCCTTCTTAAATGCAAGAGGTCTATATTTATAGAGCCAAGTATGAAGCTAGCTGAAACCGAAACCCAGTGCCACCGAACAGCTCCCTCTCCCCTCTCACTGCCATCGAGTCAATTCCAACTCATAGAAACCCTGTATGACAGAGTGGATAATAAATCTTTACCAGTATAGACAGCCCCATCTTTCCCTCACAGAGCAACTCATGGATTGGAACTGCTGACCATTACACATTGGACTCCAACATTATCAACAGCACAGATCTGTACCTATGTTCAGAAATATCTCATTCAAAGTGGGTGCATAAGCAAATGTGGAGAAGAAAGCTGATGGTGCTCAGCTATCAAATGATATAGCATCTGAGCTCTTAAAGGCTTGAAGATAAACAAGTGACCATTTAGCTGAGAAGCAAAAAAGCCCACATGGAAGAAGCACATCAGCCTGTGTTATCATGAGGTGTTTATAGGATCAGGTATCAAGCATCAAAGACCCAGAACAAAAAAAATCATATCATTGTGAATTGAGGGGGAGTACAGAATGGTGACCTAAAGCCCATCTGTAGGCAATTGGACATCCCCTTACAGAATGGTTGTGGGGAGGAGATGAGCCAGTCAGGGTGCAGTATAGCACCAATGAAACATACAACTTTCCTCTAGTTCTTTAATGTCTCCCCCCCACCTTCATGACCCCATTTCTACCTTACAAATCTAGCTAGATAAGAGCTGGAAACACAGGGAATCCAGTACAGATAAACCCCACAGGACCAATATTGACAGTAGCCAGACCAAGAGGGGAAGGGGAAGGTGAGGGGAGAAAGGTGGAACTAATCACAATGATCTACCTATAACCCCCTCCCAGGGGGATGGACAACAGAAAAGTGGGTAAAGGGAGATATTGGTCAGTATGAGACATGAAAAAAATATATATATTATCAAGGGTTCATGAAGGAGGGAGGGGAGGGAGGGGAAACTGAGAAGCTGATACCAAGGGCTCAAGTAGAAAGAAAATGTTTTGAAAATTATGATGGCAACAAATGTACAAAAGTGCTTGACACAATGGATGGATGTATGGATTGTATAAGAGTTATATGAGTTCCCAATAAAATGATTAAGAAAAAAGAAATATCACATACCTTACATACCTTGATTTATGCTCTTTGATTATTGTTTTCAAATCAAAGATGATGTTGTTGTGACAAACTACCTAAAACAGTGGTTCTCAACCTTTCTAATGCCACGACCCTTTAATACAGTTCCTCATGTTGTGATGACCCGCAACCATAAAATTATTTTCATTGCTACTTCATAACTGTAATTTTGCAAGTTTGCTACTGTTTGTAAAGTTGCTTCATAACTGTAATTTTTCTACTTAATCAGGTGACCCCTGTGAAAGGGTCGTTCGACCCCAGAAGAGGTCACAACCCACAGGTTGAGAACCACTAACCTAAAGGGTCTGGAGATTTATGGAAACAAAAATCTAGGCTTCATTCTCCCTTTTAATCACTGTCTTTGATTTGTCTCTTAGCTTTCCTCTGTAACTAGAGCATGCAGCCTCGATAATGTAAGCTTTTATACAATTACCTCCCCCTCACTTTTTTTTTTTTACATGATAAGAAATACATGTTGTCTGTGTTTTAGTCTCCAGAGACGGTCCCTCCAATGTTGGTCCCCAAAGAGTTTTTTTACTGGGACTTCTGCAGTGATGGGAGAATACAATGAATTCCAAGCTGGCTGAACTAAATTAGGTGTCCATAGGGCAGGTACAGATGAGCGGGAGACCGGAGATGGGAGGGCTTGTCCAAATTTTTAGATAGCTGGTCCTCCCCAACCTATGCATTCTTCTCCCCTACCCCCACGTGTTCTGGCGTCTGGTACTATTCGGGCACTGTCGCGGATCAGACCTGTTCAGTGTGTCCAGCTAGCATGACGATTAGAAATCAGCGCGTCAACCCCGTTCATTTTGCATATTTGTTCACTCAGCAAACGTTTCTTGCCCGTCAGCTCTCTGTATTAATAGCATGGGCTCTACTGCCGAGCTCTAGGACTTATACTGCCGTGCTGTTTCTGACGTGATTCAGAATGTGTTCACCGCACACTTACTGGAAGTTTCGATCATTTCTGAAGTGCTAATGCAAGACATGATGAAAAGCCACCATGGCTCACTAATTGTTACTGCCCACTGTTGTCACGGCTTTGTTGTAAATCGACGTTAAGTGGCAGTATGGGTCTCACAACGTGAGCTCAGTCATTGGGTTTTCATGTTTGAGAGGTGCAAGAATACGCTGGATGAAGAATGAAAGAAGAGGGGGTTCTAAATCAGCATCATTGTAGACCTTCCCAGGAACTGAGGCTCAGCCTGACCATCCTCCTTCCTTGAAAGTGCGTTTCTGCTCGTGTTTGTGTAGCTGGGTGGTTCCAGGGACTCGTTTCGAAGGCTGTTTAGTTTCCTTCGTTTCTGCTCAGCACCCTGGACTTTCAGAAAACAGGAACGGCAGCAGGATAAAATTCTGAACTTTATTGGAAATAAATTCAGCAGGACAGAATGGTAGAATGAAGAAGGACATAAATGACAATAATAAATGCCACTTTGCAGCAAAGGGATTAGGGGACTCGTTTTTCTCTTGGGGAAGTTAGTTCAATTTCAGAGCCCCATTAAGGAATTAGTTCTCCCCCTTTGCTCTGTGAAGATGTCAAATATGAGTTTTATTCTTTTATCTGGAAGTGAAGCAGACCATAACTAGTAAACAAATTGGCAAATGCCTATGGGGGGAGAAAAGGCAAAACAAACAGAAATTAAAAAAAACTTAAGGCAA
>NW_022103915.1:74451181-74452431 GCF_000313985.2 Echinops telfairi | reverse complement strand
GACTGGTATGGTAAGAAGTTGATGCATTTATGTGTTCGCAGTGAAAGCATTTGGAAAATCACAGCACCTGAAGTGTGGGGAGCAAAGGGATAGTGGCTTTGTCTTTTAAAGAGAAATCCTATTTCTCGTGCTGTACTCAGCCTCTGGAAAGTGACCATGCTGGCTCAAGTAGAGGGGCAGTGGAAAAGAGGCAGACCCTCGGCAAGACGGACTGACACCAGAGCTGGAGCTGTGGGCTCAAGCACAAGAACAGTTGTGAGGATGGGTAGGGACCGGGCAGGGTTTCATCTGTTGAACTCAGGGTCACCTTGGGTGAGAACTGACTTGATGGCCTCTTACACCAACCACACACTGTACTCGTCATGAAAACCAGAGATTTCGGCTTCTGTCTTCTCAATACAGGGCACAACACTGGTCCTGGAGCAACAGTGGGCATTGGTATAGCCTTGACAATTTCAATAGGAAGTTCTTCAGACCTCTAAATTATGAGTATTCAATCTAATGTTCAGATGGTAAAAAATGTGTGTTAAAAAAAGAGGAGTAGGCATTTGAAATCAGAACTTCAGTTAATTCAGTTAACTTAATTATGGGTGAGGTTCAAAGCAAAATTCCGTACCTCAGGTTAGAAAAAAGGGTTTTCTTGATGTCTGAGATAGCAATAAAGTGAATGAATTACCTATTCATCTTTAGTAGATAAATTAGCACCTCCATAAATGTTAGCTTCATTTGAAAGACTGCTTTATAGGGCACTAAATAGAGGTGCATTTGAAGGGAGCTCTTGCCAGTAGCCCTGACACGCCTGTTGGTGACCTACAATTCAGTGTCGGCACTCGGAAAGCACTCGGCACGAAGGCAGCGTGCCGTCCCCCACTGCCTTAACTATTAGTTACATGTGTAGAAAACTATCTGGGAAGGTAGTTCAGAAGGAAGGTAGGTTCACCAACAGGATGAAAAGATTAGTATTACAAAGCAATATTTCGAGAAAGTAAACTCATTAGTCTCCTCAGAAATTTCAGAGTTTTTTTTTAATTCCCCTGTATGGTGAAATCTGGAAGACTACTTTAGAAGAATACTGACTACCGTATACACTCGAGAGTAAGCCGACCCGAATATCAGCCGAGACACCTAATTTTACCACCAAAAAATGCATTAAAAATGTGCTGACACATACCGGCATGAAGCTGGGAACAAATAGAGAGGTCTGAGGGCCTGGCCCCAATCCCAACTACATGGACAACTCCACCTCCCCC
>NW_022103915.1:74439384-74447007 GCF_000313985.2 Echinops telfairi | reverse complement strand
TGTGAAAATTCACCCCCCAAGCGATCCATCAGAGGCAGCTAATGATGACATTTGACTTCATACAACTCAGTGTACCACAGGGATACCTTGAGTCTTGGCGAAGCTTTTCCACTCAGTAGATTTCTTTACGAACAACTCGTGATACGACACACAATAAGAGCTTCCTTGAGCATCCATCTAGGTACCAGATTTGTGCTGGACTTATGTTTTCCCTTCTCAGCCTCACATCACCCCATCACACGGCTCCTCATTTCATATTTGCAGATGGAGGGAGTAAGGTTGAGTGAGGTCAAGCGACTGACTCATGGTCATAAGTAAGTTAGAGCCAGAAATCTACTCTGAAGCCCGTACTTTTAATCATTTCTGTCAACTAAAATGATTATCAGAGGGAGAAATGACATGGAGGTACAAAGGTGCTTTCAACATGTCACTATTTGCTCATTCATTCTTCCAAGAGATAGGTATTAAATGTGTATTACTTGGAGAACACTAAGTGCTAATTGCTGCAGGGACCATGATGAGCTGATCATTTTCTTTGCTATAAGTTCTTCTGGTGCCTACGGACTAGTGGGAGAAACAAGTTAAACCAGATATTCATAATCATATTTATTTCCCAGTTGAGATAAATGCTTAAAGAAGAAAGAGTTACAGAGTTTGCTGAGAACTCCCGAAAAGATGCTGACTTAGGTGGGGTCTGGAGTCTTGAATAACTGAAACCTCGGTGAGATCTGAGGCATCCCTAAGACTCGAGTTAGGGGTTCTATGTGGGAATCTTCCTATATTAGTGGAAATGGCCTGTGCAAAGGCACTGAAGCAGGCGGGGACCCCATGTGTTCAAGAACTGAGAGGAGGTTACAATGGCTTGGTACATCCAGGAATGGAAAAGTGGAGTAAGAGAAGCCACTTTGTGATCGGCCTTAGACTGGATTTGATTTGAAAGTATGGAGTCTGGGTCAGACAGGCTGGCTCCCAGGCCTAGCTTGGCCCTTAGTCATAAAGGCTGTGGGCGAGTGAACACACCTTCCCTTGGCTCAGGTTCTTCCTGTGCAAACAGGGATGACAACACAGGTGCCCGTAGAAAGTGGTCAGGATCGGTTGAAAACGTAGTAGGAACTAACCATTCCTATTTCCAGATGAGGAAAATTAGGTTTAGAAAAAAACCGAGGCTAGTTATCATTATGATTATCTGGATGTCACGGCCCCATAGTGAGAGGTAGTGAACTTAAGGACAAGGAGAGCCCTGGAAACATGAAATCCAACGAGCAAGTGAACGACAGGGTGCAGGGCAAGGGGCGGGAAGGGTCCGTTTCCAGATAACCTGGTCCCAGGAGACACTGTCTCCAGCAGCCATGAGGGGGCATCAGGAGTCTACTCACTTCAGGTCCTTCTTCAGGAGAACGGGGTTCTGGGGGCAATAGGAACTGCCGGTGCCAATTTTCTCCCTTGTTCTCTTAGGGAGTAGATCCGATTGTCTTTTAGCCTGGAAGGCATGAGAGGGGTCTAGAGGCCCTTGTGCTGCAACCAGAAATTCCCATTTCTTGTGCGATATCAGAGGCTGTATTAGTAATGAGACAAAAGCTTCTGTCATACTCAATTAATGTTTCAAAAAACCAAAGATGCTTAAGAAACATTTTAGCACAGGTGAGTTAAAGGGATGTTTACTTGCTAGTAGCAAACGGGAAGTGCATGCAAAGAGAGGAACTAAAATGATAAAGTTCTGATACTCACTCATTTCTCTAGAATTTCTTGTGTTTAGCTTCAAAAGGAACCCTGATGGTGTAGGGGTTACACATTGAGGTGCTAACTTCAAGGTCAGCAATTCAAAAGCACTAGCCACTCCCACGGAGAATGACAGGGCTTTCTACTCCCATAAAGCGCTCCAGTCTCGTCAACCCACCTACAGTTCCACAGTTCTACAGTTCCACCCTGTCCTGTAGGGTTGCTACGAGTCAGCATCAGCTCCACGGCAGTGAGTTTGGCTTGAGTGTTTGGTTTACCTTCAAAAGAAGACCCCTTGTGGCACAATGGTTAACTGCTCAGCTCCTACCCAAAAGGTTGGTAGTTTGAATCTACCAGCTGGTCCGCAGGACATAGCTCTAACAATCTGCTCTCATAAAGATGTATCGCCTTGGAAACTGTATGGAGTAGTTCTACTCTGGCAGCTAGTGTCGATATAGGGTCACTGTGAGTCAAAATTGGCTTGATGGCAATGGGTTACTTTCAAATGGTGGTGACAAAGAAAAACTAATCTTGAACTCTATTGTGTATTTATAAGCCTAGTGGTTCAGCTTCCTGTGATTTGTGAGTTTTTACTTAAGATGAATGACTTTTCACAAGCACTGCTCCCGTGGTACGTGCTGAGGGTCTCCTGTGAGCTAGCCCTGGTGTCAGGGGCTGAGACACGCCCGTAAGCAGAACAGGCGTGGCTCATGGAACGTGTATGCTTGCATTCATCCCTTTGTTCCCGGCAATTTAATTACTTTAGATATTTTAAAAGAAGTACTTATTAAATGAACAGGGTACTATTTTTAAATAGAAAATTAAGGCAAGAGTGTTTTTTTTTTACTTGACTTTCATCATGTTTATGGAAGGCTCTGTCCTCCAGATGAAGAAAAATGTTCCAGAACAGAACACTATGTAAAGTAACGTGGTACTTGATCATCATGCTTTCTGATAGGTCAAACCAGAAGCAGTGGAGATTGGCGCATCTCCGACCTTCCAGTGGGCTGTGCTATGACCTCAATTGGACAGCCGTTGCGTACAGTGGACACTGCCGTTACTGAAACCATTGTCATTGTTTGTTTCAGGGCCGGCTTGATTCTCTAACGGAAGTGGATGACTCAGGACAGTTAACTATCAAATGCTCTCAAAATTATTTATCTCTGGATTGTGGTATTACTGCTTTCGAACTGTCTGACTACAGCCCGAGTGAGGACTTGCTGGGCGGCCTGGGCGACATGACTACTAGCCAGGTCAAAACCAAACCTTTTGACTCTTGGAGCTACAGTGAGATGGAGAAGGAATTCCCCGAGCTCATCCGCAGTGTTGGTTTACTTACCGTGGCCACTGACCCCCTCCCTCCCAGCTGCAGCAGAGAAGCTCCTGAGGAGGCTGCTCCAGTATCTCTTTCAGCTGAGGCCAAAGGTGGACGCAAGGCAAACGGCGCTGCTGCAGCCAGTGAGCTCTCCCCCCACATCTCCCCAGGACTGTCCTCTGTAGGGGAAGCTGAGACACCCGCTCTTCGACCCCCTTCTGAGACCACAAAGCGAGACTCCAGTTCCCCTTCTCATCTTGGTGCAGAGGACCAACCGTCTCTTCCTTGTGAAAATTCACCCCCCAAGCGATCCATCAGAGACTGCTTTAATTATAACGAGGACTCACCCACACAACCCACGTTGCCAAAGAGGGGGCTTTTCCTTAACGTGGAGAATTTTAAGAATGACCGAAAAAGTCAGGGTGGAAAGAAGCAGGTGGTTGATCTGAAGCCCGAGCTGAGCAGAAGCACCCCCTCCCTGGTTGACCCTCCCGACAGATCCAAGCTCTGCCTGGTCTTAAAGTCTTCCTATTCCGACAGCACTTCGGCGGGGGCCAGCCAGTCCTATGAGTGTCTCTACAAGGTGGGCATTGGGAATCTGGAAAGCACAGTGAAGAACCACATTAAGGAGATCTCATCCAGCCTGGGAAGGCTGAGCCACTGCTGTAAAGAGAAACCTCAACTTACAAAGTCTCAGGAGATTTCAGGAGAAGCGCCCCTGTGCCGAACACCCAAGAGGGGAATCGACCCAGCTGAAAACAGTAAGAACTCAGTAGCACAGAATGGAATTCCCTCTTCTGTTTGCAAGGACACAGAGGGGCTGGAGACAGATTTGGCTTTGACACCTTCCCTCGAGTCCTGCGTCCAGAGAAGTCGGGGTGGCAAGCTGCCGGCACAGGGAGAGACATCCAGCTCACCACCTGGCACTCAGAGCAGCGAATCACCTGCTGGCTCAGATGCCCTTGTGTCTCCATCACCCCTTCTTTCAAAACACAAAAGCAAGAAAAGCTGCACCTCTTCCCCAAGCCACGTCACCAGAAACGGTCAGGTTGTGGAGGCCTGGTACGGCTCAGATGAGTACCTGGCGCTGCCCTCTCACCTCAAGCAGACGGAGGTCTTAGCGATGAAGCTGGAAAACCTCACAAAGCTGCTGCCTCCCAAACCGAGAGCAGAGACCATCCAGGATATTGACGACTGGGAACTGTCCGAAATGAATTCGGATTCGGAGATCTACCCAGCGTACCACGTGCCAAAGAAGCACACGAGGCTAGGCAGAGTGTCTCCGAGCTCATCCAGTGACGTCGCCTCTTCCCTGGGGGAGAGCGTGGACTCGGGGCCCCTGAGTGACCTGCTTTCTGATGAAGACCTAGGCCTGCCGCTCTCTGGCACGAAAAAACACGACGGCGGGAAGTCAGAGAGGGCTTCATCCACAGAGAAAAACGAGAGCCGTTCTGTCACAAAGTCGGCTTTAATTCAGAAGCTGATGGCAGATATTCAACACCAGGACAACTATGAAGCCATATGGGAAAAAATAGAGGTACGTGGAATTTTGGTGGTGGTTGTTATTAATAACATTTCTTTTTTTAAAAATCAATTGGGATCAATGCATATATCAAATCATTTCATAGTTCAATCACGTCCAGCGGAGAGGTAAGTGCACTTAACACGAAGGATTTCCTAACTGCTTTGGGAGAGTAGTGTGTAGAAGAGGCTCAACCCTTACCCACCCCACCATGAAATATGTTGCTATATTTGGTATTTTGATAAACCTAACTAACCCCCTGAAGAAAACAGCACAGTGATCATGGTACTGTGATGGAATATACACCACCAGCCTCTGCCCCCAGCCATGCAGTAGCTTCATGGGTCCCTAGGTGGTTCCATCCATGCTGCTGATGCTGCTCCAAATCCTAGCTGGGTCCTGATGACCGGTGGCCCGCCCCCTGGCGGTAATCCAAAATAATGCGGGTCAGTAGCCAGGCACAGACCAGTACGTCAGCAGCGTGCTTGCAAATGCACTCCTTCCCCTTCCCCACTTTTGTTCTGGCCCCAGAGCAGCTTCCTCACCTGCAGTGTTGAACTCACCAGGAACCTGCTTTCCCTGTTCTTCCTCCTCCTGGAGACTGCAGGCTCACCGCCAGGCACAGCCCTGCAGGTCTGAGGTGGAAAGTCGACATTTAGCGTAAATGTCCTTTCAGAATGAAGGATTAGATAGTTGGCATGGTTGAGGGCAGATCAGAGAGTACATATTCAGCTGCTAGGCTCAAGGTCAGCAGTTGGAAACCACCAGCGCTCCATGGGAGAAAGCTGAAGCTTTCCACTCTATAAAGAATGACCATCCCAGGGCAGGCCTACCTGCCGTGAGGGCTGCCGTGAGTCAGGATCGACTGTCTAGCAGGGAGGGTTTTTGAAACGCTCTGTGAGGTAAGTTGTGGTTTGGTCATCCGGGCCAGAAAGGCTCACTGTGATTATTGTGCTGTCTCACCTCGGAAGACCGTTGGGAATGGATCCAGTCCATTTGGTGATGGCAATGGTTCCTTATTCCATCGGCGACAGCACTTTACATGCACACGTGTGATGTTCACAGCTACCTGGTGGAGAAGGCAGATGACTCTCAGACCAGTGACTCTCATATTATAGAGAACGGAAGGTGTCCAGCGAGAAGAAGTAACTGTTCCCAAGTTCAAATGCATTAATACGTAGGTAAACTCTTTGGCCGGGGAAACTGAGACCTGAACCCAGGCTTCTCATTTCCAGTCGAGTTTTCTCTCTGTTGCCTCGAGTTACCGCCCTGACGGGGGGCAGCCTCTCCTTCACTGGGGACCGCTCAGAGCAGGGGAGACCAGACAGCGTGGGGCTTGGTGGGTGCCAAGAGAAGGGTCCTGCCTACAAACTCTGTCATTAGAGAGCAGTCAGCATCTGTATAGAGATCATAGAAATGGTTGGTGTAAGGCCCCAACGGCCAACCAAGGCAATCAAAGTTGTTCTCTCTGGAAGGGGTAGAGAGTATTAACACAATTGATCATAACAAATGATTATTATGCTTATATTGTGCTTGGCGTTGTGCTAACTAAACAAAAAAATAAAGTCGCTGACATCTAGTAGATGTTGACTCGTTGCGACCCTATAGGGCGGCGTCGAACAGCCCCTGTGAGTTTCCCTGACGGAGTCTTTAAGAGAATAGGACACCTGGTCTTTCTCCCACGGTGGTAAATATGGCACAGCAAAATAAGGGTAACTAGCTTATTCTATTTAAGTCCCATGCGGTGGGAATTTTTCAGTTGAGGAAGCGAAGGCAGAATTTGGTTAGGAAGCCTGCTCCGTGTCCCCCTGCAGTCAGGGCAGAGCCTGCATTAGAAAGCCGTGTCCTTCCCCTCTCGTCGCCTCTCTGGAAGTCCTGGTCATGACAGCCACCATGGTCGTGACCCAGGTGGAGACTGAGGACATGTCGGAGAAACCAGCACATCCCAGGGGGTGCTCTACTATGGGCTGTGCCAAAGGGAGGTGGGGGTGGGGTGGCTGTCTGGGAAGCAAGAGATCCAGAAAACAAGAGGCTGTCATTAACGCCAGGTGTGACCTACAACTAGTTCAATCTGAGTCGCTTTTCTATTCCTTTGTGAAAAGAGACGTATTCCTGAGATGATGTCTACATTAGCCGTTTCCAGTAGGAACATGCATCGATGGCACATTTGTTTCCAGCGAGGAAGCCATATTTTCAGCGGCTGGGAACATTTGGAAGCTGGTTTGAGGTGGAAGTGGGACAAGTCATAAGAAAAAAAAATATTGTTGCACTTGTGAACTATTCAAGAGGAAGTGCCTTGCAGGTAGCTGGAAATACTATACAAGAGTTGGCATGTGAGATAAAGACAAAAAGAAAATCAACCCCATTCCTTAGGCTAACCTTCCTGTAGGACTTTAGATGAGGGCAATTACCCCATCCTAGGTCATGGGGTCTGTCACACCCACACTCCGGGCTCATCATTTAGTGACCTGGAGAATCCACTCCACCTGCAGGATGTGACAGAGTAAGAAAGAGCATTACTTAAGTGTGTCCTTGTCCCTGGCATCTGCTAGGTTCTTTGCCTATGATTATTCTCCCCAAGGGGCCTCATCACCACCCTGCAAGCTCGGTTTGATTATCCTTCATGCCCCTTCCAGTGATGGCAGCCTGGTCCTGGCATCACCCGCCCCTGGATGGCTGCAGTAGTGCCTCACGGTGGGTCTCTGCCTATTGCTTCTTCTGTACTCTATTCCCATGCCAACAGCCAGAATCCTCTTTTCAAACCAAAATCAGATCGTGTTTCTTCTCCGTTCATTGTTGAGCCGACGGATTCATGACATAGCTGAGCCATTTTCTCCCCGGAGAGATGAATGTCTTTAAATGCCAGATCCTGGCAGCTTGGCTGTGGTTCAGTGACTCAGCTGTCATTGTCATTTCGACCCAGACACAACGCTGCCAGAATTGAAAGACTCCGTAGGTGCTTCAGTAAGGATGTCCCCGCAAAGGAGCCTTCTCCGTTTCAGTGCAGTAAACATAGGGGGCTTCAGAGAGTTCGTGGAAAAGTGGAATGAAAAGATAATGTAATTTG
>NW_022103915.1:74428329-74435294 GCF_000313985.2 Echinops telfairi | reverse complement strand
AAAAAAAAAGATAGTTTTCTCTCTCTGGTGCCTGTTTTCTTTCTGATCACCCTCCCCGAGAGGTTCCTCTCCTTTTTACCTCTGCTGCTGCCCGAGGTGTCGGTGCCATGTGCTTGAGCTCTGTAGGCTGGCCCTCTCTCAGCCTGCAAGCTTACACCCTTGATCTTCACAGTGCATTGCTGAGTCTTACCAACGTGAATCGAGGAAACTGGAGAGTTTTCTCAGTGCAAAAAGAAAGAGAACAAGATTAAGTTTGACTACCAAGGACAAAGCCAGATTCTTAAAAGATTGAACAGACTTAGCTTTGCAATCAATATTCAAAAAGATGAAGAGTACTAATCCACTCTGATGACAAATTGAACACAAGTTGGCAGTATAGATGAGAATTCAACAAGAGGAAAAATGTAGAATTGTGCAGGAAATGACTGCTCTATTTTTAAAATAATACTATGCACATCCTAAACTTCAGTTTTAGGTACTAGACTTAGAACTTGAAGGAATATGACAATATATTTGAAGGCCATATATTTATTACATAAGGCAATATTTGCCAAGTGCCCATTGGAAAGTCATGTAATGGGAGAATAGGGGAACTAAGCCTTAAAGGATGAAAGCGTATAAAGAGCAGAAATGAGGAGAAGAGTATTTGTGACAGAAACTTTGGAATAGAACATACAGTTGGGGTGAAACTATTCCAAGTTTCTGGAAATTTGGATGATTTGTGTTTTGGTGTGGAGCCTAAGTTGCTATGGCAAAAAACAAAAAACCCTACCCCATCGCCACCGAGTTGATTTCTACTCACAGCAACCCTAAAGAACAGAGTAGAACTGACACCGAGGGTTTCCAAGAATGTGATCTTTCTGGAAGCTGTCTGCCGGATCAGCCGATGGGGCCAAAGCATCAATCGTTGGGTTCTCTGTCAAGCACTTAACAAATTCTCGGTGGTTCTTCTTGGGGGCCACAAGTCGCACAGGGGCGTTCACAGCACCATCTGTCTCATAACGACCCTGGGTACAACAGAACAAAGCAGTACCCTCTCCTGCAGGACGGGCGCAGTTGTGAACGCTAGATTCCACCGCACGCACCAGTCCATCTCTTCCAGGGCCTTCCTCCCTGTGGTTGAGCCTCTGCTTACCGAGTTTGATGCCCTTTTCCAGGGACTAAACCCTTCTGATAATGTGTCCAAAGTAAGCGAGGCAAAGCCACGCCGGATCTGCTTCTACAAAACAGTAGGCTGTGCTTTCTCCCGCACACATTTGCTGGTTCTGGTAGATTCAACAGCCTTGGCCACCACTGCCGCCCGAAGGCTTCCGCTCCTCTGCAGGCTTCCTTCCTCACTGTCCCGAGTTCCCCAGAATAGGAGACGATAGAAACACCGGGGTTTGTCTGCTGCACCCGAGTCCTCAACGGGACACCGTTGCCCGTTACCAGTCCAAAGAAATATTTTGCAGCAGATTTGCCCAAGGCAGTATTTAGTTTGAATCTTAACTTCTGCTTTCTGAGCATGGGCTGTAGATCCAAGTCAAATGAAATCCTTGACAATTTCAGCCTCCTCTGTTCATCATGATGTTGTCTGTTTCTACAGGTAGAGGGATTGGGATTTTAATATATGCCATGACAGGGACATCAGATACAAGGAGATCGAAGTCCATTTCTTTCTCGTGTAACAGGAGCTCGGTGGACAGGCCGTGGAAGATGAAGGTCACCTAGATGTTGAGGGTCCTGCTCCCTTGCTGCTCTTCTGTGGCTCATCAGTGTCGTGCCTGTGTTTCAGCTCCCAGGAAGGAGAAGCAGAGGGCAGCCACTTTCTTCTCCTGGACATGACTTAGCAGTTGCACACGTTCCCCTGGGCCACACCATCACCTAACTGCATAGATGTATGAGAGATGCTCTTCTAAGCTTCTTACATTGGGAGGGGAATGGGCTTTGTCAAGGGCACCAAACCCAAACCAAACTCACCACCATCAAGTCCTTTCTGATTGATGGTGACCTGTGGGGGGAGGGTTGAAGTGAGAGACTGATAACTATTCATGGGAGTAGAAAGCCTGTCTTTCTCCCAAGGAGCGGCTGCTGGTTTTGAACTATTGACTTCACAGTTAGTAACCTAGTGCAGAACCACTACACTCTCAGGGTTCCCTTTCAAAGGGAAGGGGCGTATGAAGTTGGAAAGAAACTATAGGGCTGAAATATGAGGAGCTTTGAGTTTCAAGTGTTTGCATGAAGAGTTGAGTGAGTGGCTAAGTGTGTGAATGTGCCACTGAATTGTGAACTGTATCCCCAAGTCAGGGGTTGAAAACCACAGTGACTGTAGGAGACTGGCAGGTAATTTAAGGGGTGAGGCCACAGAAACATTTGTGCTGTGTCCAAAGGGCAGCTACTACTCAGCTCCCGGGGACCATTGCAAAGGCATGGATGTGGACCCAGAGAGCGGTCAGTCTCTCAAAACGAAGCAGGAACGTTGGGTCTCATGTGACAACTCCCAGTGTTTAAATGTTGGGTCTGAAACAGGCCAAATAAAACATCTCTGGGGTCAGTTTAGGAGCCCTGATGGAACAGTGGCTCTGCGTTGAGCTGTTACCGGCAAGGCCAGCTGTTTGACGACCACTAGCTGCTCTCAGGGAACAAGACAGGGTGGGGCTTCTACCCTGCCCTATAGGGTCCCTGTGAGTCAGAACTGACTCAATGCAGGTGAGATTATGGGATAAATTTGGCTTGCAAGTCACCAATTTACAAAATTCATGAAGATGGGAAACTACAATTTTTTGGCTCAGTGAGTTGGTAGTTTAAAGTGTGCTAGGAACATCTCTAGCACAGAGATTCATAGTCAAGGCTGTACATTACTGTCAGCTGGGCAGCGGTTCCCTGACCCATTCAGTCACTCAGTAGGTCTGGGTATATTTTTAACCACCCCACCCCCACCCCCCCGCGGCAAGTGGAGCCAGTGTGCTGTAATGTGTGCAGCGGCCTGGCTTTGTGGTAAAAGAGTCTGTGAACGGTGGCTTTGAGAACAGATTGGGAGAAGCGACAGAGGCGGGAGATATTTTAAAGGAAGCATCGATACAATTTTGTGGCTGTCTTAAAATAGAGTGGAATAAGAAAGGCTTCAGGTTTCAAACTGAGATTGGAGGGCCAGGAGACGTAAGAAACGTAGCAGATGGTTGCCAGAGACACACGAAGAAATTAAGATACACAGTAGGCAAAAAGCTAAGTATTGTATGTAAAATCTGTGGCTCAAATTTACACTGAGAATCCTTAATTAACATCACATTCTGAAAGATAAAGTTATGGATCTCCTTTTAAGGTTAATAATAATCTTTTGAGTATTTGATTTGGCGCGATGAGGGTGGGGGTGCAACTTGTGGATTAAGATTGCGAATGAATTTGGGACCCAAAGCCAGTTGCTTCCCAGCTAACACTAGGAATGTTTCAGTCCTTGGCCCCTTGGGTTCCTGCAGAGGTTTGGGCTGCAGGCTTCATTAATGGTGATTTAGCACCACCGTGAGGCTCAATCTGGTTACTGCATTTGGTTTGTGGCCTCTGAAATCCATGGAGATAACAACTGCCACTCCTGCTTTGTTTGTAGGTTTAAATTCAGAGATGGAAACAGTTCTTAGTTATTTCTGTAGTTTGGAGAGGATGTGATTAAATAAAGGCTTTTGTATCGATATTATAATAGAGTCTAACTGCATTTAATAACACATGCATAGTTCTAGGATGATAAAAATCAAAAGAGAAATGCACTTCAATGCAACAAAGCCATCACTTGGGACATTAGTGAATATGCCCTTATCCTTAAGCCTAAAGTAATCACTTTGCATTGCATTTGTAAAAATTATGATTAAAACCGACACGCTTGGTTTTTATTTCCTACTTGAAATGTAAGAGGCAAGATGAAAGGGTTTATTTATTTATTTAATACATGATCACATTTCTAAAAACAATCTAAAGTAGCCCAGCCTTCTTTGATGCAAGCCCTGCTCTTTTCCGCTCTCATGCTCCCAGTGAGGAGACAGAGACCTGGAGGAGTGAGTCATGTACCAAAGGGTATAGAACTTGAAGAAGTCGGTCCTGCTTTTCACAGCCATTAAAACTACTGCTTCCCTATTGCTTTCCTTTAAAGTCACAAGTTCGTTCTGCCGGCCATGCCATGGCCATACTGAGCACTGAGGGCGGAATGGAATATAATTTACGCAGTGGCTCTTTGTCAACTCCCAAGAGCTGCACGATGTTGGTCGAAACCATTCTTGCGAATTCCCTGTAAACCCAAGGAAGTCGTATCACTGAGAGCGAGAGGAACTAGAAAAAGAACCTTCATTCTTCCCCTCCTTAGTGTTTTGACCTGGGACATCCAACCTCCTAAGGCTCAGTTTGGAAATATAACAATTAATACACAGGAATCGAATCGGATGGCCTGCGAGTGACTTTTTAGTTTAAAACTTTTTTTTTCTGAGACCAAGTAGGAAGCACAACTAAGAGAAGCAACCGTGTGCCCATAGCCTGTCACTTCGAGAGGGCTGGATTTCTGGTGCACAGGGTGCTGGGTGAATTCCCATGGGGAGGCCCCAGCGGGGGTCAATTGAACCTGTGGAATTAATGAGCCTGATATGAAACTGTTCATACTGCATTCCTAGCGCTGTAACATGACAAGAGCCAGACCTCCTAGGAATGCGGGGTTCCATCTCCCATTTGTACGATGCCAAGTGGCCAGGGCCAGTATGATTAGCCCGATTGCATGGCTCATAAGGTCGGCTGAAGCACGCAGATTTGCAACATTCACCCAGGCAACCCTGCTGGTCGTATTTCATTCGGGGTCACTCTCGCTTCCCACCAGGTTTGGGGCTGGGGATCTTAATATCTACACATGATTGGCTTAGATTTGTGCATGGTGAAGAAGCGTCATTTCCCAGGAAAGGTACTGAGCTCAGCACCCCCACCGTGGCTGCTCCCGTCCCCATGTTTGCCACATCTAGCTTGGAGAGGTGTTGTGCGCCCTTTTTAAGGGTCATTGCTTTCCATTTTTATCTCGGAGGACCAGACCAAAAATGCCTAGCTCATTGCCATCGATTCAGTGCTGACAGACTCATGGCGACCCGATAGGATGGCGAAGAGCTGCCTCTGCGGGTCCCCAGGATTGTGACTCTTTATGGGAGTTAGAAAGTACTTGGCAGTTCGCCGCCGACTGTGTAACCACACCACCACCAGGCCTCGCTGTTGGCATCCTTACTTTCAATGTTTTCAGCACATGAAACTGGGTAGGCGTCTCCATCGATGGTGGTCTGATATTTCTGGAGGTGCCTGTAGACTATTCAGCTCTTCTTGCTTCAAGAAGCGTTCTCTCTCTCTCTCTCTCTCTCTCTCTCTCTCTCTCTCTCAGAAATGGCATGTATGGTATTTATAGTGATAATCGGCAACCTGGGCTCCACCCTTTTTTCTTCCACTTAAAACCATTAGCCTATAATAATAAAGTTGACAAATTAGATGAACATTTTTTTGCTTTTGATGTTTTTATTTTCTATAGCTGAGAGAAAACTATTTGTAATTTTCTAAAATAAAGTTTCTCTAAGGCCCCTTTCCGTATCTCCACTGCATTGGTTTTAAATTGTTCGGTGAATGCCGTTGTGGACCGGGTGATGGGATGCAGGGCCGAGGACGAATCATGTCACACGAATGCTTTTCGCTAGACGTACTTTTACCTGAGCGATTGTGACCTCAACCGCTTCATGAACAGCCTTTCCTACGAAGTGTCGCACGGGTGAGTATTCCGAAGAGTAGGAGATAAAACTCTTGGCAAAGGGAAAGGTACAGCTGAGAGGAAGCGCTTTCTGGAACTGGGTGTGTCGGCGAGGGGTGGAACCTGTGGTGCTCAATGGCTTAGCGACTAGCCGGACCCCCACTCCATTCTCTGCCATCAAGTCGGCTCTGACTCATGGAGACCCTATGCCCAGCGCCATCCTTGCAATTGTTGTTATCTTGGACTCCACTCTGTGAATCCATCTCAGCAAGCTTTTCCTTTAAAAAAAATGTGTATGCCAACCTTTTGATCTGACATGCCGTCCTTTGTGGAGGGACTGGTTTCTCCTGATAGTATGGCCCAGTGTGCGTGGCTGAGGACGCCTCAGCCGTCTTGCTCCTGAGCAGTGTGCTAGTGCACTTCTTTCCAGGCGTGTGTGCTGTGGCAGTCGGGCGGTAGTCTCAGTCGTCTGCACTGGCACTGTCACTCAGACGCGCCGTTCTTCTGCGTCTTTCTTCAGTGCCCTGCGTAGGAGGCAGTAGAAGTATCGCCGACGGGGCATCCTCACTTGTCAACATTTGTGCTGGAGCTTCCTCAGCCAATAACTCAAGTCCTCCTGATTTTCAGCAAGCAAGGTTGTGTCGTCTGCAAAAATCAGGTTATTAACGTGCCTTCCTCCGATCCTGATGCCGAGTTCTACTTCGTCCACTTTCTTGCATTATTTGCTCAGCACACACATGCCATCGTATGGTGAAGGCTAAGCACGCAGTATTCCCTAGTTCGGGTCATGCGATTGCCTCTTGATCCATGTACAGGTTCCACATTTCTGAATTCCCAATTTCTCAATGCTATCCACAGTTTGTTAGGATCCACACAGTAAAATGCCTGTGCAGAGTCAAAAAATCATAAGCAAACACCTTTCTGGTACTCTGCTTTTGGCCAAGACTCATCTGAAGTCAGCAGTTATGTCTCTCATTCCACATCTTCTTCTGAATCCAGCTTGAATTCCTGGCAGCTTCCTGTCGATGTACCGCTGCAACTATTGTTGAATGATCGTCAGTGCAAATCTTACTTGAATGTGATATTAATGATGCTATTGGGTAATTTCCACATTCTGTTGGGTCACCTGTGATTGGAAGGAGGACAAATGTGAATCACTTCCCGTCAGTTGGCCAAGTAGCGGTCTTCCAAAGGTCTTAGCCAAAATAAGTGAGTGTTTCCTGTACTTCATCAG
>NW_022103915.1:74424419-74426684 GCF_000313985.2 Echinops telfairi | reverse complement strand
CTCCGGGGGGCACTCCTCATTTCCCTCTGCCACACACATGCGTGTGGCTATTGTTGTGCTGCTGTCTTACTAGCTGGAATGATTATGCCGTGCCTGAGTAATTACCCTTTACTGACTCGTCAGTCTGAAGTTTTCTGGTAGAAAGGTGATTGTAGTGTTTCCTTGCTCATTCCCACATGGAATTCCAGCTTATTTTTCTGAAAACAATAGCTTTGTTATGCTCAAAAATTCTATGTTTCCTGGAGATGACTTGGAATATTTAGATAAACGACTCAACACTTAGGTGTAATTAAAATAAATAAGTGAATAAATAACCGTAGTGTTCTACAGGCTCTCGCATTCCGCCACGTGTGTTCGTTCTTACTGCAGATGTTTGATTTGCAAGGAGGTCTTTCCAATCAGCAAAGTATTTAGAGCTAATCTAAATACAGGCTGATCACAACATTTCCAGCTCTGGCTCTCTGTCTCCAGGAGCCAGCCTTTTTCGTGATGACTTCCAGGACCTGTCGGGAAATGCTGCCAGTTAAGATTAGCATCAACTCAGGGAGCCAGGGGGAGTGAATTGTGGGACAAGAGAAAGAATCAGCAGGGCGAAGGAAGAACAGAGGAAGGGCAGGTGGAGGCAAGGAAAGAAGGTGAATAGAAAATAAGGGGACCAGTGAAGAAGGAAGAGAAGAAAAAGGTGGAAAACAAGCCAGGGTCTAGAAAGAAAGACAACCAGGATTCAGAAGAGGGAAGGCCCAGAGCGTGGGGCGAATGATCTAGAATCGAGGAATGGTAGAGGTCGGTGGCCAGCGCTGGGATCCTCACAGAGGTCCGTGGCTTGTTGTGAGGGGCTGCTAGTTGGTCCGGCCCAGCAGAAGGAGCACACCATATGCACATTGTTCATGTCTGATCCCACTATCGAAGCCGCTGTGTCAGGCTGTCTTGCTGAGGGTCTCCCTCTTTTTCGCTGACCCGCTTCTTGACCACGCATGATGCCCGTCCCCGGGAACCGCTCCCCCTAGAGGAGCCCTGGCGGTGTAGGATGTTACCTGTCGGGCCCCTCACTGGAAGGCCAGCTGTTGTGAACAGCTGGCCTCTGCAGGAGGATGAGGAGGCTTTCTGCCCCATAAAGGTTTACAGTGTGTGAAACCCCCAGAGACCGGGTCGCTGTGTGTTACAGTTGACTCCATGGCAGAGAGCTTGGGTTGTAGTTGGTCCCTCCCGATAACAGGCCCAAGGTACTTGAGACAAAGCCTCACCATTTTTGCTTCTAGAGAGGCTTCTAGCTGTACTTCTTCCGTGCTGTTACTTTGTCTTCCTAGTAGTCTGTGATATATTCAATATCTTTGTCAACATCAGAACTCGCATGCATCAGCTTTTACCTGATCATCCTGATGACATGATTGTGAGACAACTGGAAGCACAAGGACTCGAGCCGTGTGCGTCTGACTCCTCAAAATAACATCTGTGTTCTTTAACAGTTGGGTCTTGTAGGTCGATTTGCCCACTGCAGTGTGTTGTTTGATTTCTTGACAGCTGCTTTCATGAGCATCTCTGAGCAGGGATATCATCCTCAGGGCTTGGTGGGCCAGGATGTGTTCTACTCTCTCGTCCTCTCCCTTCATTTACTCCTGTGTGCTCTGATCAGACATGTCCCTCTCCCTGAGCTGTAGTTTCAGTGCAGTACAGGCATCTTTGTGGGTTCCCAACTCCTGGGGTTTCACAAGGTAAAATCTATTTTCATATTGATATTTTTATAATTATATTTGCCTCTCTTAATCTCATTCTCTCATGAGTGTACATGGGAGTTTTCTAGAGGTTACATGATATGTAATGTACAACAGAATGGATGCAAATGAAAGTAGATATGTGGTTCTAGCTGTATTCTATCATGTCAGACATTAGCACGATTTTTATAAATGCAACGATGTCACCTTTTAACTCTTATTTTGAAAACATCGTTATTTTTCTGATGTATTTAAGTTAGCATGTAATAGATTATTATTGCTACTCTTAATAATCCTGTGTAATTTTCTAAGATCATAAATACCAGGGGAAAGAAACAAACAAGCTCACTGCCATGGAGCCATTCCAACTCACAGCGACCCTATAGGACGGAGTAGAAGTGCCTCTTCGAAGTTCCTAGACTGTTATTTCAATGGGAGCAGAAAGCCTCAGAGAACCTGGCTGGTTCAAACAGCTAACTGTAGGAGTGAGCAGTCTCACTCATCACCTACCATGTCACCAGGGTTCGTAAGATTATGACCATATACAGATATA
>NW_022103915.1:74420602-74423594 GCF_000313985.2 Echinops telfairi | reverse complement strand
GGGGAGGGGAGGGCTCAAGTAGAAAATGTTTTTGAAATGTTGATGGCAACCTATGTACAAGTGTGCTTAATACAATTGAATGATGGATTGTTATAAGATTTGTAAGAGCCTCCTCAGTAAAATGAGTAAATATAATAAAAAAGAAACTTCAAAAAATCAAATCCCTGCTTTATACTTTGACATATTTCTCATTCAATGCTTACATAAACCTAAGAGCCACATGATTCTGCCCATTGTACAGATGAAGAAATTGAGGCGCAGAAACACTAGGTAGCGTATTCAGTTTATGATTCTAGCGAGTAGCTCCTTTAAAAATTGGTTGAAGCATTTTGTGGATTAGAAATTACTTGTACAGTGAGTTTTACTTGCTAACCACAGTCATTTCTTTTTGGACATTCAGCCTCATCACACGTCTTTCAGAGAGTAATTAATGTGAACTTAGGCAGGTTTACCTCTGTGCCAAGACGATATGGCTGGGAAGAAGTGATGCTTCTCCTTCGCCCAGGTCAGCGACGTGCCTGCCGGCGGCCTGTGGCAGAGGCAGTGTGGGGCAGTGGGAAGAACAGCTTTTGGAGAGAAGGCCAAACCAAAGTCACTCATCAATTCTGACTCAGTGACCCTATAGGACAGGGTAAATCAAACTGCCCCCGTGGATTTCTGAGACTAGCTCCTTGTGACCAATAGAAAGCCTCCTCTTTCTCCTGCAGAGCGTCTGGTGGTTTTGAACTTCTGACTTTCTGGTTAGCAGCCCAACGCCCCAAATCCCAACTCTGCCCCTGGACAAGTCAGACCCTCCATTTCCTCATCTGTAAAACGACCCAAATCAGCATGAATTCACTGACGTATGACAAGCAGCCAGGCTGGGGAAGTGTTTTGTCTGCCAAGGGCCACTGGGCTATTCATAACATCATTTGTGGGCCATGCAAAAGGATCTACTTAAAAATTAACCTGCTGCAGGAGCCCCCGGTAGTGCTTACACATTGGGCTGCTAACTGGCAAGGTCAGTTATGAAAGAAAGAGGAAGCGTTCTACTCAATAAGGGTTTATCGCCGGGGCAGTTCTGCCATGTCTTATAGCGTCTCCGTGAGTCGGCACCAACTCCTTGGTAGTGATTTTGGTTTTGATTTTGGGTATGTTTGTTCAAACCGTGAACGCACTGTGATGCGGTGGCTGGGCCGGCTTTTCTTTGGTGAGGGGTGTGGTGCCGGCCATATGGGGCCTGAGGGTGGCTTTCCCGACTCCTGCTGCACAGCACCCACTGCCTCCCCACGTGCCCCCTTTCTCTTAGAGGAATCACTTTCATTTTTGTCTACAAGTGGTGCATCTTTTTTTCCTCTTAATTTAATCATTTCATTTGGTGTTCGTGCAACTCTTATCAACAATGTATCCATCCATCCATTGTGTCAAGCACATCTGTACATTTGTTGCCCTCATCATTCTCAAAACATTTGCTTTCTACTTGAGCCCTTGGTATCAGCTCCTCATTTTTCCCCTCCCTCCCTGCTCTCCCTCCCTCGTGAACCCTTGATAATTTATAAATTATTATTATTTTGTCGCAGCTTAGGAAAATGTTACCCCCATGATTTTGACTCCATTAAATGGCTAGATCTGGGTCCCTACCCTGTCACTGTCTCCTGGCCCTAAGTCTGGAGCAAGAGAAGTTCTCCCCGGGAGCCCAGTGATTCGCCACCACCTTGCCAGAGGGCAGCAATGAGCCACGCACCGTTGACATTTAACAGGAAGAGACCTGTGGCCGGCGAGAACTAGGTGGAGAAGGACAGTAATCGTGAGTGTTCTTCACTTGTCATGGGCCAGGAGCTGTTTGCAAACAGCTGCACGCCGGGCACGCCCTGTGGATTATCATCTCATGTGTGTGCAGCCCGCCGGGCACGCTGGCAAATGATTGGTTCCCAAACCAGTAAGTGTACATCTGCCTGCTCAGAGTCATCTCTCTTCTCGGTGCTCCCTTGTATTTAAAAGAGATGGATGCTTTTCAAAGTTTAAAAGTAAGTTTTTGGAAGAAGCCTTTTGTGCCAAGAAGCATGAAGGCTGCTCACAGAGTTGGGGGCTGTGGGGCAGGCAGACCACCGTGTGCTGTCCCCCAGTTTGATACCCGGCATTTCTTCTGGGGACTGCATCCTGACTCTGTTCCTTTCTAGGGTTTACTGATGCTCAGAGCCTGTATCGTGTGTGTGTGTGTGTGTGTGTGTGGTGGTGAGGTGGGGTGAAGAAATCCACCCAGGAGGACATTAAGCTGTGACAGGGCTGGGCAGGGGGCAGGCCTGTGGCCGTGGTCTGTGGTCACCGTGAATGCGCCCGGGGACCTGGCAGGAAGACAGAGAGACACAATGGAAGGAGGGGGAGAAGGAGGGGAGGCTGGGAAGGAGAGTCAGGAAGACAGTAGAGTGACTGCATTGCTGCACTTGGAGCCGACCGGCGAAGGCTTGGCCGTGGCCTCGGGAGGGTTTGTGGCTGCGCCGGGAGCAGTGAGTTGAGTGAGCATCCAACATGCAGCTTGGGGAGACAATGGCAGCACCGGGCCGTGGCCTGAACAAGACCGGGGCTTTATGGTCATCTATGACTTTTCTGTTAAGTAAATGTGAGCTTCGCATATTAAAGAAGCACACAGATATGTCAAATGCACATGTTATGAACAACATCCAGGCTTTCATAACACGGCGGGAACGAATGGGGAGTGTAACAGTTACTCACTTATCATCAAATACTGTGTCATGATTACACTGCATGAACGGCGTAGGCTAGGGCTTTGCTGCTGCTGGTGGAGGCCGTGGGATGAGCTCCGACGCACGGTGACCTGATGCACGACGGATCGAGACCCGCCCGGTTCTGGGCCATTGAGTTAGTTAATTGTGCCAACCTGGCCGATAATCACATGTGGGGCTAATTGAAAGGTGGAGGGATAAATGGGTGGTGAGCCTCGCCTTTCTAGTTTTTGGGTCTCTTGCTTTGTGATGGTCGCACCAGGGTGCAG
>NW_022103915.1:74403867-74419527 GCF_000313985.2 Echinops telfairi | reverse complement strand
GGCGCCGACTTAGCCTTTCTAGGAGGGTGCCCGATGCTATGGGGACAGTGCCCGGGACACAATCCACTGTCCACAGGACGTGGGTGGAAATGCAGATCCAGGGGCCGAGAGCAGTGGGGAAATGGTAGGTGACAAAGGTCCCAAGGACCCCATCTCCCTTGTCTTCAGGATTCTGGCCACACATGGAAGGAGGTGAAAGGTTCACATTTCCCTCGGTTAGGAGGGCTGCTCCATTTTTATTAGGAGTTAAAAACACAGGGGTTCCTCAGGTTTCCATCGTGAAGGATGACACCCCCCCCACACACACACACACACATACACACACATGCACTTTGAGCCCTGGCAAGGGAAGAGTTGGGAAATATGTAAAAGGGAAAGCTGGTGAGGGTGGGAGAGACTCAGAGGACACCCACAGCAAGAGCCGCCTCGGTCCCCTGGACATCAGACAGTCCTGGGCATGCTGACCGGCGGGGTCACGTGGAGAGAGCTTCACTTGCATCTCATGGGATTTGCTGAATCTGCATCTCAGGGGTGTCCGCTCACTGCGTGTAATCATGGTTCTGGTAGGAAATCTGAAGCATTGTCCAGTCCTCTTTGGCTAAAACTAACCTTTCACAATGAGTTACTGATTTTCACACACACACACACACACACACACACACACACGATTTGCTTGACTTTTGGGGTAGAGAAGTTAACTTATGAGTTATTTTTCTAATAGCTTATTTTCATCTGTCATGTTTTAGGTTGAACCAGTTGCGTTCTGGCTGTTTCCTCTGTCTATTCAGATAGACCAACCCCAGGCACGTTACACAGTACATACCATGCTGATTGTGCAGTTGGGTGGGCTCTGACTGAGGGGCCTTCTGTGATGGAGACAAGCCAGCCCACACCGCTCCCTAGCCTGGGCCCTAGGCTGCATGGGCACAGAGCATCAGGGTTGTCTCTCTTGCTGAGCAACTAGTGGGTTTAAAGTGCCAACCTTTTGGCTAGATGCCATCAGGGCCCCTATAGATGCTATCACACAGGATGGTTTCTCTCAACTATCAATGAAAAGACTGCTTTTTTAATAAAGTTCCGCAGATCATAGACATACTTTTCTATGTGTCCATTTGGTCATCAGAAGGACTCTCCTATTCCACCGGTGGTAACTCTCTCCGAGCCCTGAGAATTAAGACTTGAATTGTAACAGGACTCTGTCCTCATTTTTGCTCAAAACATTACTTTACACATCTACAAGGGTTCATGGTAAACACCGAGAGAGACATGAGTTCTCGAGGTTCTCTGAGTCCCAGGAAACATGGAGGTTTGGTGGATGAAGTTTTGAGCAAGTGAAAGGCTCCGTGTTAAACATGGACTTGAATGTGGGTCACTTCTTTTGAAAATTCAAGAGTTTGGGAGGACGTGGGAAGCAAAGCACCTCAGATGTATGGACTGTCAGTAAGGAAAGGAGACAGTGCAGACCAGTGGATACTGTCTGTGTATGTTTAGAAGGCCACAAGGAACTCGTTTGCCCGAGTGCTGAACACACAATGCTAAGGAAAAAAAAATAGGGAAATAGATGTTTTGGGTGGTTTATCAGAAAGTGCATTTGATAAGGGAAATCCCTGAAAGCGTCCCCATCGGACGCCTTTTCACCTCACCTAGACGTGGACCGGTTGGTGGCCAAAGGACTTGTCAGTGATGTCATTAGCTTACAGATGGAGCCTAGGACTTGAGGCATTTGATATTCAACCGATTATAATTGCATAAGCCTGAGTTTCAGATATAACAAACAAAGAAAGAAAACAAAATAAGAAACAGTTATCATCACCTCAGTTTTGACTCCAGGCAACCCCCGGAGGTATCCGAGTAAAACTATGTTTCCCGGAGCCTTCCAACGGCTGATTGAAAAAGTAAACCGAGCCAGGAGCCCTTTCTTCCACGGCCCCACCGGGTAAACTCAGACCTCAGACTGGGCACTACCCAGCCGCTGCCTCTCAGGGAATCCCAGCCAGTGCCCGGCACCTGCCCCGGGGTCCCTGTGTGCCCTTGCTACTTTCAGGGAAGCTTCCAGACGCAGACCGTCTCGGGGGGGCGGGCATGGTGACGTGCTTCTGGAAACCAGCCCCTGAAGACCCTGACACAGCCGCTCAGGGCGACAGTTAGGCGTGGTCCCCTTGTGCGTGAGGCTGCAGTGACCTGGGTGCCAACTACTCAGTGGCAGTTGACCACAGCCACCGGCCCTAGGGACGATGTCACTCAGATGCACTTTGCGCTGACTTTACCGGAAGGACCTGAGCAAGCAGATTTCAAAAAGGCTCTTCACTGTCGTTTTTGGGTTTTTTTGCTCTGCATCTTGACAGCTAGCTGTGATGCATCGTGGGCGTGATGGCGAAAGCTTGTGGTCTGACACCATGACAGGCCACTGTGTGGGGCTGCGGTGCTCCCGCCTGGGCCGTGGCCTCTCTACATCCCTGGCCTGCGTACCAGCTTCCTGTGGGGGCGGCTTTCTGGCACCTGTCTGTCTCCCATTCACTTTACCAACCTCCACAATCCCATTTTCGGACAATTATTTTGAGGCAAGCCGATCGCTCTGCATTAAGAGGGTTATGAATTTTAAACTACTACCTAGGAGGAAACTTAATAGCAAAATCTACCTCCTGAGAGGCGTGATAAAGAAAATGATTTTTCACCTATTCTCACTTCAGCCTCAGAACATCCCCAGTTAAGAATTAAGCAATATTAATTTAAACGAGGCAGAATGCAAATCTGAAGAATGGGTTAATTTATTTTATTTTATTTGGTGGGGTGGGGGGAGGAACGAGGAGCTGATACCAAGGGCTCAAGTAGAAATAAAATGTTTTGAAAATGATGATGGCAAAAAATATGCAAATGTGATTGACACAATGGATGTATGTATGGATTGTGATAAGAGCTATAAGAGCCCCCGATAAAATTATTTTTTTTAAATGGGTTAATTTAAATAGCCTCTCACTCTCCCTGAAAACAAATGTGGAAGCATGCCATTGCTCCTTATGGCCTCCAGGTGGTGGTGTTTACCCAGACATGGAAAGCAGGAGCCCAGCCCAGCTCCTTCCTTGAGGTGTACCTCTGGACTTCGCCCAACCAACCCTCCCACCCGCCCCCCAGCACCCCCCTGGAGTCTTTTCAGTTTCTACAGATGTGTTCTTTTAAATGGTCAATAAAGTCTTATAACCTCTGGTTGAAAAATTGCAAGGTTATTATGATGTGTGCCTCTTAGCTAAGAATCTTTCTTTATGTGCCGGACATACCTTCAGTGTGATCATTGCCCGCGCCTCCTTGACCCTTACCGGCTACTTAGCACTCAGGCTCAAGCACACGCAGTCGGGCTGTCAGTAGCCCTGCCCAGGTCTCTCTAAAACAGCCGTGTGACTTAAAAATAGATGTCTAGTTCAGCTAACGCAGCTCAGCTCCGCGGGATTTGAAAGAAAGCAAGAAGAAAGTCTGTCTTTCTCTGAGCGCTTCTGCCCCCGACCACTGAGTGTTCCCAGCAGGCCTGACCTGGTTTATGGGCAAGGGGGCGCCTGCCAGATACCAGCAGTGTTTTGAGGTCACCTTTACAATGACACCTGAAATCCAATCCAGATTCCTCAGAAACGTGTTGCTGGGGGCAAGGGGCAAGATAAGCAGGCATCATAAGCAATTCCTTTCCATTTAGGATAGCTTTCTAGGCAAAGGTGGAGCCACGGAGGGAGTGCAGTGGTACCAATTTCTCCTCCAGTGTAAAGCTGGGATTTTCAGTACTGGCTGTTAAAGCGTAACACACTAACATTTCTTTCTTGCCTTTTGTCACCCCCGCCCCCCACCTTCTTCTCTCACCAGGGGTTCGTGAACAAGCTGGCCGAGTTCATTCACTGGTTACAGGAAGCCATGGAGAGCACGGAGAACTGGGCGCCGCCCCGAGCAGAGACGGCCGGCCTGAAGCTGTACCTGGAGACCCACTTGGTAGGCAAGCTGGACTGGCTCTTGCCATCAGTAAGGGAAGGGTTTTGTTTATGGAGGATATGCATTTTATCTCTCAGAGGTCACCATGTGTTAATGAACCTAAGCTTTCATGGGATAAGTTGCTGAAGCTTAACTTTTATAGGCATTTCAATTAATACTATGACAGCCTAATCCTCTGTGTTGCCAACTATTTTTAAAGTCTCTCTCTCTCTCTCTCTCTTTTCGCCCCTAGAAAGGTAAGTACTTTTAAAAATACGGCCCAGGAAATTTCCCTGGAACCTTACTCTCCGAGGCAGTGATGGAAGGGTTTCGGCTTTCTTAAAATGAATAAATAAATAGAAGACATAATTTTTGATGACCGTTCTAAGCTTTTTAGAATTCTTGTAAAATTAATGAAGCCCTCATTATCAAGAGGGTCTGCTTTATCTGTTCCACACTGGGTTATTTTAATAAAATATTTAAAATGATGATCTCCATCATTTTTGCTGGTATGTGGGCTTTCCAGCATCTCATTACTATAGCTGTCACTGCCCTCGCCCCTGCGCACGGGGAAGACCATGGTGGGGAGTGGAAAACACTTGGATGAATATGCTTCTGAATACGTTAGAGGCAAGAATGATAGACTGGGGGGCGTTTGATGAACCTCCTGAGGTTTTCACTGAACGCTTCAAATGGCCGCCATCAATTATGAAGGGGTGGAAACCGAGTAGTGGAGTGTGGGAAAGCATGATGGGAAAGCACGTTGTCACAGGAAATGAAAATTCAAGCTTTAAGAGCCTCATCTTCATTCCTTTCACTGATAGCGTAAAATTGACGAAGGCAATGAACACGAGTCCTTGGGTACCCAACTGTGGGGTTGATTTCCTGTCCCTCTCACACACGCAGAACGTGGACGGAGTGAACAATCTGTGGGTGTCCTGCATAGACTGAGCTCACAGGGATCCAGACCTGCTTTGTTTCGGGGGTGTGTGTGTGATGTTAAATATGAGGCAGAGAGAGAGAGAGAATATGGAGGCTTTGGTTTTTCCATTATGTCTCATCCTGCGAGAACAGTCTGGCAAGCCTATTGCTCTGTGCTCCCTGCCTGGCGGATACTGCAGACCGAGGGAGCTGGCTGCCACGAGAAGAGTTGTATTGGTTCCTTTTTTAGAGACCTGAGTTGATGAACTATAAAAATGCCAGTGACCCCAACCACCCCTCGTGTACAAGGGTTTTTAAATACTGCCCTTAGTACTCAATTCTCTAAGTAGAGTCTCATTTTTTTTAAGAAAAGAGGGCATTTCATAATAGCAAGACAAAGATATTCAGTGCTTTATAATGTAAATTGTATTAATTAGAATGTCAACTTTTCACTGGCATTGTTCTGACAGAAATTCTAATCTGTATTTAAACAGGAGTAGATGAACTTTATTTCACATGAAGCGCACTGCCCTCCTTTCTCTTGATTTAATATTTTATGGAAAACACATTTTGTTTTTGAGGTCTCAGAGGGAGTGGGGACTGGGGGGCAATAAGGAATCCTTTAACCCTAAGCTATTTTTTTGAAATCCAGCCTAGGAAAGTATGCCTCTTAGGAGAGTGAGTGATGCACCTCTTTGTCACCAAATTGCCCTCTGATTTTCACACTCCTGTGTGAGCATTCGGTGGCAGACCTCCCTGTCTGGCCTCTGTCTTTTTCAAGCCCCACACTGTCACCTTCACCCGGGAGCTTCTGCCGGAAGGAGATGGTCCGGGTCTGCACAGCCCACTGTGGAAACCGCTGCCCACTTGCACCTATTGAGTGCTTGAAAGATGATTAGTGCAATTGAGGAATGTATTACCATTCATTGAATTTAAGTTAATTTATATTTGCATTTAAATACACTATTGGACAGCAGAGTTATAGCTTTGAAAATTGAGAATTCTATCCCACCACAAACAAACCCCCCCCACCCTAAAAAAAAACAAACCACTGCAATTTGGTTGATTCTGACTCACAGTGACACTGTATGAGACAGTGGAACTGTCCCACAGGGTTTTCAAGGCTGTACATCTTTATCCACACAGTTTCTCCTGTGGAATGGATGGTGGGTTCAAACCACTGACCTTTCGGCTAGCAGCCAAGCACTTTCATGACTGTTTCCCCAGGGGTTCCTGGAGGGGATCAGGCCATGCAGCAGGCATCCTACCTGCCTTGCCCTGTGAAAATCACTGGGGCAGAACGAGGGCAGGGTCAAAATCAGCAAGAAAGGGGCTTCAGGTGTGTGTCTTTTGAAAAACAACCTTGTGTCTGCCTAATGAATCCCTTCTGGGATGAGCTTTCTCTAACATTATGTCTGATGATATTACACGGAATAAAGATAGCATAGGAACATCTTCTTTATTTCTGCCTTCGAAATCGTGACTGAATAGAATCTCCAGGCTCACCCACCCGAGGTTAGACCACAGTCTCCAGGTTGACTTCTGGAATTTGGTAATGCAGAACCATTGCTAAAGACCTGGGACGCACGGAGGGATTGCTACTGCAGGTAGACTCTCAAACGCAGTCAGCGAGGCAGCTCTGACAAGTGGCTTCAGGATAATTAAGAGTTCTTGTTCGGGGAGGGAGGGGAAAAATGAGGACCTAATGTCGGGGGTTTAAATGAAGAGAAAATGTTTTGAGAAACGATGTACAAATGCGCTTTACACAATTGATGGGTGTATGGATTGGGCTAACAGTTGTATGAGCCCCTAATAAAATGTTAAAAAAGAAAAAAAAAAAAGAGTTCTTGTTATGCTCGTAAAGGAGCCCTGGGGGGCGCTATTGAGTAATGCTTGGCCTGCTAACCTCAAGGTTGACTGTTCAAATTGGAGGCTTTCTGTCCTAATGAAGATTTACACCCTTGAAAAGCCTACCCACGGTTGGACTGCTATGAGTCAGAATCAACTCATTGGCAGGGCCTGGGTGATGCTCTTAGATTGCAATGTCTGTCTGTCATGTACGAGCAGCCCCTTGCTCAAATACCTTCTGAGCACGTTCTGATGCTTCCTGTCCAAGTTTGTGTTTACCAGGCTCTCCTGATCAATCTGATCATTTCCATTCTTCATCAGGGTGCCTTAAAGAACACGTACATGCAAGCTGAGAGAGGCAGACTCCTTGTTCGCTGAGCATAAATCGTCACCGCTCCTGTGTGAGTGAGCTAGTGGCATTTGCAAAATTAGCCAATATGTTGAGCTGGCTGGATGAGTTTCTTTAAACGTCGTTGTGGGTTCCATAAATTTAACATTAAATCAACAGATGCACAAGCTCCCGGGGTCAGAGTTTCTGCCAATTTAATAATGTGCTCGAGTACTTGGCACCCTTCAGAATTTATTGTACAGAAAAACAAATAGAAACACAATCGCAAAAGTTGTACATTTATATTTTGATACTTAATTCAATTATTTTCCATGATGGTAACCAAGGGTTTTCACCAACACGAATCAATTAAAGCTTCACAATACTTTTATGAGCGATATGAAGGAGCTTTATTTTAACTGCAAGAAACACTGTGAAATTGCAATGATACATCAATGATTTTCCATGATAATTAATCATCTGCTTGCAACCTGGCTGCTCCTTTCAAAAATACAATTCCGATCTTCTTAGAAAATGACATTTTCAGGAAAATGTCATTCAGGAAAGGTATTTTGCACGTAGTGAACATATCGAACATTCCTTTTCTTTGAAAACCACTTTCAAAGCAGCATGGAATGAAAGTTCTGACACCTCTCTCACTTCTGTCCTCTCCCTGCTAATTTTTTTTTACATCCTTGTCAAGATAGGGTCGATAGGAGCACAATACATTGTACATGTTCCGATGGGAAATGTTGATGTTTTCGTAAACGTTTCTACCTATTAGGCCATCATCACAATGAAGATACTGAATCTATCTTTCAGGTCCCAAAGTTTCCTCACGACACTCTGAAATCTCTCTCCCCCGCTTTATTAATTGACTTAGATTTGCAATCAGAGTAATGGTGCTCACCCTTTCACAACACACATCAGGTTCGCGTCACGATGAGTTTGCACTTTCTAGAATTGTATATAAATGGAGGCATAATATGCACTCTTTTAAAAAATCTGGTGCCTCTCCCCGCCCTACAAAGCATGGTTATTTTGAAAGGCATTGTGCATTGCGTGTATGAATTTCTCAGTGCTCTTTAGTGCTGAGTGCTATTATATGGCTATCCCATGTTTGTTTACTCAAAAAGTAACATAACAGACCAACCACATCCTCTCCCAGAAATTCCATTACCTTGTCGTTTGCTCTTGCAAAGATACTACCACTCTGCCAAATCACTGTCCTGCATTCCTTCCTCAAGTGAGCACCATATCATACGCAGTCCTTCACAGGGAAAGAAACCGGAAGTCTGTCTGTCGTTTTTGAGGGTCGCCAGTCTGGTATCAGTAGGAGAAAGCGAAGTCAAACAGATACCAGCAGCCATGCAGGAATCGAAAAGAGAACCAAGTACAAGGCCCAGGGGCTTACATTTGGGAAATAAATTTGCATGAGCAGCACCCTTTCTTGGTCAAACATCAGCTAACCACACAGAAACAGCCTCGGAAACACATAATTCCGTTTGAAAAAATGAGACCACCTGGGGGAAGAGGGTGGCTGAATCCAAGGCCGTAGGGAGCGAGCACTTCCAGGTGGTAGGAATACAGGAGAAACGAGCTTGATCCTTTCCTTCCAGGGCTGGCAATCTAAGAGTGGTGGTGGTCATTATTTGCAGTCCTCTGCAGACCAGGGAATCAGTCCATTTCCATAAAGATTGACAGCCCTGGGAACCCCACAGGACTGTTCTGGTCTGACCTATAGGGTTGCTGTGACGCAGGATGAGTGGCAGTGAGTTGCCTGTTGGTTTGGTCCAGACCCACAGGAGTCCAGGTGTGGTGTAGTCGGCGTTCTCAGCTGATGATTGAAAAGCTGCAGGTTCAAGTCTACCCAGAGGGGGGTCATGAGAGAGACAGAAGTTAGTGTAGTACCATTTTGATCTGTAAACATTGAAGAGTCAGTGAAGTGCTCTTAAGGGTACATAGAAGAGTTTTATATGTTCTTCCTGGACGGAGGGGAGGGTTCGATCTCAAAGGCTGTATATGATTTTGTTGTACAGAGAGATGTGCAAGAGGGGTGGATGAGTCTTGTGGATAGAAGAAGTAGAGAGATGTGACGCACAACCTGGTACAGCTCGGACCAGGTGGTGACCTTGCGGATGAGGGCCTTCTGGCAAAGAGCATTGAATGGCTTCCCAAGAGAACGAACTTTTCTCTGGGCTCAGTGGAATGTCGTTGGAGGTTTGCCTGTATCTGAGAAAGGGAGAGTGATATGAATCCACCATAAATCCCATGAGGGTTCTGAGCGCAGGCTCTGCCTGGCATATCGCGGGAGTTCAGTGAATGGTTTGAGATGACCTGGTCAGATCTGGGGCTTAGATGGGAGAATAACTTTGTGTATACTGGAAAATGGATATGACTATTGTGTATGAAGGATACGCTGGTCCAGGCAAGCTGTTATCATTAATATTTTTATGTGCTATTTGACTAACCTGTATACGGATATGACCCCCAACATCAATGGTAAATAAAAGAAAAGAGTGAACTGGTAGGAAAAATATTAATAAATCGGCTTCCTGGGCCTTTCCAATTACCAGTCCTTCTCCCTGTAAGCAACCACTGTCCCTGGTTTCTTGCCCGCTATATGATACGTATTTAGAAACAAAAAAATATGCACATATGCACTTAACTTTGTTCTCTAAGTTTATAATAGCAGCCGTGCCAATGGGAGCTGATAGCCACACTGATCTGGTTTAGGAACACGCTCTAGTGTATGTCACCAGTCCTTTAGGGATGGAAGTTTCGGCAGATCACAGTCCTTCACTCACAGCGCTTCAGTGGCTGTTTTTGAGTAGTCAGACTCTTGACCGTGTAACTAGATACTGAGAATAAATGTCCGGCATGTGAATTTTATGTCGGAGGTATCTTTTTTTCCCTTTCGGCTTCATCCAAGTTAATATGTCTACCCTCTAGTTAGTGATTTACCCTCCCTTTAAAATTTTGGTGTGTTGCCAAATTGCCCTGGATAGATGATACCAGTTCATACCCTCACCCTACCACCAGCAACGCATGGTGCCCACCTGTCTCTGCACACCCTTGCCAGCAGAGAATTCGCCTTTCAGTTGAGTTGTGTCCCACTGTCATTCCAAACTCCCTTTCCCGATAGTTCAGTCTGTCCCCTTGTGTTTCAGTGGCGTTGGGTCCTTTCCATTTGTTGAGGAGGGCCATTTTTATTTGGACATTGAGAACCGTCTGTTCATGCTCTTAGCCCCTTTTACAAAGTACATCACCAGTCACTAGTGATTTGCAGCAGCTTTTTTACATACTAAGAAACTCCATTCCTTTCCTGTGATAGGAACAGAAAACATTTAAATCGAAACTGTTTCAGGAGAGTGGGGGTTCTGACCCACAAGAACAACCATTTGAGGAATCCAGAGTTTGGCAGAACTTGAAAGGCTCGCTGAAAAGCGCCTAACCGTTCTCCTGCCCCCTGGAGAAAGGCACGTTCGGGGCCCAGTGCTGGAAGGACCAGTGTGTTCTAAGGAATGTTCTTACTCAGCTGGAGTTCAGTGAGGTGGGGCTTGCATAAGAAAAAGAAGAGTGGATGGATAGATTGGGGAAGGAGAGAATCTACTAGGGAGACGTATCAACAGTTTGCTTTTGTCTCGTTAGGAGCTCTGGGATGCAAGGTGGCTTCATCTGTCATGGGCTTCTGGAGCCACGAAGGTTGTTGAAGAGAAGCACAGGGGGCCTCGTTCCTCCACAGCTCAGGGAGTCCTGGGCAGGCTTTAAAGGGAGAGGAGGGGATGAAAATTGATGAAGGCCTTGCTGTCTGTGTGGTGGTGGTGAGGCTCCAGGGCCACTCTAGGTCTGTGTAAAACTAGGTGCAAGTGAAAGCGACAAGATGTGTTGATGTGGGAGAGAGGGGAAAGATGCCACAGAGCAGGGACCCTGGAGGGCGAGTGCCAAATGTGGAGAAAGCTCTGTCTTCCCTTCAACTACTGTAACAAACTTCAGTTAGAAATATTAAATTTTACTCCATGGAAAATAGACTGTATAAGAGAAAATGAAATTCAAAGTCATAAGCCTTGCCCGCCCTCTTTGGATCTTTTAAAAATCCAAATAGTTATACATTTTGAGAACTTTTTATTCATGTTGTGCATATTATTCAACACTTTGTATCTAAACATAACTCAACATCCATCATTACATGGAGATCTACTGGACACATAATATTTTATTCGGGATAAAGATGAGGGTTTCCACTCTTACCAAAGAGTTGCAGTCTCAGAAACCCATAGGGTCAGTTCTACCCTGTCCTGTAGGACAGTCCTGAGTCAGAATCGATTGGAAGGCAGTGAGTTTGGTGAGGGTTTTTTGGGTTATTTTTTTTGCATGTGCGAATAGAAGCATTGTCTAGAATAAAGCAGCCTCTCTTTTTGTGGGGCCCAGAGTGGCTGCTGGAAGGGACACTCATAGGTCTAGGAGGAGGCTGTGCTGCAGTTAGGCCCTGCCAAGCACGCCCCCACTTATAGAGACACCTTCTGTGCTAACACCGTGTGAAACGCTGCCCGTTCAGGCACCATCCTCACAGTCTTTGCTGTGGTTGACAAGCTCATTATTGCAGCCACTGTGTCCTTTCAGAGAGGACAGTGGGGGTAGAAGGGCACCATCGAGGTCTTCTGGTCTCAGGATAGTGGAGGTTAGGTTTCACCTGGTCCCTCAGTCCTTTGGATGAATTTTTTATGTATCTTTAGCTTTCTCCATTCTTCTTTTCTCTGGACAGGGAGAGACCAGTCGTTGAACCTTAGGTGGCTGCTGACAAGCTTTTCAGAATTTCCACCAAAGTTGGGTTAAGAATATGATCCTCATGGACTGTGTGATATCATTTGACCTTGGTGTCCCCGGGGACTGTAGCCTTGAGCCTCCCAAGTCTAGGGATTCCTTCTCTCAAGATGTTTGATTATGGATAAGAAGTTTTCATAATCTCGTCCCCTGTGTGCTCAGTGGGATCCATGGATATATACAGCATGTATGAATATCTAAGTAGAAATTTCCTCTATCAAACTTGTTGGTGGATGTCGTACCACTCACCTTCGCCCCTTTGTTCATTCTCTCTAGGTGTCCACTCATCGGTTATTATTACTGTTGCTGCCGCCCTGGGTATGTGACAGTATTTACTTTGTTCCCTCTCACTCCCAGGCTCCCCCTTCACCCGAATTCATTTGTGCCGCCCCCTGGTGGTGTACTGCCACCCCTTCACCGGAAGTAAAGTGGGCCCCTCTAGCTAGTGCTTTGCCCTTCTTTCCCTCTCGCTGCCCATAACCAGAAGGTTTATTTCTGTGTGTAAACAGTTTCTTGACATTTTACAGTAGTGGTTTCATACAGTGGTTGTCCTTTTGAGGTAGACTAGTTACACTCAGCATAATGCCTTCTAGTCCGTCCATGTCACGAGGTGTTCAGCAGGTTCTTCGTTATTCTTTGACGTTGCATAGCAGTACTCTGGCGGGTGTACCGTAGTTTGCTTACGCATTCACCCGAAGGTGAGCGCTTAGGTTGTTCCCATCTTTTTGTCATGTGAGTACTGCAATGAACATGTCAGTGCCATCGAGTAGGCTTTAACCCATAGCAAACCGTGCACAACAGAATGAAATGGTGCCCGTCTTGCGCCAGCCTCACAGCGGTTCCTATGCTGAGCCCATTGCTGCAGCCACTGTGTGGATCCATATCGTTGTGGGGGCTCCCTCTTTTCCGCCGCCCCTCCACTTTACCATGCTTGATGTCCTTCTCCTGACATATGTCCAAAGTACGTACGATGAAGCCTTGCCATCCTTGCCTATAAGGAGCCCTCTGGCCTTATTTCCTCCAAGACAGATCAGTTTGTCCTCTGAGCAGCCCAGGGGACTTTCAATATTCTTCTCCAGCACCGAGTTCAGAGGCAGCAGTGAGCATTGAGCTGCATCTATTGGCTTGTGCCATGGCTCTTACAAAGGGGCTTCAAAAAGCTTGTGGGGAAATCCCATTAGCTTTTAATCCGATATGCCCACAAACATTTTGAAACACTCTCAGGTAAGGAGTAGTGGGATTGCTAGATCACATGACAGTTCTAGTTCCAACTTTTTCCAGGAAGTACCACACCATTTTCCACAGTGATGATCCATCTCCACCACTGGAGCTTGCTCTGACCAGTAAGCCTGGTCTCTTTTCAGATGTAGAGTTTTGTTTTGTATTTTTCTCCCACTCTAACAAGGGGCTTCTAGTGTGATCCCTTCCAGAGCAATTGGTAGTGGTCGCTGGGCACCATCTAGTTCTTCTAGTCCTAAGGTCATGGAGACTGGTGCGTGTTTGTTCCCTTAGTCCATGGGACTAATTATTTCCACGAGTCTGTGATTCTCATCAGTCTTCTTTCCTTTGACAGAAAGAGCTCAATATGACATCTTAGCAGGCCCCTTTTAAGTGTTTAAAGATCCCAAGCACTACTGACCCAAACAGAATGTAGAACGTTGTAGTTTGGGGCTGGTTTATGCTGATTCACATGGTGTCCTGAGGTAGTGCTCTCCTGGACTTACTTGTTCATTTTAGGATCGGTTCCTGTAGATTGTCACCACAGGTGACCCCTCCAAAAACAAACAAACAAGCAAAGCCCAGATTCACTGCCATGGAGTAGTCCGACTCATGGCGATGCTATAGGAGAGATTAGAACAACCCCTTTGGGTTTTTGAGGCTTTAAATCTTTATATGAATAGACAGCCTTATTTTTTTCATGCAGAGCAGCTGGTGGATTCGAACCTCTGCCTTTGTGGTTAGCAACTCAATGCATAATCCACTATGCTACCGGTGCACCAAAACCCCAAAACTGTTACCGATAGTCTGGGCACCCTTGAAGGGTTTGAAATTTTTTCCTTCTTGAGTCATGACCCAAAGTACTGATCATACATCTGGCCACTAACCTTCTCAATACAGACACTTGCATGCATTTGCCATTTGTATTTTGAACTCCATGTTATATAATATTTTTGATTAAATAGCTTTCATCTGTATCATGGGGGGAAAAAACCAACAAAAACAACACAAACCCACCACAATGTATTTCTTAAAGAGATTTTAATCATACTAGAAAACTTCCTTGAACACCTTCAGCTATTTTTCTTTCCCTTGGCCTCCTGTCTCCACCTCTGCTCCATTTTTCATGACTTGAAGTTAAAAAATGACAGTGTTTCCACCCAACCATCCCATCTTGGTGCCTACCTCTCCCGCCTACCTGTCTAGGCGGAGAGGACAGGCAGCCATAGCCCAGCAAGTGGGGCTTCAAAAGACCAGCTGCTGCCAGGTGGCTGTGCCACTGAGCTAATGGGAGGCCGTCGGGCTTCAAAAGCCCGAGCTGTGTGAGTTTGGCCAGCCAGCCCACCTCCTCCTCGGCCGTGCTGCGTGGAGCTGATAGCTTCACAGGAGCTTTGAAGTTCCCTTTGCTCGCCCCCCCTGGACTCCCATCAGCTTGAGGTGAGTCGCTGGAAGTTTAGTAGGGAGAAGTGGCATGACTTCGCTCTGTGGGATTTGAGACTCAGGGCATACGTTACTTCTTCTGGTGGCGTGGGAATGGAAGGCTCTGCGCAGCTGTCAAGAATTTTTAGAATGGAGACATTTGAACTTGATGGTGTGTGGAGATGCGGCCTGTGAAAGTATTGAGCCATGTTTCTTTGCACATGGTCCTCTGATTGTGTGGATTTGAGACGCAAAAGGGTTGTCCCTTTTAAGTCAGAAAGGATCTCTGACGTATTCAAAGCACCTGGGAATGTATTCCCTGCCTCCCCTCCCAACGTAGCTCAGCTTAAGGTTTGAGGGACCAAAATAGCAAGCAATTCTCATCACTGAAAATTATTGGCGCCCAGACATTTTACTAAGTCAAAACTTTACTCTTTTCAGGCTATAAGCCTGTTTATATTTGAATGCTAAGGAAAAGCTATATTCATGAAGCATTTGCTCTTGAGGGTGGTGGTCTGCTCCCCCCCAAGAGAAAGTCTTGACAGAGCCTTAAAGGCTTTGTACAGGACTGCTGGGACTGCTGGGGGTGGACCGGCTCCGGGCCTTGGCGTGCAGAGCACCCACACAGTCAGTGTATGTAACTAAAGTGTTAGGTGACATAGTCCATTAACATACATGCTTCTTTCCTGAAACAGACCTTTACATTAGTCGGAAAAGTACCTCCCTATCTGCTTAAGGCTGTGTGGAGATCATGCAAACATGCTGTGTGCGCGAATGCTTTGTCCACGGTGGGCCAGTCATGTCTATATTCCAAGGGGACCTGAGACCTGGTGGGCTGGGCAGCTCAGGAGCTCCTGGAGAAGTTCATGTTCTCCTGCCCCACCCTCCCCGACCTCTCAAACTCCTGACTGCCACCACCTTGAGGGACAGCGTGCTTTCTGTCATACCCAGAGGGGTGCTTGGCACATGTAGGACAGGGACTGGGGATACCCGATAAATGAATGAAGATTTGTCAAAGCATCCTTTTTTTAAAATCGTTTTATTAGGGGCTCATACAACTCTTATGAAAATCCATACATACATCAATTGTGTAAAGCGCATTTGTACATTCATTGCCCTCATCATTCTCAAAACATTTCCTCTCCACTTAAGCC
>NW_022103915.1:74382627-74402904 GCF_000313985.2 Echinops telfairi | reverse complement strand
AAGGTGAGCATCATAGAATGCCAATTTACTAGAAGAAAGTATTCTTGCATTGAGGGAGTACTTGTCAAAGCATCCTTACGCCCACCAGAGACAGCAACTTCGACCTGATGGCGTAGACCACCAAACGATCACCAAGAGACCTGCAGGGCCCACTGTTTCCTCCACCCTGGACAAACCACATTGAGCCCTGTGACAGAGACTCCTGAGGACTGACTGCCATGGTTTTCCCTCAGTTCTTGCTTCTCAAGGCGGGAAGCATTCGTGCGGCAGAGCACATTTGTCAATCCAAGGAGCTTCTACTTGAGAACGGGAAGTTTCGGGGAGCACCGTCTCTCGCGAGCACGGGCCACCTGGGCAAGGCCGTATGATGGGCCGGGCGAGAGCTTGAGATGGAAAAGGGCCGGGGTTGGGAGGAGCATGAAAACAAACAAACACGTGGAAAAGGGCTGGAAAGGGGAGGCCTCGGACCCCAAAGAGGAGTGCTGGACCGAGCGCACACGTGCGTGCACATGCTCAGAGCCCGCCTTAGGAGTTCCAAGGAGACACCTGCTCCCCAGCCTCTCTGCTTGTCATCCCCGCCCCCCCTGGGCGGGCGTGGTTGAGGGGATTGGCCGTTCTGAGTGGCTGAGTTTGGCTGCATGTATGACGTATGTATGTTGTTGGATTTCTGGTGTCTAGTGGGCAGACCCAGGTTGACCTTCACCTTGGCCTACGCGAGCTTGGTCTGCACATGCCAGCTTTGGATTGCCCCCACAGGTGTCTAGTCTGTGCCCGATTTCTTTCAAACCCCTTTATTGTGGCATGGCCCGCTAGTGTTCCTTTAGCGGAGGCATTGGGTGGAGACAGCCCCCTTTCTCCTGAATCTGCCTGCCTGCCAACAAGAAATACACCCGTCGAAGGAAAAAGCGGAGTATGTTCTTCTCTGTGATTAGGATATAACTCATCCCCCTTGGCAGAAAACAAAGAGCAAATAAAAATCTTAACCCATATTAGAAAGAGAAAATAAAAATGTCAACCCACATTAGAAAAGTTATCCAAAGAACTTCCACAGGTTAGCACCCCTCTTCCAAATCTGAAGATCCTGGGATAAGAGAGGATGCTAACGACTTGACATAGCTAGATTTATTTAAGTTAATTTTATTTTGTAAAGCAGCCTGGTTTCCCTTCTAAAATACACGAAGGTGTGGGAGTTCGGCACGATCTGCCCCAGGCGCCAAGCAATTTTTTCAGTGGAAGTAGAGTCCTTCGGGGATTATCCTAAATCCACATCGGATTCTTAAGCCCCAGCGTTTGCATTGAGACCCGCTATCAGCAGATGTGTGTATGAGTAACATCCTTCTACCCGTCCATCTCCCTGGTGGCTCCACATCTGGAGAGGCGGCTGCGCATCAGCCCCTGGGTGGAGGGAGATTCAGGCCAGCACTGGCCTCCTTTTCAACCAAGGCTCCAGAGTAGTGCGTTCTGGAAGGCAAACAATCCCTTTAGACAGGACCTCTCCTCAGGCCTCCGTTCAGTCTCATGCAGCCACGCAGAGAAGTCAGCGGGAGTATCTGTGTCAGGCGGGAAGGGAAGGCACATGCAGGCACTGAGAGCCGCCATCGGCATTCAAGGTCTCTCGCCCCTCTCTAATTCTTGCACAAGATGTTAACACGTCTGTCAGAGAAGAATGTCAACCTCAGTAGAGATGCACTTCACTCCCACAAAACAAGAGCTCCTTTTTTGTTTGCAATGCATCCTGATTTGTTGGAAGAGCTAAATTCACCTTCAAGTGCTTCAAGATATGTTTATTATCTGAGGTTTCCGGAAGACGTCTCCAGGAAGAATGAGGGATTTTGCCATTAGAACTACGCACCCCACACACACACCTTTTAAGACAACATTTTTATCATGCTGCTTTTCTAAGAATATTGAGGTCTTTCATTTCTTTTAGCATCTGGAGGTGTACCGCAGATTGTCATAACAGATCCATCAATGACAAACCTAGCCCCACTTCACTTTGCTGAGGAGATACGTGTACACATGTGGTGGTGGCTGACCATTTATTTAATTAGTTAGTAAGTACCAGATGATGAGAGGGTAAAGTTAAATTGATGATTTGGGCTATCTCAGCCAGGGTACAGTTTACATGGCAATTACGCTGGGATCATCTAGGTGTAATTGGCAAGTAATTTTGTAAACGAAGGAACATGACAGCTCATTTACATGGTGTTCACTGAGAAAAATTCGGGGACATTTATCAACCACTTCTAAGAGAAGAGTAATTGTACCAATATCTCCCAAAATGCTACAGGAAGTTTGGAAGTTACTTGGAAGGTTTTGGGTATGAGTCTCCATTCATCCATTTCCTGCATGTTTGTGAGGCTTGTTCTACTCACCATGGACTCTTCTAGGCACAGAGGATCAAGGGTTTGGGTTTGTTTGTTTTTTAATGAAAATACAGTTCTACTCTTAAGGATTTCATGGCCGAAAGCAGTCATATCCGTAAGAATAAAACTATTGCACAGCAAGTGGACACTGGAGCTCCGCATGGAGTATTGCAGATGCCAGAGGAGGGGAGCCCACTCACTCCAGCTCTCTGCCATCCAGTCCGTTCCAAGGCCAGAAGACAGGCAGTGGGTTTCTGAGACTCAAGGTCTTTTGGGGAGTAGAGAGCCTCAGCTTTCTCCAGTGGAGAAACTGGTGGTTTTGAACTGCTGAACTTGAGAGTAGCTGCCCAACATGTAACCCATTGTGCCACCAGAGTTCCTAGTGGGGAAACATGAGGATAGCAAATGGTGAGGGAAAGCTCATCGAAGAAGGTGACCCCTGAGATGCATCTGCAGGATGGACAGGACTTCGGCGGGGGAGTTAAGGAAGATTGAGCGAAATCTTGGAGGTGCAAGAGCGGGGGTGGGCATTTCAGGAGGATACATTTCAAGGCAGATGTGAGGCCCAAGAAGCAGACTTGGCCAGGAACTCCTGGTGCTGTGTAGGACGTGCTGGAGATTTGGGCTTTGTCCTGCAACTTGGAAAGCTTTGGGAGAATTCTACGAAAAGTGGATCTTTGCCAGAGTTTTGTAGAGAGATGCTTTTGTGTGATAGAAACACTTGTTGAGCTATTTTACCGCGTGCCAGGCTCTGGTCCCCTTGAATCGGCTTATTTCACCTTCGCCACAGCCGTGTGCAGTAGGTGCTAGCATACCCCCATTTTTGACAGATGAAGAAATAGGTAGATGTAGAGTGCCCAGAGAGATACAGCAGGCAGTGGGGGAGCCAGGGTCTGAACCCAGGCTGTCCAGCTCCGCAGCCCAGGCTCAGAACTCTGCCCCACACCACGCCAAAGCCGCCTTGACACATACTCTATTGCAGTCCCCTGTTGTACAGGTCCATCCTGTGCATTCACACCGGGAAGGCACACACGCAGGCAGAGAACACACGCATTCTCAGCTGTGTGCTGCAAGCTAAAGACAGGGCCTGAACCTTTGTATCAGGAAGGAAAGTAGTTTTGTGGGGCCCAAACTGGAGACTGTGTAGTTATTTAGTGAGGGATGATGATGGGGCATGAACAGAGGCAGCGTCAGTGAACGTGGAGTGGTGAGGATGGAGAAATCAATTGGCAGGGCTCAGTGATTGATTGGATATGTAGATTTTGTTGGTGCACTCTCATCGTGCTTCTGAACTTTGACCCCGATGCTGGAGAAATGTCTTGGCCAAAGAGTCTGAAGCAAAGGGCGGCTCACAGAGCTCATAGATTCCAGAGAAAGAATGTTGTGGAATCGGGACAAGCAGCTAGCAGACTTCTCTGGATATGGCTAAAAATAGAGCAGACACATCTGCCTGGGATGGTTGCGGGAAGGAGCTGCCTTAGGGCAGATGAACAGTTTGATGGCCTTTGGGATTCTTCCTCTTTTGAAACTTCTCTGGTTTAAAATAAATATTCTCCCAACCTGCCCATCCTTAATTGCCTGGCTTGGAAAAGATAAAATCAAAGTCTTAAAAATGCTTGGATTATAGAGAAGGAAGCAGAACCCCAGAGGGGCTCAATGACTTATCCGTGGTCACATACCCAAGGCAACAGGAGGGCCAGGTCTTATTCCAGGGGGCTCTTCTCCACCCTCCAGAAAGCTACACTGCTGTTGTGCGTGCCCCCGTTGGTAGCTCTGCTTCATGGTGACACAGCAGCAGGGGAGCCCTGGTATGTGCCCTTGAGGATCTCAGAGAGCCTCACCAACTAGTGCCATTGCTTATTCGAAAATGTTTCAAAATGTCCTCTCTGTAGAACAAGCTCAGGGGTCGCTCAGCAACGGCAGTTCTCGTGTGGGAAACTTGGATCTAATTCCACGTACTTCTTCTGCAGCCCAGCCCCGCCCTGCCCGTCAGTGTAGGTTTGCAGACTGCCATGTGTGGCCCAGGTTTCAGCAGTGCTTCCAGACTAGCCTGAATGAAAGGGAAAGGCCTTGGAGAGCTGCTTCAAAAATTAGCCCATGAAAACTGTGGGGCACAGTAGTGTGATCCTTCGGATGATGCAGGACCCGGCAGCATTCTTCATGGGGCTCACCGTGAGCCTGGGGCCTGCCCCTGCGCAGCCAACAGGCCCCGTGTGGACATTTAGAAAATAGAGCAAATAAAGTCCACAGAAGTGGACTGTACATTTTGTAGCTATAATTCTCACAGCAACCTGGTGGTTAGGCGCTGTTTACATTTTATGCTTTAGGAACTTAAGAACCCTTTCCTAGGCTTATGAAGCTCCGTGTTCACTGCAGGTCCTACTGGGAAGGGCTCGAGGACAATCTGTTCTGCTTGAGGAGACCCCTCCTTGTTTAATGCATTGGGGCTTTGTTACACATAGCTACACAGGGATGCGTTCTAACTTTCAGGGAACCTCTGGACCACATCTGCATCTGTCTTCCCACAGTTTATTTGTTTGTTTGTTTTTAAAGCAAAAGCAGCTCTCCTTTTGTTTATGGTTTCCTCCAATGGTTTCACATCTCTCAAACCCAGGCATGTGTAGCCCTGGGCCCTGGTGGGAAACCGGCAGGTGAGGCCTCTGGGGAGTGGTGCTGAAGGCAGCCAGGGGGGCCAGCAGCGAGCCCTGGCCTGCTCCTGCTGCTCAGGTGGGCAAGCCCTCTCTGGTGCCCTGCCCCCTCGTGCTGGCTTCCTCTCCTAGACGGCTGCCCCGCCCTCCCCACCTCCTCTGCTGCGGGGACCCAGGACTCCTGCCTCCACCAGCAGCCCCAGCAGCAGCGAAGGCAAGACCGACTGGCAATGGATCTCTCGCATGATTTTAATATGGTGTCTGCGCAGCATCCAAGTCATATCACAGATGATTTCACAGAATGTCTCATAGATGTTATCACAGATACACATGTGCATCCTCGCGTCTCGTGTGACTGGTAAATTCTATGTGTGTTCCTTCTGGTAGTGTTCCACCTAATGGCTGTATAATGTTCTACCATGTTTTCAGGAGGGTCTGAAGCAAACCACTGTTTATTCACAGAGATCTTACCATTCCCTGGATGGCTCCATGAGTGTGGCTTTCGTTTGGGTTCACTGTATTTAGTGTCTGGTGTGACCCAGTACGTGGCACTGGGGATAGGAGATGAGAGGCTGCCAGGATATGCTCAGACACCATGGTGTCCTTCTCCCCAGAGACCCCTCTGGGACCGGAGGACGGGGCTGGACACAGCTCAGGGCAGAGCCTGGGCAGCAGATGGCCCGAGGCACGTGGTTACTGGGAGGTGCTGTCCAGTCAGTTCAGCTCCTAGAGGCCAGAAACCCTGCTCGCCCTGGGCTGCCTCCCCCCTGGGTTGGTGCAGCGCTGGGCCAGTCCATCTTGTTGAGGCACAGAGCAGGTGACTTTTCACGATGCCGCCCCACAGGCGGAGCACACAGTCTTCCTCCTGCCCGGGTAAAAAGGCACGTTTTCATTTTCTTAGGGCAGTAAAAATCTTTTTGCGTGAAGAAAGGGTGTCATCAAATGCCTGACTCATCAGCATATTTACCATCTCTTTAAAACGACAGTGGGAGTGAAAGTTCATCAGTTCAATATGTCTATCACATTTGGAGACTCCTGACTAATAACCTCTGGTATTTATCATCCGAGCAGCCAAAGAGCTGAATTCTGGCACAAGCTGTTCTCACGCACAGAGAAAAACTTAAAAAGACAGAGATTTTCTCCAATTCTTTCCCTCCTTTGATTCATTTAAAAGAAGTCTACCTTTTTTTTAATTTAAAAAAAATCTGAGCAAGCAGAAACATCTGGCCTGTATTACTGTTAACAGTCTCCTTACATGGTCTCCTCGTCTCCAATCTGTCCTCTTCAGATCAACTCCACACACACCCAGAAAGATCTTTCTAGAACATCCATCTCTATCGGTTACTCTTTCACGGTTTTCAAGATTAAGTTTTATGCAGCCACAGCTCCGGCCTGTGTCCAGACACCCTGGTGTGCCCCTGGTGCTCTTGTGCATGCTGCAGTGAAGGGGAGTCTAGGCACATGTTCAAGCGGATCCTTGCTCCAGGCCTGCTTCTGCCAAAAGCTGGTCTCAGCACGGGGCCCACGTCACTTCTCTGGCACTTACCACACCCCATGGAATGTAGCCCACAGCTTTGCACTGCTTGGCCAGCAGAATGCTCTACTTAAAGAATAATACAGAATCTATTTGGACAGTACATCGTTCAGCTTGACCTCACCATTCTCTATTAACCAAAAAGCCCAAACTAACTCATAGCAACCCTTTGGGACATCGTAGGCCTGCCCCCTGAGGTTTCTAAGGCTGTCACATCTTTCTCCTGCGGGTTGAGTGGAAGATTCCAAGGGCTGAGCTTTTGCGGTTGGTAGCTGCGTCTTGGCCACTGGGCCACCAGGGCTCTGCCCCTAATTACACGTTGATTCTATGCTGCGTCGTGTAAGGTTACTGATGTTCTTTCTACTTTTACCCAGTAGAGCGTAAACTGCCGGATGGAGGAGCCGCATTGTGTATGGTCACCTTTTCTATCTATCTATGCCAGGGACAGACTGCCAGTAAATATTTATTGTATGGATTTTTGCTTGAAATTAGGTCAGGAGAAACCTTGATAACGTTCAGCTGCTTTGGCCATTCACCAGCACGGCAAGGCTTGCAGAACTCAGGTGCCCTGGCAGATACTACCAGCATTCTGTGGGGCCGATTGAAAGTGTTTACTGGTGATAGGCTGCAGAGACAGACACTTTGGATATTTAAGCTTGTGAATGTGATTATGATCTTTCCCACAACTGCCTGTACCAAAGTATCCCTAGCTAGTGCTATAATCCCACATGAACAATAATTCATAGCATGTAATTCATGGTAATAATTCAAGGCATGCAATCCCCTTGTTTCATTTCATGCACAGGTGGCCATTCGCCCACCAAACTGGGCTATTTAGAAATGTCGGGGGAACAGGGTTAGCTGCTTTGTTTGACATTCTTTATCCTGTGCGACCACGGCCAAAGTGGTCAGGGGGGACCTGAAGTTGGATCCTGCCAAGAAGTGCTGCACAAGAAGATGAGAGTGTAGCTACAGCAATGGGCATGCTTACTGGTGAGCCTGTGATGCATCATCTTTCTGATAATCCACTGTTTGGTTTCAGTCACCATACTTTCCATGTCCTTAATTACTTGCTTCCAGTTGGTCATTGCCTGCTGCTTTAAAGACACTAGAATAGGCCTGGTGTTCCCATAGACTGATTACTCATGCTCATGGAACCTCGCATAATCAGTGACATCGGAACATGGCCCCGCCCCTGCCAATGTGCACCATAAATTTAATCTCCAGAGAATGTCCTGCCCTGTGTCACAGTGCTCAGGATGCTGCAGAGAGACTGTATACCATAGGGCATTGCTGGGGAACAGTAGTGCAAGGATGGAAAACGTGCCCACATATCAAGTTCAAGAAAAAAAGACAGAAAACTCTCCCCTTTTAAGCTTCCTTCCCTAGGAGAAGTTTAAGGGAGTGACAGGAGAGCTGATGAGAGAATCTTTTAGCAGTTAGGAGTTTCATGGACAATTTTGTTCTTTTGCCTGCGTGGCCACCTTCTCAGAGACCCATGATAAGCCCCTGAGTTGATGTTATTAATGGTTAATGGGTGCACCTGAAAATCAAGCAATATTGTACCATTTGGGTAACAGTTAAGCTAAATGGTTCTTTTCTGTAGCATCCAGCTCATCAGCTTATCCCTTTGCTAATAATGAATACCTCATCTTTTCCAATTTCCTAATCAAATACTTCCACATCATCTCAAGGCAGCTTCAGATCCAGCTGCATCTATTCTATACTCTTGGCTTCAATTAAGTTAAATCATCCAACCCTCCGCATAGTCTGCGGTTTGCCTGCTCTGGATACAAGCCTAATGCACCTTCTTGGAAGCTCCTGAATACCAACCGTTCAACACAAGTCTGTTTTAAGTAGGCAGGGAATCAAAGAGCAGTTTTGAGGAAATTTTGAGACTAGCTTTCTTCCTAATTTCTGATCCACTCAGCTGATCTCAGAGATTTCTCTTTCTCCTTGGAGCACATGTCTCATTTTACATGCTAGTACTTCAAGGTAAGGATTTCTACCACAGTGACAACACGTAATTGCAATCACGTGTGTTAGTCCGGGTTGACTAGAGAAACAAATCCAGAGACACTCATATGTGTGTAAGAGAGAGCTTCATATCAAGAAGTAAGAGTGCATCGATAAAACATCCTAGCCCAGTCCAGATCAAACCCATAAGTTTGATATTAGCCCATAAGTTGGATATTACCCCATGAAGTCCTCTTCAACTCATGCAGCACATGCAATGATGCCGAGTGCCGGAAGATAACAGGCTGGTGGGTGGAAAGTCCGGTGGACCCAATGGCAGTGGATGCTTCTCTAGGGCGCTGGCTGCCATCAGTGTGGCTCCATGTGTCTGGTCAACAGGACGTATAGCACGGAGAGTTCTCAGCATCTCTATGAGAAGACCACTCCCACAAGGAAGGACCACCAGACTGTGACCTGATAGACAGGCTAGACTCCACCCCTTCCTTGTTTTATCAAGTTGACATGAAGCTGTGTAACTGCCACACCACGTTTTGGCTATAACATCCTAAGCATTCCATTTTAATAGATATTATATTGTTCAGCTGATTGAGAAGCATTAAGATTCTCATACATTGTCTTATTTTTATTCAGTTAAACACCTATAGCTGAAAGAGGGTAAATAAAAAATGATGACCAAACCTAGAAAAAATTCTAAAATTGTCTCTTTTTGTCATTTGGTGGAAACATTACAGTAGTTATGCTTGTAATCCGATGAAATGATTCATCGTTTTGGAAGCAGGTTTTCTTTAAGTCAAAATTCTTAACTAAATACTTCAAAGCCACATCTGTCCACCTCTGTTCCTTCATTTCTGGCTTCCTTTTGATCGTTCTGCTTCTGCCGTCTGCACTTTACCAAAGACCCTTTTCTCGCTGGGAAGAGGAGTTCAGACTGCTCACTCAGCCCTGGACATCCCAGTTGACTCAGCCTTCTCGTCCTTCCTTCAGTAAAATATTCAGTTGCCCTCTAATGCCCGAGGCCATGCTTTACAACCTCTAAATCCCTATTACTTGGCTCACTGTATAGAACAGGTACGATATATGGCTTCTAAATGAATGAATGAATAAGTAAATACCTGATTTCAATTTTTATGGCTGTTCTTCATTCAAGTTATATTCCAACTAGGACCATATCATCTCCAGATTCTATAAAATACTCTTTCTATCAAGTACGAGGCAGTGCATACAGTTATGTGCCAATCACTGCTTAGTGGGAGCAAAATATGCTGTATGTTTTATAATCTTAAGGAATGGCTAAGATTTGGAATCAACTCGCTGTCAGTAGGATTGGTTTTGACTCATGAGGAAATAAAAATTGGTACACAGTATTCCAAATCCATGCTGGTTCCAATTGTTAAGTCAGGAAATAAATGTTCACCTGGAAGATTAACTGCTGATTCAGCAACTTGATTTACTATGATTAATCCTCACCAGATCTCTTGTGGTTGGAATGCCTTATAGTATTCCAAGGATGGAAAAATATTTGCAAAGTGTTTCCTTTGTTGCATATTTAAGTGGGAGCCTCTTCTGAAGGCGCCATTGATCCCATGTCCCAGATCTCTCCTATTATCCCATCAACATTTACGGAACACTTCCCACGAGATGTGAGTTGGTGATAAATATGAAACTGGCAACCCTTTCCTTTTGTTTATAATCTGATAGTCATTTGTAGCAAGACATCAGAATGGAGCAAGAGAAGTAGGTAAAGGAGCTGGAGACTAATTAGATTTTAGCGCTGACAGGAGGCTGGGCCTACCACGAATGAAGACTCCCCCGTGCTCTTGATGTGCTCATCGTAAAGCAGCGTCACGTTGTAGAGCATAGACTTCTAGCAAACCAAAGGCTTGAGAAGTGCTGGACTCCATGATCCAGCCTCTCCATCCACGTCCACAGTCTAGGAGTCACGCGACACCTGAGAAGCAGAGCTGAACCCATCCCAGCTCCATTAATGGATTTAATGGATGCACATAAGGCTAATATATTTTATGCTGCCAATATTTTTATGGTTTCATAAATAGTGCTCTTGCTAACGTTTTAAAAAGCTGAAGGAAAGCGCGCCTATGAGCGGGTAGAAATGCAGTCTATTTTGTGGATCATGGTTGTTCTTCATGCAGCTTTTGGGATGTGACTTTTCATAAAAACCTAATGGATTTTTAGATTTGTCAGCCGTTTCCAAACAGAAGCATTCCGCTACTCTAATGGAAACATTTTGATCCTAGATCCCAAGTATCAATAGCTTGTAGTATTGCACATTAGGTTGTCTGTTGGCTAAACTGGGCTGTGTGGTCCTTGATCAAAAGTAGCGAGTGGCTAGTTTGTTTCGCTACCTTGCCAGATTTGACACTGACTTCTTTCCCTGCAGAGTTTTAAGCTGAATGTGGACAGTCATTGTGCTCTTAAGGAAGCTGTGGAGGAGGAAGGACTCCAACTTCTTGAGCTTATTGCATCTCACAAAGCAGGTAAATCCTCCTGAAATATTGCAAGCCTTTATGTCTCCAGACTATTAAGAATGAAGAAGCATTGCTGTAAATTACTGCATATATTCACTTCCTAATGTATTATTAATATTTACATTATCAGATTGACCTTCAAGATTTATAAATGTTTCATATACTACATACAATGCTGTGATGCTTATAAGATGAAATACTGCCTCCAAATGGTCTGTTCATTTTATTTGGAGCTTGCTGTTCGCCTGAGTTTCGATTGAAATCACATTCCTGAAAACTTGACGTTGACATGCCTTTAGATGTAGGTGCTCTGGAAGTAACATTAAGATAATGAATTGGCATATAATTATACGTGCGTATGCGTTAAGGTGCTTATAGATATCATTACAGATATGACATGCTGCCAGGAGGTATCTGATTATTTCCCTGCCAACTCACACTCATGAACCCTTTACATGTCCTTTGCTGGTCATTGCATTAGCAGACTTTGGCCTTAAACCAATCCTTACCCCAGCATTAATGTATTTATGAGGAACAGGTTATAAATAAAAAATACTTTTGTCATTTGGTTGTACTTATCCTGGTAGTAAAAGACCTTAAGATGGGATGAATTACAATTTGGCTCTTGCTTTGAGCTGACCACAGCTAAACAGAAGAGCAGCATTAATCGGATGTGCTAATGCTCGGGACTTCTCTCTTAATTCTAGCCCATTTGCTGTATTTCTCATCAAATTCGCTGTACCTCTCCCCATACATCTTTCTGATTGTTATGAAGTCTCCACACAGAGGCTCACAGGGCCCTTTCCTCTGGATTGTGACGCTCTCATGTTAGTCGTTTGTGTGCTTGTGCGGGGTTTTGTCCCACATGCAGTGCACTCAGTCAGCATGCTGAGGCCATGTTGATTTCCAAACACGCATCCACAGAGTTACCTCGGCATAAAAGTGTCATGCCAAGAACCGCCATTCTCTGGTCGCAGTGACGAAAGCTACCAGGGCAGGAGATGGCGAGGGCAGTTTAAAATCACGCACGTTGCTTTGAATTGTCCACCTAACTTACTGAATGAAACGAACAATGAGTCCATGTGAAGACGCAGTAAGGTCCACAACTTGTGTTTCCCCTCCTCTTGGAGAAGGACTGCAGGACATGCTGCAGATGATCGCGAGTCAATGGAAGGAGCTGCAGAGACAAATCAAACGCCAGCACAGCTGGATTCTCAGGGCTCTGGATACCATCAAAGCCGAGATACTGGCTACCGATGTGTCTGTGGAGGGTGAGGAAGGAACTGGGAGCCCCAAGGTAAGTGCTTGAAGTTGGCCTTATTTCCTCTTATTTATGTCGTCTTTTGAACTAGGCACCACTGAAGTTTTCTTTCCACCCCTAAGGCTTTTCCTTTCTACTGGGGAAACTTTAAATATAAATCTACGTGTGTGCGCGCGCTCGCGTGTGCCTGCGCACACCACACACACACACACACACACACACACACACACACACACACACAAGGAAACAATTTAGTTTAAAATAGTAAGGGGAAAAAAGGCTCACAACTTTCAGGTTTTCCTGGAAGATGTCTTTTCGTGAAAAGTGGGGAGGCAGGAGAGGGACAGTATTTTAGGGGTGGGAGGAAGGAGGCCATAAAACATTTAGTAAACAAAACATAAAGCATCTTTAACATGAATAATCAGAATGGTTTTAAATTGTTTTGTTGCAACTATAAATCACTATAATCAGTGCAATCACTCAGCTCTGACATCCATTAGCCGCTTGGTTACAGCAAATTAACAAAGAAGAGAGAAAGTGATTCATTATCTCATTCCTGTTAATGACTATCAGATGCATTGCCTAATTAGGGGATGGTCATTGTAGTGGGAAGAAGGTCATATGCTTTGCTACAAATCTTTTTGCTCTGAGTGTAAGTTCTCTGTAATGGCGCATGCACCGCATACAACAAGTAGTTAAAAATAAGTATTGACATGGTTTGGTTATCCATGCTAGATTTACAAAATAACTGATAAAGCATATGGAGTGGAACTTTAAATGAGGCACCTTTTAATATAAACCACCATGATTCTAAAGGCCTCTCTGGATATGTGGAAAGTCATATTTTCAGTCTTGTTTTTTCATGTCCCAGTTGTATGTCAGCATCTCTGTGTCTTTGTACTGGTTCTTTTCTGTGAAAACGAATGAAGAAAACCAGTCTCATAGTAGGCTCAGCATAGAAACGGATTGTAACCTGGGTCAACACATGTAAGAGTTCGTAGTTTGTGTTCTTGGCATGGACAAAGACATTAAATCATCATCGAATCATATTTCTTCAGCACACATGTGGGTTGGCATTGTCCTGAATATCTACAGAGCAAGTTAAGCAACCACTTGGCCCTCTTAGACCCACTTTCTTAACGGCAGGCAAGCAAGGGACCCAGCCAACCAACCCCATAAGGGTGGGACCCATACATTCATCCTGAGAAGAGCTCACAGGATTTACTGCTTTGGAACCTCAAGCACCAACCTTTCACTTATTTTTTTGGAAACGAGCTAGAAGGATGAGCTCATTTCCACTTAAAGCAGGTTCCGTGGAGGAGGTCACATTTCAGGAAATACTTGAAGGCAGAAGAGCGGGGCTTGGCACATGAGCACGGATTTTAGGAAGTGACGTGATGAAAAGATCAGGGCTGGAACTAATAACATGAGCCGGAGGGTGAACTGAGCAGATTTCAGAGAATAAGTGGAACTATTTTAAAGACCAGGCTGCAGGGGAAAAAAGAAGAAGAAAAAAAAAAGATGAGGGGGCCAAGGCTTTGGCTGTGGGGATGAGGAGAAAAAAGATACAACTAAAAAGCCCACAGGACTTGATTAACTTAACAAAAATAGAACCCGTGCTGACTTTTCACATCTTGTCCTGTATCAGGTATTTTCCATGGCCCACCTCCATGTGCACTGGCATTCTGCTCCCTGTCTATGGGCGAGTTAGATGCATCCTGTTTTGACACATGTATGTACATTCATTCATTAATTGTCACAACAAACCTCGAAAACCTACCTGCCTGCCGTCAAGTCCATGGCGACTCACGGTGACCCTGTAGGACCTACCGGGTCCGTATCCCTGTGGGTTCCTGAGATTGTGATTCTTTATGGGAGTAGAAAGCCTCATCTTTCCCCCACAGAGCAGCTGGTGGTTTTGAACTGCTGACCTGGCAAGTTAACACCCCAACCCGTAACCCACTATGTCACCAGAGGCCTGTTATTCTAACTTATCTCTCTCACTGCCATCCAGTCAATGCCGACTCATAGTGACCCTATAGGACAGGGCAGACCTACCGCTGTGCGTTCCTGAGACTGTGACTCTTTATGGGAGTGGAAAGCCTTGTCTTTCTCCCACAGAGTGGTTGGTGGTTTTGAACTGCTGACCTTTTGGTTAGCAGCCAAATGGGTAAGCCATCACACCACCAGTGCTTCCTAACCAATAAACGAGGTAGCCTGCGTGTAAAACTGAGGTTTAGAGAGGTTAGGTAGTTTGCCTAAGGGCACAGAGCTGCTGAATAACAGAGCTGGGATTTGGGTCTGAGCCCCTGGGCCTGAGTCCGCATCCATCAACCCCTGCAGCCCTGCCTCTGCTTGGTGCTCCCCAGGGAGTAGAGACGAAGAATTCATCTTATTGCTGATCTCATGAGGTTTGTGGTGCGGGGCCACAGAGACTGTCACCTAATAATCATGCATTTTAGATCATGATGTACTACGAAGGAGAGCAAGTTTTGCTCGAGAAATACATGTGTTAGGGCAGGGTCATCAAGTAGGGCTTCCTGGAGGAAGTGATGTTCTGTGTGAAGGCTGTTTGGTTATATAGAGTGGGGAGAGGGTAAATAGGGAAGCTAGGCAGGCAAGCAGGTCTGGTGGGCAAAAGGTAGTTACTTGCATTCAACAGGAAAATGACCTTACTGATCTGCAGTATTAAAAACCTGTTTCCGGCTGTGGTATAGATCCTGGGAAAGCGAGGGAGGGGGTGTGCACTACAGTGGAACTGCACAGATGATGCAATCTCCTAGATTAAAATAAGAGTTATGTCAAAGCCCAATAGCTCCTTTCACAGGGCCACACGGAACCTGGCACTCTAGAGTCAACACATGTTGCAGGGGGTGTTCATGCAGTGAGGAAAATTGGACTCAGGGGTCAAAGGGAAAGGGAGGGATGAGGCGAGAAAAGCACTATGGAGCGAGAGGCAATGTCAACATTTGTCAAAACTGGGCCATCTTCCTAGTCCACACCTGAAAGCACATTGGAACCCCTGGGGCGCAGAATCTGCACTTCCGCAAACTCCCAGAGATGCCTCTGGTGAGTGCGCCAGCCCTTTCCCTACAGGACCAGGGGTCGTCCTCAGGCAAGGTGAAGGAGAGGATGTTGGGTGCACTGGAGCGAACACTTGGTAGCCACCCAAACCTCTAAACCAGGATATGTTTAAATTATGCTGCATCTCATCCTCATGAGAGCACGTCGCTAAAAGAATAATTTCCAAGAGACTTTTTAAAACATTAGAAGAAACTCTATTACATACAAGTGTATTTGTTTAAGTACCTTAAACTCTCCCAAATCTCTACAATGAGCTAGGCATTGTTGTTACAATCAGAAAAATAAAGAATAAGTATATGGTGTAAGAATTAAAGGGTGTCGGGAGGGTAGAGGGAGGGTGGGGTGGAAAGAGGGAATTGATTATAAGGATCTACATATAACCTCCTCCCTGGGGGACGGACAACAGAAAAGTGGGTGAAGGGAGATGTCGGACAGTATAAGATATGACAAAATAATAATTTATAAATTATCAAGGGTTCATGAGGGAGGGGGGAGCGGGGAGAGAAGGGGTAAAATGAGCTGATGCCAGGGCCTTAGGTGGAGAGCAAATGTTTTGAGAATGATGAGGTAATGAATGTACAACTGTACTTTACACAATTGATGTCTGTATGGATTGTGATAAGCGTTGTCTGAGCCCCTAATAAACTGATTAAAGAAAGAAAAGAGTTAAAGGTGAGTTAAAAGGTCAAAGAGAGAGCCTTGAACTGAAGGGGCTCGAGATAGGAATTTAAACATTTCGAGACGGTCGGATGAATCTGGGTCATTGTTGGCCCGAGTGCTTCATTTCCAAACAATTACTAGAATCGCTCGGCAAGTGAAGTCTTCTGTCTCAGTTACATCCGCTTACAAAAAATAACATGTTTCCCCTCCTTGTGATAGCATTTCTGTTTGGGAGCATTTCTGCATCACGTCACAAACACAGCGCAGCACTTCTGAAGGCCGCTGCGGGGAGAGACTTTTGTCCGTGTCTGAAATAGGGGACTGAGGGTGTCACTGGGTGTCTGTGAGCCTGACCTGGAAGAGGCAGCAAACAAAAACAAACAAAAAAACCAACTTCTGCCTCTCAACTAGTTCTCTCTCCTCCAGCCTGGACTGGATTTTGTCTGGACAAATGATATCATCCACATTAAATTTAGAAAAGTTAAGTTTGCAAAACGCTGTGAGAAGTCAGAATGGTCATTTTCTGTTTATTTACCAAAGGTTCCTGGGCTGCCTCTCATATGTCCAATACCTGGTCAGTTTCTAGGGCAGACACAAGAGATACTTTTAAAAGACCCAGACTTAAAAAGTGCCTGAATTCCGTGCCTGGCACTTACGAGCTGTGTGTGCCCTTTGGAAAATGAGCTAACCTTTCTGTGCCTGGAGATTTTCGTCTGTGGAGCAGACAGAGCAAAGTATCCACCTGGAAGCCTTATGGTGGGTGTTAAACCAAGTTGACTTATCTAATGTGTATGAAGAATACCTGGAATCCAGTATGTCCTGGATAAGGATAAATATCCAAACCTTCATAATCTAGTGGTCAATATTATTATTCTTTTTAATCTTAAGCAACTGATCTAACAAGATACCACTTCCTGTGTTACCGTGAGGTCCTGTCAAGTTGATACGGTCTCATAGTAACCCTGTCAATGCAACACTTCCCAGTCCCGGGTCCCCCTCACCATTGGTGTGTGTGAGCACATTGTTGCAGCCATTGTGTCGACCCATCTCACTGCCCTTCTGCTTTAGCAAGCATGATGCCCTTCTTCAGGGACCTGTCCCTCCTGGTCACATGTCCAGAGTACATGAAGTAAGATCTCCCCATAGTCACTTCTGGGGAGCATTCCAGCTGTCATAGAGTCTGATAAATACTCTGAGAGGTACAGATTGCTTGAATTACCGAGAAGGCTGTAAGTAGCCAGGAAAGATTCACGGGGAAGTGATGTTTTCAGTGAGGGATGGAAAGGAATTTGCCAAATGAATGCAATGGGCAGAGAGAATTAATGTGCAAAAACCTGGTGGCTGGAGTCGGGACTGTGTCATGGAAGATGGTCATGTGACTTGCCACATTCTGTGACAAGGCTCTCAATGTGACAGAAAATTGTTATTAATGATGAGTGATTTGTGCAATAATTCCTCCTATGTCGCTAATTGGCACAGTCTAAGCCTGTGTACGGTCCTCTAAACCAGAGCACGGCTATTAGATGCTGCCTAAATGGAGCTTTTCCTTGCCAGGTTGCAGCAAATAGAATGGACTGAAGTGGGTTGCTCTGAAGTTCTTTAGCTGAGAGCTGGAATCCATTTGGTGGCTTATCAGCTCCGCCTTCCTGCCGGGCTGTGACCTTGCACAGGTCAGGTACAACTGTGCCATGAAATCCGTCTCCGAGCACAGCGGTTATCCTCGTCCATGGCATCTCAGACCCAAAGAGGAACTAAAATTAAAACATAATAAAAAAGTAACTCCAGAATTCATCTTGGGTTGCTTCAGAAGCAACTGGGAACTTGAGAAGCATAATAGAAAATCTAAGGACTATATCCAGGGGGTATTTTTCTTTTTCACCTTGTTTGAGAGACTGCGGAAAAGGACTTGGTCTTAGAAATCTTGTAAAGAAGTAGAATAGGAGGAAATTCAAAGACTCCGGGAAACGTCTCCCCCAGGCCTCGGCAATATACCTTATTTGTTGTATTTCATTTTTAAAAAAATGTTTCCCCAGGGCTGTGAGATCTTTTATGCATGGAAATAGGGAACAGAATTTACCAGTTCTAGAAATAGAGCACCCGCACTCTCATTCAAGAATGGAAAATATACTTGTAATTATGTGTTTTAAGAAAAATGTGTGAAAGTTTTGCACCTTAAACTGGGCTTTCAGCATGTTAAATTTGTCAATGGTACACAGCTGGAGGGATTTCAAAACACAGTGACTATCTAACACCTAACAAATGTTGCATTCTGGTTTTTTTTTGAAAAATTTCTTCAAGGCAAACAATCTAAAAGCAAGAAAACATTGTAAAATGTTCACATTGCCTCCTTTAGGATGTTATCACCCTCTGTTTCTTTACCTTTCACCTGTAAAGTACGGCATCTTTACAAACACCTTTGTACCAACACTGGGATTTCCTCACAGGACATATTCAACTTTGCATTACTGAGAGCACGCAACAGTGGTTCCTTTGTCCTTTTTATTTATTTATTTTTTAAAATAAATTTATTGGGGCTCATACAATTCATCACAACATATAGATCAATTGTGTAAAGCACATCTATACATTTGTTGCCCTCATTATTCCCAAAATCCGCTTTCCTCTTGGGTTCCCGGAATCAGCTCATTTTCCTTTTTTCCCCCTCCCCCTCCCTTCCTCCTCCCCTCTCCCCCATGTACCCTTGATAATTTATAAATTATTATTGTATCTTATATTACACTGCCCGGCGTCTCCCTTCACCCACCCCTCTGCTGCCCGTCCCCCAGAGAGGAGGTTATATGTAGATCCCTGTGATCAATTCCCCCTTCCCTCCTGGTATCGCCACTGTCACCCCTGGTCCTGAGAGGTTCATCTGTCCTAGATTCCCTGCGTTTCCAATTCCCATCTGTAACGCTGTGCATCGTCTGGTCTAACCAGGTCTGCAAGGCAGAATTGGGGTCCTGGTAGTTGGGGGGTCCTTTGTCCTTTTTAAAGAAACAGATCATTTCCAGCCAAAGAACATTTGAGATTTTATTGTGAATTCACAGATTGTATAGCTACTAGAAATGTGGCCTGGCATGGGCCCCAACCAGCATCTTCATGCTTTCAGTGAAAAGAGGGTCAGCTGCCGGGCCCTAAGATTGTGCTTATTGTATTTGCCTTCTTTGAGCTTCTCAGATTGAAGCCATCATCTCTTTGTAAATGGACAATAGGCTATGAAGGGCATCAATGTTATCTGTTCGACAATAGCAGACAGCAAGTTGAAGGGCAATTCTTAAGTCTGTTTGCTGAAGCCCTGCACATGTTGGCTTTAGAGATGGACCAAGAAAGGAGGTATACGTGGCCCTGGACTTGGGTATGTTACTGATAACCTTACAGATATGTAGCTGATCACTTTTCCCTACATGTCTAGAGAGCCAGCAAGCATCATATTGACCAACTCCTTGTTTGTTTAACAAAGCCTAAGTCTCAATCCAGCATCTCTGCTAAGGAATGATGTGGAACTTTATTCAATGGAAAAGGTATAAAGAAGTCAATTTGGGGAGTACCTTTATGCGATCTTACCCGCTAAGCATTGTATGGGCTTTGTGATGCGGATGCTGCCTTGTGGGTAACGGAGCAGCTGGCTATTGCTATCCTGGAATGGAACTTGATCCTGAATCTTTGGTGAGACAAAGCATTGTCTCTATGTTCTTTTCATTTCTGGCTCAGAAACTTGTGTAGTTAATACACTCCTTCACATAGGCTCTTTGGAAATAGCATGAAGGTAATGAATGAGAAATGTGCGTATATGTTGTTAACCCTGCTTACAATGGCAAGAACTCCTGGTGGCCCTGCTATCTTTCTCTTACAAAAAGAGCACACATATATATTATCGAGAGGAGTGGGAGACAATAAAATAAATTAGATGAAATGGTGCCAAAGGTAGGTAAAAGAAAGAATTATTTATGGAGGGCTGACAAAGAACCCTGCCCGCACCGGGGTGGACAGAAGTAAAACATGCTTTTCTGCTCGGTGGTCTTATCACTTCAATGTAAGCACATGGTGTAACGGCTTGTCTGTTGTCGATTGGAGTATCTTAGATCTGGAATAATAGATCACCTAAGATTCAGATCATCTTAATTAGGAAGTTGGCAGGCTGAAGTCGAATGGGCCTCTTGATGCAAGCAAATGAGTGGTAAATACATTAGCAATTTCCCTCTTCTGTGCAGAATCCTTCTGCAAAGCCAGGGGCCAAGCCAGTTTCTTTGCTGCAAAAATA
>NW_022103915.1:74336785-74382387 GCF_000313985.2 Echinops telfairi | reverse complement strand
TGACATTTTCATATAATCAGATGGATGGGTGGATTCAAGGAAGACTCTTTTTAATAGTCTAAAATTCTAAAGGGGTGATTTTGAATCTGAAAAGCAATGATTGAATAACTATAACTATTTATTCAAAGAACCGCTAGTGTTCATCCCTACCTCGATATAGACGATAGCTTATCTGGCCCACCTGGATTTTTCAAAGCACACTTCCATGGCTACTGATTTTGAAGAACATTTGGTCTAGCAGGAGTCTGGAAAAGAAGTCCATTGGTCTAATCAACATAGGGCAAATGATCACATGAGTGACACATAAGTTTTCTATATTTAGACCTAGGATGCCAACTCTCCAAATTTATGAAACATAGAGTTATGAAGAGGCATGGTCTTGGATATGAATTCTATGGAAAACAGTCATTATTTGTTAGCAGGATTCCATATTTTGTAACTCAATCTAATCCGTTTTAAAGGTAAGACCGGTATACAGTAAGGAGGAGCCCCACTGGTGTAGTGGTTATGTATTGGGCTGCAATCCACATGGTCTCCAGTTTGAAACCAGCAGCAGCAACTCTGGAGAAAGGCAGTGCTTTCTACTCAGGTAAACTGTTACAGACTCAGAAGCCCCCAGGGGGTTGCTGTGAGTCAGCATTGACTCTGTGGCAGTGAGTTGGATGTTTGTTTTCTTATGTTTAATAGTCAATGCTTGAGAAGTTTTTTGATGCATAACACAAGTCAGCATTTCTTAAAAGTTATTTCCAGGACATATTTAAGGACAAAAAAGAAGTCAAGATGCAGAATTGTGTCTAAAAGAGCTCCCTCAAACTACTTAGTAAATCCTTGGAAAGTGTGAAACAATGACCTCAGTGTGATTGACACTTCTCCCGGGATAGTGTTGTTTCTGGCACAGGAGCTGGGGGAGCTTGGGAGAGCCCTGCTAAAAGTGACTACTTTGCCCACGCTCTTGTGCTTACTGAATCTTGTAGGACTTGTATCAAATAGCAGCTCTCAAATATACACATGCCTGCACTGGACACCCTGAGCGCTCCAATTGTTGTTTCGCTGTTCTCCCATCCGGACTCTCCCTCCTACCCAGTGAAGCCAAAAGGTAGCGGAAGGAATGCCCACATTCAACTTTTTCCTTTGGAATTGAGTAAAACCACAGCAATGTGTGTAATTCTTCCATTAACCAGAAGGAACAGAGTTGTGGCTTTTGTTTTTCCTGGTATGAAAGTGCTCCTTGCCGCTAACACTCTGAGAGCATTCCCAGTCTTACCTCCCACTGTGCCGAAATGATGGTTAATGTGTCTCAGGAAACATTAACGAGATTGGAAGTCCTGCTGGGCCAGAGCCCAGGGACCTATCTCATTGAAGCTTGCAGGCCATTTTCATTGGATGGGGCGATGGTTGTCATCCTTAGACTTAGTTGGCCTGCAGAGGCCAATACTTTTTTAACTTCCCTCTACCCATCACCACCTGGCAGGGCTAAGCCAGGCCAGAGACCTTGCTGCATCAGAAGGAAAGAGGAAGAAGTATCCAGATTGGTCCCATAGGCTGCCCAAAGCGGTGTCATGGACCTGAATACACGTTCCCTAATTTTTCCCTCCTCTGGCTCTGGAAAAATATTCTTTTCATTTTAGATATTATTTCCTAGCATTGTGTGTGTGCTTTTCACTTTAAAGCTTAAGCATATTTCATGAAGGGAGTTAGCCCTTACAGCAAGCTTACCATGGTCTAAGTTCATGTCAAGCCTTTTACCTGGATTGTCTCCTCATTCCTTCCAACAGCATTGGAGGGACTCCCTCTTATTTCCATTTCACTTTGCTGATAAAGGCCTTGAGGCCCCAAACACATGCTACATAGCCATGCTATTGAGAAAGTCTTCTTAAAATCCTTGGTCTTAAGACTGAGCTCGTTCCTGAGCCTGTCATTTGACTCAAACTGCTTAATGATTCTGTGTCACTGTTTCATATATCTTTTAATTTGTCCAAGGAGCCCAGGTACTGTAGTGGTTATGAGTTGTTATGACCACAAGGCCAGCAGTTCGAAACCACCAGCTGCTCCTGGAGAGAAAGCGTGGGTGTTCTACTCTGGCAAATAGTGACGGCCTTAGAAAGTCACAGGGCCAGATCTACTCTGTCTTCTAGGGGCATTCTGGGTCGGGGTCAACTCAAGGGCAGTGCGTTTGGTTTTCAGTTTGTCCACCATCTTCCAAATTCACTTTGCCGTTTCTCTGCTTTTGCTCATGGCTTCTTCCCTTCTCTGTCTACATATGTCTACCCTTCATTCAAGCCTATAAATATGACTACACCGTGAAGATAAATCTCCGGACAGAACACTATCTCTTCTCATCTACAGTGGAGACTAATATGCCTGTGTGTAATTATAAATTAAGGTGAACTGTGATACAAGAGTCCTGGTGGTGCTGTGAGTTAAGTGATTTAAATCTGTCATCGGATTCATGGGAGAAAGGTGAGGCGGTTGTTAAAATTTGCGACTTCAAAAATGAGATACAGGGTTGCTATGAGTAGCAATGGACACGATGCCAGAGGGCTAGGCGTGTGTGTGTGTGTGTGTGTGTGTGTGTGTGTGTGTGTGTGTGTGAGTAAGACAGAGGGGGGGTTGCGAGGGGGGAAAGAGAGAGAGAGAGAGAATAATGCACAAAAGAGAGAGGAAGCTGGGCTGGGAGGGGCTGTTTTGCAATCTGGCCAGCTCTGTGAAGGCTCCTCCCCCAATGACAAGGATTTCAGTGAGCCTGTAATATTTCGGTAAATCATTAACTAGGGCGTTACTGGAGGGCAGATATTCTAAGCAAAGGAAATAGCATGATCAAAGGTATGGAAAAGAGAAAATGTGAAGAACTTCTAGACCAGTGGTTCTCAACCTTCCTAATGCTGTGACCCTTTCATATAGTTCCTCAAGTTGTGACCCCCTAACCGTAAAGTTATTTTCGGTGCGCCTTCATCACTGTATGATGCTTCGTGCTACTGTTATGAATTGGATGACCCCTGTGAAAGGGTAGTTCGACCCCCAAAGGACCCACGACCCACAGGTTGAGAATCGCTGTTTGAACATAGTGTACATCTCTTGGAGTTTCTGAGGAACAATGAGTGCTCAATGGAAGAGAAAGATGGCAAAGGTTTAAAGCAATAGGTAGGATGGTTTTCAATATCAGACTGAAGAAGTTCTGCTTTGATAGTATGCAGAGAGTTTTTAGTGATGGGATTTAGTCATAGAAAACAGATGGCAAAGTGGGATAAAAATAGAAGGCTAAAGATGAAGAAAATGAATTAGGAAATGAGTACAGTGGCTGAAAGGAGCTGAAATAAACTAGTGGTCACAACAATATAAAACTAGGCACAGTGACGGTAGAAGTAATAGGAGTTGCTGTCCAGAGGAGGGCTCAGGGAAGCATTCACAGTGGTGCAAAGGAACTGAGCATTCTCTGATAGCAAAATGGTGTTGCCATTGATAGAGTTTTCACATTCGTTGATAAGGTGATGTTTTAAAGAGAGAAGATAATTACTCTGTTTAACTCAGTGACCCTGGTGGCCAAATATTAAGATGAGCTTGGTGTATAACCCAAGCATAGATATTTTAACATCAGTTTAGGAATAGTATAGACCTACAAGTCATCTGTATGGTCATGTGCAACACTTACTTACCATATGTACTCAAGTATAAGTCTACCCGAATATCAGTCGAGGCACCTAATTTTACCACAAAAACGGCATTTAAAAATGTGCTGAAAAACTCGGCTTATACACGAGTATATATGGTAAAAACCCAAATCTGAAGTTTGGGGTAGAGGTTAATGCTAAATATGTTTGATAGTCTTCAAATAGAAATAGTAGCTGTTGCCCTGCAATTTACTATTGATAAATGAGAGAGAATTTTGTGGTAATTAAACAAAACCCAAAACTGTGATGAAACCTTGCAGGATACCTAAAGAGCAGTTGAATAAAGAGGATTGAAAGAGCCAGAGGAAGCATAGCTGTATTTCGGGTTAGAAACATCACAAGGGATTATAGAAGCAGAAAATATTCATGAGGGGATAGACAGCATTGTCAAGTCCTACAGAGGATCAGGAAGGAGAAGCTGACATACATACCACTGGAAACGTAAGATGATTTTCTGGAGCATCCTGATGGGGAAGTAAGAGTAATGATCCCATACAAAGTTGTAAAGAGTGAGAACTTGGCAAACAACAGTTACTCAAGTGCTTGCTTCCTATGTTTCAAATGATACCCATTGAAGAGCATTCAGAAGAAAAAGCAACAACACAGGCTTGGAGGGTAAGGAGGGAGAAGGGAGAACAGTAGACATTTTGGCAGCTGGCGAGCAGATAGACTAGGGACAATGAGGCTAAGCAGACCAAAGGGAGAGGAAGGTGAGATTCAAGCCTGCCCATAGAATTAGACACAGCGGGGATTCCTAAAGTTTGGGAGGTGGAAGGACCAAAATGAAGGGGAAATCAGGACTTCCAAGACATTATAAGGATGAGTTTGCCATCCAGGTGGCTAATCTTTCTCTTGAGCCTCAGCTAACACCTGCAGAGCCATCTAGTGTAGTGAACTGTGGGGAACGCTCAGAGTTGAGAGTGGGGATGCATATTAAGCTGGGGATTAAGTAAGAACCCTAAATTCATTGGCAAAATGCCTAGGCCCTCCTACACTTGGGTCCCAGAAGGTTTTCAGTCAGAGGAGAGTAGCTTGAGAGATGCAAGTCAAAGGAACTTCTGGTGGAGCAGGTCACATCAGAATGGCTCTAGGTTGAACAATAGGACGAGTGAAAAGGGAGACTTGAAGGTGGTTTCAGGGAGGATAAGAAAGAAGATGACTAGATAGTGGAGCAGTGTTCAGATGGAGAGGATGTGAGTCAGGTGGAACTGATTTCCTGTTCCTACCATACATTTGGCAATTAAGCACACACAACCTTGAGACGCTATTTCCATTGTGTTCCTGAACTTGTATTTACATCTTTTATACTGTATACTTTTTCAAATGGTTTCACCCTCCAAGGGCCACAAGGCAGCAAGTAAATCCAAAACGTTGTTGTTTTACTCACTTTGTACATGATTAAATCCTAAAATTTATTAAACGTAGTTGATTGATATATAATATTCCTAAAACTAAAGACAGCACCCTACTTTGTCTATCTTTTCATCATCAAAACGACTTTCTTTATCACAGATGTGCCAACCCATCTTACCATCTACTCTTCCTTTCGTAGTCCATTGCTTTACATTGGAAAGAATATCATCTTTAAGTCAACAAAACCAATTTTCAACTTAACATTTAAAATAAAGTAAATAGTCATTTTTACCAAAGTAGAAATTTTTTAAAGAAAATTTTGTGTAATTTTGTGAGGCAGGTCTAGTTGATTAATTTATAAAATTCATAGTAAGATTTAAAACACAAACCTAACTTTAAGCACTCTTGCTGGAAGAATAGAGACAGGATTGCTTCCTGGACGAAAAAGAAAGAGAAAAACATCTAATGTGACTTAGCAGCTGACCAGCACACTCTAATGAAATTTATAGTCTTTGCTCTAAAACTCACTAACAAGATTAGGTGAGATTGAACCTGAGAAGCTAAAGGTCTCTAAATTGACATAAATTCAAGGGCAGAACTGGATCATCTCACTATTTGAAGCTCTAACAAAGTCTAATCTCTGTCATATTATGTTTTGTCCACTGTCCTCTATGTACATGCACATCCTCCTAGTAAGTGGTGAATGAAGTTTAGCAAACATAATACAGTCTGTGTTATTCTAGACCTTCATAGGAAACACAGGGCTGGGGCGCTCTGCTCTGTAAGATGACCTAGAGAGCCTTTATGAAATATGTCTTCATAAAACACATACAAATACTCAAAACGTGATTTCCAAATAAACTCAGTCAAGTTTTTCCCTGTTGTCGTTCATTTACCTACCTCCTCCTCTGTACACTCAGTTAGGAGCCCTGGTGATGCGGAGGGTACACTTGGGGCTCTTACCTGCAAGAGCAGCAGTTTGAAGCCAACAGCCTTTCTGCAGGAGAAACACAAGACGTTCCGCTTCCTTCGAGTTTCAATCTTGGAAGCTCACAGGGGCAGTTCTACCCTGTCCTGTGGGGTCGCCGTGAGTCAGAAGTGACTTGATGGCAGTGAATTTGGTTGTTCTTGGTGGTGGTGGTGGTGGTGGTGTAGTTCCTGTTTCGTTTACTCTAGAGAAGCCCTCCGGACAGAGTGGGTTATGTGTTGGTCTGACCACCAGCTGCTCTGTGGGACCAGGAGGACACTTTCTACTCCCATTGAGCCGCAGTCTCAGGAACCCACAGGGCAGTTCTACTCTGTCCTATAGGGGTGCTATGAATTGGAATGCCAGCGAAGTATAGACTGACTGTATAGACTCGAGGATAAGGTGACCCGGATATCAGCCGAGGCACCTAATTTTACCACGAAAACAGCATAAAAAATGTGCTGAAACACTTGGCTTATACGTGAGTATATATGGTACTTAGGCTGCCATTAGCCTATTGATTGGGAGAGGGGAAGAGATGATAGTGAATTTCACTGGACGGTTTCAACTGAGCCAAACCACTAACATGTTGAATGGAACTCTCGGTCCAGCTGTGAAACCACGGTGGTTAGTTACGTTTCACCATCATATTTGATGCCATGGTGCTTGTTTATCTGAACCTGTGGAAGCTCCTCCACAACTCGAGAGCTATGTATTTTGAATTATGAGGAGCTTTGAAAGGCTCTTCTTTATCTCAGTTTTTCTCTTTTTCAGTCCTTTTCCTCCACAGTTTTACAACATTCCTCCCGGCTGTAATAGCATGGTGTAAAATTGGGAGTCTGGTGCTGACCTAGCTCCATAGCAGCAATGGTAACGACTGTTGCAGGGGGATGGGACCCAGCTAAATGTGGATGTTTCCTACAGTCAAGGTTCTGCAGGTTCCAGAGCCTGGCCTTTTATTCACGTAGCCAAAGCCTTTACACTGACCCACCTCTGTGATCTTACTTTGTTCTTCCTTTCGATAAATTCTCCTTAAGAGCTTTGCATTTTGAAAAATGACGACTTTCTGGGCCTCACTCCCAGATCTCATTAATGACGTTCTTCCTTGTGCCACAAACTTTTTTTCCTTCAAGTGAATTCGACTCCAGAGATCAACTCAACAGAAACAAATGTATTTTTCCAAAATTATCATTGAATAGTACTGATCTCATTTGTGTGGCATTTTAGAATTAAATTAAATCCTTTTATTTCCTAATAAGTGAGAATTTTGTTAACTGCTAATTAGTGACCTAAAACGTTTTCCTTTTTTGTGGTTTTGGTTGAAGGCTCAAAATTATTATCTGTGTGGTAAATAGCAAAGAAAACAGTGATGTGAACAAAGCTCTCACTGGATAAGGATACATTTGATGTTCTGAGTATTTGTCTTCCTTTGTAATTACTTTTCTATTTTATTCAATTGTGTAGTAATTTTCAGTTGTATTTCTGCTTCAGACCTCTGACAAATAGCATCTTCAATCGTTACCTGCAGATTCTTTTAGTCTCAGTTGTACACAAAAAGCCTAATGACTATTCTCCATTGGCTAATACACAAAGAAGAAATCAGGCAAGGCGTTTAAAGATCGCTCCTTGGAAAGCCTGCATCTTAAACAATCATTCTCGCTCAACAGCCTTCAGTCAATGAATGCGCGGAATCAGAAGCTCTTGTTGTGTATACTTCTTCTAGGCAGTCAATAGTTCTCTTTCTTTCCATAAATGGTACAATTGGATATTAGGACGTGTAGGCACACTTCTCCTCCTAAAAGGGAAATGGGGTGAGGATTTGGCGCTAATGATAATCATCATCAATAGCCACATCACATAATGTTTATTAAGCTTAATTTAACAGACTATGTAGACTGCCTACCAATAGCCATTTTACTCCTCTTTCCCGAGAACCACCTATTTTGTTCAAATAGCTGCCTTCCTCCTTAGGAAGTGGTTCAGATGAGGTAGACCACGCTCTCCAGCCTCGGTAGTGAATGACAATGAGTCAGTCCTTCAGAAAACAAGAAGGGCTCCCTGTTAACAGGCTACCCTGTTAATGCTAGCCCATTGCCATGCGTCTGGTCAGGGCAATGCAAGAACCGTCTTTGTGGGCTTTGGGAGAGATTTTCTTTCTCATACAAAGAGAGACAAGACAAGAAAAGGCTCCCTTTGAGACTCGGGATGCTGTCAAGAGGACCTGCAGTTGAGTGGCTACCGGCATTTTGTCACCATGATTGGAGCTGGGATGAGGACAATGCAGATATGCCAAGGGGGGCAGATGAGCAGCTAAATTAACCGCGCCTGGAACTCTCCTACCTTCAGCCTTTTGAAAATAAATGTACTCTCCTTTTAGCAAAAGACGTTGGGAGTTTCTGTTACTTGGAGCAACAAGGTTTCTAAATAATATATTATTTATTATCTTAATGTGATATGATAGACTGCTTAATATCGCATTTGAACTTTTCTCTATTTGTTATTTCTCATAGTATTTCTCACCATCCATCCCCTGCTAAATTGCCAACACACACACACACACACACACACACACACACACACACACACACACCCCCCACACACACACCCCTTTTAACTTCTTCATCCCATCCTACTTAATAACTTCAATCATATTGACTCCATTGACATTATTATCATCAGTGTTCCATTGTTTTGTTTTGTTTAGCCAAATTAAACGTCAGTAACTTTTGTTTTTCTACCAAGGCAAACAAACTCTGAGGCTGAGCTTCCCAGTTTTCACAAGGGAGCTTCCAAATGTGTGAACAAAATGCGACGGAAAGATAGACTAGATTGTCCCGTGGAATTTCTTAAGCTCCTCATAAATAAAGCCTTTTATGTGTATTAGAGTTTAAATGCTGAGCACCCTGGTTTGCAAAAGGATATGGAGGGTAGTGACGGCCCAAAATCCAAGTGCAGCTCTTTCCCCCAGGACGTGGATCATCTTGCCCTCAGGCAGCATGGCTTGGAGAGTGGATTGCTTCCACCCCTCCCCAGGCAGCGCAGCGAGGAGCCGTCTCTCCTTGATGGAAGGCTCCATATTGGGGAGGGGACAGGGAGTCTCTGAGTCAGTGTGATGCCCCATCAGTCTCACTCTGTTGATTAGAAGGCCTTGGACCAGTTTTTCAAACCCTTCTATTGAATTGATAGATGTGTCCCAATCTTCAAGGTCCCGTTTCTGTAGTCTGCCCTGGAATTGTGATGTATTGACACAACTTATGCTTTTATGGGTTTCCTTTGCCTCCCACCTCCATCCCCCCCTGCACCCTATTTATCTTGCTTCCCAACTGTGAATCCTTGGATGCTGTTTGACCCTCGTGTTAGTGACCTCCCTCATCCTCAAGATGTGTCTCTGTCTTTGTCTTGTCCTTGTCTCTTTAAGACTTATACATGTTGTCTTTAAATCATATTTGCGGTGGAGTCTCTTTTGTACCCAAAAGCAGATACTGACTGGTGCTCTCCAACTAAAAATGATGTTTGAGAACTAGATCTTACACATGAAACCAATATGTGAAAAATACCAAAGTGGACTTTCTCCCTTGACTCAGTACCTGGCAGTGGCCTTTTCTGGCGTGCCCTGTCCACTGTGGCTATAAAACTAGCCCATGGATTTGTCCTCTTTGTCTGTTTCTCCCCTGCCTCTTTTCTATTTGCATTGTGACTCTTCTGTCCAGAATCCTTCAGAGACTTTCCATTGTCTACTTACATAAGGTCTTCTTTTCTAGTCTGTTCCATCGAGGCGTCCTTGTCTTCCTTGGCCATAGCCGCAAGGAATTATTAACCACTGGTTCTTCCTTTTTTGCTCCTTATTACACTTCCTCCTGTGTCATTCTTTCCATTAACCTAAGAGTACTCCAACGGCCCACCTCTACCTCCCACCCACCACTTACCTTTATCAAAATAGCTCTCCATTTTCTCAATATTTTTATAGCAATTATACCTCCATGATAGCATTTGTCACATTCCCTCTTTGAACTCTGTATTAAAGACATTCCTCACACTGCAGGTTCTTGGAAGGTGGAGCATTCATTGTTCATAGTTCTCTACATCCCAGTGCTTAGCATAAGATGCCCCTCCAAGACTGTTCTCAAAATAAATCTTTCTTGAATGAATAAAAAATTTACAACAGATCAAAATCCTTAAACTCTGTGTGTGCCCTCTAGTTATTTTATTCCTTTTACTCCCTTAAATACTTGTATCAGTTTTGTATGTCGACTCATATGCTTTGAGGTTATGTAGAATTAAATTTGACATGATGGCAGCATCCAATCCATTTATATATCATGAAGTGAAGTTACTCTTTAGGATGAAATATTTTCTGGCATTGCACTTTGAGATTTAAAAGAAAAATAAAGCGGCCTGTTATATCCATACGTAGAAATCTAGTTATTAAAACATTTCAAACTGGGCCATTTACGAGTTAGCACACTAGATTCCTAGGCATGACAGTTGTAATTAATGTTGTGTGACAGCTGTACTAATATCACAATTTTAAGATATTTCATTTTAATTGAAATTACTATTATTGAGCTCCCAGGGAAGCTGATCAAATGTGTAATTATAGTAAAAGGTATCTTATTTTGTATTTATTTTTCTGTCTTCTATAACCTTTGTAAGATTATTCCTTAATAGAGTATGTCTAAGAATTCCATTAAACTTAGTAGAAGTTGCAAAAGTTGATAAAAAAATGTTCTAATGCATAATTACTAGTTTTCCACTATTTCATTCTGACTGCTTGGTGCCACAATATGTTGTTAAAAATTATTGGTTTCATTAAACAGTACTAATAAGGAAAAGGTATGTTGATTTAGTAGCGCTAATTTGTAAAACAGATGTCAAACAAACTACAATAAAAATAGTATATGATATAAAAGTGATAATATAATAATTGACATGCTTTTGAGGAAAAATAGATTTAATTTTTTTCTCCCCTAAACTAATGCTATCAGTTCTTTTCATTGGGGAGGAGCTGACTTTGAGACTGGAAATGATACTTGGGACCTAATTCCAGAGCTAGAGATTTGAGAACTTGAAATAAGCCCATTCATCAGAAAACAGATGAAAGATACTCACCCCAGGGGCCATCAACTCAGAGAACCCCCTCTTTGTACCTGTCACTCACCTGCAAAGTAGAATAATGTCACCTCTCCCCATCACAGGTGGCTGAAGAGATTAGATAATACATATGAAAGAACTGTGAGATTGGATGGTTGGCTAATTTATAGATGGTTGCTAAGAAGACCAGAGAGAGTCTGTGCATTCCCAGACTTCTGCAGTTATCCCTGGGAGGGGTCTGATTGTTCTTGTGCCAAGGTGGGACTGGACTGGGACATGTTGAGGGGGTTGTAAAGGGATAGAGCCTCCCAGCTTCCCGCAGGGGAAGATGGCGTGGGAGCCAGAGGCGAAGTCAGAAGCAAGGACAGAATCTGCAAAAGGAGAAAAAGGGATTGGCTGCGTAAAGGAAAACAGGAAGTAGAACCTGGGGTGAACATGTAGGTTGCACCAACACACAGAGCCAGACTCCTCACCATTGGGGGTCTTAGGTGATGCCAGTGGTAGGGACTGAGAGCTGTTAACGTGCATAATATCCAGTCAGGCACATGCCGTACTTTCATCCTTCCCGTCAGGCCTATACGGTTCCTTCTTCAATGAAAAATAATACCTTATAGACTCCAAAGATTCAGTACGGGATAGTTCTAAAACTCTTGTGTCTTTTTTTTTAAACTCCAGAGGTAGAGCTTTGGTTGACTTGGTCTTGGGATTTTAAACATTTACAGGATCTGAATCCTTAAAAAATGATTTAATCCTCAAGTAGAAAGCAAATGTTTTGAGAATGATGATGGCAACACATGTACAAATGTGCTTGACACAATGGATGGATGTGTGGGTTGTGATAAGAGTTGTACGAGCCCCCAATAAAATGATTTTAAAAGAAAAAATAATTTAATCCTTGTAATTGGAAATGATTGTCATGATGCCTTGTCAGGGGTCTTTGATGTTTAAACATATACATGATATTTAGAGAGCTACTGGAAACTGCTTCTTTGACAGAATGTTTCTTATTTAGTCTTATTAAGACTGGTCTTTGTAGGCTTACGTGTGAATCATGACAATAGGCTGGTGACTTAACAGTGACTTAGCTGTTGATCAGTTCTCCTTCCCACCCCCCACCCCCCCACTTCTTTGTCCATTAATTCTTTAAGACTCAGTTTAAATCACGAAAGGGAAATGGGTCACATTCATATAAAATGAGTGTAGTCAGGGAAAGACTCTGGCTCTTAAGGGCTTGCCCAGAGGAGCTTCATTAATTTCCCCCCACCTGCAAAGTATTTCCTCCTGCTGTTTAACTACTAGTGATGGCCTTGTGGGGTCAGTCTCTGTAGCTAAAGAGCTATGCCCACCGTCTTAGACAGAGAAGACTCTACAAAAACTTGGGAGGGAGCGAGGTAAAGAAGCTTTTCCAGATAAGTTATTTATTTTTTAATTTTAGCATGTATGACCAAGTCTTTAAACTCCCAACCCATAACGCTGTACTTCCTACCCTATTAATTTCCATAGCTTGGTCTCTTAACAAGCACTGTGCAGTTAGTGGCCTCCATTGCCTGTCTGCATCTGGCTGCCCCAACTGTGTTAATCATCATCTTCATAGAAGCAGGGAAACCCTAGGGGACTTGTGTTTGGCAGTCAGTAAATTAGGTGGCTTGTGCCAAATGTGGGAAGAAGGGAGTAGCATGGAGCAGTGAGTTACCAGTAGCCACATGAGTAAAGGTAGTGCTGAGATTGGATGGGGATGGGCTCTTAGTTAATTGGATTATGGTTTTGAATAAAAAGGAGACCGTGGCTACATACACATTTATTTCCGTCATTTTGGGGTGCAGTTTATAAGAAGCTACTCGTCAAGTGGAAAATGAAGAGCAAGTCTCTGGATTCACCAGTTCAGGACCCCACACAATTGTGGAGAGCCCTGGCAGGTAGCCATAAACGATAACCCGGCACAGGACTAATAGGACAGATGAAAATATGCTGCTCAAGAAGAAGAGGTCCCTTTACATAAAACACATGCCATTCTTGCCTCCTGCGTGTGCCATGACATAATGACCCCATTAAGAGAAGAGAAGGGGAACGAAGGCGTCAGCAGGGCTGTTAGCCAAGCCCACGGTAACACTGAGAGTTGCTGAGAGTTGTGGTCTCCCAAACAGACGTCACAGCTGGTGAGGGGCCCTTTTGGTTACTTGGCAAGATCTGTAAATTCAGAAAGTTCAGGGCTGGTTTCTCCTGGAATTTTGTTTCAGATTTCCTGTGAAGAAGGGTCATAGTATTATATATATATATTCCAAGAAAACATGAGACAATTACGGCAAGAACAAAATAGGAAGGAAAAATAAGAAAACACACCTCTTTGCTGGTAGAGGGCAAAGGAAGACAAAACAGAAAATTATGAGAAGACATTTTTATTCTAAAAATCACATTAATGGCTTTGTCTGGAGCACAGTTACACCAATTGCCATTAACTTGTTGGCACAAACAGGCTTAAAATTTATTTCATATTCTATAGTTCTAATATATATTTTTTAAGTGGGGCACTCAAATGGTGTAATTAAAACAAGTGGAATCATAAACATTGTATATTTATGAAGGTTTGTGTATGTATTTGTTTTAAGTTGAACAGATAATTTCTAGTGATTTTGTGTGTCATGCAGTGAATAATTAAAATTAATTTATATTCAAATATTAACATTTCAATTTCCAATTTGGCGAACATAAGCAAATTATTATAAGTTTGTTTTCAATTTCTGCAAAGTATATTAAAATTAACTTTTTCTCCATTTAAGTAACATGTATAACTAAACTTCCTTCCTACTGTGAAACGGTTTCATTTATTGCTATTTGTGAGCTGCATAGGATAGATGCTGAGTGGATTGGGCTCGGAACCCCTTGAACAGTTTCTTTTGAAATAACACTACATGCGTTCAGCTCAATTACACATCCAAACAGCCACAGCTCAGTTTTGGTAATTTATTCATTGACTTAACAGAGTACCCAGAAGAGCCATGCCTGCTGTCATTTTTGTAATATATTATGTTTTAAATATACTCATGCTCACCCATGCACACCATTAAGGTGTGCATAAACCTGTGTTTTTCTCTCTTGACAGCTATAAATGTTTGTTATTATTACACAAAACATATGTTCATGTTGTTTTTGTCTAAATTATTCTATCTGGGGCTATAAAGTTTTAATGTTATTAGTTGCCCTTAGAATTTTAATGTTTCACTGCTGTAACCTTCTTAGGATTTCTGTGCAATTAAATAGAAACTATTTCGCTGCAGCCTGGAAGAACAATATATTTTCTACAAATAAAAAAAAAAAACATGCTCCATTTTCTTTTCAGTGTAGTAAAAATGTTTGCGTGACAGTTTTTCTTTGGGATCTATGGAAATCTCACCTGTGGTCATACCTGAGTACAAGCTGCCTAAGGAATATTGTTCTCTCTGCTTGTGGCGTCTGCTGGGAAGTTAAGCATTAAGCAGCGTTTCAAGCAAAGGGCTGATCTTTCACCATTGTTTCCAGGGTCAATGGAAGTACTACCAACTTTTACTCTGTTTTGCCCTGTCCTTGGCCTCATGTATGTAGAGACCAGTGGGGACTAAATGGAAACTCATTGTAATCGTGAAACGTGCCTAACTCAATAGATTTCCTCCATTTCAATCCGGGCTGGCTTCGTTCTTCAATCCCTGGCAATGCTAGCTGTAGCGATGTCTCCCTCTCATGTCTCTTCTCCTGTCCATACCTGTATTTGGTTCCAGTCTCATTATGCCAGACAAATTGAGCTGCAGACTTAACTAGAAAGCTAATTTCCCACAGTTAGGATCAATGAGTTGAAAATAATTTGTATTTTACAGATGAGGTTCTAAGGGCATCCTGAGTTATTTGCTTCTACTCCCGTAGTTAGTTTTGGCAGTGCCCCCCCCTCCCCCCCCGCCGCTGTCCCCCACCAATGGTCTTTCCTAGATATACAATTGGGAGCCCCTGGGTGGTGCAAGAGGTTGCTAACCAAAGGTACACTAGGTTGCTAAGCAAAGGTTGAAGGTTCAAGTCCACCCAGAGACACTGCCGAAGAAGGGCTTGGGCAGCTCCTGAAAATCCAGCCCTGGAAACCTCTATGGAGCATACCTTTGCTCTGATGTACATGGGCCTATCACGAGTGAGAATTGTCTTCATGACAACTGGCTGTCATGGGTCTGTTCTATAGGGCTGGAGCTGAAGAATGCCACTGATTTAAGTAACTTGAGCTTCAATTTTACTTTGTCCTTCTGACCATCCTAATTTTATGTCTTTTTCTTAAAATACACATTGCATCACATCAAATTCTATCTCAAAGTCTTGCTCCAAATAAACCCTATGCATAGGTGCATATAAGCATGTGTTTATTTCAAACACAACGTTTTAAAATATGCCTTGTGATCTTTGGGTTGCTGCCATTTCTCTCGATAATACACTTAGTCTTGCATATTGTTGTTATTTTTAGGTGTCATCCAATCATTTTCAACTCCTAGTGACCCTATGCAAATCTTCACAATCATTTTGTTTAAGCCTATTGCTGCAACCATTGTGCCAGATAAGCTCCTTGACCCAGATTGAGAGATTAGATCAAGAAAGTGGCTTATGTGGTTGCAGAGCCTGCTGAGACCCACGTCCATGATGCAGATCCCAGGTTGGAGGCTTCTCCTGGCTCATGCAGCTGCAGGAATTGATAAGCCCAAGACTGGCAAGTGAGATAGTAAGCTGTTGGCTCATGCATGGGCTGTTGGAAGCTAATGAATCATAAGATCAGCTGGCAATAAGACAGGCCACTGGCTCCAGTCCCACGAAACAGCCGTCTGATGGTGAAGAGATATATTCAAGTCCCAGAGCAAGTGGGAAAGCCCTCGAGTTTGTTAGAACACCTGTATTCATTTGATGCAAGCTGCACCCCTAAGGAAACTCCATTTTAACTGACTGGACATTAATAGCAGATCTCATCACGGAGGTGATTATTTTATACCAGGCCATAAAATGAAGGATGACCTCATTGTTACACAATTGCCAAATTACATAATTACCGCAGTGCCAAACTACTGAAGATCATGGCCCAACCATGTTGACAAGATGGGTCTTGGCTGAAAACAGAAAATCCCAGAAAGATGTTTCCTGGAGTTTTATTGACCACGCAAAGACATTCACTTGTGTATTTCATAGCAAAGTATTCTACAGCCTTGAGACAAAATGTGAATTCCAAACAAATATGCTCACGTGAAACCTGGATACAGAACGTGAAGCGCTTACTGATTGATAAATTACAAAAGACAACTGCCTCTGTTTGGATCACACCTCAATGCCATGAAAACGAAAATCTTTTCAACTGGCCTTAGTAGACATCACAGTAAAGCGGAAAAAGATAGACCTTTGACGGACTTCATTTTACTTGGATCCGTAGGCACTGCTCGTGGAAGCAGCAGTCAAGAAATCAAATGATATATTGCATTGGGCATATCTGCACATGACGTCTTTAAAGTGTTAATGAGCAAAGGTGCCACTTTGAGACGTAAGGTATGCGTGACCCAAGCCAGGGTATTTTCTATTGCCTTGCATGCATGCGAAAGCTGGACATGGCTAAGGAAGATGCTAGAAGAACCGATGCCTTTGAATGATGGTGCTGGTGAAGAATACTGAAAGTACTACAAGCTGTCAGAAGAACAAATAAATCTATCTTGGAGGATGTACAGCCAGAATGCTCCTTTGAAACTAAAAAGGCAGAACTTCGTCTTACATAATTGGACGCAGTATCGGGAGAGACCAGTCCTCAGAAAAGGCCATCATGCTTAGTCAACTAGAACATCATTGAAAAAGAAGACAACCATCCAGGAGATAGATTGGCACAGTGGCTGCAACAATTGGCCCAAACCTAACACTTGTGAGGACGGGTCCAGGGCTCAGCAGTGTTTTGGCCCCTTCTACACTGGGTTGCCATGATTCAGAACAGACTCAATGGTACCTAACACCAATAATTCCCCCTCCGTCAAAAGGAGGCACAGAGTCCGCATTCCCTCTGCAAGTAACTCACGATGCTCTTTCTCACGTATTTCATTCTGTCTTTGATGTTCGCCAGACTACAAACCTCTGGAAGAAAGAGATTACATCCTTTCATCTGCTTTCTTACTGAGCCTCGCACGGCGGTGCCGTCAGGTGAGCACTGGCACACCAGGACTGCTGCGAGGGAGAACGAGAGGCCTGCCTGTCCTGTCGAGATGGACAGCCGTGGAGACCTTGGCAAGGGGCTGTCAGCAGCAGAATTGACTCAATGGCAGGGCGTTTGGTTTGGGTTTGCTTTATTAAGGGATAATGAGCCACATTTCTTTTTTTTCTTTTTCTAACCTAGACATCATCGCAAATCACTGAACTATTAGGCTGCTATCAGCTGAAGTTTCATCCAATTTCCCCCACTTGGTTCAGGTTGTCTGGACACCAAAACAGAAGCTTTGAGAAAAAGAGGATGCGCATGTCGCCTCTGAGCAGCGTATGCCTTACCCTCAAAGTCCTTGTGAGGGGGGCCCTCTGCTCACCTGTGAGGGTGACATGTTCAGCTCTTCTTGGAGCAAAGAGGATCTTTTTCAGAGTTTAATTCTCTGATTAAACTCCCCCACAAGTCAAAAATCAATATGAAAAGCAGAGAAACCAAGTAAATGAACTTTGAACTATGGGCATCCCATCTTAGCATTGCTTAACTTCAGTTTGCAGCCTCCTTTGACTTGTCTGGAAATTAATTTTTGATCAGGATCTGATGCTGTTTGGTTTGTCGGATTGTAGATGTGAGATGCCACGCAAATTGAAATTATGTTCTGCGCACTTGGTCCTTTTTCATGAAGTGATACATGTCAGAGATGGTGGGGGATTATTTCTTTTCCTTAAACATTGCCCCTGTAACTTAATTATGGAATGAGAATTTCACAGTGTTCTCAGGAGATAGGCTTACCAAGACATTATTTTACCCAAAAATTGGGTCAGTGCCCCTTCCCTTCCATTTCTGGCCCTACCTCCCAGTTAATGGGAGTCTCCCAGAAAGGAAAACAGGAAATGAAGTTCTTAAGGGATCTGTGGACGTTTTTTTCCTATTAAGATCACTCTTTTGGACTTTTCTTCTTTTTGTCTCTCACCCTTCTAAATTTAACACCATAAGCAAAGCCCAACTAGAAAGCCACATTTAACTTCCTTTTAAGCCTTCTTTTTCTTTCTTTCCCCCCCTTTTCTCACAAGTGGTCTCAAATGGTGCAGATTAAGGTCTTTCACAGGTAGCAGTCACTGCTCACAAACAGTAGACCTCCCCCAGTTTGCACCATTTTAATGGCATCTGAAGTTTTTTGCTAATTATACAGGGGAACCTAGGCAGAGTAAAAGGGGGGAGGTTGCTGAGCAGCTTTGTCTTTCAAAAAGAGAAAAATCTAGTGGAAATGCAACATGTGTTGAAGAATGGAGAAAACGGAAGGGTAAGCTAGGGTGCTGTGCCACAAGAAGCGCCCACTGAGTGCTCATTACTGCTAAATAGTGACTGTGTTGGGGAAGGTTTCCAGTGAGGAAAGGGTCAAGGAGGTCAGTTATCTGGTAATGACTGTGGCGGTCATTAGAGGGTATTGATGCTATTAAGAATAGAACTTTCACTTTTTATTGAAGTTTTTATTTAAATTCTATTAACTTCAATTCAACTTTTAATTGAGGTGCAACCATCCAAATTCTACAGTCCGGTACCAAGAAGTAATGAACATAAAATTACATGTTCTTCTGATAGGTTGATGGGTCTTTATTAGAATTTCAAGGGCCTCTACAGAGCTGTTATTACACACAAACTGCTCGGAAGTCTTCGATTAGAATTAGGGCTGGCTGAGTGATTCCAGGAAATAATTTCAACCAGGGCCAGTGAAAGGGAGAGAAGAAAGGATCGAAGTTAGGGGGTGTGGGGGGGGGTTGTTGAATCTGTTTTTACTGTACTTAAGCTCTAAGGGGGCTCCTTTATATGGTCAGGTCCAGGTACATTTGGCAAGCCTTTAAAACAAACTTTGCATCTGCCTTCCTTTATCTCTAACCAAGGAGGATAGAAATATCCTAGAAATAGAAATACCCTAGTCTTTTACTCTTAATTATAAGAAAGCCTATCTCCTAAGAATTCCACACCAATCCTATTCAGGTATAGGTACCGAATATATAGTACCTGTGTATAGTCAGAATAAAACTTTTTAAATTACTGAAATATTAAGTTAAGCCAAACAAAATGGAAAGTTAATGGCAGAATTTTGCCATCCACGATTTATTAATAAACTGAGTGCTAAATAAGAGTGCCCCGCAACTTGCAGTTCAGATTTCACGGAGAGTGGGCGGGATGCCGTGTGGTAAGGAAATCTACAGTTCTTCCTCTGGGAATAGGAAAGAGCTGGCAGTTTCAAGGCTCACAATTTTATCTCCTTTTGCCAAGCAGGCAGGAGCTAGACAGTCAGCAATTTCATGAACAACATCATCCATACTTTAAAAGTCCTTTGTTTCTTTGTAATCATGAACTTTGTGAAGATTTGTTTAGTTGACTGGCTGCCGCTTCTTCAGGACAGGAATCTGATCAAGGAATTGATAATGACCTTTTTTAACCTTTACAAAAATTAAATATTTTACATTTTTGGTAGATAGCCGGCATTTTGTCATTTCGACATGTCACATTGCTATGAAAACATCATGCATCATAGCACAGCATAACAATGTGATTTGCTGAGATTCTAGTGTCTCAAAGACGAAGCAAAGAGTAATGAGAAGAGTTAGGCATGTTTTTTCCATTGTGAAAGCCACTGGGCGTATTTTTCGCCAACCACCTGTGGAAGCATTCTCTCAAGTCCAATGTCTCTGGAAGGCCAGGTGTACGTAGGTTTCTCTTGTAAACTACTTTGTTTTTAATAAAAACAAGAACAAACTCATTGCCATCAAATCTATGCCATCTCATGGTGACCTTGTTGGGCGGGGTAGAACGATCCCTATGAGTTTTCAAGATTGTAACTCTTATGCAGTATAAAGCCCTGTCTTTCTCCTGAGGAGCTGCTGGTGGCTTAGAACTGCCAACCTTGTAGATAGCAGCACAGTGCCTAACCACTACGCCATCAGGGCTCCTTCTTTTTCTAATAAGAGGTCCTAAATACAAGATTATGACATATTCAGTGTAGCTAGTTGCATGTGAGCAGTTGCTTTTCAGGAACCAGAAGGATTAGCAGTCTTAAACACATTTTTTATCTTCTTTGAGAATGAGGATCTTGGGGGGTCAGAGCAGAAACCCAAAACCCATTTGTAGACAACAGGACATCCCCTCACAGAAGGGTCACGAGGAAGGGATGAGTCAGCCAGGGCACAGTATAGCACCGATGAAACACATACTATTCCTCTGGTTCCTTGAGGCTTCCTCTCACCTTCCACTTCAGGAGAGACCAGAGCATGTACGCTGGTACAGATAGAGCTCACGACACATGGAATCCAGATCAGATAAACCCCTCAGGAACAGAAATGGGAGTCGTGATACCAGGAGGGTAGAGGAAAGGTGGGGCAGGAGGGGAGGAAGGGGCAACCGATTGCAATCATCGACACATAACCACCACCACCCTCCCCTGGGGGGATGGAACAACAGTAAGATATGAAAATAATAATAATTTATAATTTATCAAGGGGTCATGAGGGTGAAGGGAGAGAGAAAGGGGAAAAAAGGAGCTGATACCAAGGGCTCAAGTAGAAAGTAAATATTTAGAAAATAATGATGGCAACATTTGCACAAATATGCTTGATACAATTGATGTATGGATTGTTATAAGAGCTGTAAGAGCCCCAATAAAATGATCTTAAAAAAAAGGAATGAGAATCGCTTGGCATATGACTTTGACTAAGCAAAGGGTTCGTGTGGAGTAAGTTCAGTATGAGAAAAGTAAGCTGTTTCCCATGTGTTAGATGTGTATACTTGCTTCTATGCAATACCTAGAAATCAGTTATCCTGCTATGTGGATATCTCCTCCCCCATGTGCTGAGCAGCCCTGGTGGTTACACACTGGGCTGCTAACTGTGAGGTTGGCAGTTCCAAACTACCCATAGCTCCACAATATTTTTCTATTCCCTTAAAGAGTTACAATGTTTGAAGCCCACAGAGGCAGTTCTACCCAGACCTATAGGGTTGCCATAATTCATAAATTGACTCAATGGCAGTGAGTCTTAGTATATAGTGTACAAACTAAGTTTACAACTCTCAGCCACTTCTTCCTCTCCCCATGAAAGATAGGTGCCACAGTTAACATGGCATTGGATTGGCGATTTCACCTCATTTAAAGTTGGGCTCTGAGAAAATCTTGTTTTTGGCCTATGTAATTCACTTCAAGCCATATCCCGATTGAAATAAGAAATAAATTCCTCAGATGAAAATATAAGCAGTCTACTTTATTGTTCAACATTTTAAAAATGAAGAGTTTTTTCAACTACAATAACAGTATAATGGAAATTACCTCATGTAGCTATTATGGAAAAGAAAAGCAATATAATACATTACTTGCAGAATTTGATGAAAAACTTGTTCACACAGTATAGTTGGGTATCAGCATTGATTTTGTTTTCCAAGACATTTTTTGCAGTAATTTTTATAATAGTTCAGGGCAAAGGCAAGATGTTACCAGAGAAAAAGCATTCCTATCAAGGTTTATATTATTTGCAAGGACTAAAGTACAGGCAATAATCCTAACAGAAGTGAAATTATAAGCAGATAAGTGTGAGTTTCTAGTGTTTTTTTGAGATTTGAGGTAAAAGGTAAGCATTTCCTCTCAGTACATGGTCAGTCTGCTTAGTAGCATAACTTTTTCCTGACATAAAATAATTAGCTATTTTAATATTTTAAAACTTTTGTTATTTCTGATTTCAGTTGTAAAGATGAGGTAGTTTGTGATTTTCTCTTTTCCCTTTGTTTCCTGAAATCTCCAGGGTTTCTACTATGAGTGTCTATGACTAGAAGAAAATATTATAAGCGTGGCTCACATTCTAATGCATAGTATTTCCTTCCAGTCTTTATTTACTGCTAAGCATTTTGGAAAAATTAAAACATACAGATTATGTAGAGGATTTAAATTAGACCAAGATATCTTAGCCTTCATATTTTCCATTAAGAAATATGTTTTCTGCATCTCAATTTCTACCAATAACATTTTGTATTGTTTGAGTAATTTGTCTTCTTTTTACTTTACTAAAAGCTCATATTGTGCTTGAAATACCCAATCTATTGTTTACCACGCTATCTAAAAAAAATATTCCTTAAGTATTCCACATTTGCATAGAAGCTTAAGATTAGCACTACTTGTATGCTTATGCAAATAAACTCATGATGTTATAATGACAGGTTTTATATTTACCAATTTTCCTGTTTTTAGAATGTCTTCTTGGATAGTTTATGATTTCATGATTGAATAGTTTATGATTTTTTAAGATTGAGATTAGTGAGATTTTAAATAGGTTTTACAAATGTAGCAAAACAGAGTCAGTAAACAGTCTTACAGTTGTGCAGTTGTACAAGATGAGGGGAAATACATTTATTGATCTCTGGGCGCAGTAATTGTAGCATGAAACGATGCGTTCTTCCAGTGCCTGAAAGTTTGTTTCTCTGATTGAAGTTAGCATTTCAGCATTTCTCCTGTAAGGCACGGCTCAGAAAGAGAGTTGGGGTGCTCTGCTGAAAGCAACTCAGAATGAACACTAGAACTTGCCACATAAATGAGATGTTTCAAATAATTAAAAAACGTCCAGAACACTTTGATGTCCATTTAAGTAAAGCCTTAAGCAAGTAGAAGATTTCAACTCATAACATAGTTTTCCTGTGAATTGTGAGTGTTCTTTTAGAAACATGGATGCGGGCGTGTATCCAATCATGATAATACAAAGAAACCTTTTAGACCTTGAAGACATCCAAATAGCATCCAACAGCATTTGGGAAATGACGGAGATGATTTGCAGAGAGATGATTCTAGAATTTTCCTTTCCTGACTCTAGAATTCCCAGCATTACATTCATACCTTTCTCCAGGTTTTTAAACATGTGTTTAAAAAGGATAGCGAACGGGAACATCTATATGATAAGTTAATATTTGATTCCATGTAAATGACTTTAAATAAGCTTTTGAGCGCTTCAGCAATACCAGAAGCTGCTAGCGTTATCAGCCAATTCAAATGTGCTTTCATTTCCGCATGTAGTTTACGAATCTCTATTACATATTTAGTGTCTGTCCTCCATCCCAGTGTGTTGTCTGCCCTGACCTTTTAAGTCCATTCTGGAGAAGTTTGGGTCTACCCTAAAAGACTTGATTGGCCTATCAACCCACAAGGAAAGGAGAGAGAGCTTTCTCATCGGTGACGCCGTTCCCCATTGCTCTGTCAAGGGACGGCTGTGTCAGCAGACTCCGAATAGAGCCCTGCAGTTGCAGGACATGCATCCGTGTTTAAGAGTCCAAAAAGAGCTTGATGGGGCAGGTAGCAAATGATCAAAGGACCAAGGCGTGGACCAGAAAAAAAGACCTTGGAAGTTATAAATGACTCGTCAGGTCAGGAAAATGGAGCGAGAAACCAAACAGGCAGTGCAAAGCTAAGGCTCAAACTTCAGCTTTCTGTGTTCAACATTCACAAAGAAAAACGGAGAAGTGACTCTCGAAATGCTATAAGGTCATGTATTGTTTAATGGAATAATTTGTATCTTTGAGAGGATTTGTTTAGCACCAAATTGCATTCAGATTAATTCATTGTTCATTATTGTTAATATATATTTAATATATTGTGTATCTCACTGAAAAACTCACAGTCATCAAGGCAATGCCCCATCTTTCTTCCAAGGAGTGGCAGGTGGTTTTGAACTGCTAATCTTGCGGATCTCAGCCCATTTGTGTATCCACTATGCCACCAGGGTTCATATTTTGTATGGGGCTGAAATGTTTTATTAGTTTTTTAATAGTCACAAAGAGCCAACAGGTAAAATAATCATAAAGGTAATCCCAAAGGAGCCGGTCAAGAGGTATGGATGCTGGTATAGGTCCTTTCTCTGCGTATCTTTCTATTTCATTTAATTTTAACTACAATGAAATAGAGGACAAACAATTACTATCCACCCTAGTGGTTCATACAAACTACCTTTGTTGCACTTTTCAGTCTTTGACAGATTGTAAGCAGAGGGTGATAAAGTCATACACTATAATACTTTTACATTAGAAAACATGGAAGTGGAAAGAACCTTTGGTCCAGGAAGAGCAAGAGATTGGCCTCCTTTTAGGACATTTACTCACTTCAGTCTGCGGCTTGGTTTTAGAAAAAACTCAAGAGACTGGTAGATTGCACTGCCTTTCCTGTGGTTCACCCCTTTCCTGTGAGACCACCGTGCACGCCAGCCTGCCAGCACGTGACATGCAGGCGTCCTGTGAGGAGGATACCCCTTGTTTTACTGTCAAGCTTGGTTACGTGACTTGTTTTGGACAATTGCAGATGCTTTAAGAGCCCTTGCATATCTCTTCCAGTTCTCTGGCTCCTTCACTTCTGCCGGGAAGATGGTATGTACAAATAGGGACTGTTCCTTCCACCTGCATCCCAGAATAAAGAAAACAGATGGAAAGAAACTTACAACTCTTGGACAACCCTTTACAGAAGGGCCACAAGGAAGAGATGAGCCAATCAGGGTGCACCGATGAAACATACAACTTTCCTTTCTCCCCCACCCCCACCACTACCATGACCTCAGTTCTACCTTACAAATCCGCCTAGACCAGAGCATGTACACGGGTACAGATAAGAGCTGGAAACGCAGGGAATCCAGACAGATAAGCAACCCCTCAGGACCAATAATGAGAGCAGCGATACCAGAAGGGGAAGGGGAAGTTGTGGAGAGAAAAGAGGAACTGGTCACAATGATCTACTAATAACACCTCCCAGGGGGATGCAACAGAAAAGTGGGTGAAGGAAGACATTGGTCAGTGTAAGACATGAAAAAATACAACTTTCCTCTAGTTCCTAAATGCTTCCTCCCCGCTCCCACTATCATGATCCGAATTCTACCTTGCAAGTCTGGCTAGACCAGAGGATGTACACTGGTACAGATAGGAACTGAAAACACAGGGAATCCAGGACAGATGAGCCCTTCAGGACCAGTGGTGTGAGTGGCGATACAGGGAGGGTAGAGGGAGAGTGGGTTGGAAAGAGGGAACCGATTACAAGGATCTACATGTGACCTCCTCTCTGGGGGAGGGACAACAGAAAAGTGGGTGAAGGGAGATGTCGGACAGGGCAAGATATGACAAAATAATAATTGATAAATTATCAAGGGCTCATGAGGGAGGGGGGAGCAGGGAGGGAGGGGGAAAATGAGGACCTAATGCCGGGGGCTTAAGTGGAGAGGAAATGTTTTGAGAATGATGAGGGCAATGAATGTGCAAATGTGCTTTACACAATTGATGTATGTATGGATTGTGATAAGAGTAGTATGAGCCCTTAAAAATGATTAAAAAATAATAATAATAACATAATTTATCAAGGATGATGAGGGAGGGCGGGGGAAGAGGAAGAGCTGATATCAAGGGCTCAAGCAGATAGAAAATGCTTTGAAAATGATGATGGCAACAAATGTACAAATGTGCTTGACACAATGAATGAATGTATGGATTGTGATGAGAGCTGTCAGCGTCCCCAATAAAAGTATTTAACAACAATAATAATAAAAAGAATCCTACAACTCATTCACCGTTCTCCTTAGTTGACATGTAACACACATGAGAAGTAAACATTTGTTTTTGTAAGGCCCTGACATTTGAAAGTGGGCCCCTACTGTATCGAAGCCAAACAAGTAAAATTGTCAAATGACTCTTGGTGTATTTGCCCATCCTCATCCAAACAGTCTTTCCTCAGCACTGCTCGCCAGTTCAGAAACTTCTATGGCTTCCTATTCAAAATCAAACCTTTTCTTTCCTAAGGAAGTCCGTTATTTAATTCTTATGTCCGACTTATTTTCTCCACCCCCTTCCCCACTCCACACAGCTCGATCACTAGAGAGGGCTGTTTCCTCATTGACCCCAAAGCTTTTCACAGATGTTTAGGGTATATTTATATTCCGGATCCAGATGTTTAGGGTATGTTTATATTCTGGATCCAGACAGCCGGAGGTTCCCATGTTTCACTGCTATGACCTTGAACAAGGTATGCAAACTATCTAAGCTAAAATATTCTTCTCTACAGAGTGGAGCTAGAATACTGACTTCACGGGATTTGCATGGTAACCAATGTTAGGACTATCAACTGCTTCGTTGGCACCTGGGACGTAGCAATTGCTTCACAAATCTGACCTGGTATTCTGTGTCTGCCTTCATCTGGAATGCTTTTATTTCTGTTCCTGATCTACTTGAATTCTAACCAGACTTCAAGGCTGAGTTCAAAGTCTACTTTTTCTGGGAAGTCTTCCTTTACTTTCAACCTTTATTGATTTATTTTTCTTCCAAGCTCCTCTAAGAACTTAGAATTTGTTCTGTATAATATTCTGGTTTTGTCTTTTATTTCCTTAATATTATTTCTTTTGAATTAGATTCTTCTTCCTGATTTCTAGCTTTATGAATAAAACAGCAGTACAATTCCCCCTACATTGTACACTTTAATGGATTGAAGATATCATATTTGTTTAATTCACCAACTGTAATTTTTCTTTTGAAATTCTGTATTTAGAATGCTCATTATTTGTGATGGGGTGGTGGTCAGTGAGGATTGAAGTTAGTATAGAAGCGGCAATAGTTTTAATGCTACTTTGAGACCACTCAAAATGGTCAACATTTGGCATCCTATCCACTTTGCTTCCTAAGCACAGCACAAAATTGAAGAGTTACATCACTCTAACAATGGATTTGATGTTAAAATAAAAATCAGTTAAGAATCTAAAGCTAAAACAGGGGAAGCTATGACAGTTGGGTTATTTTTTCAGTGTAAAGCTCAATGTAAAAGTATTGTTGAAGAGAGTTTTGAAAGAGAAGATCGTCCCTAGCTAAATGAAATATATGTTTTGCCAAGGTCAAGCTGTCTTATACTATTTGAGTCTCACGGCTGAGTACTTTATTAATTGTTTTCAGCTCGCAAAGTAAAGTTATAGCCTTTCCAGGAAACTCTGGGGATCCATTTATTTTAGTAAGGGAATGGGGCATGGAAAAGCTGCTTGCCAATTCTATACAACTGTGAAGAACAAGGAATTCTGGAAAGCTTGTTGTATGAGTCATGGTCAGTGAAAATATTCCTGCTTCAGGGATTATGAGGTATGTACAAGATAAGTAACTGGGATTCTATGTTTAGATATTTTATTGTTCGTTTTCATTTGTATTAGTCACAAAAAATAAAAAGAAGTATGTAAAGCAAGCATATCACCGATCCATTTGTAATTATTAAATGGAAAGTGATTGTAGAAAGTATTTATTTGTTTATTCTAGCGATAGCTAGAAGCTGTCTTGGAGTTGAAAGCTAGTGTATCTAGATTAGATGAATGAGTTACAACATAATCTGATTGAACGAGCACTGGCAGAAATGTGTTCAAAGTATCGATAATTAAGGTGGAAGAAAATGTAAAAATTTTAATGGAAAAATGGTTGAGTTTCAATGAACATGTTTTACTAAACACATGTGAAGAATGTTGAGAGTACTTAATTAATGATAGTATCCAGATTTATAAAAAGTATGAGCATATATGTAAAGGTTGTAGGAATACATTAAGCCAAATCATGGTATGACAGGAGATTACTTCAAAGAACAGGGTGTTATAAAGCCATGGTTATTAGCTTTTGTGAGAACAGCGTGGCACCATTCTATTCATTCTTTGCTTTATGTTGGATAGTTCTCAAGAGACCTGAAATCCAGCATTAAGCTTACTGATTTACATGCAAATAACGGCCTTCTCACTCACTTTGTATGTAGACGAGTATTTGTAAGGACTTTGAATGTTGCCCAGAAATGTTTTGCACATATTTTAAAAATTATTTAAAATAAAGCTGTTCCAATCTCTGTTAGATATTTTAAACCAAAAACTTATATACCTTTAAAAATAACAGACTTTGAAATGCAGCAAATGGAACATGTGCAGAAATATCTACACACATATAACATAATTGCTGGCAATCAAATGAATCACCCATCAAAACAAGCAAATGGTGTCTGTTTTACTCTAAATTCATGGATGCTTTCTTCATTAGGAATGTTAACTTATCAAAACATCATTTGTTGCACTTGGAAAATGATACATTTTTTTTCCCTTGGGTGTATGATAGATTTGAAAAGGAAAAAACCCCACATGCTTTTGATGTGAGCGTTCCAATCAGGATAAGTAAATTAGGAAAGGTGATTGAGGAGTAGATATTGGGCTGCTCTGCATTGACAGGCACTGTGAGCAGCATTGGTGATCCAATGTTGAGAATGCCACATTCCTGGTCCCCCTTCAGGAACGCACATGGGAGCGTGGAGAGAGCAATATGCTGAACCACAGTGGTGGGGGAGGGCATCTCCCCCATGGCCCCTGAGCTCATGTGAGCGTGGAGAGAGCAATATGATGAATCACAGTGGTGGGGAGGGCATCTCCCCCATGCTCCCTGAGCTGGATCCAGTGATGCAGTCTGAATGGAAAGAGCCTCCAGAAGTGTACGTCAGGCATGATGGAGGGAGTGAAGGCACAGGAGCTGAGGACAAGGACACAGACGAAGGGCACATTGTGAGTTCCCTTGGGTGACAAATGCAGTCATTGAGCTCTGGCTCGATAGCTAAGGTGCATCTGTGCAGGATTTTAAGCAGGAAAACTTCATGATCCAGTGTACAATTTAGAGGAGGTTTTCTCCAAGTGTAAGGGAGAGGTTGAATGGAGACACAGAGGCTGGAAAACAGTGAGGAAACAGATCCTGTTGAATTGCTAGCATGAGGCAGTGACGGAGGAATGGAGACATGATGGAAAGGCACTGGTCTTCCTTGTCATCTCTAAGCAATATTTTCCATAATTGTAGAATGAGAAGACGAAGAATACTCAGTAGGATTGTGAGAATTAAGTGTAAAGAGTTTAGCACAGGGCCTGGTAATAGAAACTTCAAGAACATTTGCTTGAACGTCATAGCACCATAGCAGAACTTGCTAGTGCATAGTAAGAACGGACAATATAAGTGACTTCCAGCTTTCATTGCTGCCATAGGTGAGCAGTGGTACATTCTGAGATAGGTCATGAGAGAGGTGGGACACATTCTGAAGGACAGTAGCCCAGTTGTAGTGGGATCCAGAGTAGATTCTGGGTAAATAATTGTAGAACAGATGGACAAACATGATACTTAACTGTAAAGAGCAGGGGAACACCAAGATGGTAGCCAAGGTGAGATGCGAGATAAAGATTTTGTTTTTGTTTATTTGTTTGTAGCACATATAGGACTGTTTAATTGAGTCAAAAGAATACGGAAGTCGTGGCAGGGGAGTGATTGGCATAATGAACCCTGAGATCTGGGTTGGCAAAGAGAGGGAGACAGAAGAGAGCTGATGTACTGGCAGGAATGAGAATTAACCAGAGCATGTCTGGAAGAGTAAATGGATTAATTAATAATGAGAGAAGCGAGCATGAGCATGCACAAGCACACATGCTGGGAGAATCGGAGTTTGTGGTCAGAAAGGAGGGCACTGGGATTTACATTAAGATCCCAGACATGGCAAGAGGATTGTTACAGGAGAGGATTGCAAAAGGGGTGCTTATAATCGAGAAGGTCAAGGGAGTGAGCTGCGGGAAGAATTAGTCATGCCCACCCAAGTGGTCCCTAATGGACTGAGGATGTTGGGGAGACAAAGCTCCCGAGCCAGGTGCCATAATTCTCAATCCATTAGTGGGAAGGACCCAGGGGTTACAGACCACAAAGTGAGTTTCAAGACCAGTCTCAAGAGACATGTTTTAAAAAAGGGTAAAAGAGCAGTGGTGTGAAAAAGGTAAGGGGAACATGAAGAATGTTTGTTTGTTGTCTGCATCTTGTGGTGAGTGGAGAGGCAAACAGTGAACAACTCCCGCCAAAGAAGCGACTGGTGGAATAGCGGCAAAGCATGGCAGAGGTGAGGGATGCGCTGCATTGAACTCAGTCCACGTTTTCACTTTGACTTGGGCAGAGGCCTTGAGTGACGTCAGCCGTCTGTCGTCTAACGGACAGCAGGCCCAATGCTGGTTTTCATGTGCCTGGATTTTATTGTTCTCTTCTGCATCCGTCACTTCCTCTATTACACTTCATTTTAATCAGATAATTGAGGGCGAGAGATAGTGAGAGGAGGTGAAAAATTAAAATAAGTAGGTCAGTATACTTTATGATGAAACCCTAAAATTTTGTGAGGTTAGTACAAAATAACTGCCACAAACAATGGACCCTGTCTAAGGATCTCAAGCAAAAAGTGGTGTCAAAAGTGCGAATAGTATTTTTTTGATATATATGTAGTATTCTTTTGCAAAGAATAGGCCCACTTAAATAATGTGCATATGGACAGTACACATCTATCCTACATTAAAATGAATGCAAAAATCATATATAATGTGTATACTATTTGTATCAAAATATGGCGCCTCCCTTTTCCCTCTCTCCTTCCTGTACGTCCGTAATTTTTGTCCCTCCAGTGTGTAAAGCACAATAAGGTTTAGTTATCGAAGCCTGGTGCATGGTCCTGGGTGGGTAATGAGTTGGAGGTGGTACACTGGGAAAAACACTTGGTTCTTCCTCCGGAGGTCCGTACAGATAAGGAAAGAGATTGGCAATGCACAAGCATAACTGTACCGCACGCAATAATATATTCAAAAATCAGGGATGAAATAATACCTTACAATATTTTTTAAAAAGGTTAAATTAATGACTGTGAAGTGCTTTGTGAATATATGTGCTCCAGTGGAAATATTTTGTCCTGGAATGGCATTGACACTCCCGAAATTTTACAACCCAGGTGATTTCTTGCATGTAGGATTTCCTTTGGCTTGGGGACACCGGCGTGGATCACTGACACACATACAATACGTGATGACTAGTGCGGTTCAATGGTCACAACATCAGTATCGTGTCCCCTGATGCTTAAGAATCAGCCATAAGGATGATTAAAGAAACTATAGATGCAACAGAAGTATCTTAGTCGTTTTTGCATGAGTATGATAAACTTACAGTTTGTGGTTCTTTCAAGATTAGAGATAATTATTCAGAGAAATGAAAGCTTAAAGTGTATATGAAATATTTATAGACAGGATACTGAAGCCGCCTTCATTTACCCCAAGACCAGCACTAATTAACTGTGTATGTACAGATCCATTGTAAGGTCCTCTAGAGAAACAGAAGCAGTTAGGAGGATAGGGGAGTCGGCAAGATTAATTGATTGATTTTTCAGGAATTGTCTCGTGCCTTTTAGGGGGCTCCAGGTCCAGAATCAGTAGTTCAAGGAATAAGTAGGAGATTCCACTAGTCTTGTGTCTCAACATAGGCAGTGTAGGAATATCATACAAAATTAAATAAATGACGAACAAGATGAAGGCAATATAAGAGGGAGGTTAGGAAAAAGTGATGGCGACAGGGAAAGACACGGAGGCTTGTAAGAAGGTAAGAGAGGCAGGTACTGCAGTTGTGGTTGGTTTTGAGTACGTGCTTGGATAGACACACAGGCTGAAAAGTGTGGACATCGGCGTATACTCACAGATATACATTGGTGTGACAGAGGATATTTTATATGTATATTTACATTAGATGCAATATATCCATGAATGTAGTGGAGCATACAGGGGAAAATGTTATGAAAACTTTTTAGACATAACTAAACACCCTAAAAGAATGAGTTGCTGGACCTAGTAGCTCAGGACCATAACTTGAGGGGCGACCAAGCCCAATTGGCATAACAATTCACAAAGACAATAGTTTACATCCTACTTCGGTTATTATCAAATTAGGTCTTAAGAGGTGACATTAAAAGAGCAGCCATTTGAAATGCAGACATTAGTTTCTTCCTGTCTAGAGGACAGGAGAACGATGACAAGAGAGGCATCAGGACACAGCCAGTCTGTCAGGGTCCTGCCCCTGACACATCGTCACAGGTCCGGTAGCCACAATTGCACAGCGATAATAAGTAAGGGTTTAGAGTAAAGTCATAGAGAGCATGAGAGATTCAAATAATGGAGTCAGACACATTTCATGGTAGCATGCTCACCTCAGCCTCACTTGGTGGTCCACGTGGAGAGAAAGATTTTTATTGCTAACCAAGGCTTTTATATTCTCTGGGGACATGCAAGCCCCTTAATTACAGGTGAAGACATACGTCACAGGAAAGGGTTATGCTTAGGTAATATAGTAGTGGGAGGGGGGTGATCTAGGGGTATCCACATAATAGGAAGGGGAGAAGGGAGTGCACATGTGACAAGATGGGTGGATCCTAGATTCAGGATGGCAGCCTAACTTTGGATGTCACTGAGCCTGTTTGACCTGTTCTCTGGCTCCCTATAGAAACGATTATCAGTAGGGTGTAAACCCACCCTGCAGGGACCAAACTAATGGCCGGCAAGCCTTTAGGGAGAAGTAGCCCATTGTCCTTAACAGCAGGGGGGCGAGTGTGTCCCTACCTGTGGTGGGCCCAGACAGAGGAGTCTGGCAGCTGACTGCCTTCAGGTAACTTGGCAATCATTTACCATTAGCTGCAAGCAGTGTCCTAAGTCTAACATATTTGGGGGAAACGACTTGGGAGAAATCTTTCTGTTTCCCACACTAGTCCCGGGGAGGACTGAACCACTCAAATGGCTGTATCCACAACCATGAGATCAGAAGTGCTTGATGGCACCTGGCTACAACTCCCAAGTGCTTTGGAAAAGATCACATTACAAAGTCCTTGCTAGAGTGGGAGTGCAATGTGGATGAGAACTAAAAACCCTGAAGGAGCCCCGGTGATCTGGCTGGAGAGAGCCTAGAGGCCATCCAAGACCACAGCTCACTGGTCACCCTCCAGGCCCGAAACAGAAATCAGTCTGTGTTCAGTAATCCACCAGTTAAGACCAAAGAGCAGCGTTTATCCAAAGACAGAGGGCTAGGAAAGGAGGAGGAATGGACACTGGTGGAAGTGGGATAAGGGATGGTACGCCAAAGGGGTTGAGATGGAAGAGTTGAAACAAAATGCATATGAATTGCCAAATGTGAAACTCATGGTCTGCTCTGTAAGACTTCACCTAAATCACAATTTTAAAAAGCTTTTTTTTAAAGTTTATTTATAATCTAGAGGCTGGCTATTCTTTGGGAGCTTCCACGTTTCTCTCGGGGCTTTCAATAATAATATAGGGCCTACCTAATTTATGAAGGTCAAGGATAGCTAGTGTTTGACCAAACTACCTGGCCCAATCAAGTCAGCCATTAAACCATTCATTATAAAAAAGTGACATTTTACAGGTAAGAACCCGCAACACAGGGAATCCAGGATAGATAAAACCCTCAGGGCCAACAAGGAGAGTAGAGATACCAGGAGGATTAGGGGAAGGTGGGGGGTGGGGGGGAGAAAGGGAGGTTTGATCACAAGGATCAACCTAGAACACTCCCCCCAGGGGGACGAACAATGGAAAAGTGGGTGAGGGGCGATGGAGGATGATGTAAGATATGAAAATAATAAGCGATAACTTATCAAAGGTTCATGAGAGAGGGAGGTCTGGGAAGGGAGGGGTAAGAAATGGGGAGCTGATATCAGGGGCTCAAATGGGAAGGGAATGCTTTGATAATGATTATGGCAGTATATGTGAAAATGTGCTTGACACAAAGGATGAATGTATGGCTTATGATAAGAGATGTAGGAACCTCCAATAAAAGTATTTCATTACAAAGAAAAACAGGGAAAAAAGTAACATTCGTTGAACACTCATTGATTCATTCTTTGAACATTGCCGTAGGTTATTAAGTATTTTGTGTGTGCTAAGTGAAAGCTGCACTCAGCTTTAGGGGATGCGATAGTGAGCAAAACCAGACAGTTTCTCAGCCTATGAGACTTGAGGAAAGTGGCTTGTAATCAGACATTTTCTCGGATAAAACAATTGGAGCGGTCCACAGTGTTCGCAGTACTTTAATGTTGGTTTGATCTTATCAGAGCGGTCAAGCAAGTGTTCGCCAAGGAAGGAAAGTGGAATGGTGATCTGGAGAGTGACCAGGCATTGACTGGGTCAAGGGTTGGTCGCTCCGGCTGAGAGAGCATCGATGACTGTGAGACTGGAGACGGGCATGGTGGCTGGAGCCAAGTGTGCAAGGAGGGTCACAGTCTGCTGTCTTAACTTCTGTTCGCTACTAGTATCTATTGCAACGACTACCCAGAATTCACAAACACAATTCATGATTAAAGTGTTTGTGCGGGAAGTTAAGTTGTAATGCAAGTGAGAAATGCTCGCATAGAGTTGCTCCTCAGCACATGCGATGCAGTTACTTCAGGGCTGCTTATACACGCCCAGGGGGCATGACACTCCACCAGGAGGCATTCCGCTCGGGCTCTGTGGGTCAGCAAACCCAGCTCCCCCCAGCCCCCAGCACAGGAGCACTCAGCTTTTCTTGCTCCGTGGTCAGGAAGTTCACCACTGTTTCCCACGCTGGCTTTTGGTTCTGCTGCGGCTGCTCTAATGTCACAACTGTCTTCTGGATCCAAGAGGTTCACTGCACAGGGATCTCGGGTCCAGAGGATATGGCACACGCCTGGCTCTTGCTTGTCATGAAATTCCCCCATCCTGTTTCTCAAAGGGCTCATTCACAATTACCCACAGGTGAATCCTATCAGTATCTTCCTCCACCTTACCAGATCCATGCGGGAAAAGGTTGACTGCTGGAAGTTAGAGACTTTAGCTGGAAGTCATAGTGTGGGGCAACACTGGGGAGCGAGAATGTCAGGGCCAGGTAGCTCTTCTTTGCTAGGAAGGCAAACTATATAGGGGATAAATTAAATTTTAATTCATATCTTTTATCTTAGCATAGACATCTCTAGCAAATGCCTTCCAAAAATAAATGGATAAAAAGCATACTTGTGATGTACTATTTTAACAAAATGTAAAAACGGTAATATCCTTGTTTTTTTCTTTACAACATAGACAAGATAGCAACCGCCTCTTCACTCACAAAATAAATAAATCAGAAGAAAAATAAGATCTCTAGCTCCTATCTTGTTTATCCTAATCAGGATTAGCTTTATCCTAATCAACAATCTTATATTCAACCTTAATGATCTTTCATTAGCTCCTCAGAACCACCTTTCCTGTCTAGGTCTAATTATATCTAATGTAATGTATCTCAACTCACTATATTAAATCATTTTAAAAAAACATTTAAGAAACATTTTACAATCTCTCCAGAGCTAAAATTTGGGTCTTAGAGAGGATTGAGCCTTCTGATTTCTTTTTGAGATCATGGCCTTCCCATTTTTCCTCAATATTATTTCCTTATTCCCCTCATAGCTAATCACAAGGTGATCAAAAGGAAGAATTTTACTTTTGTAACAATTCACAGATGTCTATATAAGTAAAATACAAACATAAACATCAGTTATACTCAGTCTCTAAAATAAGTCAGCTGTTCAATATGCCTGTCGTCATAATAACCTTCACCAATAACCTCTGATTGAGTCTTAGGCGTCTCTATTTGGTATATTCTAATATCCGTTTATCCCCCAAAGAGGCAAAAAACAAAACCAACAACAACTACCACACACACAATGTCTAAACCTTAAGGATGCTAAGCTTCAAAGAATGTGATTCAGAATTGGCCCCGAAAAATACTAGTTCAGAAACATGATGTAGTAGTGCCATGGGATTATCTGTTACAAACAGAAATAAATGTACCCCCAAAAATGCACAAAAAGTTCAAAGATATGAAACAGTAAAGAATCACCAGCTACGCCGTTTCCCCTTTGTTGACATGGTTTCATGGTCTCCTCTCACTGACTGGACCACCCGAGAATCGCAGATTTCTCGGAAGGCACATCTTCCTCAGTTGGGGGCGCAGATGGCATAGGTTGCCGCTCTTCTGCTTCTAGCAAGGTGCTGGTGAGTTATTTTCCTCACCGAAAAGCTTGTTTAGGAAATTAATAAAGAGCAATGTGCCCACCCCCTCTCCGATGGCAACGAGACACTGGGTGTGCATTCTGCCCAGTCTGGTGTGTTCCGTGCACAGACGGGCACAGCTGGGGCCTTAAGAGGAGAACACCAAGGGTAGAGCCGGAAGACTGGGATCTCCAACACAGCAAAGAAGATTACAGAGGGGGCTTTGCGAGCAGAGAAAGCGGCTTGCTGTCTTCCAAGTAAAGTACAAACAAACAAAAAGCAACTGATGGTAGCCAAGACTAGTAAATTTGAACTTTGGGGCTTGTTTCTCAGATTTGTGTCTAGAAATGATGGGAAGATAGGCCTTGCCCACTCTCAGTGGGGAGCTGTTGCTTGTGGGGCTTAAATTCAGCTACTAAGAGAGAGCTACTATTAAATTTCGAGGAAATAAGAATTTATTTGAGGTGCAACCGATAAGTGTACTCACGATGGCAATGACAAACAGTCAAGTGGACCCATTTTAGGGAAGTAGCCAGTTTGGTTTTAGGGAGTTGTATGTATTTTAACCTGGCAAGAGAAAAAGGGCCAGAATTGGTATGCTCCAAGTTATTTCTGGAGCTCTAGAATGTTCTTCGTGGTGGGAGATTTGGAGTTAGAAGATCAGCGAATAAATGGAGGTTCTTTAAGAAAAAAGGCTGTTAACATTCATTTTCCAGAAATGCAATATCACTTACTTAGAGGAACAGAAAAGATTAATATAGTCTTTTTGTTCAGGGAAGCTATTCCACAAGATAAAAGGCTAGTAATCTAATAACTAGCATATCAGTATTATTTTATTTGCTTTTTCCTGTTTGCAAAATAACTTCAGTGCTATCTTGTTATTGTTGTTATACTTGGCTAGTTATACATCTACGATAAGAGAACATAATTAATGTGAAAAATTATCCTGCAATGGCTGTGTTTATTTTGTGTCACTTTAGCAGTGTCCCTTCAGGAGTACTGTTCTTATTTTCCACTTGCATTCAATAATAGGCTTGCAGCCAGTGGCATTGTATTTACACAGTTTTTGTCAAAACAATTTTATCTCTAATAGATTTTTATCTACATTGGCCCAAAACTTCTGTTTCTGTTTAGAACTTTAATGTAATTTCTTGTGTCTCTATTTCAGGCAAGAGAAAAACTTTTGAACTTATATATATTTGGCAGCTGTGCATGGGTTTTTTTTCTTTCACAAAGTTGATTTATTTTTCAGAATCGGGGAGGTGTTCTTAAAATTAGGCATCTCATTTTTAAATGAGCTCTGAGGAGAACAACAAATTGGAACATAGTCCATTCCATTCACTCACCTTAAAAGAGAGTGTTTCAAAAATTCTCCAAATGCTATGACCTTCCGATGATTACTATTGGTTACAAATATAAATGAATTCCCCATAAGCATTAAATGAAGCCCCAAGAAACCTTATTTGAGACTGTATAGAGATACATTTTCATTTTGATGTACAAGGATTTACATGTGTGGTTCCCCATTAGCATTACTCAGGTAAATTCCATTAAAAAATGCATATGCTCCGTGTGTATAAATTTATACATGAAGCTCAGTTAAAGTATATCAGCATTAATATTGTATCATGGGAATGCAATATGATCAGGAAATTGGCAGAACAACTGTAGCTCCACACAGTATTATGATTTTTTTACTAGGATAAAAAAGTTTTCACAAGGCAAGAGGATAAATTGAGACTTACTACACAACTAGAACAATTGGGCATGTTTCAAGATAACCTTTAAGAAACAAATAAGGAAGATTAATGCTCTGAATTTCCTAAGGAGGACTCCTTTGCCATTGTGCTAGCCTAACTGAAACCCTCCATTCCTGAAAGGAGAACGTAAGATCAAAGCTTAAGTTCATCTACTGGGACGGGTATCATGCTGAGCAAGACGCTTCCTGTTTGTCGCCCTTCCTAGCATCTGTTCTTTCTCATTTTCTTCTAAATTCTCTTTTTATCCCCTGCTTGTATCATTTTCCCCTCTCTTGATTCACGAGCATGAATTCTTCCCCCACCCTCTCTCTCTTTTAATATTTGTACTGTTGACAAACTGTTAAAGGTTTGGCACATGCCAACTGAGAGAAAACATGGAGACAGTAAATGTGTCCTTTGCATAGAGGGACATTTGCTCTGTAATACACCTTGTGCTTCATCTTGGCTGTCTGTGCGGACTGAAATGTAAAATGCAGAGTTTGCCACCTTCAGTTAGGATTTAATTCCTAGGCTTAGACCTACTCAGTAGGTTGTCTGCATTTGTTGGCCTCTTTCCCTTTATTTCTCAGTCATGTAATCACCTGACTCGCTGAACTATTAATGAATTCTGAAATAGTAGATGCTTTTGTGTGCTCACATGTATACAGAGTACATAATTTTGAGTTGTGAAACTTGCTCAGGCGTAGACCCTTGAGGAAGAGAGATTTTCCGGAGAAGACTATTTCCAACAGATCATTTGATGTTAAATGGTCTGGTTTAGCCTGGTGAGCTGTGCCCCAGAATGAAGCAGAGCTGTTATAAGCCCACCGTCCATCCAGACCTCGGTCCAGACAGTGGTGCTGCTCTTCAGGAATGTGAAGACATATTAGAGGTGGGAACGTTCTCCCCTCCAAAGGCTGTCAAATAATAGCCAGAGAAATGGCTCTTTTGTGAAGGTCCTTGTCTCCCGCCTAGAAGCCCATCGGGCTGCTAACTGGAAAGCGAGCACTTGGACCCCACAGGCTTCTCTGCAGGAGAGAGAGGACACTGTCTGCTCCTGTTCAGACTGACAGCCTTAGAAACCTAGGTTTCCACTCTGCCGGATGGTGTCTCTGTGAGAGGAGTTGAGTCTGTAGCATACATTAAGTTCTGGGCTATCAAATGTTCCAGGCCCACGTCGGAAGAAAGCAGTCCGTAACTTCTAACCTGGCTGCCGCTTATCTGACAGCCTTTGAGACATTCATTTAACCTCTCTCTACCTATTGCCTTAGGGTGTGGGGTTTATGTTCATGGGCATTCCTAAGAGTTCCACTGACCTGAGCCAAACAATATCCAATGCAATCAAGTTGCTTTCAACGCATAATTCTAAGGTTGTAATTTTCTCCTCAGGAAACCTCCTCGTCCTTTCTCCCACAACGAACGTTTCCACTAAGAGTCCAGTGCTTAACTCACTGCACCAAGTAGGACTGTTCTCCGTTAGCCTAGGAAGTTGTGTTAGTCCAGGTGGACTAGAGAAACATTCATAGAAACTCATGTGTAGAAGAAAGAGACTTATATAAAGAGAAAACATTCCAGCCCAGTCCAGAGTAAGTCCATAAGTCTGATATTAGCCAGATGTCCAGTGCCACTCTATTAATTTCTCTTCAGACTCACACAACACATGCAATGAGACCAAATGCCTGAAGATCACAGGCCAGTGGGTGGAAAGTCTTGTGGATCCAGTGGCTGTAGAAACATCTCAGTGCTGGTGTGGGTCTCCACATGGCTCCTCCAGCTCTAGGGCTCTGGCTCTATCAGCATAGCTCCATGTGGCTTGTCAACAGGAATGTTTCTCAGGGATAGGAGTGTGTATCTCATCTCCAGGAGGAAGACAGGAGTTCCCAGAATCCTCAGGAGAAGGCCATGCCCACATAGAAGCCTCATTGGCTATGACCTGATTGACAGGCTAGACTCCACCCCTTCACTCAAGTTGACAGGAGATTATGTAACTGCCACAGAAGTGCAAACAAAACTTTAAAATACTCATGGGAGGTTTTTTTGTTTTCTTTTTAATTTGCTATGAAATTGCACAATGTCTATACCAGTGGTTCTCAACCTGCGGGTCACGACCTCTTTGGGGGTCGAATGACCCTTTCACAGGGGCCGCCTGATTCATAACAGTAGCAAAGTTACAGTGATGAAGTAGCAATGAAAATAATTGTATGGTTGAGGAGGTTACCACAACATGAGGAACTCTATTAAAGGGTCATGGCATGAGGAAGGTTGAGAACCACTGGTCTACACAAAAAGTTCTTGTATTAATTTAGTTCTTTATTGTATTTTGGGAGTCTTACTTATTTTCAGCCCAGTCTCCTTTCTGTCTCTCGCCTTCCCTCTCTCCCTGTTTCCTTTACTCCATTCTCTCTGCTCTCCAACTCTCACTAGTTGAAATAGCCATTTGTTTTCTATAGGGTTATTGTTTTTAGCCTTCTTAATGTCCCCAGTTTCTTACCAAAAAAGCTCAATAATCCTCCATATAAAATTCTCCCAATGAAATTTCCCTCTGTTTCTTTCAAGAGGAGGTTTCCCTTAAAAACTTCTCCACGGTACTACTACTGGCTTGTGATCGGCTCTCAGAGGTGTTTACCGGCACCACCAGTTGCTGAGCACCGTGCAGGGAAGTTACACACCAGTCACTTGCAGTTATGGATCTATTTTTCATGACAAACCCATATCTTTGGTTATCATCGTTGCCATAAAGCATGCTTGGGATGTGTTGTTATTCAGTTAAAGAAAAATAATTCATACTTTTGGCAGGGACCGAATCGTGAAAGGTTCGAAGTTAAATTTTGACTCTGGAGGGGAAAATTAGGTCATTAATGAAAACCCAATTATTTATTTATGTTTGAAGTATTAGGAAAAGTTCTCTCACTCTGAAGGGAACACGCTTTAAAAGAGCACACTGGCACTGAGAACATTTTCAATCTTGAATATTTTATTTAAATGCCATTAAGCTATCAGTGATGTTTGCTGCATTTCCTTCCCCATCATTGCTGATTGCCAATATATTTGTGGGTAAACAGACAACCTCTCTCTTTCATAACTGGTCTCCGCCTACTTTGTGCACTGCTCCGTGGCACTGTCGCGTATGAGTGCCAGGAACTCACTCTGTGGTCGACGGACTCCCAGGCCTCAAACGGGCCTGGGCTGAATCCCAGTCAGTCTAGCCTGAGGAGTGAGAGGGCCAGACACTGTCTACACACAATTCTGATGATCAGAGCATGGCGGGGAAAGGAGTCTTCAGAAAATATCACACAAGGCTGAATATCATTTTTTAATAGAAAATTCTTATTTTGACTCTAATTTTATGCTCAGATGCTTTTAATTTGATCCACATTTAATTTGCCATTCCTTAGAGAAGGCATCGATTATATGAAAAACTATCTGCTCTATTGCTAATGAAAAAGGGGCTGGTTTCTAAGGGTACCATAATGGTACTGTATTTTAATAGTGACCATCAGGAGCTCCCCATAACTTAGAAGCACAAGTCTCTGGGATCATCTCTATACCTCGGGACCCACTCTTAGATGTGATCACCTAAAGGCTTTGGTAAATTAATCTGAAGAAAAATGAGTCAAGTTTGGATGTCCTTGTAAGAAATATAGGCAAAATCCAGGAATGGACAGAAAGCGTTGTAATCAATTATTTTTAAGGCTAAAGGGCCATTGTATATCTGAGAACATATAACACACACATGTGCACACACACATGTATACACATATAAACTTGGATTCCTCCAAGCCCATCACTTTGATAATATAATGAAAAATAATAACATTCAATATTGATTTGACAAGTTTCAAAGATACACAGATAACGATTCTTTGTTTAGGCTAAACTTACCTGGTTGGAAACGACTCTAATTAGTTCTGTTCAAAATATGAAGCTACATATAAGACCTACTAAAAGCATTATGTTAGTTAATTCAAGTCTCTAATGTTTCCATGCAGAGTCGTTTTAAAAATTAGACTGCCATTATTTCTAAAATTCTACTGCTGAACTAGCAACAGTAAAGATGCCCAGGTTTCAATGAAATATATTTCATAAATTAGCTTATCATTGCATTGATTTAGCATGCCTAGCAGGTGAAAGACAAAAACATGTGTTATCTTCCCCAGGGAACCTTCAATGAATGTCATTCTGGCTTCATATGTCTTTCTTTTCTCCCCTTCTTGAACTGATATAAAATTCTAATGTGTGCCCTCTAGTTCCATCTTCATTGAAATCTAGCAAAACCGCTGAAGGTAAGATAGTGGCAATGGTGCGTGAAAAAAGGGAAAGGGACGCAGTGATTCATTGCATACTTGAAGAAAGTTGCGATTGTTAACAGCACCACTTTTGTATGTAGACAGGTTAAAATATGTCATATATCAGTGTTAAAAATGAAGTTATTCATCTTGGCCAGTTTCTTAAAGTTCACAGGACAGGCACTAAAACAATACTGGTGTCTGAAAAATATTTTCACATGTATTTGATGGCATACTAAGGTGCTATCTCTCAATACGTTGGCCAAAGAAATAAGCATATGTGATAGGAATTGTCAGTGATGTTGACAAGTGGTTGCTATTTAAATACCCAGAAATGGTGGGGATTGTGAAAATCGCAGCTTCTATTATCATTCATGAAACTGAAATGTGACACTTTTCAAGTATACCAACTCAGGCCAGCCTCCCTTATTCTTTGTATTCCTACTCTAATTTGAAACTCGGAGGCAATTATCACTTTTCAATGGTATTTACTGATCTTTAATAACTACAGGTGCCAGTATTTTCTGGATGGAACGGACGGTCCTTCTCCATAGGCATTATTCCCATTTGGTAGATGAGGACACTGAGGTACATGACTAGTATGTCCCTTGACTTTTACTGGTAAGAAAAATAAGCCTTTGGGGTCCATGCTCATGTTCATGTTTTAGAGTCCTTTTTTGCATATGGAAATATGCAGCTCTTTTTCTTACCCTTTCTAGGAAGTCTGAGTTGACTTCAAAGTGGCAGCCTTGTTTTTTGTAAATGAAGTTGTCTAGCAAAGTCTTTGGCCAAGATGTTCTGATCGTGACAGAATGAAGATGGATCAATGATATATAATGGTCACTTAACAGTTGAAAATCGATTGTAAAATTCCGACCAATAGATGTTGGCACCGTAGGGTTAGGAATGCTAAAAGTTCTGGTGGATTTTTAGCAATTGCCGTGCCACAGGACTCCTTGGCTATGGAACAGTGGGCCTCTAGGATTGCCCTCTACTTGGGTGTCCGTGACAAACTGCCATGTTATTCAAACCCAAGCGTATTCAAGCCCATCTGAAATGAATTGAAGGATTCGAAGTATTACAGTATCAGCATGACCTTGCTTTTCTCCATCACAAGGAAAGGAAAAGGTGTACTTATAAGCTGTTAAAAACAAGTCACGCTCTATGAAAGTCTACCTAAATAGGGTTCATCTCTAATTCTCTAGCTGTGTGTTTCTCCCTCTACTCCTTTCCCATTTAAAACACTGCATGGCCACCATTGCTGCTTACCTTCTCGTTTCTGTGGCATCAGCAAGCCGGAACTACACATCACCCCACAGATTTAACCAGAGGCAGACGTACAAGTGGCTTGCAAATCATGTTGAGTTGAGCTGGTTTCAGTTTTAAAAGTACAATATCATCATATCTTATTCTTCATTAAGATTTGGTTTTCATCGGTTATTTCTCAGGTTGTGTTTTCTTATGAAGTGCCATTTGCCTATATAGACATTTGTATGTTCGCACTGTTTGATTACTCATCATGGTAATCATTTTTCAGAACCACCTTCTGTGGGGAACACATGCTATTGCATTCCTTCTGGGCAAGTCCAGGAGCCAGGAAGACCAGGCCTTTATTCCTGCCTGCCCTTCCCACTCTGTCTTCATCAGGTGTGATGGCTAGTGAAAGGGGGTTTCTAATTGCCCAGTGTGCTTTGACAGAAGTGACTGGGGGAATTGTGTCTTCCCTCCCTTGAATCAGTGCTGTAGGGAAGCACACAGGCGTGCTGAAGATAGCTTTGATGAGGTGCATTTTGTCAGTGTAAACACTATGAAATCCAACACATTTGGAGGAGCGCACTTTGTATTTGTTAGATTGAATCTCTACTAGATTAAAGAGCATAACCAGATAAATCTAGACGAGTCATAAGCATATGTGGTCTAATATTCAAATGAAGGAAATCCAATTACGCCTCAGCTCACCTTAGTTTTTCATTCATGAGACAGTACCTCTCCCGAAAAAGCAAATAACTAAAAAGTTCCATTTACCCAAAAAAAGGCATTGCATTTTTAAAATATAAGTTTGAAGTTAGTCTTCCACAGATAGCCAATTTAATTATGCTAAAAATGACATTTTTTAATTAAACACCAAGGTAAGCATAAATGGATTTCAAAATAATTAATCAAACATCAAAAAATTGAAACCTTTTTCTGCTTGAGCAGCAGAAATGAAAGACGCAGTCTTCGGGTCTCATAGAGATTCAATCTAATTTAATTCTCTGTCTTCTCTAAATAAACATTCCTAAAACCTTTTTTTCATCTGGGGGAATAAGGATGAGAGGGGTAATCAATATTTCTAGCATTTTAATTAAAACCGTTAGTGGAATAAATCCATTTAATTATCAGTTAATGAAATACAAGGTCATTTACCTGACAGGAACTTTGAGGGTGGATTACTAGCTGGAATAAAGCAGAAGAACCCAATGTCACAGCCATTTAACTTCTGTCAAATTTAAGGTTAAAATCCTTTTAGACTGTTTAACCTATTCTCTACCATTTTTCCATTATGTATGCCAATTGGCAGGAGAAATGCATGTTAAAACTTATTTTACATTTAATTGTGCTGCAAAGTTTTCATTAAATTTCTAGAAATTTCTTTCCATTTTGAAAGCATGAAGTAAGGCTGCCATAGATTCCAATCAGAGTTTGATTTTGATTTTGTATTTATCACTTGTGAAATTGAAGAACCATTTTTTTTCTTCCTGTAAATCTGATAAATTACTTCTTTCTTAAAAATAGCAGTTAATTAAATAGGAGTTATAGCAGTCTTTCATTTGGGCATGCATATATGGAACAAATATTAAAGAATAAACAAATAATTTCCAATAATGTAGGTCTAGTGTTATATAACACCTCTGAAGTGGAATGACATTTCCATAGAAACAATCTTAAAAAGGAAGAGCTGCTTGGTTGCTAAGTACGTAGGTTGACAGATTGGTTGGATAAATGGTTTCAATTTATAAGTCCAGTTAGCATATGAAGGGCCAGCAGCGAGGATTGTCCTTGATGGAGTCTTAAGGAGTATGTTTAGCATGGGCATCTTGTGCAGCTCACACTTTATATAATGTATCAATTTTCAAATCGGGTCTGAGGAGGGCTCCTATTCTTCCTTCCCCCAGCCTCAATATTCAAAGAAGTCATTGGGACTTGAATGTTCATTGTAGTTTCACAGTTTTCAGTTGGTCCCTGCACTCTGAATTTCAGAGCTAATCTAAATGACTTGCCTTTGGGGGTCTTGCTCTTCGGCTCTCAAAGCTCCGGATATGCCCAAGTAGTGAGCAGTGCAGATGTATATATTACAGTGCCACTCGATCGTGTGACATCTTACGTCATCTTAGGCATGAACTGTGCAAGAAGCTCTACACATTTTGCAGTAGTTTGTCTTTTTTTTAATTAAGTTTTTTAACTTTTTTTAAAA
>NW_022103915.1:74329528-74336409 GCF_000313985.2 Echinops telfairi | reverse complement strand
AATATATTAAATTTACAGAAGTCTGTCTCTAACAAAGAAAAGTTGATCAACTGCCAGCTCAGGTGCCTTTCTATGAACGGGCAGTAATAGTAAAGGGAGCGTGGTAGGCCCTGCTTTGCCTTCACTTAAACCGTGCATAGATCCCCCCTAAATTTCATGAATTGTGCTGTCGTTTAGAAGCACATTCAGGAAGGCGTACACCAATTAAACATGACCTCCACATATCATTGAGGGGCCATGGACTATAACTAGGGGCTGTGCACCCGTTCTCCTCTTCCTTCTTGGAGTCGCTGTCCCTTCGTAGGCTAAGTTCATGGGCCCTCCCTCTATCATCTTTTGCTTTGGTCAGTTTAATCCCAAACACAGTTCCCCAGAGAGCCTAATACTCAAGGAAGGCCTTTATACTAGTTAAACTATTGTTTTGTTTTAAGATGCCTTCAGGGAATATTTTGAGTTAAAGGTTTAAAGATTACCTCAGGGTAATAGTTTCAGGGGTTTTGTGTATAGATTTTTTTAATACTTTGAGTAAAGAAAAACTAATTAGGCTGATTTGGCTGCATAGTTCTGGGACTCTCTTTTTTATATATTCCTTAAATTTTAACCCCTGTGAGTCACCAAAGAGGAATGTAAGGAGTGCTTGTTCTAAGCCATTTAAGTAAGACATCTAAAGAAAAAATATTACCCATGATACATAATTATTCCAACAGATTATATCCCACAGATAAAGAAAGAACATACCAGGACAAGGAATCTTGGTAGATTATTTTGTTCTTCATTCTGACCAGCTTTAATTAACCTCTTTCACCTTTAACTTTTTAATGGATCTAACCTTCAGTGCCCAGTGGTCTACACTGTACACACCTGGCTTGCCCACACCTCCACGTTCCCCCACCGTCCCAGCCCCTTTATAATCTTGAAGCAAGATGTCTATTAGATGTGTTACAGCAACGAAGAATCACGAACTTAATGGGTTCATCAATCCCATTATCATCATTTCCTTAATTGAGTGGTTCTTTATTGTTGTGGTGGTGAGATAATGTCTAATTGTCCTAGGTAGCTTAGTCGGTGGTGAATGGGATCCATGGTAGCTCCTCATACTGTGGAAGATCCACTTCCTTTAGAGATCATTAACAACAAATTACTGTGATCTCTCCCATTTCTGTTGGGTAAGCATTGAACTGCTAACCACAGGGCAGGCAGGGTGGTAAGGTGGGGTGGGGTGGCTGGTTCAAACCCACAAGGTGCTTCATGGGAGAAAGATGAGGCTATGTGCACTTGTTCAGGTTTATAGCCTCCAAAACCCTTTCTAGGGCTGGTCTGAGTCAGAACCCCCTCGGGAGCAGTGAGTTGGTCGGCGCTTCAGTTTGAGCATCGTTTTTAAACAGACTGGCTCTTTTCTTCCTCAAGGCCTCGGTTCTTTCTAGATGTTCATTCCAGATCATCCGCCCTTCTTTCTCTCCGTAGATTCTCTCAGAAGTCTTATCATTTGGGATGATTGCAATCTTAAGTTCAATCTCCATCTACTGTGCATTCTACACACAGTTCCAGCTTCCATTACCTATCAAAAATTGCCAGTTTTCTGTGCTGCGAGCCTGTAAGGCTTTTCATTTATCACCTTTTTGTACTTTTCCCACCAGAACTCTGTCAGGACATGCACGCAAGGCTCCTCAACAATAAATACCGAAAGTGATTCTCACCACTTTTCTCTCCTGTATTTCCAAATCTAAACCATCAGCCCCTCTGTCCTGCTGAGCCATTCTTAAACTCCGAGCTTTCTAGTTGTCTGGCTGCCCTAGTAGCCCAAGCCTCTGTCTGTTTATGGATAGATTCTTCCACCCACTTCTCACAGCTTTTCTCTTTCGGAAACCCAGAGTATCATAGAGCGAAATTGTTTTTAGTATTCTTTTTTCCTACTGATTATTGTAAAGGCATACAGAATTCTACAAGGAACTTTTAATTTAACATTTGGAAATGCATTATAATCATTTCCTATTGGAGAAAATCAAACCTATTAGGCCTATTCCTTAAAGATATTGCCAGCGATCGTGTCAAACCAATTCGTCATTTTCCATCAAGACGAGCTATACTTTCCATTCAAGCTACGACTCCACTAGTGTTCAGCGCGAACTTGCTCACCTTTCTTTTGGCTTGATATTTTCTCCTCATTGCTCTTTCCAAATGTACATCTCTCAGACTTTCAAATCCATCATTGATCAACTCCCACACACTTTAAGTGGCCTAAGTCACTCTATTGATCAGTACATATTTGGCCTCAATATAAATATTTTACCATTTAAAATTTAATTACCATGTTTAACCATATTCTTGTTTCTTCTTTTTCTCTTATTTATCTGTGAATAAGGGTTCCATTCTATAGAATGGAAATGTTATATATCTTAAAGAAATAATAATATTGTACTCTCTCTGATTTGTATATTATGAGAGCTAGAATAAACAGAAAAGTGCCACAATTTGTTTCTTTTATGGTCATGAAGTGGTATGTTCATAGAAAAGCACATGAATTGGTTTTTATAATTCCGTGTTCATAGAAGCCGAATGAGTGACAGTTTCCAGGTTTCTACCTCTTAATGACCTGTGCACACTCAGTAGCAAATCAGAAGACCCATGTCTTGGACCATTTGGGTTTTACCTCCATGTGACAAGTTTAATTTGAAACCATTGTACCTTAAACTCTTACTAATTGCTCAAACTTGAAGTCATCATTTAGATCATTATTAAAAATCAGACTTTGCCCTATAAAATGCTCATAATTTTTAGCAGCTATATATCTCCTGTATAATTTCCTCTTTCAAAAAATGTCATGCTCAGTTTAATATTGGTATGTAGTGAGCAAGTGGCTGGGGGAGTTTTGTGAGGTCATTACAAACTCCAGCTTCATGAGACTGGGACTCTGCAGGCTGCACCCCGACTCTTCTGGACCTGTTTCTCTCACACAGTCCTGCAGCGTGTTTCCCAGACCCTAAGGCCTGCCCTAAGGCATATTCTGTCATGGAAGGAAATGGCATTGACTCAAATGAGAATTTTCTCCTCTGGACCAAAGTGAATTGAGAAGAATCCAACCACAAATGCAGTGATCCAATTAAATAAAAGTAAAATGTACAACTCTGGATTTATTAGCTACAGTGAGACATACCGCCTGTCATTTTTTAAAAAGGAAAACACCTGTAGACAATTAGAAACATTAAGTAGTTATTTTTATACAATATATAAAATATACAGAAAAATCATGTTCTAAGCCCTTATTTAAGCTTAAAAAATATGTGTAGGATCTGCAGCTTCAGGCTTGTTTAAGCCACAATTTTTGTTTGGTAATTTTTTTTTTAAGAGAAGAAGAACAAGTATAGAGTTGAATTCAGAAAAATATATCAATGTAAAGGATATATCAAGGAGAAAATAATTTTCTGAAGAGAAATATAGACTATCAGGAAAACAATGAATATTTTTAGACTCCAAAGAGTTTATGATAGCAGAGATTACCATGTCACCAGAGAAAGAAGTTTGTTCAGAATACTTTAATCTGAATTAAGGAGTAAAAGCCCTTTTGTAATAAAGTATTTTATGAATTGGTAAGTGCAAAAAGAAGCATGATTTTGCCATTAACCGTATTATTCAAAATCCAATTAAGAGCAGAATTCCTGTTTCATTTTATTTTACGCACTGTCAAATACTCAGCTCAGGTTCTTCTTTCGATTTTTAGAGGCGCCTTACAAATTCCTTGCAGGGCTGAAGTGTCTCACTCACACTTCGACATTTTGTCCCCGGATCCACAGCTCATTGCTGTCAAGTTGATTCCAACTCAGAGTGGCCCTAATAGGGTATCCAGACTTTACAGAAGCAAACAGCCTCTTCCTTCTCCCATGGAATGGCTGGTGGGTTTGAACTTCCCACCTTGCAGTTAACAACTCAGTGTTACAAGACAGCTTGTCCTTCATCGTGGAAGAAATTGTGTGGGCATAGGGGTGGGGGTGGGTGGGCTGGTGATCGTGGTTGGGGAAATATTTTATCATCTTCCTTTCTTTCCTCATCAGTCACCTTCTACCCTGATTGATTTCAACAGATCATTCTTGTCCATTCAAATGCTTTTCATTTTTGAGAGGGAAAGGAAAGTATATCGAAGAGAAGGAGGAGGAAAGAAAAAACAGAACAGCTGTAACATCTCAACTGGATCATAGATTAAAGATGTTAACGATAATCTATGTGAATCCATGCTCAATGTTTAAATGTTATTATTGTCTTTAGTAAAGTTTTTAAAATGTCAGGTGTCAATTTTTTAAAAAAACCTCTGATGTGTAAAGCAAAATACTTGATGTTTAGAGAAATGCCTTGACCTTATGAGATAATAATTTAGTTATAAAGACATGACTTACCTGAGCAGATAGGTTTTTTTTACCAGAGCCGGCAGTCATTAATACACAGTGGAGGGATACACACTAGATGTATAGAGGTAAGATAAAATTAGGGAGCTGAAAAAAGTATTTAAGTTGACCCTTGAGGACTTTTTGCTTTCATGCAGTGAGAGAGCAGATTTAAGAAGGTGTTTCATGCAGGAGAAATGATGCTTGCAAAAATTCAGGGGTAGGAAGTGCTTGCTCTGTTTGGGGAGTCAGTGATGAATAGACAGCTTCCCGCCGAAGCAGCGTGTGTGAAAAGAAAAGGGAGATCAGATTGAAAAGGAGATTGAGGCACACTGGGAAGCCTTTTTTGTCAACCTTACATTTTCCCAGAGGTTGGTGAGTTGGGCTGTATTTTCCCAGATTTATGGTCATCATGTCATAGGGGAAATAATCAGAAGTCTAAGAAAGTCAATATATGCTGAATCTGTCTCTCTTAAGATAAATCTGTCCTTTTCTTTCAAGATAAATATCTCCTTTTTCAGATATTTCAGTGAGAATCATAAAGTGTGGGTTGACATAGAACACGATAAAGACTCGATCAGTAAAGTAGAACTACTTAGAGTACCAGGAGAGCTAACGTTATTTTTTGTTGCTTTAAATATTTTTTAAAACTCTCTGCCTCAAATGAATATAACAAGCACTATTTATAGCAGAGCAAATCCCTGGTGGTGTAGTGTGTTACGTATTGGGCTGTTAACGGCAAGTCAGCAGTTCAAAACCACCAGTCAATCCTCAAGAGAAAGATGAAGCTCTCTACTCCCATAAAGACTTACAGTCTTGGGAAGCCACAGGGGCAGTTCTACCTTGTCCTATAGGGTCACTGTTGGTGAGACTGGACTCAATAGCAGTGGGTTTGGTTTTTGGGTTTATTTGTAGAAGAGATAACTTTGAAATATGTGTAAAGGAATATAACTGATTTTTAGTCTCTGCTCATCAAATTTTATTACTGGTCAAAGATTATGACTCTTTTGATAAAAGTTCTGCTCTTACATTAATTTAAAAGTGAGTGATGAGATTAGATGATGGTTATTTTGCTCATTTTCATGACCATTTCCTGTGATATGTGGTAAGTAGGAGGCTATGGGCTCTCTTAGAAATGGTCCAGAATTGCTCTGAGTAGACATTGCTGGTTGAAACTGACTCACCCAAGGACATTCAAATGTATTCAATTGCCATTAGTCTTGGTACTGTGCCTTTTAGTGAACCCTTCAACTGATTTTGAAGCTAGGGCCATGTGGTGTTTTTGAAGAAACATTGCTCTCGACTGAATCTTTGATGCATTGAGTGGAGCATGAACTCTCACTCAGGCACGTGTCTTAGAGATGTGGGAGTTAGTGATGAATGGGGATGGGGGTGGTCGGGAGGAAATGGGAGTTGTTTAGTCAGCTAAGCAACTGACTCTGGGTTGAATACTAGTATGCCACAGGTGCATTTCTGAAGGACTATTCGAGTGGGCATTGCTTGTGAGAATCTTCTGTCGTTGAGCGCTGTCCATCCTGACTCAGGGTAGTCCCAAGTGACAAAGTAGGATGACCCCCTGGGGTTTTCTCTGCTGCAGTCTTTACTGGTGGATTTCTAGGCCTTTCTCTCCGGTGAAGCTGTTGCCCTTCTGAAGGGATTTTATTTTTTATTTTAAGAAAGGTTATTGGCATTTGATCGGGAGAGCTGTTTGTAAAGCTGTGCCACATATTACAAAGCAGGGCGGCTGTGCCTCTGAAAGGCACGCTCTCTATATGCGCTTCTGTCTATCCGGCTTGCCCTGTCCTTGGGAGAGCACCAGCGAATTTAATGGGCACACATGGGTAGCACTGCTATATATATGGAGACCAACTACAAGAGTTTTGTCATAATATAATTACAGATTAAGGAGGGAATTTGATAAAGCTTCCTCGAATCCACTTACATGGACCGTAGAGTTGCCCTTGCACCTGTTTCCAGGGCACTGCCCTCAACACTAATACAGGAAGAACGCCAGCTCCCACAGGTCTCCTGGGATGCCACGCTTGGCTTTGCCATAGGGGAAGTGGCCAAGAAATGCACTCTGACAGCTCGGAGAATGGCTTTGCAAACCCAGAAATACTTTCCTATTTAGGCAGCTGAAAACGAGGCACTGCACCGAGAGTCATGACTGTAGTGAGCGGTGCGGCAGGTGGGAGGGATGAGAGGAAAGCCAAACCCTTGCGAAGACCCTGGAAACAAGAGCTCCAGTGTGAGTAACTGCCCAAACCAGTAAGCGATCCTACCCCATCTATGAGCGCTTCCCCACCAGTTCTTTTTCTCTTGTACCAACATTCCCAACAGCTGTAATTTCTGGTGGTTTTCATTTCAGATTGGAAAGTAAGCTCATGGGACCTGGGATAACTTTTTTACATGGTTTCTCTGTCTAAAATGCTGTCTTACATATGCTGGGAGCTTATATATGCTAGGAGTTCATATTATTATAAATTATTTTCATAGCACTTAATC
>NW_022103915.1:74322615-74328273 GCF_000313985.2 Echinops telfairi | reverse complement strand
TTTTATTGTGTTTTTCTTTGTTAATCATTGCAGACACAATTATTTTTTTTACAGATTAAAGATCTGTGGCAACCCTGCCTTGAGCAAGTTTGTCAATGCCAGTCTCCCAACATGTGCTCACTTTCTGTATCTTATTTTGGTAATTCTCACATCATTTTGAACTTCTCATAAAATGGTTGCAATCTTAATAGGCTAGTGTACACATGACTCATAAAACTGCACGTGACTTGCTTTATTGCACTACTTAGAGGTCCTTCTGGTGGTCTGGAGTGGAAACCACCATATCTCTGAAGGGTGTTGCTGTCAGGTGCTGTCCAGTGACTTCAAACTCATAGTGACCCGATGTACGACAGCACAGGACACTGGCCAGTCTTACCCGCCCTCACACTCTTTGCCATGTTTGAGCCCATTTTATCAGCCATGCTGCCAATACATCTCACTGAGGCTCTTCCTCTCATCATGCTGTACCAAGCATGATGCCCCAGGGACTGGTCCCTCCTGATAAGGTGTCCGAAATAGTGTGATTAAGTCTTGCCATCCTCACTTCCAAGGAGCATCCTGCCTGTACTATTTCCAAGACACGATCTGTTGGTTATTCTGGCAGCCCATGATCTAGCCAATGTTCTTTGCCAACACTGTTATTCAAAGACATCCTTTCTTCTTCGATTTTCCTTATTCATTGCCCAGTGTGTGTATGCATCAGGCAATCAGGCGCCCCTTAGTCCTCCAAGTGACCTCTTTGCTTTGGAACGCTTTAAGAAGTTTTCATATTGTTTTGTTTCTACGCAGCAGCAGACTGGTTAGGGCAGTGCATTGCTTCAGTTCTCAATCGGTGCTTCCATGAGCATTGATTATAGATTCAAGTAGAATGAAATCTTTGGTAACTTCAATATTTTCTCTGGTTATCATGATGCAATGTATTGCTTCACTTGTCAGTATTTTTGCTTTTTTACATTGACATGTAATCCATCCCGAAGGCTGTAATCTTGGATCTTCATCAATAAGTGCTTCAAGTCCTCTTCCTTTTAAGCAGAGAGGGGTGTGTTATGAGCATATCACAGATCGTCCCTAAGCCTCCTTCCAATCTGCATAGACGGTCCTCTTCACAGAGCCCAGTGTCTTGGGTTATTTGCTCAGCATACAGAGTGAATGCATACAGCAAAAGATGCAACCCTGAGACACATCTTTTCTGACTTGAAACCATTTATATGCCTCTAATTAATCATTAGTGGTCTAGTGCATAGTAAGCAGATGATAAAGAACTATCCTAAACACGCAAAACAGGATAACACAAATGTTTTAAAAATGAAGTTTCTGTAACGTTGGCATGTCGCATCATAAATGGCACCAGCAGCTGGCGATTTAGTTTGTCCCTCGGACGGATAAGAAAAGTGAAATCACATGAGCAGTGTCACCCTAGACTGGTCATTTGTTTATCCCTATGAGGAAGGTGACAGCGCAGAGCAATCTCAGGCCAGACCCTTCTCCCTCCACTGGTCATCGGAAGAGTCGAATGTAAGTCCTGTTTACAATGTGAAAGCTGTTAGCTCAGTACTTTCTAAAAAACATTCTTTTTAAAATTTTGATAGAGTTTCACTCATACTGCATACATCTCCCTGTTTAATATTGAAATTTAGTGTGCACTTCAAAAGTGATCAGTATTTTGTGATTTACAACCTTGGAGAAAAATAACCTAGTAGTCATAACTTTGCCGTTTTTTTGTGATGCATGAAGATCAGATTTTTTAATGTTGGTTAATGCTTTGCTAATTAAAGTGTGCATGTTAATTAAAGCAGAGGCTAATGTTAATTACCTATATTAATGGAATCTCATGTAGCACCTGCCTGAAGCAATGGGTTCAATTTTCAAAATATCTCAATTAAGGATGAAACTTTTGATTTGCATCCAGTAGGGTTTAAATTAACTACATTGAAAACTTAAATAACACTCTTAGGGGATCAAAATATCAGCGATAAATGAAGCACGGTGGAGTTTAGTACATTTATTTATAAAGGTTATTTTGACTTAAATATATGTGTTTCTTGTCTGCTGGTCAGGACTCTTTTCATCCATCAGCACTCAGATAAAGCACTACCTCTTCTATGAAATACTTTCCAATTTTCAACCATCCCTCCTTCAGTTTGTTTCTCTTATTCTTATAAGATTCTGCATTACATTATAGTTAGGTGATATAGTGTGTGTGTGCCTTGTTAACTAGAAGCTCTTTTAATGAAAGAAAAGGGGAAAAAAATCCTTGTCTTCAGCCTTCCTAAGGACCAACATTCTTGGTTAAGAGACTAGCATGTTGTCTAAATTGAAAACACTCTTTAAATGTTTGTAAAACAACTAAATATGTTTGTAAACTAGAATGGAAACGAGTACATCTTATATTTTTAGCACATGGCGTTTGCAGTGCTGTTAACACTGGGGCTGCTCTGAGTATAGCCCTGAGTTGCAATTCTTTTATCAAGTAAGAGTAATATTCTTGTTAACGTGTTCATTGATATTTTGAATGCGTGGAAGAGAGTACTTGTTCAAGATAAAATCATGTTACAAGGCTCCCGGGCACATGTCTTTGCTGGTAAAATGAAGTTGGCACTCTCTTTCAGGCCCAACTTTATATCAGACCCCACACAGATCTGGCTGGTGACCATGCAAACGAGGACTTTCCGTCCTGGGCCCATTTCAGAGAGTCAAAGAAGACTCCTTATGGAAATAATGAATTAAAGATACAAAAAGATGTCTGGAGACAGGTACATTGTAATTAATATGCTTACCAATCCCCCTAACTTGCTGTTAGGTTTGCTGAAGTCCCAGTAACAGCTATTCCCATTGGGTCTTTGGGAGGGATTATAAGCTAAAAGTGCTAACCTTTTTGATATCTGACATAATCATGGTTTCAGAAAAATGCTTCCATTACTTAATATAATTGAAGGGAGAAATAATCTCCTCAATAACTATACACAAATAGATTATGCACTGATTTAAAGTCCCTGGAAATCAGTCCTGGTAACGGCTGTGCCTTGGCAAACTTAGACTGGGATAACTGACCGTCGATCTCTAAGGACCAAGGTTTGTCTCCATTCAGCTGGAGAGAATACCAAGTAAGCATAAGATTTCTGTGTACAAAGCATGACCTGGCAAGGTTACACAAAGGGTACATCGCTGCTTACTGTCCTGATGTGCTATTGACATACTGGTAAATACATAATAAGAACAATAAAGTAAAAGGGGGTCGCACTGGTTGGGCAAAAAGATGTCAGCTGTCATCTCATGCCAGCTGGAAATGAGGATGAATCTGTTCATTAATGAAGAATGATGCACATACACACGTGATAGAGAGAGCTCACATATTTCACATTACAACTGGCTCAACACTGGTTGGTTAGTTGGGGAAATAAATGCAACCACTAGTTGGAAACATGTGACAAATGTGCAGATTGCTCTCTCAGATTGAGGCAATGAGCCAGGTCTTTACAACTAGGAGAGCCACGTCACCAGATAGCCATGCCCCCTGTGCCACCATTAGGATGGCAGATGGCAAAGCATTAGCAGAAAGACATCAAGAACAGCTGAAAAGCATCTGGTGGGAAGTGACAGCCTAATGGGTGTGCTGGGTTTCCCTAATTGTGAGGCAATCGCTCAAAAAGCTTAGAAAGCAACTAATATTTTGGTTGGTGAGAGGAACAGGTTGGCTGGAGCAATAAGTTCTAGTTCAGAGATTTGAAACTAACTGAGTTTAAGAGTTCAGAGAAAAGACGATAGAAAATTAATTTGTTTTATCTCCAAGTCTTAAATAAGAACAAATGTTTATAGGGAATCTGTGAGGTCCAGAATCTGCATCATGATTTTTTTTTAACTGATAACAAAATGATGAAAATATTTTAAACTTGGGATTTTAAAAGGTTATATGGAAATGTTTCGGTGTTCATGAGAGATACGGAAATACTAGTTAAATTGGAATGAGGGAAGTAGTCTATTTCATGACTTAATATACCATTCCTCCTTTTTAATTGAATCAATGTCTTTTCTGGAACTTAGATGAAATATTAAAAGGCTTTGGGTTATTTCTGGCTTTATATTTCCATCTTTTTCTCATCTCACTCCATTTTTCCTTGACGGTCGCTGCCTCATTGTTGATTCCCCCACTTTCTCTCAAGACTACTTAACTTTTCATAACCTCTTTATCTGTCAAGGCCTAACAGCGTGGGCATGTATTTATTTCCCACCTTGCAAGAGTAGTAGGGTTAACATACCCAAGAGGGCTGGTGGGTGGGATTTGGCTGTGAAGCTCTTGTTCTTACCAGTTCTGACTCCCAGGGTTTAATAGGCTTTATGATCATCATCATGATTCAATGATACGTAGAGCTTCACAGTGAAACTACGTAGCTCATCACACCTTGGGGATATGGAAGAGAAGAATGGTGACCTTTGACACAAGGTAATCTGTGTTTGGACAAAAAGTGCCAGTTGGTGGTGAGCAACCACTAAAGTTGTAAGATCGGTGTCATCTCTGAGAAGCAGTGGCAGCAGAGTCCGAGCTGTACCCAAGAGTCACAGGCTCCGGGGCACTGAGCTGGCAGCCACATTCAGGGACTGGGTATCAATTGGAATCGTTCCAAGCATGGTTTCAGGACTGCTACCTAGAAAAGCTCTTTGGATGGTTAGTAGGAGCAGCATTCCTGACTCCTCCTCTCATTAACTATGTGACTTGGGACAAACAAATTATTCCATCGCTAGTTTCTGTATCTGTTCAGGGAGGACAACAATACCTGATTTTTCCAAGTACATGGTTGTTGTAATTATCAAGTGAGATAATGATGTATGTGAAGTCACACTATAAACCATAAAAATGGAATCTAATTTATAATCAGAAAGATTAATATCATAATAGCAAATGATTCCTGAAAAAGCAGAATATTGCTCTTGATGATTTATACATTTATCCAGATACCCAGAGAATAGTAAACCTATATAAAAAGTGAGCGAACCCAGAATTGCCATATTCCATTAATCTGTTAATTTGCATACCATTTCAAATAATTAGACTAAATATTTACTCCGTAGGAGAATACATTACTTTGGGTTGAACCATAAGATATAGCTATTTATATAAAATGTAAAATTTTATGGTTTATTTTAAATGTCCGATAAAATTACAGAGAGGTTCATTTTGAGTGTATTAAAAAAATACTCATCATTCAAAAAAAAAAATCCCTACGCCGTTCTTTTTAGAGTTCCCAAGTTGGGAAACAGTCAGTTAAAGACAAGATTGCATTCATTGACAATGCAAAATTACTTTATTATCCATTATCCGCCCAATACATTTCTGTCTCAGCACATTCCACTCAAGCTGAAGTCCCAACTGCCTTTACCTACATGTCTGTTTGACAGTTTGAGGAACTCAGATGAATTGTCACATGGGGTATTTTCACAAGTTCAATCTGTCTCATGATGTTTTGCAACTCTTCCCACAACCTTCTATTTTATATAAAGTTAAAATTGTTCCAGAGGCTTCTTCGATTCAGGTTAAACATTTCTGGTGCGAACCCTCCATAGATAAGGCAAGTATTTCCTCTGGCATCCCGTCATGTCAGGTTGTCCACATCGCTGATGCAAAAGTGATGGGCAGCCACATACTTCTTTTTTTTTTTTTTT
>NW_022103915.1:74314277-74321871 GCF_000313985.2 Echinops telfairi | reverse complement strand
GATGGCCGCTTGATTACCTTCAAGCCTTTAAGACCCCAGACGCTATACTTTTTGATAGCCGCAGCCACATACTTCTTTGTAAGGCTCAGATTTACTCTTTAATTAGCAGGTCATCTTGGGGCAAGACTCTGACACCATGTCACATGTGGGCCCCATCAAAGATTTAGAAATGGCTTTAAATTCATTAATCATTTTTGCTTGGGTCAGTGATTTATTTGGGGGTTATAAAATAGTGATTTTTTAAAATTCTATTATTCCACGTTTTAACTGGCAAATTTTTCTATTAATAAAAGTTTTTACTCATCAACTTCTGATGTGCTACAGAGTCTATTTTTGAAGAAAGGAAGGGAAATATCTAGCTCCTCCCCTTGATGTACCAATTTTTGGAGCAAGGAGTCAATAACTTTCAATGGTGGCATTTTTTCTTTTCTCTTTTAATGATAATTAATTATATGCTCGTGGATTTTTAATTTATTCAATATACAACAGCCTATTGTAATATTTTTTCTTTTAGTCCTCAAATTATCTTAAGTTTTCTCAATACAAGCCTCTTCATGGTGCCTTCTGGGCTCTTTGGACATGTCCCCGTTAGTCACCGAACGCGTCTGTGTTTTCTGGTACCCACAGTGTGAGGTAGACACACCTCTCAATGGCTACCCGAGTTTTGTCTGTCCTGTAATTCATTCTCATTCCAAATGGCTTTTACTCTTACCCACACACTCTAGCGATTTTTAGCTTCTTGAAATTCCTTGAATAAATCAAGCTTCTTCTCTCCTTAGACATGCTGCTTTCTACCTGTAGTCTTCTGACTCTTGTTCACATGACTAACAGCGTCACATCTTCTAGTCATCGTTTAAATGTCCTTTCCTTCCCCGATAATCCTATCTTTTAATTCTCTTTCTCTCTCAGGTCTTACTTTATTCCTAACATTTATTACCATCTTACAATTTTTACATCCCTTGACATGGAAATATGTTTTCTTATTTGCATGCTTGTTTATTTCTAATCCATATTCCACTGGAATGCAAATTCCACAAAGACAGGGATCACATTGTTCTTGTTCACAATTGTGTCCTGAAAGCCTAAAAAGTTGCCTTGTTTGTTGAAATAATGGATGAATGAGTGAATGCTTTGCTGAATGAAGACTAATCAGCTATCTCAGTTGGAGACTGATAAAAAGCTCTTCATAGAAGGAGCTCGGTAGGATAATGGTTAGGCGTTGGGCTGCTGACTGCAAGGTCACCATTTCAAAACCTCCAGCCGCACCTTGGGAGAAAGATGAGGCTTTCTACTCCTGTAGAGCATTGTAGTCTTAGAACCCCACCCCACCCCCCACCCCCGGGATAGGTCTGTTTGTCCTACAGGGTCACTATGGGTGGCCTTCACTCAATGGCAGTGAGCGAGTCCTTATTAGAAAGCAGAGATTCTTGATTCCTAGCTGCTGGCAAACACCTCAGGTTACCAAATAGCAGGCAGGTATCCTGTGAATGTTCAAGTTTAGAAGAGTTCCCGAGTTGTGTGTTGTGTCTTTTGTCATGGCTATTGGATGACACACGGCTATTCTCACAGGACCATTTTACTGTATACCCCTTATTAATACCGCCTCATCACAGGGAATAGGGCCTCTGTTTAGGACACACAAAATAGCTGTGGTAGTAAGAGCCAACAGGTCAGCATGTCTCCTAGGCCTTTTTACTGTGTGCCCTTGAGGAAGCACGCCCCATCAAGCATGACCCTGATAACTCAGCATAGGTGTCGCTTCCAGGCTTAACTAACAATAATGCCACCCATTGCAACCTTTCCCGGGCTGTGGTAGTAGGTTCTGTGTTTAGTGGTTGACTGCAGGGTCAGCAGTTTGAACCCACCGGCCGCTCTGCAGGAGTAAGTTGAGGCTGGGAAACCCATAGGGTAGTTCTCCTCTATCCTGTAGAGTTCCTATGACTCTGAGGCGATTTGATGGCAGTGAGCTTGACTTGGATGTTTTGCAAGAATAGCTTAGAACAGAGAGCACAGAACTAGCACCTGGGTTCTTCTAAGGTATATGATTTTATCCCAGAGATCACCGGGTGGAGACCCATCCTGTGAGGTCCAACCTCACAATCAGTTGGTTGCATGACCCCTGACTGTAGAGTGCAGTGTGCTGCTTAATAAACTGCTTTAGGATCCACCACTCTGCCTCTTCACTTATCTCTGGCAGTCTTGAATTTGGAGGATTGTGTTTCCCTTGGGGACGCTACTCCACCACACAGTGGTTGTGGCAGGATAAATATTCTTATAAAGGATACTTTAATGAAGATAGTTTTGTATTATTCAGTGTCAAAAGTAGATTGGAATAGTCTAAGAGCTGCAAATGGGAAAACTGTTATAGGCTACTAATCCTGTATGTTACACATTTTAATTTAAAGTGATGATGTTTAATTGTAGCAGGCCTCTATGATACGGTAAGCATGGAGATAAAAGATCCATTTGAGCTAAGACTGGGAGGGGGAAAATCAATAATATTCTAGACCACAGAGAGAAGTGACATTCTCAAAGTCATAGTGGGAAGACATCATAGTTAAAATAGGAAATTTCAAGTCACTAGGAGCCAAGGGAAAATGAAAATGCTTATGAGTCAACCCCATAAGAGGGGTTCACAAGACCTCACACTCATCTAATTCAACCATCAGTTTTACAATTATACTTTCTTTGGATGGGTAAATGATTTTTCTTACTTGCTCTCTTTTTTGTTAGTCACTATTCCACTGAATTGTAAATTGTACCACATCTGTCTTGCTCACAATTGTATTTGTAAAGTGCCCCAAGTGGTTTGTTGGATGAATGAATAAATGGCTGGAGGGCTGACTGGAGAGTCACTAAGCACCTCAACTGGTGGCCGAGGGAGAAGAGAGATGGAATAATTTACCATTTGAAATGGCCCAAATTTTTCTTTCAAGTTGATTTCTTTCATTTAGCATGGAAGTCGGAAAAATTTCATATACCGAAACAAAATGTGTGTTTAGATAATTGTCAAAATATAAATATCAATTATACTGCCACCATATTTCCAAGTATTATTGGGGCTGCTATTTTTCATTTAAAAAAGGCTTTAGATCTAATGTGATTTTGAAGTTCTTATTTCTGATGTTACAATTTTTGTATTATATTAGATCCATGTTGGAGGGACTATTTCTATGTCGCAGTGATGATCAATTTATATTGTCATAAAGACTATACAAAGATTTGAAAGTCACTTGAGTTAGTTAATTGTGCCAGCCTGGCCGATAATCACATGTGGGGCTAATTGAAAGGCGGAGGGATAAATGGGTGCTGAAGCCTCGCCTTTCTAGTTCTCGGGTCTCTTGTTCTGTGATGGTTGCACGGGGTGCAGCTGCCTTAGCAGTTCCCTGCTTCAGCTTGCAAGATTGACTTCCTACAAGACATCCCCAAGGAGAAGCCACATGGACCTATCCCGATGCAGCCCTGGGTGCTGGAGCAGCCGTGTGGAGACCCCTGCTAGAGCTGAGATGCTTGTTCGTTCACTGACTCAGCTTTCCTCCTGCAGTCGGCATCATTGCCTCTGTTTTGTGAGGTGGAGGACTTTGTGGACTGCTGTTGGATTAATGGGTTAATGTTGGACTTGTGGGCTTGGGCAGCATTGGGTTGGGATGTTTTCGTGATGCACATTTTCTTTACATAATACTCTCTTATACATGAGTTGCTGTGGATTTGTTTCTCCAAAGTACCTAGACTAATACATCACTGTTGCAGAATTTTGTACATGTGTGTATGTGTGTGTGTGTGTGGGTCAGATCTATTAAGAAATAAATGTGCTGACATCCAGTTGGTTCTAACTCATAATCGCTCTATATGCTACCAGGAAACAGTCTCTTTTCATAGTTAGTGGACGTCGAGAAAGGTAAGGTCAGGATATATTTGTTGGGTATATTTTGAGTTTTAGTTGGGATCCTAGCGTTTACTCTTGCAGCTTCCACAACAAAAGGAGCTTGCTTGAGTCAAGATTTTTCCCAAGCACATTCTGTTTTTAGTTTTTTGAATGCTCTTTTGATCCATCCTTCATCTTCATCGCAACATATATCTTTCCCCTTTCCTCTTCCACTCTACCTCCTTTATACTCACCCCATTTAATTCATTCAGACTCATCCAGTTGGGTCTGCTCTCTGGCTAGCATGCAGACGCCAACTACTTAAGTTCTGTGATTTTCCCTGACTGTGCGGATTGAGGCCTCAGAGTGCACCCCAATCTCGTATGCTCTCCTCTTTCCAAGACCTGGACCACCAAGAGCAGGGCCAGGATGGGGCTTGGCTAAATGAGGGAATTGAGTATTCCTGATTTAGGGGTGCTTTTTTCAGCCTCTCTGCTCCTCGGCTATGCAAATAGATTTCTCTCCCAAAGTATTTATTTCTTAATTCATCTTTTAGGTTCATGCATTTCAATCTTTAAGTGAAGAAAATTGAAATTCATGAACTTGAAGACGGGTACCATATTAATGCCTATAAATATTTGATAAGATTTCGTTGATCAGCTGACTCTCCAGTCCATCAGCTGACAGCACTGGTGATGGAGGTGGTGGGAAAGGGACTTTCAAGCACCCGTGTGGAGCTTAACACATATGTTTTTAAGAATTCCTGGGATAATTAGACACTACAGTTAGAGCCCTGGCCCTGTTCATAGTTAGTGTCCCTTGCTTCTATAAGCATTTCTCAGTTAAACACAGTTACTTGCCTTTATATTATTATGACTTTACTAAATGATAAATGACCAATATATTCCAAATAAAAGGATTCTTCCTAGAAAATGATTTCAATATCTCCTATGGAAAGGTCTTTAGGTAGATGCTTATTATGCATTTAAAAATGTCTTTTCTGATTTCCTCGTCTTCATATTTTACAGATATTTCTCATTTATCAGTGGATCACATCTCAGTATAATACCTAGATAACATGTATTTCCTCCTCTTTTAAATACTTTTATATTCTCATCTGTTTTTATGGCATGTTACTGCATGTCTCCAGAGGCACACAGCATTTTTATTTTCAAGTAAATTTATATTAGTTACAGTCTCCAGCTGTTTTAGATATAGGATCATTTCCTGTCAGTTCTGTTTCCAGGACAATTCTTTTTTCTCCTCACAAAAATGAAAAATGTAATTTAACAAAGACATCCTATAATTGCCTTCATATCTAGCAAGATATCTAGCCATCTAAATACTTTATTTTATTTAAAACATCTGTCTACATAATATCTCAGGAGTGTCCTTGGGAAGGGCTGCTCCTGCCGTTTTTTATTTAATCTGCAAGGAACCAAGTAAAAAGCCTCTTTCTTAGGAAGCTTTCTGTCACTGGGTCATCTGTGAGGTTGGTTGGTTTGTTTTAAATGAGACTAGCTTGGCTATTTTGGTGCCAGCAACTAATTTCATCTTTTTTAAATTGGGAAAGATCATTTTTTTTTAAATTACTATGGGAACACTCTAAGAATAGGAGGCTTCTGAGAAAGAGAGAAAGGGGGAGAGAGAGAGAGAGAGAGAGAGATCTCAAAGTGCTGTAATAAAAATGGTGGTACGTTGCTCTATTTGTATAACTAGCTTCAGAGTGGAATCACATGTTAATCACCAAGCTTTTTAGAGTTATTAATCTGTAGCCTGCATTCTTTTCATCTACCAAAAACAGTGAATTAAAAAAAATTGTGAAATCTTTTCTGCATATGAAAGCAGTCAACCAGTGTTTTCTCATTGGTTTTCCAAAAGTGCAGGAAGGCGGCAGTCCCGTCTTTTTGTCCTGGGGAGCTACTGAATTTTGCATGTAGAGAAGCCCATTTGTAACCCCTCTTATTGTGCACAAACTTTGCAGCCTAAAATGAAGTGTTTACCTTTTAATAGATCGTATCAATTTAAGCTCAGCTGAATGCCAAAAACAACAAACACCCAGACTCACAATAGTGTTTCTAAATGAGAAAGTTTACCGTTTCCAGGGAAGTAATCAACATATTCCTTTTTGGAACACTAAGAGTATAAAAGGGAAATGATTATGGTTCCCTACTGACATACTGTTATGATTGACAGGAAGAACTAACATGCATGCCACCTGAGACATCTTGTTCAGGAACTTTCTGGAGGTAGTAAATTGGTGTTGGCACAAACACAAAAAAATAAAATGACTTGATTCAGCACTTTTCAACTCTTAAATCCCCAAACACCAAAGAAAGAAGTAAATATTCATCAAATGATCAAAATTTATATTGATTTTTATTCTACATTAGCAGCTCAAAGTCAAGATTTTTGACAGGGTGGCTGTCGGTTTTAATGATTCTCTTTGAAATGAGGACACGGGCCCTGTGCTGAGCGCTGCTCAGCATTCCTGAGCCATCGGCCCTGGTTCTGAGACCCCTCGGAGGTTACATTTTTAAAAGGACAGTAGAAAGGCACACTTGTTCCGTTCTGTTGTGATAACTAAATTGTTATTATTAGTATGTAAAGTAATTCTTGTTGTTCCTGCTTCATGCCTTTCCTCTCTATCGCCATCGAAGGGCAAGGACCCTGTAGAATTCCAGAGGAACTGGAGTGCTCCTCCTAGCCACAGACTTAACAGGAACTGCCAGTCCTGCAGGGCAAAAGAAGCGGAGATCGTATCTTTACATGATACAGCTTTAATTTTTCGTCTCTGCCAGAGAGTAAATAAAGATTCCCTGTAGTGGAGTTTGGAAGATGGGCAGAAGGGTGCAGCCACACTCGATGCCTGTGTCCGTGTGCAGAGGTACGCTACAGAGACTGTCCTGGAGAGACATCGAAAATTCTAATCATCTCCTCCAGTGCACACAGCGCCATCACACTCCAGTCCCTACCCCACCTGGTGACACAAAGTGCTGTATTTTTAATGAGTTTAGCTAAAGGCATTGGAAAGAAGAAGGGGTGGTGGTGGTAAATGAAGGCCTTCACAGATGATACAACTGTGTGGCATATATTGTTTTTCATGCTTGTTAAGTCCGAGTGGTTGTTGTTTTCAATAAAGAGCTCATCTGCTACTCAAGTTCCTTTTTTTCCTATAAACGAAAAAGGCCTCTTTTTTTAACTTACAAACAAATGCAGAGGAAATCATGAAAATAGGGTTGATGTTAATTTCTCCCCTCTAAATGCTTGCCATTTAACAAATATCATTCAGGACAGCTTTGAAATGGAATTTCCTAAGCGTTATTGTGATTGTTTCAAGTGTGGCAAACAACAAGTCAATAGAATTAAAGGTGACCTCTTAAAGGTATAAGTATATGCCTTATGTTGCCTTTTTAACATAAAGTAGTTATTTTTTGTAGTAATCCTGATGTCCTTGGCTATGAGAGCTACCATAACCCTTGAATATCTTAAGGCTAGATTTTTGGAACTGCCAATTCAGTCATAGAACATTTGTGTCCTAATGTACCGAAATTAATGTGTTCGTCTTTATTGAGTACTAGTAATTAAATATCTTTAAGATTATTTTTTATAGTTTCTGTATATATTAGGGGACTTCAAAAAGTTCATGGAAAATGGAGTTAAAAGATCATGTAATTTTTTTCATGGACTTTTGAAGCCTCCTTGTATTTAATTTTTAACAATGTAAAA
>NW_022103915.1:74309964-74310881 GCF_000313985.2 Echinops telfairi | reverse complement strand
TTTGAGAAATGGTGCTGGTGAGACATATAGAAAATACCAGAAGAACTAACAAATCTGTCTTGTAAGAAGTAAAGCCATAATGCTCCTTAGAGGCAAGAATAGAGAGACTTTGTCTTACTTACTTTGGACATGTTCTCAGGAGAGACCAGTGCCTAGCGAAGGAAACTCGTGCTTTGTAAGTAGAGAGACAGCAAAACATAAGAACACTTTCAACAAAGTGGATTGACACAGTGGATGCACCAATTGGCTCAATCAGAACAATTGCGAGGATGGTACCGGACTGGGCATTGTTTCATTCTCTTATATGCGTGGGCTCTTATGAGTGAACTTAATTGATGGCCCTTAACAGCGATATTGATTTTTCTGTAACTATTGGTTAGAAATACTCGAGGGCAGGTGATATGTCTGACCTAGATTTATATTTTGCACACACCAAACATATGAGACAATCAAGATATTTTCAATATATGAATACATGCAGACCCACCCATAGTCAATACTACATTAAAAATATGCCTGTTCGCTTCTATTTCGATACTCCTAGCTCTTATTCTGTAGTAAAAGAAAACTGACAGAATAATGACTCTTCTATGTAGTTCTACACATAGGTGGCATGCTTTAAAGAGGCATGGTAACATAGCATTGGATTGCTAAGTGCAAAGTCAGCTGTTCAAATCCACCAACTGCTCCAAAGGAGAAAGATGAGGTTGCCAGCTCCTATAAAAATTTACAGTCTCGCTCTTTGCCGCATCTACTGCGAGAATGAAGACCATTCTCAGCAACCAGACTGTCGACATTCCAGAGAATGTGGACATTTCCCTGAAGGGGCGCACGGTCATCATGAAGGGCCCCAGAGGAACCCTGCGGAGGGACTTCAATCACATCAACGTAGAACTCAGCCTCCTCGGGAGGAAGAA
>NW_022103915.1:74292696-74309789 GCF_000313985.2 Echinops telfairi | reverse complement strand
AATACATCCGGAGGGTTCGCATGAGGACAGGTGTTGCCTGTTCCCTTTCTCAAGCCCAGAAAGATGAGTTAATTCTTGAAGGAAATGACATTGAGCTTGTATCAAATTCAGCGGCTTTAATTCAGCAAGCCACAACAGTTAAAAACAAGGATATCCGAATGTTTCTGGATGGCATCTATGTTTCTGAAAAAGGAACAGTTCAGCAGGCTGACGAGTAAGCTGTAAGAGGTGTCCAGCTACAGTCTAGATGATTCCTTTAGACTTTCTGTGATGCTTTGATCCAATCCAATAAAGTTTATGTAATGAAAAAAAAAAAATTTACAGTCTCGGGAACCCAAAGATGAGGCTGCTTGCTCAGTCCTGTAGGGCCATTATAAGACAGAATGGGCCCAATGGTATTGGGTATCTTTGCTTCTATAACAGGGGGGCATGGTGCACAAAAGGGGATTGGCCTTTGAGTTAATCACACAGAAGCCACATTTGACCTCCTCAGGCAACACGAGGGAGGAGAATCGAATTCCTCACCAGCTCAAGGCATGCTGTGCCACAAGGCAGAAGTTCAGACCTGCCTCCATCTGTCTTTCCTTGTTCTGACACCAACTGTTCCTCCTATGACACTCTTTTTTTGGGGGGAGGGTGGGGGGCAGGGCGCTGGGTTTGGTAATCCCTTACAATGACCATATAGAACTCACAGGCAAAAGCTCACCTAGGGGGGTTTACTGGAGAAATTAACAGGTTACCACAAATCAGAATCAGTAAGCAGTAAGGATTCAGTCATTCATTGCTCCACAGAAATGCCTCTCCTCAGCCAGTAGCCATGTTGCTGTCTCTGGTCCACAGCATCTCAACCATGTAATGTGGTCCCTTGATTTCTGCCTCCATGCACCAGGAAGTCTGCCTGCCACTCCACCTGTCCCAAGCCTCAAGAGCACAGACCCTCTGCTCTACCTCAGTGAGGCTCCTTTGCTCCCTCCCAGAGTCTCCAGGCCTTGGCCTCTGTTGCCTCTGGTTTTGACCTCCCCTCTTTCAAGTTGGTTCCACGGGTGGTGGTTCTTCCTTGAGGGTCCCGGGATTCTCTGTTCCGACCTTTGAGATAGCTCATCTGGATAGCCCAAAGAGTGGCAAATACATTTGACCAATTCCCTTAGTTAGTGTACACGACCTTTTTGCATAATCGCGCCGAATTATCTGACGGGAATTACAAAGACGTGAAAGAAAAACCATATTAAGACATCTCATTTCACCGCAACCTTTGGATCGACATATGGGCAGCTAATCCAGAGAAACAGGTGAAGAGACAAAGGTTCTGGACCCAGATGGTTGTAGACAGATAGATGTAGTGGGAACCCTAGAGTCCAGTGCAGGCATGCACGGGGGATGCTCAGTGATGTCAATCAAGAAAGAGTAAAAATCATTTGAATAGTATCAGAATCTCTAGCCCAGCAAAGGATGGTAGCCACAGTCCCCATGCAACCATTGATATTTCTTAGTCCAGACAGGCCTCTTTAGGACAGTGATAAACGTTATCTCTATATGAGCGATTATAAACTTGATACATGATTTAATGCTTAATGATTATTTGAATCACTGAAATTTCCCTTTAAATGTATCATAGGCTAACTATTTTGATATGTGAGACAAATAAGATAAGAGTAAAGAAGTTAGTTTAATAAGTATTCGTGTCCCAAATTATTGAATTTGGTTCACTATATATACATTTTAATCTAAACAAAATGCTGTAGAACACTGTGTCCTGATTAAATTATTCATTGTAGTATACATTTGTTTGAAATAGAGTATCTACTGATTTAGGCCCTAGGTGCATAGAAAATAATGGGAGGAGACATGCTCTTCATGATAAGCAGCAAAGCAATTGTATTAAACCTCACACAAAAGGCAGCATTTCCAACTTTATCATGTTACAAGTTTGTTAGAGGGTCTAGTTACTAAAGTCTCTTAGGCATTCTTGTTTAGGATGCTGGGCTTCTGGCCAGACGGGAAGTGCTGGTTCACTGCTCAACATAGCGTTCTCCAGTATGCCAGGGGCAGGAGCTGTGCACGCGTATTTGGGCCAATCAACCAGATAGTCATCTTACCAGGACAGAAAATGCGAGGGAGGAGGAAGATTGAGGCCATCAGAGAAGCGATGGTGACTTTTGTTGGTTCTTCTTTGTTTCTAGGACAGGATCCAGATTCCTTAACATCCTTCACCGTGCATCCCCTCCCACTTTGCCTCTTCTTTGTCCAAATGCCAGAGCTTCAGCCATCATTCCCTGAACATGTGAAGTCCTTCCATGACTTGGGGCTTCTGAACACTTACACTACTCCACTGACTTCTTCACTTGACAGAATCTTACCCATACTGCAGCTTGCTTCAAATACCACCTCTGCCACACATCTACTGCTCGCGTTCTCCATCCTCCCACACAGGCATTGTGCATGGTACATGCATTGCTGTTAACTGTCAACTTGGCTCGCTTCTACATCAAGCCGTACTCCCTTTTGGGCAAGGGACTGTGTTTTCTTCTTCTTTGTACACACAGCACCTGGCACATGAGGAAGGCTCACTGAAAGTATTGTTAATAAATGGATGCATCAATGTACACTGTATTCATCCAACAATTATTTACTTGGTTCCTATCATGCTCCAGGTACCACTCAGTTGCTGGGAATAGGAAATCACAAAATAGAGAGATAGTCTCCCTGCTTGAGCTTGGTGTCTGCACAGAGAGATGAAAAACATTAAAAAGAGTAAACTGGCAAATATAATGATTTCAAGTTATAATATATACTATAAATGAAATAAACAGGATTTTGAGGGGAAACTGTCTTTTCATAGGGACAATCTCCCTGAGAGGTAAATGTCAACTCAGAGCTGAAAGATATGAAAGAATTAGCTAGAGAATTTACCAGAGAATAGGAACAATATTTGCAAAGGTCCTGAGGCAGGATAGAGTCTGGAGTGTTTAGAGAACTACAAGAAGGCGAGTCTGTCAATGAATGGTATAGCTCCTTAGAGGGAAACGCTAAGAAACTATGTCTGAGGTAGGCAGGAATTGAATGTTGGAGGAATCTTGGAAGAGTTTGACTTTTGGGTCTGCCTAGTAGGAAACGAGCTTACATTTGATAAGAGGAGGTTGGAAGAGCAAGGAGAGTTGAGAAGAAATACCTTAGGAGACAGTTACTACCCTGCAGGTGAGAGATGATGGGGGCTTAGGCCAGGCTGGAGGTAGTGCATGTTGGAAACATCTAGTCAGACTGGGAGATGTTTTGGACCAGGAATCAACAGAATTTACTTGTGTGTGAGAAATGAAAGGGGGGGATGGAATGCAAGAATGACTCTCAGGTTTCTGATTCTCAAATCAGAAACATAGGTGATGTATTCAATTTAAAAGTAAAAGTTTAAATGTAATAGATTTAAAAGGTGAAGTTTAAGTACAGAAAGGATCAGAGTAGGTGGTGAAGATGGGAATAAAGAGTTCTGTTTTGAACAGTTATGCCAAAAGTACATCCACGTAGGTGATTGATTGGTCAATTAGATATGCAAGTGTGGAGCTCAGGGGAGGGGATTGCTAGTTATCCATCGTGTAGAAAAGGGTATAGGTCACGCAAAAGAGACCAGGATGAAGCTCTGAGAAATACACCAGTGATACCAGCTATGGTTTCAAGAGATAAGTGAATATATAAAATAAATTTAGGGATGGTGGAAAAGGAGGAAAGAGAACGACGGAGAAACCATTGCTTTGGGTCCGCAAAAAGAATGTAGATCTAGAATAGAGAGAATATTGATTCTTCTCTTTCCGACTATCACACGCTTTTCCCCAGGACATTCTCCTTACATCTCAAAATGTCAAATATTTCCTCTAGGTTTGTCGGTCAGCCCCAATCTTTCCATCTGCTCGCTGAGCACCTCATTCTGAGTGTCCCACTGGTACCTCAAACTAAAGGAATCACATCCAGCTGACTTGCCCCTCCCCCACAGTGTGCTCTCATCTTCCTTTCTCCCCCATGGAGCTGTGGTCCGTCAGCAATCCAGGTGTGCAGAGGTGGCTGTCACCAGTCTTATTCCTCTTCTGTCCCTTAGCAAGGAAGTTGCCAAATCCTGTTGATTGCGTTTCTGTAACATTTAAACAAGTTGGTACTTTTCCATTGATAAAATAATCATTTAAAAAAAATAAAATACCCTTTACTATACTAAAAGCAAAACAAAACAAAACATCAACAAGCCTGTTGCTCTCGTCAATTCTGACTCCCGGCAGTGCCATTTTTTAGAGAGTAAAACGTTGGCTAGGCTTTCTCAATTGTCATCTTGATGGGAGCCGCTCACCAGGTCTCCCTTCCCCCACGTCTCTGAGTAGGTTGTAATGGCCGATCTTTCGGTGTGTGCCATGACCGTAGATGCTAGTAGAATGGTTTTAGCCAGCTAGTAAAGGCTACTGTTTCTAAAGGGCTGCATTTTCTTCAAATCCCTCTTCTTAAAATGTATCTTTTGACTAAAATATAATATGAAAACTGTTGAGACAGCTTGCAGAGAGATTTAGATCGGCAAATCCATTCAACCTTAGTGGAAGGAGCTACTAGCGTTCTATTTTTATCATCAACTTTAGTAACGAGTCACCGAAAGCCCAGATCAAACAGAGATGGATTGGAGACGCCTGGGCCATCCACTTCCTCTCCTCATGAACACACAGTAGTTTCCTCTATCAAAGGCCCGGGAGATGATACCCAATAAAAGTCTTAGATAATAACATTTCTATCATTTTCTTACGATGACTAATTATCCTCCGAGTTGCTCTCAGCATCGTTCTTTGACTTCCTTTCTGTGTAAGAGGTGTTTTTCTTTAGTACGCAGAAACGACAGATGAAACAAACAGGTGGACTCACCTTATCTCTCCATGGTGGTGATGGGTCTGCATGAAGTCGTCTTCCTTCTTTATGATCCTGTGTAGGGCCAGGGACACACCTTTTGAGACGATTCCTGAGGCTCTGCAGTGGTGCACCCTAGAATGATTACAAGCTGAGGGAACACCTCGAGACCAGACCAGCCCCTTGGTGCCATTGACATAGAAACCTTAGTGGGGTTTCAAATGCAGTGTTTAATCAGGAAGTCTTCTCATTATTCCCCATTGCACCTGATTCTTGATGAGAGGAAGGTAGGAGCATATGAGAGTTTTGTTTTTATGTTCTTTGACTATCGTTCTATATCTCCTCATTGTATTATTTCTTCTAGTCAGTGGCCCTCAATATTCAGGTTTAATATCTAAAAAATATTAGTGTTCATAAAACCATGAGTATTAGTTGCCCAAGTTCCATGATGTTTGCAAACCATTTTGGTTGGGACTACACATGCCTTTTTATTTTTAATTTTTATATCATTTTATTGGGGGTTCGTACAACTCTTATCACAATCCATATATCCATCCATTGTGTCAAGCACATTTGTACATTTGTTCCCATCATCATTCTCAAAACATTTTCTTTCTTCTTGAGCCCTTGGTATCAGCTCCTCATTTTTCCTCCCTCTCCATCCCCCTCCCTCACGAACCCTCGATAATTTATAAATTATTATTATTATTTCATCATGTCTTACACTGTCTGATGTCTTCCCTCACCCACTTTTCTGTTGTCTGTCCTATGGGTAGGGGGTTATATGGAGATCCTTGTGATAGGTTCCCCCTTCTTTCAGATAATTAGTTAATATGCTAAATAACACTAGATCTGACATGCTCCCACCAACAAACTGAATATACCCCTGTGGCATTATCATTTGCTTACAGTATTTAACACAATTCTTAATCCAAAGGAATCTATTCTTATTTAAACTTACCAGTTTGAGGGGGGAAAGGGTTCACAGGAAGTTTGTCATTTGGCCTTCATGTGTAAAACTTTGAGAACAAGAATATAGTACTTTCAACACTGGTGCTTTACGTTCTTCCTTAGCAGTTCACAGCCAGCCGTTTGTGAAGAGCAGTAACAAGAACTCTAAAACGATATGTGACTCAACTTTTGAGAAGCTACTCACTTCCCTTTGCCTTTCTAGTTTGCCCTTTTAACAACTGCCTCCGTGTTGTAGTCTCTCTTTTTCCTCCATGGTCAAGTCTATAAAACTAGAGACCAGGCAAAAGGAAGGCCTTCTTTGGCCCTGGACCCAAAGTGTGGAAATGTTCTGTTGGCTCAGGTTTTACATGTTGTTGAACTGTGGTGGCTACTCAACAGCCGGCCCAGAACTACTTTTCTAAAAGGACTGTTGATTTACATGATAAAGAAATAGAGTCTTTAGAGTTTAATAGAAATGTTCACCGGTGTGCTTAAACTTAGTGAGATATGCTAAAAGACAGTGCGTGCTCCACAGGTTCAGGGCACACACCCCTCAGTCTGGCTCCCTTCTCCTTTGCCAGGGGCAGGTCTGTCACTGAGACTTCCTTCCCAATCTCGTCTGGTGTTCCAGAGAACTCTAAAGCCACAGGGGTTCCGACAGCTGCAATAAATAAAGCATCCACTCGATATTTGTCCATGCCAAATACACATTCAGCATTCTTTGGGCCTTGGTTTGATAGAAAACAGCATGGTGAATTTACTCCCTCTTTTTACTGCAGTGAGCCTCAAGTAGCTCTGAGAGAATTAACAATTCAAACATGCATGGAAACAAAATCACTATTCCCTCTATTTGTAAACCATAAAGAAAGTAATACAAAGAACAGAAGGTAATCAAGGAAGACCGTTATCATTATTGAAGAGGTGCTAGGACTTAGCCTTCTCAGCTCGGGGAAGGGAATAGAAAAACATTTTAGTATGTGTCCAATTAAAATGCTTGGGTTGGAAGGGGATCTTCAGAAAACATAAAAGTTCCATGTGTGACAAGATGAAGAATGATATTATTCAGGAATTTCACAGGCTATTTAATGTAGGGTCTCATAATACCATAGGAGTGTGATCTCAGGAACATTTTGAGATGTTGACTGAGTCTTCTGAGAGTTCATTTGTTCAGGTCATATTTTAAGGAGGGGCTTGTAAGATTCAGACGTAAGATATTATTCTGTATTATTCCCCGCAGATCCAATTAAATCGAACCCCACAAGGAAGGGGATAACGAGGTGAACAATTCCCATTCTTTGAGTGGTTCCACCTCTCGGAATGTGTTCCGTCTGGATTCAAGCCGTGCTTTCCCTTTGTGCCTCTCTCCAGGCTGAGGTGCGCCTGTGCTACCTGGAAGCGCAGAGAGATGCCGTTGAACAGATGTCCCTCAAGCTGTACAGCGAGCAGTACACCAGCAGCAGCAAGAGAAAAGAAGAGTTTGCTGATATGTCAAAAGTCCATTCTGTGGGAAGTAATGGGTAAGGGATGGTTCTTTGTCTTGTTTTATTCTCACTAATCTCTACTTTTCCCGTGGTTTGCCACTGGTCGGTGTTCGGCAGGCATTTCCTCCCTGGTCAGTAGTCAATGGAATAGGCATTTATGTTCTTCTCTGTTTGTGCCAGCATCGTAGGCTGTTGTCATGTAGCCCAGAAATGTTCGGCTTCACCGTTACTATTAAAACATTTAAAAGGCCTGTTGATTTTGTAGTTACATTGTCCCTACAGTTTTGGTTTTCCTTCTTAAGAATTTTTTTCGGTATACCTCCCCCTTTTTAATTTTACAAATTATTCACAAGTCTATCTAAGACAGTTTGAAGCACTGAACCTCATTGGGAACTTGGTGGAACAACTTTCTCCAGAACAACGGAGAGCTTTACTAATTGTCTGTCGGGCACAGGCTAGCCACTTCCACACGAAAGTCAGTTGGAATAACACAGGAGCTATGGCATGTGACCTCAGGCCTTCAGTGACCTTATTTATATTATACTAATGACTCATCCCATTGAATTCATTCAGTTATTTCCAGATGAGTTAAATGCTTACGCAAATATTGCTTCTCTCTATATGACTACCTAACTAATTTTAGTCACTTTGGGCTAAATTCTAATACTAAAGAGTGAAAAAATTATAACGAACTGTAATTATTTAGTACTTTCAGTAGCTCAATACTGTTTATAATAATACAATTGGAAACAGTAACCTACTTTATTTTTACACTTGAGCCAGACAAAGGAGGAGAAACTATTCCCCCCAGTTTTATTACATATTGATTGCGTCATGTGATCCTGGTGACGTAGTGCTTACCCACTGGCCTGCTCACTGCAAGGTCGCCAGTTCAAAACCACCCTGTGTTGCTCCCTGTGAAAAACATGGGGCTGTGTGCTCTCATAAAGAGTTACCGTGTCAGAAGCTCGCAGTTTTGCCCGGCCCTACCGAGTCAGCATCTTTTCAATGGCAGTCAGTTTTTTTGGGTTTTTTTTTGAGTTGGGACCCTATGGGTGTGTGTGGGTGTGCGCGCCCGCAAATTTGGCTAAACTGTTTCCTAAAAAGATGGGTGGAAAGAAGATTTGCCATGTGTTTGTTTGCATTAGTGTTTTAATTGCTTATAAACTCTTAATATTTGGAGTGCTATCTAAAACTCATACAAAGTTTTAGAATAAAATAAGTATGTATTAAAATTTCAGTTGTGTTCAAACAAACCGGGATCTAAGCGCACTGGACAACGATCGGAGGTATGACTCTGATTAGAAAATGGGAAATATTTTCAAATGGTAAAGTTGACCTAGCTATATTCTTTGCTGCTCTATCAGGATGGGTTTATAAGTAGACATGTTGCATATATGCACAAACGTGTTCACATCAGCAGGCATGTACTCACGGGAGGAAAAGCATAGCAGCAAGTAAGGGAAAAAAGGTTAAATCTTGGAGCATGAACAATAAGGCGTTTTGAGCCCTTAATGTGATTTAATTTCTCTAAATGCCTAACTAGTCTCCAGAGTCCATGCAAGCACAAACTTAGGTCACATTGTCATGTTTCTAAAAGCCCGTGGGACTGAGCAAGCCCCACGTGCTTCTGACCCCAGATTCCTAGGACCCAACCTGAGTACTTAACTCTAGGCTCCACAAATCATAAATCTGCCCTGGGAACTGCTTAGTTAACAACCTGCATTGTTCTGTGAAGTGGGAGTAGGTGAACTTGCCTGATATCCTTTGTTTATGTTCCTTGGGGTGCTGAAGGCTGTGTATTGTGCAGAAATGTAAGAGTGCCCTGAAGAAAAGCCAGCTATTTAATACTAAGGACAAAAGTAATATACTCCTTTCTGTTTTCTGTTTACATACAGGAAAGTATTGTGTGAGAAATACATGTGGGTGAGGTTATCTGTGGTGTCTTGCCCCGAAGACTCTCTGCTCCCACAGCTAAATCTGTAATTCTGAACCCTTAAGAACACAGGCTTGTAAAATTATTTGCTCTGCTGATACATAAACCTCATTAACTGTTCTTTTTGTTACATAGAATGAGCTTTGTTTCTGATAAGCAATTGTGGGAATAGTGTGGGATTCCTAGGGTCTTTACTGCCCTATGCAGATTTCCAATATTCTAAAGAGAATATTAAGTTGTTGATACAATTCATATGTTTTTCATCTCCAGCTCATACCTACTTGCATACTAAGAAGACTATATATACTAATGGAGTATGTAGCTGAAAAGCGTATGATAAGACTTCTCCAGGGAAGACTTAGCGGATGAATAGAATGATGTCCTTCAAGTCTTATGAATTTCTTATACCAAAATATTGTTTAGAAATGAATTTATAACCCCTTCGACTTGATAAAAAGATGTGTATAAAGAATATAACAGCATTATACAATTATGAACTATGTCTTTAAGAAGACGTGAAAACGTGGAATAGATTTCCCTAATTGTAGAGGAGGCTATGTGATCCCTTGAGGGAGACATTTGTTCACCTGGGGAAACCGTGGCTCCTGTGAGTCACTGGTGATTCTAAGCAGGAGGAGAAGGCAATGCTTTCTGAGTCATGCTGACGTAACTGAATGCACATCAGGATTGCTTGGTTTCTTTCACCCAAGTATTTATTGAAGGTCTACTATGTTGGGCTGCTAACCACAAGGTTAGCAATTCAGAACCACTAGCCATCCTGCAGAAGAAAGAGGATAAGGGTTTCTTCTCACCTACAGAGTTGCAGTCTTAGAAACCCACAGGGGCAGTTCTACCCTGTCCTGTAGGGTCACTGTGAGTCTGATGACATTAAGTGTGAGATATGTTCATGGCATGATGCTTTGGGCCAAGCTTGTCAAGAATCCTTCCATAGTTTATATTTTGTAAAGTATACCAAAACAAGTTAATTCCGACTCATGGCTACCCATGTGTGTCAGAGAAGAACTGTGCTCCATAGGGCTTTCAATGCTGGTTTTTCGGGAATAACCCACCAGGCCTTTCTTCCAAGACGCCTCTAAGGGAACTCAAATCTCCAATCTTCTGGCTTGCCACCAAGCACATTAGCAATTTGTACCACTCAGGACTCCGTGTAGAGTGTAACCATCTCTTTTTTTTTCTAACACCAGTTCTTACTGTTTTTCTGATCCTACTAATTTTTGTTCTTGCTGAATGTGGTTCTTATCCATTTTTAATGAATGTTAAATCTGCTGTTCATGAATTCCTTGGTATTCTACCTCCTGTCATGACTGTGTCAAATAAAAACTATCTTTTGTTCATTTTATACATAGGGAAACTGATAAGCGAAAAGGCGGTGTGCCTCCCTGGTTCAAGATTGATGGTTTAAAACGAAGTTAAGACCTCTCAGCTGGTCAGCATGGACAGTAGCTAGTTACACTTTGTTCTTTCTCTGAGGGTTGCATTCAGACCCTTGGTAAACTTTCCATTTTCTAAATCCTATGCTGTGCTTATTACACAGTGTGTGAAATTTGAGCATGTAATATGCACAACACAGAATTTAGGGGGAAAAAAGAACTTTCATCATCACAACCTGTCTTTCCATCTGCCCCATACTGTGGCACTTTACGTGTTGCTGTGATGCTGGAAGCATTGGCAGAAGGATTTCCACCATCAGCAGATCCACTCTGGTGGCCAGCCTCCAGGAGAGCTTCCAGATGTAGGCAGTCTAAGAAGAAGGGTCGGTTATCTACTTCTAAAGCCATTGACCAAATGAAAATTGTATAACTAGCAGTGGAATATTATGTGATGTCGTTCCAGAATGTGAGCCCCTCAGGTTGGGAAGCATTCAAAATACGTCTGGGGAAAAGCAGCCTCTTCAAAATCCAGCCCTCTTCCTGGTGTGAAGGAAGGAAAGCTCTTGGGACTCCTTCAGGTGTTGATGTGTCATGACTCAGAATGAGAAGAGCCAGCGCACATACCTACTCATAATCAGTACATGGGACGTATGAAGTACGAATCTAGGAAAAGTAGAAGCCATCAAAAATGAAACAAAACACATAAAAATTGAGATCCAAAGCATTAATGATTTTAAATAGACCAATATTGGTCATTCTTATTTAGTCTAGTATGCCAGATATGACAAATTGAAGAGAGATAGTGCCATAGTCATTATCAAAAGGAACATTTCAGGTCTATCCTGAAACAGAAGCAGAAGAATATTCAAACAAATTCACAACAGTGAAAGCATGACCATGCCAATAGACAGCCAGATGTAGGGATTATCTCAAGAGTATGTTCGACACACTGAATGCTCATGACCGAAGACCAAAGGTGTGATGACGTGAAAGACAGCATGCATGAAGAAAGCAAGAAGCAGTTTGAAAGACAGAAAAGACTCTGAAACTTTTGACTATAGAGTAGCTAGCATGAATGGAAGAGAATTTGAAATGAAAGAGCTGAACAGAAATTTCCAAAGGCAGCTTGAGAGGACAGAGTAAAGCACTCCAATGAGGTCTGCAAAGACTTGGAGTTAGAAAAGCAAAAGGAAGAAACCAGGCTCAGTATTTCTCAAACAAGAAGAACTGAAGAAGCAATTTAAGCCTTGAGTTGCAGTATTGAAGAATGCTCTGGGTAAAATGTGGAACCATGCAGGACACATCAAAAGACGGTGGAAGGAGTGCGCAGAAGCGCTGGACATAAAGGCACTGATGGACGCTCAGCACTGTCAGGGAGGGGCATGCCGCCAAGAACTAATGGGGTGGGAGCAAGAAAGCCAGCTGCGCTGATGGGAAATACGGTTTCAGGAATTGAGGGAAGAAGGCCCACTGAGCTGTTTTTCTATGATTATCTTTATAGGAAATCCAGTAGCCAGATTAATAGTTGCTTACAGCTGTAGGACTCAGATTGGAGGAGGCAGTGTATCAGAGTTTAAATTGTGAGCACCCAGTTTTCAGAAAGCTATGGATGATGGTGAACACCTACAGTGCTTTTGCAGGGCCCCATATGGATTAAGACTCCTTCCTGTGACTCCCCAGTGACCATTGACTAGAGATGGATGTAGACTTTGCTATTAGAGTGCATTGAACAGTGGGTTAATGTAGATGCAGTTCGGTTAAAATTTAACACCTTATCATCTGTTCTCTTTCTGACCCATTTTAAATTTGTTATCGTTTTTATTAATTCCTCCTTTCTTTTTGATGATTTTTTCCTGTTTCATTTTGTTATTGATGTTTCTTTTTTGTGTGTGATGGTTTTGGGGGATACTTTTTTATATGAAATCCAGGATAGGTAAATCTATAGAGACGGTAACTGGACTAATATTTCTTTAGGGTTATGGCAGGGGAGGTTGTGGGAGAAATGGGGAGCTAATAATAATGAGTACAAGAATGAATAAAATGTTCTAAAATTGATTGTGGCAGTAATTGCACAACTCTTTTTACTATATTTAAACCACTGAATTGTAAGGTCTGTGAATTATATGTCAATAAACCTTAATTTTTCTAAGTGAGGATGCTGAGATGTTGTCTCATGTACTTTGGGCAGGAGGGCCCAGTCTCTGTGAAAGGACATCATTCTTGGTAAAGCAGAGGGTCCGTGGCAAAGAGGAAGGCCCTCAACAAGGTGGATTGATACAGTGGCCCAGACTCTGGGCTCCACTGTAAGGAAAGTACAAGACGGGACAGTGTTTCCTTTGTTAGACATAAGATCACGATGAGTCCTGATTGGCTCACTGGCACTTACAATAATAGAATATGAAATTAGAATTATTTCACGGGAGAGAGCTCCAAAAAGTTCGTGGAAATGTCCCCCTTTATTCCGTTTTTCCATAAAGATATTTCATGCAAGCCACAAAGGAATTTGGGGCAAAACATTTATTTCAAAACAAAAGTAATTTATTGAACAAGCATTATTAGGTATCTTATCTATGTCAGGTTCTGTATGAACTTCCAAGGATTAAAAGGCAAAAATGAGATGGTTCTTTTATAGTTTATTAGAAGGAAACCAGATATATAAATAACATTGAATAAACAATGAGTAAAACCGGTTGCCCTCAAGTCAGCCCCAACTCATAGTGACTGTGTGTGTGTGTGTGTGTGTGTGTGTGTGTGTGTGTGTGTGTGTGTGAGAAAGTTGAACTTTGCAGGGCTTTTTCAATGGTTGGTTTTTTTGGAAACAAATGTACAGGCCCTTTTTTCAAGAGATGCCTTCCAGAGAATCTGAACTTCCAACCTTTTGGGTGTGTTAACTGTATGTACCACCCTGGACTCCTAAAGAATGGCTGAGTTCAACATTTCGATAGGTCTGGGTAGGGCTATCAGAGGCATGTGGAGAGAGGAGTTGAAACAAAACAGCAAGAAGAGCAGGGCGAAAGTACCCTGCAGATGATGTTCCATAGAGGCCTGTGTCAGAGAGAGAGTTTCAATTAATCTACACCAGCATTTAATGAGCATCTCTAAAGACGGACCTCAGTCCCTGCCTGCATAACATTTACAGTGATGTAGCAAGCAAATGAAATACTAAGACAGCATTGACCTGCACCATGCATATTATAGGAGAAGCAGAGGAAACTAGGGAGCAGAGAGGAAATGGTGTGGACCCCATGAGACAAGGCCATGACTGCTGTGTCCACCACTCCCTCTCCCCTGCGTCTGGGGCAGTGCTGGCATGCTAGATGCTCAGTGAGTAAATGCATGGCTCCTTTGAGCAAATATCTGAAACTAGCTTGAGGAGTCAGAGAGGGAGCCTAGTTATCAGAGAGGAGGGCAGAACAGGCGGTTGCAGTTGGGGGGTTGGTAAGGGGTGCAATGAAAAATAAGGCTAGGAAAGAAGAGAGGAAGGTGAAGTCTAGACCTTGGAGTTCTTCAGTGAATTCAGGTTTCCTTACCAGCATGGTACATCACGACCCTCTGTGGATAGCCTGAGATAAACAACAAACCTGCTCTTCTTTCCGAAAAATTCCGATTCAATAGGCACGAGTGTGGTTAAATAAGGTTATTCAATAGGTAGGAGTGTGGTCAAATGCGGTTATTTTTCACAAGTTTCTTTGCTTCTGATGCCCATCACAAATTGAGAACCATTGCTGTAGTGGATGTCAGAGTGGTTTCCAAATCAGCCACATCTGCATATCTTGTGATGTATCAGAAACGCGGAGGATGGGTCTCACTCTCGCAGGGTGGGAGGGGTGGAGAACAGCAGTCTGCTTAGCACACCCTCCATGGGCCTGCGACACTGCTGTGCTCAGAAGCTTGCGACGCACTCACTGCTTGAGGCACTAAGGGGATTCGGTTGAGAATGAGTGGGTAATGTGGAGGCTACATTGGAGACTAAGCTCTGAGAGAATCTACAGAACACAGTACTGCATTAGATGAGGGTAGCGAGGGCGAGAACGGGGTCATTCCAATGTCCCAGTTGTTGACGATAGGAGAAGGAAAATCGGAGTGTAGAGACTCAAATGGTTTTCGTGTCATTCAGCAGTTAATGTTTATTGATCACCCGCTAAGTGCGGCTGTGGTAGGCATCGCAGTGATAAGAGCACTAGGACACACGAAGTAGCAGCTGTGTGTAAATCAAGAAAGCCTTCCGGGAGAAGTGCCATGAAGATAGCTCAGGGTCGGCAATGACAAAGAGGGTGTCCTACCCAGATGCGGCGGCAGTGTATACGAGCCACTGAATTATTTTTGGTGCGGCTACTTGGCATTTTTGAAAGAATGTTCTGGTAGTAATGTGGAGAATGGATCAGAAGGGCAAGGCTAGAGATAGAGGACTCAGTGAAACTGGCGCTTCCCATCATTCAAGTCGGGAACACCTGAGCTCAGACACAGCAATGGAAGCAGAGAGAAGGACGCTGAATTGGCAGGCCTTGGCCACCAAGTGGATATGGGGGATGGGGAAGAGAAGAGAAGTTAGAATGAATCTCCAGGTTCCAACTGGTGCACTATGGAAAATGGAAGGATTACTCACTGAGGTAGAATGTGTAGATGAGGAAAAGGTGGGAGGAAGAGGCTGAGTGCTTGGTAAATCGGTCCATTGAGGTTTGTGGAACATCCAGGTGGAAATGCCCAGGTGGCAGCTTGACAGCTCAAGAATGTTTGGAGCGCCCCTATGATCCACAAGGACAAGGAGAGTGTAGGAAAGCAGATGGGGTCTTTTGGTGGTGCAAATGGGTAAGCACTTGACAACTAACTGAAAAGTTGGTGGTTTAGATCCACCCATAGCCACCGCAGAAGACAAGCCAGGCCATCTGCTTCACCAAAGCCTTAAAGGTGCTTCCTCTGAACAGATGGGGTGCCATGCATTGGAATCTCGTGGGAGCCAATGGCATGAAGCAGAAGCTAGGAGAAGTTAGGAGCATACCTTGTGTTAGGGACCTACCCACCCCAGGTAGATATTGCATTGTCTCTCAGGAATTCTTGTTTTAAAAAGCGTACATCATTGGGACATTGTAAGTTCACTTGTAATGCACACACACTAGTACACACACAATCAACCCATTGCTGCCAAGTCAATTCCAACTCATGTCCTATAGTCTTCTAGGTCAGACCACTCCACCACAGGGCTTCCTTACAGAAGGCAGCGGCCCCCTCTTTCTTCCACAGTCAGCAGTAAATTCAAACCACTGACCTCTAGACCTTTCCATTAGCAGCCAAGTGATTTAACCACTATGCCACCATGGCTCCTTGTATTACACAAGGCCACCAAATGGAGACTTCCAGGTTTTGAGTAGCAGGAATTGAGATGAAACCTGACGATTACTTCCTGTCTTAAAACGCTGCAGGGAGCAAAAGGTCAGGATCCTGGAGTCTAGAATGAGTATGTCTGCTCAGATTATGTCCAAATAGACACATAAGTGTTCCCTTTAGGGATAGCCGTACATTCACTTGACTGTTTTAAGGGAAAGGAGAGAACATATTAGATTATGAATTAAAAACTAGGATTCAAGTTTCTGCTTTGCCTTCGCCATGTAATTTTGATCAGGCTACTTAACCTCTGCAGCATGCAGTATCTCAGTCTATGAAGTGGGAACAGTAATTCCAGTCTACTTCATTTGGCTTTTTGCAGGACAGAAATACAGTAATGGATAATAAAATCTCTAACATGCATATGTGGGATAAATTAGTCACTGACATATTTCTTGAGCAACTATAATGTTGCAAAGGGTTGGTGCTAGATGAGGGGAGTGAAAAGATGCATGTGACTCAAAAGACCCCTCCTGTGAAATAACAGGCCCAATTTGCCACAGAGAGCGGCTGGAGGGTATTGAGGAGGACCACGTCAGCCAGCCTGGCTGGACCAGGTGAAGACGTGTAGGAGAACTGAGACCCACAGTTAAAGAAGGTTGTGGAGGAGTGAGGATGAGAGTTTAGCCCAAGACAGTAACTGTAGGGGCCTGAGTGTGGTGAGAAGTTGCTATAAATAAGCAGAAGGGTGTAGAGATGATTCCTGCCTCTGCTGACTGGGGTCAGAAGGGATTCCAAGGGAATTCTTGGGACTTATCCTCTTGTGGCAAAGTTCTAGAAGATAACTAGTCATTAGCCATATGCTAGGCTTTCTCTGGTTATCACGACATTTGGGTAATGTCTACAGATGGTTAGGTAGGTGAGATTTATGACCTGAACCTAAGAATTTATGACCTGTGCCTAATTTGAGCAATGTCTGCAGATGGTAATATAGGCAAGATTTATGGCCTGTACCTAAGTAGATGTACTAGTAATTTACCCCTTAGCATACAAGGTTCTAACTTAAATTTCCTGTTTCCCCCTCAAATCCAAATGGTCTATATAGGTTAATCTCATGCACAACAGAGGCTGAACTAAATGAGTTTT
>NW_022103915.1:74291308-74292596 GCF_000313985.2 Echinops telfairi | reverse complement strand
ACACACACACACACACACACACACACACACACACACACACACACACACAGCATCTCCAAAAAGAAGTGATATTGACACGTGAGAACAAATAAATCACATTTAAAATATCACTTGATTAAAGGCCAAATTTGTTTCTCTAAATTAATTAAGCAATAAGATACAATGAAGGCCTTTAATCACCTGAGAAAGGAGCTAATCACCCTGAATTTCACTGCCGCAGGGTGATTGTTCGACTTTTCAGATGAGCACCCAGACCCAAGTGTCTCCATACAGGTGGATGAGCATCCCTGCTCATTCCTGTCGTCTCTCTCAATCACTCTCTTTCAGTTACTAGGTTACATTTCAGCTTAGCAGATATTTAGAAATGCTGCATTTAAAAAGTTTATGTACAATCAGTCATAAGAGGAATGTTGTTGTTGACTCCTTTACATTAAACCACTAGACAACCCAGAGGATTGCTATTTCGATGCAAATGGAGGGTGGAACCTTATTTCCACCCTCCATTTCTACTTCCTTCTTTTGCCTCCTAGTCTATCTTAATCGAATGATAGCTGATCAATGTTTAAGGAGCTCTGGTGGCACTGTGAGTTAAATATGAGACTACTAACCCCAAAGTTCATGGTTCAAACCCACCAGCAGCATGCTCCTTTGGAGAACGATGAGACTGCCCACTCCTGTCACTATTTTCAGTCTCTGGCACCCTCCCCAGGGTCACGATGAGTCCTAATGGACTCGCTGGCAGTGGGTGTGAGGGTCAATGCTTCATCCGGGCTTCGTTGCTCCTTCTTCTGGACTCTTGGTGAAGATAAATAGGAAGACAACAATGCGGGATGACATCCAAAGGTGCAAGAAGGGCCTGGACCGCTCCTGGATAAATGATATTTTAACGACTATATAACTCTTCTAGCCAGAGGGATCCTTAGAAGCAAGCATAGCGTGACTTCATCTCATGTACTTTGGGCATTTATTGGGAGGGTTACCAGGTCCTGGAGGAGGACAGCATGCTTAGTCAAGAGTCGGGGAAAGAGGCAGAGCCTCCGTACGATGCACTGACCCCCAGTGGCTGTAAGAGGGGGCTCGGGCATAGCAGTGAGGGGACGATGCGCAGACTGGACAGTGCTTCATTCTGGCGTGCAGAGCGTTGATAGGAGCCCGAACCAACTCAGTTGCCACAACACTTAACAACAACAACAACATCCAATTATTACAATCGATTTTTCTGGACAAACAGCACAAACGACATAATCAATAGAAATGTCTTCATTGAAACAATGATAAACTATGAGCC
>NW_022103915.1:74288665-74290764 GCF_000313985.2 Echinops telfairi | reverse complement strand
AAAAATAAATAAATAAAAATTAAAAAAAAAACGATGATAAACTATGGCCCTTTTAATTAAGAAAAAAAAATTAAACTCAGCTTAGAACACCAACCCATGTGATCACAAGGTGTCGATGGGATTGGATATCAGACATCAGAAGACCCAAAGAGCTATTTCGATGCAAATGAGTGGAGTTGGAATGGAGACCCAAAGCCCATCTCTAGACAATTGGACATCCCCTCCCAAAAGGGTCACAAGGAAGGGACGAGCCAGCCAGGGTGCAGTATAACACTGATGAAACACACAACATTCTTCTAGCTCTTTAGTGCTTCCCCTCCCCCACTATCATGACCCCAGTTCTACCTTATAAATCTGGCTAGACCAGAGCATGTACACTGGTACAGATAAGAGTTCTTGACGCACAGAATCCAGGACAGATAAACCCCTCAAGACCAATAATAAGAATAGTGATACCATGAGGGTAGGGGAAAAGTAAGGGGAGAAGGTGGAGAAAGGGAGAACCGATCACAATGATCGATGTACAACTCCCCACCCTCCAGGGGACGGACAACAGAAACATGGGTGAAGGGAGACAATGGACAGAGTAAAATATGAAAATAAAAATAATTTATAAATGATCAAGGGTTCACTAGGTGGGAGGGTGGGGAAAGGGGTGGAAAAAAGAGGAGCTGATACAAAGGACCCAAGTAGAAAGAAAATGTTTTGGAAATGATGATGGCACCATATGTACAAATGTGCTTGATACAGTTGATGTATGGATAGTTAAAAGAGCTGTAAGAGCTACCAAGAAAATGATTTATTAATTTGTTTTAAGTAAGCTTAGGACTAGACAATCTTTCACATCAGCAGTCTAATGCTAGCGTGCCAGGGGCCCACAAAAGGCAAAGGAGAGGTGGAGGCAGGCTTTCTAGGAGAACATGCCTGGGGAATGAATGAACAGTAAAGCCAGCTAGTCCACATCTATCTACCAGACAGAAAGTAGATTAGAGGTTGCCAAGTGCTGGAGGCAGGGAGAACAGACTGTGACAGCTTCCTGGATACAGAATTTATTATTTTGGGGGCAGAGGGCATGATGCAAAATTTAGGAAATAAATACTGGTAATGTTTGCACACACAACAAAAAGCTGTATTCTCTTCTTTCCTTTCTAACTGTGATCAAACTACTGACTTGCTTTGGAGAGCTGGTGGAGTGAAGAGGGAGAGAGGTGCTAGCAATGACATTGGCACTGTACACAACACTCAGATGGTAGTATCTGTGGGTGCCGTTGAGTCATTTCTGACTCTGACCCTGTGAACCACAGACGGAGACAGTGCCTGACCTCCTGCCTTCCTCACAATGACAAAGTCTGAGGCTACCATTGCAGGCTCCACGTCCTTCCATCTCATTGAGAATCTTTGTTTTGCTGGCCCTCTCCTTTACCAAGCATGATAACACTTCTCCAGAGACTGGTCCCTTCTAATAATATGTCCAAAATATGCAAGACAAAGTCTCGCTCTCCTCCCTTCTAAGGAGCATTCTGGTTGTACATCTGCCAAGATAGATTCCTCTTCAGCAACGCCGTCCCGCGAATGCATCAATCTGTCTCCAGGCTTCCTCACTCACGGCCCAGCGTCACCTGCATCTGAGGTGATGGGAAATGCCAGTGCTGGGCTCAGGGGGACCTCAGGCCTCAAAGTGATGCCTCTGCCCTTTCATACTTCAAAGCAGTGGCTCTCAACCTGGGTGTCGCTTTATTCCTCAACTTTAACTCCCCTACTTGTTCTCCCAACTAATGATTGTAATATTCCTCAGGCTTTTTATCGGTTCTTTGAATAACATTTAGACCAGTATATGATATGAAAATTTAGACAATGATTTGACTTCCCGACAAGCTAGCAGACTCCTCCTAATGCCTCCAAAAACCTACATTGATACTTCCTGCTTTTATGGATAGTTTTGGAGTGAAATTTTAAAAATATGCTGTATATATTTTACTTCAATAGCCCATCCATTAGAAATTGGGTCATTGGAGACAGGGCATGGTGCCCCAACAGGCTAGACTGGAAAACACAAGTTTTTCTTGCTTGGTATATTTTAATTTGTTCTTCGTCAGTGG
>NW_022103915.1:74285753-74286782 GCF_000313985.2 Echinops telfairi | reverse complement strand
GAAAGGGATTCTGCATGCAACTGTGCCTATAAGATTCCATATCTATAAAGCTAAATTTTATTTTTTAAATGATTTTATGATGCTGCGAGGTGCCAGTGTTGTACCTCCTTTCTGTCCTTACAAGGCCACATGCATAGAGGATGATGGGAAATTCTGACCTATTATTAATATCCTATTTCAGTAAAACATTTAAACTGTATTTTTGAAGGATTTTGTTACTACTCCCTTACTGTCTGTATTGTAAAACGGAGGCAAACTTCTCGGCAAATAATGTGAACAGTGACAGTGAATATTTGGGGGAAAAAAATCAATATGCTAAAGAACCCAGGAAAATTGTACCATTGAATAGAATTCCCAGTATAGACTGACTGATAGTTCAGGAACTGTTCCTTTGTTTTGGGATGTGAAATGACCCATCAACATACAAAATATGGATTCTTAATGGTCAAATATATATGTGGCTCAACTTTAGGTTAAAAAAACTGCCAGAATAGTTAGCGTTAACTTTTCCTTTAAGCAATAACTGCTCTAGGTATTTTGATGATTTCTTCATTTGGTTGTCTATTTTAATCAAAATTCCTTGGTGGGCCTAAATGAAAGCTCATATATTCACACACACCTCCCATTGATTTCACTAGGGTGAAACTTTATCATTTAAGCAAAGTTTAAGTTGAAATGTTGAGTTAATGATGCTCACTTTAAATACCAGAGGCTGAATGCATTTAAGTATTCAAACACTTAGCTAGTCAAACATAGCTCCCATCGGGGTTTAGAAGAAGTATTATTTCTTAAACGATGCCAGCGTCACAAATAATATATTGCTATTCAACTTTCAGGAAAACGATGTGAATAAGCCTGGTCAAATTTTATTACTGTGGTGAAAAACTCTGCAATTTTTTTTTCTTAGAAAAAGAACCTTGATGTTGGGACAAGAGGAAAGCAAACGGAAATAGAGGAAAGAACCAGGAGGCAAAGGACATTTATAGAGGTCCAAATAAAGGCATGTACACATGTAAATATATGTGTAAT
>NW_022103915.1:74273617-74284302 GCF_000313985.2 Echinops telfairi | reverse complement strand
CCTAATGCCGGGGGTTTAAGTGGAGAGAAAATGGTTTGAGAATGATGAAGGCAATGAATGTACAAATGCGCTTTACACAATTGATGTGTGTATGGACTGTGATAAGAGTTGTATGAGCCCCTAATAAAATGTTTTAAAAGAAAACAACAACAACAAAAAAGAATTCCCAACTCATGGGAAGATCAACTATACGACCATATAAAGGACAACACACGTCAGAAGAAAGGCCATCTTAGTCCTGTGGTTGCTATCACACATTTGAAATTCATAGGGAACCATAAAGGCATGTTCTCAGATCCTTCAACATCCAGGAGATTACATGTGAGAGTGAATGAGATGGTATAAACCCCAGTGAACAAGCACACTTTGATTTATTGCACTCTGCTTCATTACACATTGCACTTCCTGTGTTTGCGTTTTTGTTTTATTACAAATTGAAGGTTGGTGGCAACCCTAAGCACAATGAGTCCATCAGCACCATTGTCCAAGAGAAAACAGTCAGATCTTTCCTAAACTTGTGTCAAAAACCTGAAATCAGTCTCGAATGTGTAAGAGAGGGGGTAAGATGACTGTCTTCTGTGTTGGGCGTTATAGGACGGCGTTTCTGGAAGACTGGTGCTGGTTCAAAGATTCATGGCTAAGGTGCCATCACCTCCGTCCCGTGCTGCTCTTCTGAAGCCACCTGTGCCCACCAGGTGTTTGAGTGTCATTGTCTGCATTCCTTCCGCACCGTTCCCCAGCCACTCTGAGTGCACTGGGCGTTCAAAAATAATACGTTTATCACTGCTCCTTGAATTGCTTAGTCATAATCAAAGGGTTTTTGTTAAATACCGTACTGTGCTTGTGAAAAGAAAATTAGCTTTTTTACTTTCCTTTACTAATTAATAATTTTCCTGAGACACCCCCTTCACCTACTTTCCTGGGAAAGCAGAACAATAAACTTGCTTGCAGATGAGGGTCCGGCTCTTGCACAATCCCACAAGCCACTTTCGAATTCTCTTTAGCGTTCTCCTTATGGAGTAAACTCTTTGGATAAAAGCTCAGTTGTTCAGATTTTCAATCCTTTTCCCTTCTGTAAGATGGTACCTAGATTTAATAATAGACTTATATCACCCCTCTGGTTCTGGGTTGCAAGGGATGCTACCTGGCTTTATACCATGTTTGCATACAGTCTGGTTGAGTCCATTGAAATGGGTTTGGCTTATGTTGGAATTGTAAGGTTGCCCCCAAGGCTGCCATTGGCGTAGCTTGTACTGTTATTTCTCAATCTGTTTAGGGCCTAGTGGTATTTCCTGCTGGCTCAGCTTTCTCTCAGCCATTAGGGGCTCTGCCAACCGTTCAGAGACTCACCTGATTATTTTTGGGATCCCTATGCTTCTGCTGTCATAGCATCAGCCTCCATCAAGTTCACTTATCAGACTCCCCAGCAAACTTGAATTTCAAAGAATGCCCCAACTCAAGCTCTGTCAGAGCACAGTATCCCCACTGTAGGGTGGAAAGAGGGAGCCTGGCTCACTGTCCCTCTGGAGTTGCCAGGGGCAAACATGGAGCTAGTGCCCTTTTCTTTCCTCAGCCTGTCTCTCATGCCTCTCCTCTGACTCGAGAACACACATCCAGTACATATCTAGTACCTGCCCTGCCTACCTTTAATTCCTTGTTTCTAAAATATGCTGAGATGAAAAGAGTGCGTTTGGGTGTTTTCCTCATCCTTTTCCTTTAATACTCTACTGCATTATATTTAAGGAGCCCTGGTGGTGCTATAGAATAAGCATGGGACTCCAAATTTCAAGGTCAGTTGTTCAAAGTCACCAGCCACTCCGTAAGATAAACATAAGGCTTTCTACTCCCATGACAAATGACAACCTCAGAAACCCTATACACATCACTGTAAGCCTGAATCAACTGAGCTTTTTAATTATATGTAATCAATACACACACACATACACATGCACATTCCTACTCTCTGGCACAGCATTCTACCAATTTGTCTGTCTGGTTAACCAAATGAGAGGCATAAGGAGAGATAAATGGGGACCCTAACTGAAGAGGTACTTATATAGGCACATGTATGTTAGTCCTTCCTTATTTGACAATTTCAGAGTTGAGAAAGAAAAGTCTAGGGGCTCAGAAAGAAAATCATTGTAGTGACTTAATTGTTTTTTATTACTTTCAAATGAGATATGATTTTAGATTTTCTGAGTTCTTGGTACTCAGGTGTTGTCTCTGGTCAGAAGCATTGGCAACAATTAATAGACTCTCAGATTTTCAGACTTCTCCCTAGAACTGCTGAACTAGTATCTTCCAGCCAACAAGATCCTCAGCTGTGTTTTCCCATACCCAAGGCTTCTGAATGTTCTGGCTATATCAACTAACTATACCCATGGCTGGCATTTAGGAAACAGTTGTTAGCCAGTCCCCCTTGATGGCCAATGACTAGTCTTGCCCTTGAGTATTGAGGGTCCTATGAAGGATCTCTACAGTCATAGTAAAGGAATTAGAATAGAAATTCTAGATACAGTCTTCCCTCAACACCAGATAACCTTCAATTTTTTGACAGATCTATTAAGATTAAGTTGTAAGTTATGAAAAGTGGATGTTAATTTTTTTGGAAAGCAGTCATTTAATATATAACAGGAGATAGGAAGAAGGTAGCAATAAGGTACTCACTTGATAAACCCGGATCCATCCCTGAGGCTGCTGCTTCATTAGTCCTGATAGGGCTTTGCTCGGGTATCGTTGGTGATTTCTTTTAGGGGATGATTTTTGAAGGGAGGACAGTGTCACAGTTTTCAGTCTGCACTTTCATTTCCTGATCAGTGTTTTAGAAGGATCTGTAGTTTACGTATTCTGGAGACTTTCAATGGAGAATCACATTAATCCTTTTAAGCTCCTTATTCTAATGATTTATTTTGTTGAAAACCATAGTGATCCTCCTTTGAATTTTAATGATTGCTGGCTGTTCAAGGATTCATTGTTTTGACTTCCTGTCCTTACCTTTGTTTCCTACATGTCTGTGGGGAACACCTGTCTAATACTGGATCTGCCCTTGGCTCTCACTGGCTTACCAGAGTCACTCAAGCCTAACTCAGTGTTAAACTGAAATACTGGCTACTCACCCGTGATAATAAATGGAGGATATATGTTTCTAGAGATAGGCTATAGACAACAGAAGGACCGAGAAATGATTAAGTCATTTCCAACTGAAAATAATAATTTGGATATGAGAATATATTTTGATCACCAGAGAAATTAGTTAAATGTATTATGCTTAGTCATAAACCTATTAAGATTTAATGTGGATGGGAAATCTAGCGGACAAGAGCATGTCAAAGTTCAAAGAGCCCTAGCGGCAGCAATTGGAGCCCACAGCTGCTCCACTGTCTACTCCTGAAAGGTGTCATTCTCGGAAACCACCCTATGGGCCAATTTTGCACTGTCCCTTGGGGTCACTCTTTCTCAGAATTCTGAGAAACCTAACATAAGTCATTGACCCTCTGTTTTGCAGCCTTTCAATATGACGCTGTCCTTTCTCAGGGACGTCATTCTGTTCAAGACCTACAGATCCTCAACAATGTTTAGCAAATGGAAGTTGCCATTGGTATGTCCAAAGTCTGAGCATTGGAATCACATGTTATGCTTTCAAAGCCTAAACAATGGCTGGGCCACGAGCCGAAGTTCTTATTGTGCCCCCTGTGTGCCCACTCCGAGAATTTTCCCCTCCTCTTTTTCTCAGGTATCACCAAGGAACACCATGGGTTTTCAAGAATATATTATTCTAATATGAGATTTTTAAAACTACACTGTATTTATGCATAATACATTTTGTGCCTTATCTTCAGGCTTCTGGACTTTGATTCAGAATATCAGGAGCTCTGGGATTGGCTGATTGACATGGAGTCCCTTGTGATGGACAGCCACGACCTGATGATGTCAGAGGAGCAGCAGCAGCATCTTTACAAGGTTCGCACACACACACCCCCTGCCTTGACCTTGCTGTGGAAGATCTGCTTAGCCTGACAAGTCTCTCTCTCACAGGATAGCTGTGTTCATTGTATGTATCATGGTGTCTATTAGAATTCCCTTCCCTGTCCCCATCCTCATTTCCATCCCTTGTGTGCTGACAGGCTGCACCAACATCATAATTGCAAGCAAGTTCCCTTTATCACATTCTATTTGGTGTAATTCGACGGAAGGACAGAGATTTATCTTCAAGATGAATAGCAATAAATGAAACTGCATTAATGAATAGACTAAAAGAAACTGAAGGCTAAATGGGCTGGTAACATTGAACAAAATGTGTTTTGAGTGGAACACTCAGGTAGATTTTATCCATTCCTCAGGTCTTCCCAGAAAAAAAAAATTATGCCTTCCGTTTGGCTTGTCGCTGCCAGGGTACAGGACACATCCAATTTAATGTTTATTAGTGATAGATAAAGTAGACGTTGTCATATTAAGTCAATACATTTGCGTGTGATTTAAGAAAACTGGCTTGGAACTCATATTGATTGCAGGCAATCCATCTAATAAATATCTATATTGTTTTCCATGTCTGCTAATTCACCCTTAGCCTAGTGTATTTTACCAATTCCACTTAGCAAATGGTCTTAGGAGGCCCTACAAAACAGCCGTGCAATTTTGACTGAGGAGCTGCTGCAAGCTCCACAGTGCCTGAAAAAGCCGCCCGGGGGAGGGAACAGGGACTTCCCACTGAAATACCGGTCTGCAGTAAATCTTCCTCATTTAGGCAATTTTTATTGGAGTAATTCTGACAGTTGTCATCCTTGAATTGCTCTGAACATATGGCATATTTCAAAGAGCAGATTGTGAATCATAAAAAATAAAATTAATAACTAACCACAGAATCAGCAACAGTATAATGACAAGAAACAACTACCGGCTAGCTTTTCAAATTTTCCTGGAGAACAAGAAGTACATTCAAGGTCAAACCAAAGTTGTTTTCTCCCTTTCTTCAATTTCATTATTTTAGATTACTTCTTCTTTTCGATATCACCCTAGCTTTTACCTCTTCTGGGAAGGGGTACTTGTACTTTCCCAGGGTCTGGGCAACTTTAATCACTCTCCTCTGTATTCTTCTTGGTTAGGAAAAGAGGGAAGCTCCCCAGGCACTCAGCAAATGGAGGGGCATTGCGCTCTAGGGGATTTGCTTCGACATTAGCCGTGTTTGTGGAATAGTTGCTCTTTTCAGTATGGGGACTATGTCTATGTTTAATAACAAAACTATCTGATATCCTAGAAACCTTCAGAAAGTTTGAGGAAAAATCCCGTTAATCTTTCAGTTCCATTTTCCCATGAACTTTGTGAAATACCCTGGTACCTTCTGGCAAACACAGACTGTAACAGTCGTAGCCTAAAGGAACAGAGTGAGGTGATTTTACAGTTCATATCAAGGCCAATGATTATATATGAAAAATTCTATGTACTTATTTTAATGTAGGCGTAGAATAATATTTGTCTCATTACTAAAACTTATGCATCAAAATTCAATCCCCACAGCAATAATAAATATCAAAAAAATTACTTAATGATAAGTATGGCAGTCCTAATACCAAATGACATTTTTTAATCCATTTTGTTAAAAACAGTGCTATTTGTCAAAATCACATCCATGTAAATTGCATCACAATTAACGAATAATCATTGAACAAAAACACTGTCTTATTTTTCTTGTTATTTCCTTTTATACAAACTCTCTATGCCTGAGAATTCCCATGTCGGCACATTACACACCATTATTCCACCCATTGAGTACTTCTGAGCTGTAGCACTTTCCCAAATATTTCCTTTACTAGGGTTCTTGCTTGTGATTCTTGTCTGGTCATCGCCCTTCTCCTTTCAGGTGCGCAGCATCTCTCAGCTCATTAAGAAAAAGTAACTTTGCATTTGGCCAATGTTTTCCAGGGATCTACTGACCAACATCTTGGGTGGAGAAAGTTGGAGTCTTTTGATCATAGTCTTCCTACTATGGTAAGGTGACCAGACGTCCCGCTTTTGATGGGATAGTCCCGATTTTTTTTAAAGAATGCAGGACAAGCTAGGGAACAGCCTATTTGGTCCATATAGACCAAATTTTAAATCAAGAACACCCCACCACCACACCACCACCACCCGTCAATGGTGTCCCGCTTTAAATCTGGTCACCTTATACTAGGGGTCCTGCCTCCCTCCCAACCCTCCCAAATGGATTGTTTTTCCCCAAAAGCTATGTATTTAAATTTTTTAACAGAGCTTAATCACCTTCAAAGCACTCTCCATGACACTTAATACATTTGTCAAATCTGCGATTCCATTCTTGGAAACATTTTCCAAACTCATCTGTTTGGATGGCTGATAGCACCTCCTTTGGTTTTTTCTTGACCTCTTCTGTGTCATCAAATCGCTGTCCTTTCATGCCCCTCTTCATTAGTGGAAACAAAAATAAGTCACACAGAGTAAGGTCAGGTGGGGCAAGAGCGGCATGTTTTTTTATGCCCCAAACTGTCACACTGAGCTGGCTGCGCAAGCAGGTGCATTGTCGTGGTGGCAAACCAGTCCCACCTCTGCCACAAATCCGGGTTTTTTGTCACACACTGTTTTCAGAACCTCTAAGCAGAACGTGTCATTATCTGTCTGACCTGGTGAAACAAACTCCAGAAGCACTATCCCTCTCACATCTCAAAAACGAATGAGCATCCTCTTGATCTTTGATGTCACTTGATGAGCTTTTTGGGGGGTGAGGTGACGATGACGCCTTCCATGTCTTCCACTGGCTTGATTGATGTTTGCTTTCGGGGTCATAACAATAGCACCATGTCTCGTCAACAGTAATGATCTTGGGGGAAAAGCGCAGGTCACTTCGGACCTGTTCTTTCAAAGCACGGCATGTTTCCAATGGACTCTCTTTTTGCTGGTCAGTTAGAACCCGAGGCACAAATTTCACGGTGACCCTTTTCATTCCCAAATCTTGCATTAAAATTTGCTGAACCAAGATCCAAGACAGTCCAAATAACTTCCCTATCTCTTCAGTCATCTGTTGTCAGTCTTCGAGCACAAGTACCCAAATTTTGTCCATGTTTGCATCCATTTGGGAAGTTGACAGGCATTCAGAATGGGGCTTGTCATCAATCAACATTTTTTCTCTTTTGAAACTAGAAAACTACTCATACACTTGAGTTTTTCTCATAGCACTATCCTTGTAAGCTGTATTCAACATCACAACAGTTTCTGTGGCATTTTTCCTGAGCAGGAAGCAAAATTTCACAGCCACATGCTCTTCTCTTAAATCTGCCATCACAAAAAATGAGGTTCAAGTGAAACTGCTTTTGCGAAAAAATTCACTGTGACCAGAGAGAACCTTCCCAGGCAATACTACTGGGTGCGTTAACTCAGAGTGAGTTGCTGGATGCTTACCTAGCAGGAGAAATGTGTGCTACGAAAGCTCCACCCAACGGAGCTTTTTTCCTTTTTGGGGGGTGGGGTTAGCCCAAAATGCTTTATCCACATTTTTTATCATGGTCAACATTGACATTTTGAGGTCAAACAATTTTTTGCTACCTTGTGGGACTAACACCTGCACTGAAAGACAGCTTCAATTCATGTTCCCCTGTGTTTGTGGTAGCTCAACACAGTCCAGCTATTTCCAATACCTCTCCTTGATAGAGCAGAGTTTTAGCTCTTGGTATCTAAAACCACTGCTTAACTGTTGAGTTGCATTCTGGTATGGTACGAATTATGCATTTTTGCAGCATGACTCGTCTATCTCACCTTTATTCTCTCTTCCAAGCAAATGAGTGTATGTCAAAAAGTATTGCTGCTAAGACTCCACTTCATAATGCATGGGTACTGCCAAACAAAAGATGCTTAAACAGCCTTTGCAACAGTGAGTAGCTGCAGACTAGTTCTCTCAGCCATACATGTGTCCTCGTCTCCTAGTGTGACTTCCAAAGTTAAAAAAAAAAGGTCTTCTCCAAACAGTGGTGTCTAAGGTGATTGGGCGAGTTCAATTCAAAGCCAAGAATTCAGCTCAGCTGGTGGTAGCACCTGCTTTGGGAGATCCTACAGGGATCATCTTGATGGCTTTTCTTGAAAGACACGGTGTAACCATGGGGTCTTAGGATGAAGAAGTTTCAAGAAAATCCAACACTGCATTGGTCAGAAAAAAGGCCAAGGAGGTTGCACCATGGACTTTTTCTTTTCATTATTACACTGTACCTGTTCCCCCTTCAGGGTCAGCAAGGGCTACCCTCTGAGGAATTCCTTGGGACACATTGTTTCATCCACCCAAAAGCCCTGATCTTGCCCCTTCAGACTCATTTTTGTTTCCCAGCTTCAAAAGAACCTTGACAAAGAACACAGGTGGAGTCCTGTGAGGGCATCAAAGGTGCCATTTTGACACGGTGTTCACTGAAGATGTCCTGGGATGGGTTGGAGAAAGGGAAACCCTTCTTTAGAAGCATATACACCTAGGAGGAGGATTTGTCAAGAAATGATAGTTTCACATTTGGATATTTTATTACATAAGGGTTTGATTATTTTGCAGCAGTACTTTTTACTTAAACTCATTTTTGCTAATTCTCTATAAAGGACTATTTACTAAGAATGCCCCCCTCCCCATACTTATAGCCCTCCTTAATTTAGCCAATGTTCTAACTTCATTTTCAGGCACTAGACGAGCCTATCAATTTTTAATGTGTTTCATTGGTATCATGGTTTTAAAACTTTCATAGGAAAAATACTTTGTCCTTGTATTCTTTACACTGTTGAGAAAAAACATCTTACATAGTTGCAATTGGAGTAACAGTCATTGAGTAAAAGGATTAAGGTTAGAAGCTCACGATCCCTGGAATTAATGAAAAGGATGAGAGTGGAACTAATCGGAGACCTTCAGCCAAGTGTTGATAGATCCCAGGCAACGTTGGACATGGCTGTTATGTCACTCAGTGCCTTCTGGCTCAGGTAGTCCTGTCCAAACTCTGATTCCTGCATTACCCAGCCCCAGGTGGGTCCCCAAACCATATTTTGGAAATGTTAGGCTAGGGACTATCTAGAAAGATGGTTATCAGTGATGCCAAAGCTAATTTTACCTTTTCATAGTTGGTACCCCCTTCTTGAGTTTATCTATTTATTATATATTCTGGTTTCTTCTAGAAAAGCATCTAGCCTTAATTCTGAGAATAGAACCAGCAGACAAACACCTCAGACTATCCATTCAGGAGACCTCCTGGTTGGGCTGCCTGGTGTGATGGCTCAGCCAGGAGGATGCTAACGGAAATGATCAAGGAAAAGAAGGGGATTTGACACTAAACAGTGTATTAGCACAGCCTGACAACATTTTCCAGTTGCCTCTAAACTCACTGGTGTAGTGGCCCTAGAGGACAGAGCCGAGCTGCCTCTGTGAGGTTCTGAAGCCGTAACTCTTCACAGGAGTAGAAAGCCCTGTCTTTCTTCCGAGGAGCGGCTGGTGGATTCGCACTGCTGTCTTAGTGGATCACCACCCGACTCATAGCCCCTGCGGCACCAGGGCTTCTCCAATTGCCTGAAGTCTATTCTAGTCCCTGGAGGGCTCCGTGTGTAGGAGTTGAGCTGCCCTCCACAGGGTTTTCAGTGACTGATTTTTCTTCCAAGATGAAAGATCGACCCTCCAACCTTCCAGTTAGCACCTGTTCAGGGACTCCTCATACAAGTTAGAGACCTCAATATTACAGTGAATGTTAAGGTATAATTTCTATTCAAATTATTAGAAAGTTTAGTTCTTTTCCTATTTTTTCAAATTCTACACTGCAACATCCTAGGAATAACCCACTTTCTATGAAAAATTAACCACTCCACCTTTGTTGTGTCTTCCCCACTGCCTTCTCTGTCTTGCTCCAACTCTGAATGTCTTCGGTAGGCACTTTCTAATCAACACTGGCAGTATCATCAGCCCAGACCATGCAAACACGGGCCTTTCATTCCTGTGTTTTTCTCCGCCCCATAATCTCACAATCACCTCCAAGGAGAATTTGCTCCACTCTCACTTTCATTCTCTTCATCCCTCCTACCTTCTTAAGTAGGACAATTTAATTTGTCAAAAGCAACCACCGTGATTTTGAAAGTTCAGGTCCTATTTGTACTAGAGTTACAAAGCCAGAATTCATAATCACAGGGAGCTGTCACTCTGCTGGTCTGCATGTGCATTAACTATTAATAGAGAAATATTTAAACCCACTCGAAAAGGAAAAGCTCGGGTTTTTTCATTTCTGCAGATTAAAGGTGGCATTATTCTTGGGTTCAGAGATGCTTAAAGCAACTTCTTCCCCACCCATAAATTTTATAACCCAAGGACATGGTAGAATTTCAATTGGACAGTTGCAGACTTGTAGCTCAGGCTGCTACTGCCAGTATCATGCTTCAAGGCATTCACAGCTGACTGGTGTCCTCTGGGTGTGCCCTGTTATGGCTCCTGATCAGAGTAACGCTATTGTCTGCTGTCTACCTACCACAAACGACAGGAAATGCAGTGCTCTTGAGTCAACCCAAGTAGAGGTGGACTCATAGTGACCTTGTTGGATTTCTGAGACTGTAAAGCTTTATTTATTTTTTAACATTTTATTAGGGGCTCATACAACTGTTATCGCAATCCATACACACATCAATTTTGTAAAGCGCATTTGTACATCATTCTCAAAACATTTTCTCTCCACTTAAAC
>NW_022103915.1:74267498-74272236 GCF_000313985.2 Echinops telfairi | reverse complement strand
CCCGTTGTTTTCTCCTCCAGATTGTTCATCCAGCCTGTCCTATCCAGACAGGCCTGCGGAGCAGAAAGCCTCATCTTTCTCCCAAAGAGCAGCTGGTTGATTTGACCGGCTGACCTTGTGATTAGCAGCCCAGGTTACCTCCCAGGGCTTCACAAACAACAAAGTTCCCAGCAGTCCTGGATTAGTGTGGGGTTCAAGTCCCAACTGTTAATGTCACAGGGCAGATTGCGAGGCTGCAACCTTAAAGAGTTCAATGAATGTTACAATTGAACAAGAGTTGTTTTCAGGTAGTATGGGATTCACTAAAGCAGTGTGCATTTATAGATTTGTTGCTTGAGTTACTAGTGGTTTGGCCATTCCATGTCTATAAAATGTTGAATTATATGATATTTAAAATTACTTCAAACTTAAAAACAATTTGAAGTTAGCATCCATTTCATCAAAGATCTTTCTTTGATGATTATACTGAAGATTTTATATTTAATTGTGCAGCTTAATTATTCATGTGGTTCTAGTTTTATTTGGGAAGAAAATGTATGTTTCCTTATTTTCTCCTTCAGCATAAGTATCATCCAGTCAAAGGAAAAAGGCCATTTATTTTGCATAAGGTGCTTTTGAAATCAATATTTTTTATGCTGCTATAGATTTGAGATTATTTACAATAATCCACATAATATATGCTAAAAATAGAACTATAAGTCAGAATTGGGGAAAACACACTGACTAGAGAGTTCTTTATATGAACAAAGTTAATTTTGCATATGATATAAAATCCTGTGTAGTTACTAAAGATGATTTCAAATTTTTCTTTTGCGTTTCCTGGTAGTGAATACAAAAAGAGGAATGTGTTCATTTGAAAGATTTGAAATTTCCATGAGAAATAGCATAACATTTTCTCTGGAAGAGTTAAATTTGTTCTGATATTTACATAAGAAATATCTTTGGGGAATTGGTTTTATATTAAGGACTGGAATAATAAGGTAGAGAAATTTCTGACCATAGTATTTCTTACAACCAAATTTCTAACCACATTATTTCCAACAATCAATTAGTTGTTTTTTCTACAACTATCTCGCCAGGTAATGTTATAGAAATGTTGAGCATAACTCTCACCAAAAGGTGACTCCGTTTGATAAAAAACATGTTCACTGGGATGATTGTGTATTAGAAAAAGAATATTAATAAACTGAGAAAGAAGTACAACCACTGCAGAGTAAGAAAAGCAGTTAATATAAAGGTAAACAAGATCCAAGGAGCAGATTATCACTAAAAGATGGTTTGATGAGTCAATGGATAAGAAAATGCTGAAATTCGAAATGCTGAAAATTTAGTACAAGCCAATGAAAAATACTAAACAAGAGAAGAGTAGATTTAGGAAGGAATTATAAAAAATAAAAAAAACACAGGAAAAGAGCTCTTAAAGGAGTAGAGGAAAACATAAATTTCCAATATTTGAGCGGAAAATATAAATTTGCAGCATTTGGACATGTATTCAAAGACAAGCATCATGACTTTTTAAAAGAAGCACCAGTCTGGACTGGGGGGAGACCGTTTTGCGGAATTAGAAATATAGACTAAAGGAAGAAAAGTGAAGCAGAGTTGACTTGCTTTTCTTCGCCGTGGATGCCAAGGTGATGTTTCAATAACCTGATCGCAGACGTCAGAGTAATCACACTCTCCCTGTAGTTTGTAAATCCACAAATTTCAACCGTCTGGAGTAGATTGATCTCTTTCATTTTGTTGTGGCCAGATTGAGGTAAATTGTTTCAGATGTGGCTTTATGACTGAACTTTGGGAACCTTGAGCCCCTAAAAATGTAATGCCCATCCAGTTCACAGGACAAGCCACAGTAGCTTAGCTTAAAACAAAAGCAAATGTGTAACTTTTTATTTTTACTTTTTAAAAAATTTCATGTATTGGTGCGTGGAATAGAAAAGTACATGTCAGAAACTTAAATTTGGTTAATTAGACCTCATGCTGTACTTTCAATACTGAATTTCACATTGTACCTTGGTTGTTCAAAATGAAACAAAATTGCTAGTTATCGAAGCAGTGAAAGTATACCAGGCAAAAGAACTTAATGATAATTTTTACCTCTTTCCCAGAAGATTAATTATATAGCTTAATTGTATGTTAGATTAAATCTCCATTAAGTAAGAATATGCTTAAAATCATTATAACATCTCAAATAACATTATCTAGTCATTTTAACAGTGATCAGAATGGAAACATTTCGACTGCCTCCCCCCACCCCCGCCATCCAGAAATGAATTTGTTGTACCATTTCGGTAAAAGTTCAAAAAGCCCTTAGACAAACTGTCATGCTGACTTGTGCTTTGATGAATCAGGATTTGCCACGAAGCCTTGAATGTGTGTGTGCGCGTGTGTGTGCGCGCGCGCGTGCAAAACTCAAGCTGAAAACGTTTTGAAGAACAAGAAGACGAATGTGGTTTCAGAACAATGTATGTCACACTGTTCGTGCTGACATAACTAAGCCCCCTTGAGAGAAAAAAGCAAGGGCAAAGAGAAGGCACGGTGCGAGAAGAGGGTGCCCAGACACCGCTGGCCGGCGGAGGGCGAGCGAGAGGCCGCAGTCTGTCGTGGGCGGCCAGCGCCTGGCCTGTCCCCAAGGTGCATTGGCTCCGCTGCTGCCCGGGCTGCCTGCGGGGCCGCTGCGGCCCAGGGTGCATCAAAGGAGCCTGGGGAAAGTTCCCCTCATTTGCATCCCTTCTAGACAGCCCTGTCTTACTCTCTGCTGACAGGAAATCACTGTCTTTGTCACCTTTTCTCAGGGCCCTCTTTTTGGCAGAGATGGACCATGTGACCAGGCTCCATCACAACTGCAGCCCTGGCTCCGGACTCGATGACATGGTTTCCCTAGCCCTTCGAGAAGTAGGGCAGAGGAGTCAGTAGGAAATGACTACATTAATTTTTGAGTGAAAAGATCATTAACACTCGAAGGACTGATGCTGCCATTATTATTATTCAAATTATTATTCAAATGAAAGTTAATTTTTTTAAAAAAAACAGTCTCCTGTGATGCGACTGTATTTTTTTGTCTGCTTGTTTCATTAAAAACATTTTTTTTAAATAAACCTGGAATAGTAAGAATTGGGTATATGTAGAGGGAGAGTGTGGAGAAGATGGGGAAGAGGGAGTCTGGAGGGAGGGGAGCCAGAGAGGGAGGGAAGGAAATCATAGCAGGCATTAGCTATGTTTGAAACAGCAACGTAAAAGTTCCACAGCTAAGGCGAAAGGCTGGAGCTTGTAAAACGCTCCCTTCGATGATATGAATGGGACACTGGCGAACAAAAGCAGCAGTGTGCTCCTAGAAGACTCTGCTTCAAGGAGTTTCCTTGGCAACAGAAATGCAGTTCCAAAAGTAGACAGAACTTTCCTCAGAAAACACACTATTAATAACAACCTTCCGGAACAACTTGGAACAGTCCGACGACTTGGCAGGAATCACAGCAAGTGCTCTGCAAATGAATCTAACACATAGCAGTCATGTTTCCCCTACCCGTACTTCTGCTGGACTCTAACCTAGAACTCACTGCTCCCCGGGGGCACAACTGTGAAAACAGATACACGTTTCTAAATGCTGTCGTGGAAAAAGACAACCAACAGAAATGCCAGCGGCCAACTGTGGCCAATGATTGGTTCAGCCTTTTGGAACCGACGAGAGAGCGGAGTTTAATGAGATGGGTTTATTCCAATTAAAACCACTGCATTGTGTATCTCATGCCAGCAAAGATGTTTTCCACAAACCTGACTCGTGAAAGGGTTAGCAGCCTCAGATTTGCTGTGATGGGAAGCACATCTTGAGGCCATTGGTTATATAAATGTAGCAGTTCACGAAATCTGTGCTGAGTGTTGTTTTTAAAAGCATCATCATTCCTTGTCAGCCCAGAGAATCAACTAATCCTGGATCTCCTTGGCCAATGAGAATCATTTGAATTCTCCTGAAGGCTACATGTTTGCCAGCCAAGAGAGGTAGAGTCTTCCCCTCCTCTGACCTTTCTTGAATCCTTGGATCTAAAGGTTAAAAGTAATCAATAACTCATTGTGCTGCTTGGTTTCAGGGTAATAAGTAATAACCATCATGTTAAACTCCAAATGATTACAGATAGCACTTAAATGAGTTGACCTGTTTGGGAGCTTTTATTAATTGCACTCAGGATAATCATTAGAGTTTGCTAATAAAATTTTGGATTAAATTGCAAAATTCTCAGGCTTTACCTTTTTGAAAAATGACTATCGCTTAATTAGATGTGAATGCAATATCCCCTCGTGTGGTGAGCCAAGGGTCTTGCCTTCGTCCTGAGATATTTGAAGACGTCTTTCTGGTTTCTATAAAATAAGTCTGAGGAACATTTACATTTCTAATAAGAAAGGGTGTTTGGGTCACTGACATCTTTGACTCCTGAGCCACTCAATACTGTGTGTATGTTTCAGGTCAATGACTTAATGGAAATCTTCCTCACCTAGTTTTTGGTATCGCTTACTTTTAAAAAATGACTTATCTTGAGTGGCTACATTCATACATTGAGGTCAATCTAGTTTGAAGTTAAAGCATTACGTGGTGTGTGATTGAATTTTAAAGACAACCATGGTGTGAATTTAATGTTATTTATTTTGTAAAAAGAGGGATATTCTGACTACAATATAAAGATGTAAAGTATTATCATTGACAAAGAGATCTTGATATAAAACAGATAAATATTAGGTTTAATGTTCC
>NW_022103915.1:74257150-74267393 GCF_000313985.2 Echinops telfairi | reverse complement strand
TGTAATTACATCAGGAATTATTGGTTATCATTACTGTAGCTGCAAGGAAGTGTAATATATGATCTATATGAGGGGGCTTCAAAAACTTTATGAAAATATGGAATTAAAAGATGATGGAACCTTTCTACTCACTTTCTGAAGTCATCTGAGTATATGTATATATGTGGAGCCCAGGTGGCAGAGTGGATTACATGCTGGACTACTAACAACAGAGTTAGCCATTCAAAACCAGCAGGAGAGAGATGAGATTTTTATTTTGCTCAAGAGTTACAGTCTCAGAAACCCACAGGGCCAATTCTACCCTGTCCTATAGGGTTGCTATGAGTTGGATTAAGTCGATGGTAGTAAGATATATGTACTTTTGTACCAATATTTTCTTTGTACCATTTTCATTTTCACTATTTATTAGAATTCAGCATATGTATTCCCGAAGCCCACCATTTGTCTGTCCATCATTGTGATGGACTGACACAGTGGCTGCAGCAATGGGCTCAAAGATAACAATTGTGAGGTTGGTGTAGGACCAGGCAGGGTTTTGTTCTGTGTGTGATGGGCCAGAACCAACTTGATGGCACCCCACAAGAACATCAATATTCCTAAAGCAGGAGAGTAAGACAACAAAGCTGCCGAACGTTCAGTTATTTCCAAAGAAATTCCCAGGAACACCTTAGAATCAGCGGATGGGAGCTAAAGGGCAAAACGCAAGCACGGGGTTTTCATACTTCCTTCCTTCTTGACCTAATTTTATGTCTGGCCTTCATTTTGTTGTGGTTGCTGTCAAGCCACTCACTTTGTTCCTAGTTGCCTGAGAGACATCAGCCCAATTATGTCCCTGCACCAAATGTGTGTGCTGCCTCAAATCCCACCTGAAGATTCGTTTCGTTGGCACCAGTGGCAGCGCGAGCTCTGTTGGATGTGGTGAGGCCGTGAGGGCAGGAAAGTACCTGCTGCTGCTGCTTGATGAGTGGATTCCCACTCACGGGTACCACGCCTGACAGAGTAGAAACGCCTCGCAGGGTTTTTCCAGGCTGTGATTTTCACGAGAGCAGACAGCTACATCTTTCTCCTGTGGAGCCACTGGGTGGGTTCAAACCATCAACCTTTTGAGTGCTTGGCTATGTGCCACCCAGGATCCTTGGGAGAATGAGACTAGATTGAATCCTAATGTTGGCATCAAGCTCAATTGGAAGGATACTGGGAGAGAAGAGGAAGAGATGGAGATAAAATGGGGAGGGCTAAAAAACACGTCTACTTCGGCATGTGATAAAAGACAAAATGCGTTTGTGTGTGTGCCTGTATGTGTGTGCATATGTAGGTACGTGTGCATATGTTATGAGGTTGGCCTGGGATAGAAGTAAGCTAACATTAGTGGAATCTTACTGTTTGTATATACAATTCCTTATTCATGTTGTCTTATTAGATGCTTCCAATGATCCTGGAAGCCATGTGCATAATTCTCCTCCTTTCATAGACTGGGCATCTGAGGTGCAGAGAGGTAAAGTGATTAGATTAAAAGATATCGAGCTAGTTCCCCAGTCAGGCTGGGTTAGGGTATGCAGAGATAGCAAATAACCCAAACTCTCAGCAGCTTTGAAAGACAGAGATTTATCTCTCAGGTATACTGCATGTCCATCAGGTGGTCGATAGACTCAACTGGGCAGTTTATTCTCTTTAACCCTCAGAATAAGGAGAAACTCTCCTCTCAAATACTCCCTCATTGCGGCAAAAAGAAAAGGAAGAGCTAGTGGTTGGGTCGGCAAACTGATGGGATAAAAGGCCAATCCTGTCCCTCACAACAATTTAAAAATTATTCAGGAGCCATGAATATATTTTTACAAACTAATGAAAGCACCATTAGCTGAATAACATCCTTTAAAATTTGAATACATGCAATTATCCTAGTTTTATTTTCATTTTCGATTTTACTTCAGAGTCGCATGCGTACACTGAAAGAGCTGCATGTGGCTCAAGAGCCACAGTTTGCCGACCTGTCATCCAGAGGGTCTCCCTGACCATTGAACCTTCCACACCCGGAAGAGGCATGTCACTTTTGCCACACTTCCTGCTGAAACAAATCCTATGGCTCCCCCCAACTTCAAAGTGGGAAAAGAAGTACAGCCCTACCCTGTGACCAGAAAAAAGGAATTAAAAATAAAAGAAAGCCACAAATATTGATTAGGCTGTGCCAATGATGACAACAAGAAATAAGTCATATACAAATTGCCTGTTCCTTCTTGTCCTATGTCCTCTCTCTCCAACAGGTAGAATTCTTGCATGAGCTTTTTGTACTAAGGTAGTAAGAAACATGTCCTTCATGTTAGGGGGCATTTCTGCAGTCAAACGTGATGGGCTTGGGCTGGCTTTTTAACTAATCATCAGGCCCGCACACTCTCTCCAGCGCCTCAGCCCCCTGGGGAAGTATTGCCCCACAGAGCCCCACAGGAGCCTGTTGTGTTCGGTTAGATTCAGCAACCCTAAAGCTGAAAATCGTTTTGTTTGGTGGGAGATGCACCAACAGCAGCATTGCCCTAGGAGGATTCAACCTCACGGTTCCTGTTATTTCCAGAGGGAATTCCTTAAGAAGGGCCCCAGAGAGGTGCTCTCTAGGAATATCATTTGCAGAAAACCTTCTCTTTTTTCCAGCCTATAGAGGCAGCAATTTCAGTTGGAAGCAACAAGGCCATCCACCCCCAAGCATCTTTGAAGGTGGGCTTGCCTGACACTCAGACAGTCTGAAGCTGGGCACTCGGGAGCCCCCTGCCCCGAGTGAGGCACACGGGGGTAAGCCAAGAGAGAAAGCATGGCCTTCCGGCCAAACCTTGAGCACTTACACAGCGCATACGCACGCACGCATTTTTCCTTTTTGGTTTGTTTTGCTCTTTTTTCTGAACTCTTTTTGCATTTGTGGTTGGTTTACACATTCTGTTACCAGACCACCGAGCTCTCGCCATTCTCCAGAAGGTTATCTTACACATCTGAAACTCACCTGGACGTGTTATTTCAGCTGCGGTCTAAGCCGTGGATTCCGTAGGCTCGTGGACATTTACACGGAGAAACGTTGTCATGCGGCCGACTCCCTTGTCATCTCCTGTCAGGTTTGAAAATGGGGGCTTTGTGCTGTGTCTCAGGGTCTGCAGGTGTGTATGGAGGCACAGCTATGGGTACATGCACATACAGCCATCTGAGGGCCATTGTTTAGTATTCCTGAAAGTAGCTCTTTCATCAGGACTTCAATGGGATGAAGCCAGGGTCTTTGGACTGGACTGGTAGTCACAAGATCTTCAAATCACACACATATAAATAACCATAAAATATTTTTTTCTATGTCAAGTTTCAATCTGGAGCATATTTCGGTGGTACAAATCTTGGGCTATTGAGTTTTGCTACCTTCGTTATAATGGTGTAACCCCCTTTCTATACTTACAGGTTCTGCCTTAAGAAAGTTGGCCTTGGGAAAAATTGTAGGCACCTCATTATTAATTAACTGCATATTTATAAAATAATGATAGCATATTTAGATGTTATAGTTTAAATTTGAGGAGTTGTTGGGATTTTTGTTAGACCACACCCTCCCGGAGGGCGGGGCTTGTTGTGTGTTTGTTTTTACGGAGTTATCTCCGCTGTCATACTCAATGCCTGGTGCATACCAGGAGCCCCACAAAATCGATTAAAACCCAGAGCTTATCCCATGACCTTTTAACTGGACTCTCTTCACCAGAGCTGTGCTCCGAGTCATTACTTTTCCAAGAAGACAGTCCTATCTCATTCTGTGGTGCTCGAGTCCCTTATATTGAATATCGAAACAAAAACAAAAGCCAAAGTCCATAAAAGGCAGTTCCTAGGACACTCAGGATACTCAGCTTTGGCTAGATGAATACCAAAGAGGGAGAAAGAGGGTGCAGGGGAAGGGAGGGCACAGCACACATATCTGCAACATCTACGAGACAGCCATGTACAGCAAAACCCATGGGCAGTCTCCAGCCTCTTAAACCAAAACATTCGCTGATATTTCCTTGACTATGTATGTAAAACACACACCAGCATGATTATTTATCCATAGGAGGACAGTAAGTACTGTGCAAATATGAAACCTAAAGCAGAATAATCGATACAGGTAAAAATGAATAGTCACTAGAAATAGGACATACATTAGCACCATTGATTCTCAAACCATAGATAGCAGGAAAGCCTACTGACATATTAATTGCCAAAAATTAAGTTTGCAAATTAGTGTATGCTTCTAGAAATGTAGTCATCAAGGGGATGAGGAAGAAGGCAGGAGAGCTGGATTTGGGCAGCCTCTTACATGCAGGGTCCTCATGACTTGAGAGAGAGGAAGAGAGAGAAACACTGGAAGACTGATGGATCTTTCCAAAGCTGTAACTAATTCATTCAGAAAATGGAAATTAAGGACGTAAATTCCACTACTGTGTCAAGAGAGGGCGGAAATGTCATTTTGAAACATTCTCTTACCCCTTCATTTAAAAAATCACACTGTTTTTAATATTTAAAATAATCATCATATAGGGTTGTTGATAGTTTAGCTAATGAGGCTTGGTAGCATAATGGTTATCCAAGGCTGCAAGGTTGGCAGTTCACGAGACCGGAGAAAGACGAGGCTTTCTATACCCATGAAGCGTTGCAGTCGTGAGAACCCACGGGGCAGTTCTACCCTGTCCTACAAGGTCAGAGTGGCTCTCTGGCTGAGAGGGAGTGACGGCTTATGAACATTAATGGTTAAAGCAATGAAGGAAAAGTTTCAAATATGCTAATAAAAATTAGAATTTGTGAAGCATTTGTGGGGATAGCTGTCTTCCCACGGAATTTTGTCTTTCCCCCCAACTTGCCTCAGCTGGGACATCCTGAGATTTGAACATACAACATTCAAAATTTCCCTTTCTGATTGACTGCCCATTCAGGGAAATGCAAGAAAAGGTTCCCATGTTCAGTAAAATTTAAAGATAAAAGGAATCTCTGGACAGCTCATTGAATCTTCTTATTCAACATGGGAATGCTCCCAAACAAATTCGTATTTGGCTAGCATTTTATAGTCTGTGGTTTCACAAGTCTCCATCGGCCCAAGTTTGAGTTGGGAAGAGAATAAGGCTGGAAACACTGTCGGAGGGCTTTTCTGTTTATTAAAAGATCCAGGGATACCTTGAGTAATGCCAGAAATCTCATGTGACAGCCAGCTCTAAGGGGACTTTTAAGCTCACTAAATTCAGGAAAGTGGCGGTTCCAGATTGGCACACGCACACACAAACACCCACTTGTTTGTTTTTAAATTTTGAACTGAAGTGAATAATTATTTTCCCTGTCCCTTGCTCATACTGCCACTGACTTGTGCCCTGCTGGAGTGGACCTCTCCGTGGGCTAGAGCATGGTGGGAACTTCATAAATGCTTTCTGAATGGAATCCGCTGCCTAATGACTATTTTCACCCAGATGCTCCGAAGTGAATCTCTCCGATGTTCAGTACAGTCATTTAATTCCACGGAAGGAGACAGTTTTACCTGGGCTTTCAGGATTGTAAGTGACCTTGAAAGAAAGAACCTTGATCTTATCCCTTCTTTTTCAAGCATTGTTTTTTATTCATTCCAAATAGGAAAGAATTGGTCCTCCATTAAAGATCTTTCCAGAGGGAATTCCACAATCTCCCATTAAAATGTTTAAGAACTCTCCCTGCCATGAAAGTCGTCTGAGGTATCCAGTGTAAACCCCTTCTGTTAGATCTAGTCGTCAAATTGGCCAGAATTCACGCCTGTGATTTAACCTCCTCGCTCAGTTTTCTATAGCGTTAATCATTCTTTCCCACCTCAGCTTTTATGGCGGTTCCCCCTCCATTTTCAAGGGGGAACACTTTTAATTCTTCTAGTTCAGTTTTGCCTATACCCCATCTGAGTGAAACCACTTAAACCTTCTTTGGTAGGAAAAAACAAACCATGCTAATATTGAAAGACTGCTGATAAATCCATATCCGAGTGTTTGAGGGGCTTTAGCAAGCTCCCTGAATCCCTCCATCAGGTTTTTCATCTCTCTTTTATTAGTGCTAATGAAATATAGTTCATGGATCGTCTGTAAGTGAAGGTGGCCTGAGATGGTACAACCAGTAGATCATACTTAGGGGGAAAAATAGAAATGAAAGAGAAAATGATATAAAAACTGACAAAACCAACCCTCTTTCCATTTAGGGACAAGAGCTGCTGCTTTCCCCGTGGACATGTAACATACGATTTATGTCAGAGTGAGCACAGTGCTTTTGGCCCACGTTCCACTTGGAGCGTATAGCGAATGACAGTTTCCTCGGCTTATTGTTGTGGATCTGGCTATCTATTTTTAAGACATGGCTTTTGTCTCTTCTCCATGCTTGCTTACATCTGTTGTTATGAAAACTGACATAAAGTTTTGAAACGTAAGAGAAGTGATGGAGAAAGAGATAGTAAGAGACAGAGGAGGGAGTGTGCGCACGAGAAAGAGAAGCAAAGGCCCCATTCTCAGCATCGAGGGCGCACGAGAAACAGAAGCAAAGGCCCCATTCTCAGCATGGAGGGAAACGCAAAGCCGCGTCTGCAAGATGAATGGGAGGGGGGTGTCAGAGCGAGTGTCTGCAGTCACGGAGGAAAAATAGCCACGAGGCTGCACAAAGCATTTCTTCGTCAGAAGGCCCTTGCTGCAGCCCCCAGCAAATGATCCCAGCCTGGCTAGCTTCAGCTTCAGGCCAGGGAAGCAGCACCCACCTTGGAAAGGCATCCCGTGAGGATTCAGCGAGGTCACGTGTGCAGGGGAGCCAGCCAGCTGCTGGTCAACAGAACGTGCTCTGTACACAGTGCAGACGCGAGGGGGCCAGCTGTGGCCCACCGGCCAAAGGCAACCAGCCCAGAGCCTGTTTTTATCGACGCGGTCATATTGGACCACTCCCTGGCCCATGTGTGTCCATGTTGGTTTGGGCTACTTTTACACCACCCTGGCAGAGTTGGGGAACTGCAGGGGTGATGGCCAAAGCCTAAAACTGTTCACTGTTGGGCGCTGCACGGAAAGGGCCTGCCGATCCGTGGTTCGAATCAGTAAGTTCGATGGCAGCTCTCTCGGCACATGAAATTCGTTCTAGAGACTTCAGTGGCTTCCCAATGAAATTTTCTCTCTGCTCTATTTCAATACGATTAACACCTCTTGTCTATAATCACTTTGCCCTCAATTCTCGTTCCCCTTTTGTGACATCCGAAACCCTATCTGTTCCTCTGGCTTTCCAGCATAGCATTAAATGGTGAATTGGTTCTTTCTGCCACCAGGTGGCCTCCTAGACTCTATTGTGAGGGTGACCCAGAGGAAAGGCCAGAAAGTGGATCTCTGTGCACGTCTTTCAGCTTGGGCTCTCTCGTTCTCCCATGATCACAACTGGGGGTGCGGTGGCTCAGAAATCACTTGGTGGCCCTTACATTTCACGTTAGTCTCTGAAACATAGATTCACACTGGCCTCTGAGGAAAGTGAATCCTAAATCAGACTTAGAAACCAGTCACATGGAAGAAGCAAAACAAAATATTTAAATGCAAACACACACACACCAAACGGTAATTTTAATAAACGAACTTGGTTGATCAATCTAATACACCATGACTTATCCCTGCTCGCGCATGTATACTTAGCTCGCGTATGTATACTTGCTCGCGCGTGTGTATAGGGTTCTGTGATCTTGACGTTTATGCGGGGAAAGACAAAAGCCACTGGGGCTCAGAGCTCCATCTGTGGCACTAATTTCTCTGGACGGGAAGACATGGGCCTCAGTCTCTTCGGGCTGTTTTATTCCTTCCTCCCCATTTCAAGTCATCCTTGATTGTGTGTCCAGCTTCACGCACAGCCAGTCTTAGGGAGGGAAGACTGGGAGGCAATGTGAGAAAGATGTATTCTTGTTTAGTCTTCCCCTCTCCGATCTCATTTTCCTCTTCTGTAAAGTGAAGGATCTAATAGATGGCTATGAGGTTCATTCCAAATTCATGATTTCCTCTTTTGGTTAAAAAACAAAACAAAACACTGAAAACTAAGATTGTTTCAATTAGTAATTGAGTTTGCCTATAAGCAATTTGGCAAAATCAGAATTTTAGGAACTCCATTTCAAAAGTTAGTGGAACAAACTCATGGGTAAATAAAAGTTTTTTTTCTGTCTAACGTGAAATGTGTGTGATTTCTAATCACCACGCTAATTTTGATTCATTTCATGCAGTAGTCATAAAACCCTGTTTCACGAGTGCTCCTTAGACCTTGTTCTTTCATTGTACTTTTACTCAGTAGTAGATAAGTATTCAGTGGGATTTTCCATAATGCCTTTTACTAAATCTCTCATGGAAGTCCAGGTTGTTTTCTTTTGACATCTTATTTTCCACATTTTAGTTTTCTTACCTTTTTCTTTGGTAGAATAACCAAATGTTTCTCATCTTTTTCATAACACACATACCTATATTTCCATAAAAATAGATCATCTCCTATCAACTGGTTAGCTGTCCATGAGGAAAGCTCTGAACGGGCTGGACGGGATTTTGATTAAAGAACAAGCTCATGTTTGAATTCAAAACCCACCCTGGAGATCCAGTGACAAGCAGTCATTCTCGAATCCTAATTTCCTGTTGGGTCTACTTCTCAGGAGAGCAACATGGTTAAAGGCAGATTCGTAGTTGCATAAGGAAAATAATCTATTACAAGTTCTCATTTGGAAAAGTAAGGCACAAACACAAAATAATCAAAAAAGCAGTAGATTTGCTTTATAAAATAATGCTCCCATTAAAAATATATATCTTTATGGGAGAAAGGAGGTTTAAGCTTCACCTCTCTGAATAGAATGTAAATCTATGACAGAGAGCTGCAGCACAGAAACTTGCAACAATGGGGAAACCCTTTGGATCTGGACATTGGCGGGGCATGTCCAGGACTCGACTAAAATCAAGAAGACGCAGTGGAAGAGACTAGGAAACAAGTGTCAAATCATAAAAGCTTCTTCCAGGTAGTCATTCAAACCCAATAAATAAAGAGCACTGTCTTACTGAATTCTGTTTACTATGGAATCCTAGATTCAGTGTTTCCTTTAGTGAAGAAAAGTTACATACACAAATGTACATATAAATGGACTTCAGAAAGATCATGGAAAAATTGAATTAAAAGATAATTGAATTTTCCCACAAACTTTTTGAAGTTCCCCCGGCCCTGTATTAGCAGCAAGAAAAAGATAAGAAACATTATCCTATGGTATTATTTTCTTAACATGTGACATTCGAATCAAATTTAGCAAACACTTACATGTACTGCTTACTACTGGGTATGTAACGGGGCTTATTCTAAGGTCTTGGTATACCAGTACTTTAGCTCATTCGATTCTCACAACAATCTTATGAAGTGTTTTGTTCTTTTGTGGATTGGAGTAGGTCAGTTCTGCACACAACAACCTGTACACATTTGTTTCAGGTTACTGACTGCAATGCCCACCATGGGCTATCGCTTATCCCATGCCCACCCTGTGGCTCCCCTTTCCACTTGTTTCCCTTTTGCTCACCCTTTGGAACCATATTCTTTGGCACACACTGCTGCTTTCACTGCAAATGGTCAATACTCCAAGGAGCATGGGCTTCCCTAATATTAATGTCCCCCTGAGCTTTTTAGTGTTTCACTGAAAACTGATCCACAGGAGTGAGTCCATGATTATTATCTTTCCCAGATGAACACAGGCTTGTCCTCAGCTAGTCAACAATCCAGAGAAAGTTAAACCATGGGCAGTCTGGCTTCAAGTGCATCTTTTTACTTTGATTTTTTAAATATCGAACTACTTGTTTAGATATCTATTTGCCAATATCCTGAAACACCTCGTATTGCAGATCATGAAGTTTTAACTCTTCCCACCATCATGTTTATAGCAGGTAGTGGTTAAAGTGTGTGTTTTGTTGTGTGTGTGTGTGTGTTTGTGTGTGTTGGTGTGTGTTAGGAAGAGTGGTGGGGAAGCCAGAGCACTGCGTATTACCAACAGGTTCTCTCCTCCTTTCAATGAAGGTAGGTGAAGATAATGACACAGGTTCGGTGTATCTCCTAGTACCTTTCTATAACTGTACATGATGTAATTTACTCTTTAATATTGCCAGACAGTATTTAGATTACTTTTAAGGCCCCACACCGCCCTCAACGTTGCTGTTTGAACCTATTGTTGTTGCTTTCCAAATGAAAGTCTCACTTACACACACACACACACACACACACACACACACAC
>NW_022103915.1:74255912-74257050 GCF_000313985.2 Echinops telfairi | reverse complement strand
CACACAGTATATATTCCACAGAGATCTGGAGCCTCTTAAAAAACACAGCTATTTATTTTTTGGAAGATCTGTAATAAGTAAGTGGCAAGAGCACCCTTGACCTTGTTTGGCATATTTAACCTGGGTGGCATGTCCACAAAGTGATGACTTGTCTGGGATCATGTAGCAACGCCGTATCAAAACAAAGACACGTGACAGTTAGAGGACCGATAATACTCCAGGCAGGGCCTTCCTCTCAGTAGCACCGAGGAAAACTCCCGGCACCTGCAGGTCTTCACAAGCATTTCTTCCTGGAAAGTTGCCCACTTTTGTTGTTGTAAACTGTGCTAAACGGCCACGGCCTTGTGGCTCTGTCTCTTTTGTTTCCCATCTCCTGAGTGAATTTCTCCAGACTTTATGTGATTCTCATGTCATCACCATGTTTTTTCCATCTGGTAGTTTCAGAGAAGTCATCCACCTCCTCGAGCTGTGATTTATTTCCACCCTCTTCTGCATCATGTTGTATATGTTCATGTAGCTTTTATGATTTGTCACCGTAGACCAGTCATTGTTTCCACTCTCTGATCAAACCTTTACAGTTTCCCTTAGTATTTCCTACCTTATCTCAGTTCGTTTATGTGATTTCTTCATTTAAAAAAATCTTTTTCTTTCTTATTGTGAGTCACTGTACACACACACACACACACACACACACACACACACACACACCTGCTCCTTGATGGAGCTATTTTAATAAAGTTTCTTGAAGGTTTTTGGTAGACTTCCTTAAGTAGCTTGGAGAATATTCAACATCAGTTAGCAGACAAGGGGTTGTCGCTGCATGGTCTCAGTTACACCACTAAATATCCCCCCATTCCAGAGCTTCTGTCACTGCACGGCATCGTTCCTCTAAGCAAAAGATAGGACCACCACCAGCAACGCTCCTGTTTGCCCTTCAGCCTCACCTTCATGCTGTTCAAAATCTCATCTTGGAAGATGAGCCTACATCAAATTGAATGTTCCCCCTCCCCCCCACTACCATGATCCCAATTCTACCTTACAAATCTGGCTAGATCAGAGGATGTACATTGGTACAGACAGCAACTGGAAACAGGGAATCCAAGACAGATGACCCCTTCAGGACCAGTGGTGAGAGTGG
>NW_022103915.1:74253003-74255693 GCF_000313985.2 Echinops telfairi | reverse complement strand
AAGTAGAAGGCAAATGTTTTGAGAATGATGATGGCAATAAATGTACAAATGTGCTTGATACAATGGATGGATGTATGGATTGTGATAAGAATTGTACGAGCCTCCAATAAAATGATTTTTAAAATTCGAATGTTCCTATAGATGCCACAAAGTTTGGCTTAGTTTGTTTTGGCCGCTTCTGAAACACTCTGAATGGTATTTTGAGCTTTATTTACATTGTTGCTTACATTATTACATTTTTACTCTAACTCTCACTCACTGCCACCAGTAATACATGGGGCAGTGTTTCTCATGGAATTAAAACTCACAGTTCTCCCTCTGTCATCGAGTCAGTGCGAACGCACAGTGACTCAGTGCTGACTGCCAGTCAATGCTGACCTGTGGGTTTCCGAGACTGCAACTATTTATGGAACTAGAAAGCCCAGTCTTTCTCCCACAGAGCTGCTGGTGGTTTCGAACTGCCAACTGTGTGATCACAGCCCAACTTGGAACCACTATTCCCTCAAGTGTGTAGACTGAGATCTAAAGATCCATTTCCAAGAGCAATCGCATGTCCGGAATTCCTCCTGAAAATTCTATTTCTGGGTTTATTACTATCTTACTGACCTTGGGCAAGGCACTTAGCTTCGGTGTATCAATTTTTAATCTGTAAGACAGAAGTGATAGGACTAACTTGCCCCATGGGCTCGCCAGAGGAGAACAATCTATTGAAATGACAAGTAAGTTTTCTGAGGCTCGAGCGGCAAACGGTGCTTAAAGCTTAGCGCCTAAAAGCTCAGAAATTTATTTTCTTAAACTCTCTCTGGTAAATATGGACAGGGAGGGCAAAGACACAAAAATGAGAGACTGGGGTAGAAGTGTTTTTTAAGTCGATGGCAGACGGATATGAGAACTGGAATTGGGACTCAGCCTCTGGTATCTGATCAGCTGTTCCTGTGCTGGCAAAGCGTAGCCTCATAAAAGGTGAAAAATTGCTGTCACTTCTCGACACAGTTGATCGAGGCTCTTCTTGTGTCAACCGTTTGCTTTGTTTTGTAACATTGTAATTTGGGTGAAAGTTTACAGAGCAAATTGGATTTTTATTCAACAATGTAGGTATGCTTTGATTTGTGGCATTGGCTGCCATCCCCACGATGTGACAGCCACGCACCTTGCCCACTTCCTCCTTGTGTTTACCATTTCCACTCCCTGGTTCCCTAGGGGATTAGAACCACTCACACTGTGCTTAGCAGCCCAGCACTGAATGCCCTGCACTGCCAGGACTTCTTTTCGTAGGTTCACCCCTGGGAAAATGTTACTTTTATGATCTGGTATGAAGGGGTTTCAGAAAAGTTCATGGAAAATGGAGCTAAAAGATAATGAAACATTTCCACCAATTTTTGTATGCCCCTTCCTATGATTGATTGATTGTTCTCAGGCGTGCACAGCTCCCTGGTGTTATTGTCTGCCTCATAGGCCTATCATGCAGCTCAAAGGAAACCAGTCCAGGCCTGAAGGATGGCCAAAGACTTTGACTCAGGCCTACCACCACCCTCTAGCAGCCTAGTGAGCCTGGACCTTTACAAAGTATTCGGACTTTTGTTTAGATCGTTCCCATCTATCTAGAAACACCCACCGTGGTTCCTTTCAGACGGTCCGCAGTGTTAGCTGAGTATCGTCTAGTTCTTTTGGTTTCATGGTGACGGAAGCCGAACTTCACATGATCTATGGCTCACGGGGCTAATTTGATTCATCGTTAGGTTTCTTCACTCCTCTCTGAAAGGCAAAGACAGAGTTGCACCTCAGCTGGCTGCTCACCCACTTTTAAGATTCGACAAGCGACGTTGCTTTGTAGACTCTGCTACGCCAGTTGTCCCTACGGACCTTGGTGCCCCCCAAGAATATGGTCCTGAGGCCCTAGGACCAACGGTACATGCTCTCTAGGTGGTTTCTTATGTCTAGGGAGTTTTCGTAACTTTGACCTGCTATGTTCCATCACATTCATTGATAGATATACCGCACCTATAAATAAATACATGTTGAAATGTCCTTGGTCAAACCTATATATGTGAGTGTAGTCCTGTTTGCCTTCCCATTCTTGTTCAGTTTGAGTATCTATCAGAGGAGGTTACTGTTGTTATTGTTCTTGCAGGACTGGGTGTGTAAACCTTGGTCATTTGGGACGGTCCTTCCCCTTATTATATATTGCCTTTCTCTTCCTGCAACTTAATATGTGTTTACCCTGCAATTAGTGATCTACCTCATTCCCACCAACGGTGACCTTCAACTACTGTTTCTTGCTTTGTACTAATCTTTTTTTTTTTTAACTTTTTACAGTCGTTGTTTCATACAATATTTGTCCTTTTGTGATTGACTAATTTCACCCAGCATAATGTGCTGTAGGTTCCGCCCTGGTAGTTGGTATTTTGCAAATGCATCATATTCTTTAATGTGCAATAGGAGTCTCTGCCACTGTGTTTCTGCCACTGTTTGTTTGTCCGTTCATACGATGATGACTACTTAGGTTGTGTCCATCTTTTTACTACTGTGAAACCCTGTGATAGACCTATCTGTTCATGCCATGGCTCTTATTTCTCTAAGAGATATACTGAGTAGTATAGAAATTAGTATATATGTAATATTTTTTCATCTCCAATCTTTAAAAAAGAAGCTTCATACTGTTTTCCACCATGGTGGCAGCATTTTTTTTT
>NW_022103915.1:74248178-74252258 GCF_000313985.2 Echinops telfairi | reverse complement strand
TTTGGCCCTTCATGATCACACATGTTGGTGTGCTGCTTCCATGTGGGCTTTGTTGCTTCAGGGCTAGATGGCCGCTTGTTTACTTTCAAGCCTTTAAGACCCCAGACGCTATAGATCTTGATAGCCAGGCACCATCAGCCTTCTTCGCCACACTTACTTATGCACACACTCGTCTTCGGCGTTTATGTGTGGAAGGTGGTCCCACAATGATGGTTTTTGTTCTTTGGTGTCTGCTGCCTGTTCCCTTCAACACCTCGTGTTCTCACAGGCTCGTGTGCTTGTGGACTTTGTTGTTTCCGAGCTAGGTGGCCGCTTGTTTGCCTACAGATGGCAGCATTTTATAGTACCAACAGCAGTGAATGAAAGTTCAGTCTCTCCATTTCCTTGCCAGCCTTTGTTGATTTCTGGTGTATTTGTTGTTGTTTATTTGTTTGTCTGGTTTGTAACATGTTTGTCTGGTTTGTCCCACCATTGTTTTAATTAGCATCTCTCTGGGTGCGCCTGCCAGTCTTGACCAATTTGTTTATAGTTTCTACTGGAAATTGAATATAATGTTACTGCATTTGTAAGTAAGTTTTTTGACTGAGAAAGAACTTTAAAGATGAATAAGGTAGCACGCTCCTCTCATTCTGTCTCCTTCCTCTGTAGCGGGCATGTAGTTCAACCGATGTTGTGCTTTCTCTCTTTGGGGTAGTTCAAATGAATATTTCACAAGTACCTTTTTAATTTAAACCACAATGCTAAGCATGATGGTAAATAAAAGGTGAAGGACGCATGGTCCTTGGTTTTATCCAGTCATCGCAGGAGCTTATCATCTCATTCTAGAGCCCACATCCAGTCATCGCAGGAGCTTATCATCTCATTCTAGAGCCCACATCTGTCCCCATCGGAAGCAAAGACAGCAGAGACAGCCTCAAAATGTGACCCAAGACATTGAATGTTTACTGGACAAGCAGTCCAGGCAGCCTACCCACAGAATCTCATTGCATTGGGTCTACTAACCTTATAAATGTGAGAACACTGAAATTTTAAAAATGCCATACATAGATGAAGTCCTGATGGATACACATAAAACAATGATGGCTTTTCGTTGTATTTCGGGGGTGGGCAACCTCAGAACAAGATGACGGTCTCCGTCGTACCGCGTAAGCATCACATGGATCGTTTGGAATGCAGACACAGGGTTGTCCACTTGTACTGGACTTGAAAAGGCGCTTTAATGAGGATGGTAATAAGGGGCTCATGCCTTTTGCCTTCATGTGAGCCACTGATTTACATAGATTTCTAAACTCGTCTTCCTAGCAACACCTTTTGGGGCAAGATATTCTCCTTGAAGTATCATTTTCAACAGGGTTGACATAAGCATTATATAGTCTTTTCCTTATGAAATTAATTTGGCATTATTTTTGAGGTGTACAACATCTTGGCAACTGCTTTGGTTTAAAACTCTATGTGATTTGGAAAAAGCACGTTTCAGAATGTTTAATTCAGCGATACAAAAGGCACTAATGAAATATGCATGTATGAATCTTATATCATATTAGTTCCCTCTTTCTTGAAATCTGAATAAAAGCCAAACATCTGGATTACGTTGAAAAGCCTGAATTTCCAATTTTCAGAGAGATTCAATCTATTTTGACATTGCGCACTTAGCCCTAACGTTTACAGTGTGCTATTAACATTACTTGCAATTGTGGGGAAAAAAGTCCAGATTTAAACAAACTTGGTGCCTCCTAATGCTAAAAATATATCTATATTTGAAATGGCTGCTGCTGTACAACTATACACGCTCATAGTTTTGACTTCATCAGCGTTTCCATTATAAATACTTGCACTGAAGGCCTGTAATCCAGCTATAAAGATAAGCTTGTAAATTCTCCTGCGATTGTCTGTTACAACAACGAACAGCATTTCATGTATCACTTAGCTTGAGAACTATTCGTTGACTCAGGTTTTTGGACGCCTCAACTAGGCACGATACTCCATGGTTGACCAAAGAAAAACACAGCCCTTGTGCTTTAAGAGTTTAGTCTTCTTTACAAGACAAATACATGGATGTGTGTTTTTTACGTTTGGGGGTGGATAGTTTTTAGCAGCTACATCACCAGCAAGCAAATATTGATGTTTTTTAATTTAAGGAAATAAGTAAGGATAGCAATGTTTTATCTCATTACATTATCACAGTGCTTTTAAGACACCGTTCATCAAGTTTTCTGAGGCATCTAAAAAGCTCACTACCTTAGAGCCAATTCCGATGTATAGCAACCTTATAGGACAGGGTAGAATTGCTCCAATGGGTTTCTGAGATTGTAACTCTGGAAGGAAGTAGAAACCCTCATCTTTCTCCCAAAGCGCTGCTGGTGGTTTCGAACTGCTGACCTGGTGGTTAGCGCAACGGTACCCTCTAGGCCAGCAGGGCTCCTTGAGAGATGGGGCAAGAACAAGTGCTCTGTCTGCACAAGTGATCAAGGAAGACAGAAATTGCAGTGTGATGGAAGTTTGCAGTGCAGTAAGCCTTCTATGGACTTTAATTTCTGACACTTAAATTTTGCTAGATTTCTAACAGACAATATTAGGTGAATCTTGTTCTTTGGTTGGAGAACTACTAACACTGAGAAATTGTCTTTCCTTGTCTTCTTCATATTATTTTGCTTCATTTAAAAACAGTGTATAGATATTGTAATTAAATGAAAATAAGAATGTTTGGAGTTTATGTTGGTTTAGCAATAAAAAACAAAAGATGATACTTTTAAGTAGGAAACTTTTTTGAAGGGGAAAACTGAGTGGCAAGGCATGACTTGCTGCTCCCCATTTTTTCCCACCATCCGCTAATAGATATTACATAACAGCATAACTCTTCATGCTGTGTGCTGACATGACATTAGGACGACAGCCCTGATACGGTATATCATAATAAACCTGGAATTAGAGCAGTCATGATGTATTATGGAAAAGATCCACATCATCACTGAAGTGCATTGAAATGCACCAAAAAAATAAAATTTCCACCACAATGTGTAGATTTTCCACATAATGTAGTAAAGCGATGGCATTTCATAGCATGGAGGAGAGATTACCAATATGCCCACATTGGTAGCCACAAGGGTTATAGGGCATTTCTTAGGTATTTGTGGAAGAAAGATCTGCATTTATAACAGAAAAAAACCCAGGAAGAGTGGAATGCCATTTGTGAAGTTTTTATCCTTCAAAAACAACTCTACAAGAAGGACCTTGTTTGAAATATTGGAATAACCTATACAGTCTACATTAGAAGTCTTCAACATTTATCAAGTAAAAAGCCCTGAAAGATTTCATTCGGGACCTCAAACGCCATGAAATGTCTCCCTCAAACAGGCTGGATAGAGGGCTGAGAATTTTCCATTGGCTTCGTCCCTGCTTCGGGGTCTCAATGTTCTATCTTGAGTATAGATGTTATAGCTTACAGTTGATGTGGTTGGGTCTTTGCTCAGTCGTGGTTCTTCCAGATTTTCCTGGGTGAGAACTTATATCCAAGTCGTGTTCCAGCAAGTGGCGGTCTTCCCCTCGTGTGGTGCTTTCCAGGCTGAGGGTTCCGTTGACTCCACGAGTCAATGGGATTGTTAGGGCTGATTGCTGGGAATGTGGGCTGGCACAGAAGAGCTCACCTTGTCTAAAACACAGAGGAGCTTTGGACTCTGTTGGCTAGTCTAGTGCTCAGCCAGTGTCTCCTTATCCCATAAAATATCCTAACCAGGGAACTTTTCTCTCTCTGTCTGAACACTTCGGGTGACTGGGAATTCATTCTCTCCAATGCTACATATGGATTTATGCTTCTGCCATTGATCCAAGCCTGACTTCTGAGATCAGATGAAATAAATTAATTTTTTTTAATGTACAGGTTCTCCACCTCCTTGAAATTTGCTAACATGTTAATTCCCTCCCTTCTCTCACCTCCCATACTTATTTTCTCCTGACCTGAATACCTCCAGCTCCTTCAATAGCTTGCTCCTGGCAGAAGTGTTCAAACTTTTCCCTTCCCTGAGTGCTTCCCTTTAGACATAGAGTACATAGGAGTAGCCTAATACCAGTACTTGGGGGGGG
>NW_022103915.1:74247037-74248078 GCF_000313985.2 Echinops telfairi | reverse complement strand
GCAGGTAAGGGGGAGTGGCTGTCTTCACAGCCTAGAGAGCAATAGCATATGTTTGCTCCTATAGTGAAAGCTTCAGGCTAGATAGCAATCAGCCATGTGCTTGCAATAGGTAACTTTAAGGCAGCACTTTTATGGGAGGAGATAGGGGAACAATATTAATGATGAGAATGTGATTGGGAATCACCTCCAACACAAAAGGGTGAAGGCTTCCCTCCACCCCAGAAACCCAGCCTGCCAGGCTTCTTAATATATGAGAGTAAAAGATTCATCCATATACACTCTCTTCCCATTATCTGCTTTCCACACCCTCTGATCTCTCTCACCATCGACAGCCCACATTAATTACAAGTCTAGTTGTCCCATTATGTATTTAGTTTTGTTTTGGTAGAGTAAATCTTTCTCTATTTTTTTCCCCTCCCTCATGATACTAGTACTAATGAAAGACCCAAGGTCGTGCTGTTGGGTAAATGTTGGACTACTAACTACAGATTGGCAATGGAAACTCCCAATTCACTTCATGAAAGATGAGGCTATCTCATTCCATAAAAACATATAACCTTGAAAACCCCATGCAGGATCACTATGAGTTGAAATAAACTTGACAATAGTGGATAGTAACCACTAGAATATAACAGATAGAAGGCTTATCTTTGCCCCACCCACCTCCCTTACATTCCTTGTACTGCACTGAGTGTGGAACTGGCTAGTTCTGGCTTATGGGAGCCAAGTTATTAAATATTCAGCAATCATTGGTAGTTTGGAATCTTTGATGGCAGGGGTATTTATGCCAGGGAAACTGGCAAACCCTACAAATCAAGGATATATTTTTATTTTTCTAGAGATCCAGTTTACCAGCATGCCATTTAGTTGTAAGCATTTGCATTTAGTATCTCTGAGCTATACTATTTATTCTTCACGGATTAATGACATTACTATAATCTGATAAGTATGCATGTATATCTCTGACTAATTCATACCATTAGTAAAGTTGTTGAGTAAGTGACAGGAAAGCACTCATGAAGGACAACAAACAGACCCTGC
>NW_022103915.1:74179239-74245916 GCF_000313985.2 Echinops telfairi | reverse complement strand
GAGCCAGTCAGGGTGCAGTGTAACAATGATGAAACATCCAATTTTCCTCTAGTTCTTGAATGCTTCCTCACCCCCACTATCATGACCCCAGTTCTACCTTACAAATCCAGCTGGTCCAGAGGAAGTACACTGGCACAGATAGGAACTGAAAACACAGGGAATCCAGGACAGATGAACCCCTCAGGACCAGTGGTGAGAGTGGCGATACTGGGAAGGTGGAGGGAAGGTGAGGGAGAAAGGGGGAACTGATTACAAGGATCTACATATAACCTCCTCCCTGGGGGACGGACAGTGGAGAAGTGGGTGAAGGGAGACGTCGGATGGTATAACATGACAAAATAATAATAATTTATAAATTATCAAGGGTGTCATGGGGGAGGAGGAGGGAGTAGCGGGGAGGGAGGGGGAAAACGAGGAGGTGATACCAAGAGCTCAAGTAGAAAGCAAATGTTTTGAGAATGATCATGGCAACATATTACAAATGTGCTTGGCACAATGGATGTATGTATGGATTGTGATAAGAGTTGTATGAGCCCCCAATAAAATGATTTCTTAAATATGTTGAGAAAGGCTGTCATAATAACCAAAAGCCAAAATCAAGCACACCAAAAGTAAACCCACAGCCATCAAGTCAATTCTAACTCGTAGTGAGTCAGAGACTACATCTTTACAAAAGCCAAAGCCTGGTATTTCAGCAGCTAGTGGATTTGAACAGCCAGACTTGTATCTAGCAACCCAGCCTCTAACCCACAGAGCCATCAGGGATCCTTTTCTAGCTTAGCACCAAAAGCATTGCCACTGGTATTTGAGCCAGTTGATTCTGGCTCAAAGTGACCATAAAGGACAGAGTAGAACTGCCCTTTTAGGGTTCCAGGATTGTACATCTTTAAAGGTTAACCTTGCCTTTAGTAGCCCAAGGCATAACCCAATGCGCCAGCAGGGCTGCCGCTGTGATGTCATAGTTTCCATCGAACAGATATCTTTACGTGCATGCCTGTCTGATTGCTCAGCAGGTTCTCTGCAATATCCCTGTGCTTCTCTTCTTCGAAGTGATGGCGTCCGCCCGCTCACTTCATGCTTATGAACATCTAATGGCAGCGCATACACCCGATCCAGGAACTCATATCCTTGCTGTAGGAATTTAATCCATTAGATTTGGGGTTATATGTTCTCAGCAATTTAATTATGTTTAAAATCTGGATAGTAAAGTAACTGGTATTGCAACAAGATTGCATTGAGAAGGTAATAGGATTGAATTTATACACAAGTTGACACTCAATTAAAATTTCCATCTATCCGGTGAGTTAGCCAGTTCTTGGCCAGAAAACAAGAGCAAATGCCTTCCTCCTAAACTGATCGCTTCCAAACCAGCATAATTTATAATCCAGCCAAATCAGGATGCGGTGGACAAGTAAAGCTTGTGTGTGGCTTATCCCATACAGATCCAAAGCAAGAAATAGACTGAAGAGCACCTAGGGTATTTCTTCCTTACATTCTTCCATTTATTGCTGTCACAGAAGGATAAAAAAAATCACACATTAAAGTCTCCGCAGTGAATTGCTGTCCTAAACCAAGAGGTCCATGGGACTTGTCCAGCGAAAAGCCACAACCAACTTTGTACTGTGATGATGTAATCTTGGCTTTGGGTCATTTATATTCAACCTAAAGCAACCACAACCACAACCACCACAATAGAACAACATTTTCTTTCCTCCAGAGACAGGCTGCCAACAATCTTGTTCGGTGTGGGTTTTTATTTGGATCACTTCCAAACAGTTCGCATGCCTTCACAGTAACACATCATGCCTGCTTACATTTTTTTTTTTTTTTTGCCTGAATTCCAAAGTTTTCTCCCTTTCCTAGCATTCTGTTTCTCTTTCAAGGTCTCAGTTATGTTTGTCAAACTAAGCAGCTCCCCCACAAAATTAGGATGTATCTTGCGGAGTGCATTCACTTTACTTTTTGCATATTTTTCCCGAGGTCATGTCAAGGTTAGTTTGAATTCCATCCTACATTAAGACTTCTTTCACAGCTATTTAGCTCGGCAGCCTACTCCCCGCTGGGGTCTGCCCCTTGGGCACGTCAAAGCTTCAGACCTGACAAATCACACACAGATGAAGCTGTACAGTTTTTTAAACAGTTTCATCAGTAACTTTTTTTTCCCTTCTTTCTTTTTCACTGTTCTCTTTCCTGTTTTTCCCCCTCTGCGTTGTCATTTTGGGAATGTTGATTCCAGTTTGAGACAGTGTTATTTTCTCAGAGTTACAAGCTAGCAAGAACATTTATTTTAAAGTAATTGTGCTAATTGCCTTCTAGGCCCCGAGACTAGAGACCTCCAGCCCATTTCTGGCTCGTATAACTGAACTGTAATTGCATTATTACAGTCTTTCGGTAGCAGGGTGACTCCTGTTGGTAAGGTGACTGTATCACAGTGCCTCCTGGAAGGGCAGGGGGCTGTGAGCCATCCCATCGAGAGCAGGGTAGCACGTATTATGAGTTGAGCCTGGAAACACTTCTCAAATGGGGAGTAATATGCGCTTATCAGGATTTTAGCAAATTGGGAAACTAATGGTGCGACTCCATTTTCTGTTTAATTGATGGCGTGAGAACAGTGTGTTTGCTAATGAGGTGTTAGCAAACAGTGCTCCCTTTACCGGCTGGAGTAGATCGGAGTTTTCAAAGCAGCTCACTGCCCGTGCGTTCAGAGGATGAGACATGCTAACTAACTAAAACTTGCTAGATCAACTGAAGAAATGGCTGTCATCTGGTGTAATTATTGTTGAACAGTCATTTTGGCATTATCAGATGCCCAGGTTATATGTTCTAGCACCTACACTAGAATATAGTTATTTTCTTTTATATACCATAGGCGTTTTGTTACCTGTTTCTTCAGGACAAGCGATGCCTCAAGATCTTAACTGCCGACTAAGCAGAACACTTAGACATGAGGGGGAAATACTGGAATGATTCTCTCCTCCTCTGTCCCCCTTGACAGTGAGCTCAGGATGAAAATACCCAGGGAAGGGCTCTATACAAGGCTGGCTGGTTGGACGAAACTAATTAAAGACAGGTCTAAAGAGAAAAAAGCAAAGCAAAGGGGATCAAAGGAATGTCAGCATGTTTGTTGCGTGGGACATTGTATTTCCATTTTTGCAATTCTAATCCATGCAAACGCTACTTTCTAAAAGTGCCCACCTTTTTGCCATAACTCCACATTTGCATTATTTTTGCAATAAGATACATGTCAACGGGCAAACAGCTTGAAGAAATCATTTCAGCATTGGCGCATTAACACATTATGGTGAAAAGAGAGGCTTGTGCTTTTCACGCAGCGCATTTCAGTCTTCAATTAATGTGAAAGCACTACAATGCCTATGCAACTTCTCTTGCCTAGTGGTGCACCATTTATCATTGCAGTTTTACATTGACCTTGACACCCACTTCATTAGAATAAAGATTGTCTACCATTTAGGTTACATTGTTCCTCTGCACAGAGACCCCATGCAAATTTCTGTTCAGATAGAAGAGCTGGGAGGCTGTCAGAGGTCATCTGCATTAAATGATGGCAGCTATTTTCCAACTGCTTCTTTTCATTCTGCTCAATGCAGGCTGGGAGGATCAATCAAGTCCTCTGCCTGAAACAGTGGGGCTGCTGGGAATATAACTGTTTTGGGTAGTAGTGGATATGCCCTAAACAGTATTAAATATTTAATATAAACTCATTAAAGGCCATGCAAAAGCTTCAGAAAGATAGAACATTTATAGAAAAAAACTACAAGAGGCTGGAAACCCCTTTTATAAAATAACTAGACTAAAGATGATCGATTTCTTAATCTTAGAGGCTATGATCATGGCAGTTCTTGTACTTAGTGAATTTCTACCCTAGGAAACTTTGTTTCCTTCCCTTGACATATGTAGACAAGGGATTGGATGGGTCATCTTGGCGCTGCTTGCAGCTGACAGGGAAGTTTTTAGTTATTAGTGTGGTTTTTTATTATTATTATTTCTGTTCTATACCAATGAGTTCTATACTAGCTCTATTTATTAACAAAACCTTAGGTATTTGTTATGTAAAAGAAATGGTTGGGGAAGTAAGTTGCCAGGTCTCCTACTTAAGTTTCTGAGTAATATAATTGGAATTAAATTATTAATGGGAGATACTTTGAAAAAGATTGTTTTATGATCTTCTATTAGGGAATTTGCAATTCATTTTAATATTTGTAGTTTGATTTATATTAAAGATAATGCAATCTATGTCCAATTAACAATACATGGCCAATGTAATGTGATTTCCAGATCATGCAAATGGAATAAGCTAGAAGAGGTGGGGGGGGGGCGCGCAATTCTTAACCTCAGATGTAATTTGCTGTGCTAGTTCTGGCAATTTTAAATGACATTGCACTTTTTAATTTTTCCAAAGGCTCAGCAGCAAATTTATCCCAATCAAGAAAGCCTATTATTAATTTACAAGGACAATTGTAGGAGTCTTGATAATTTCTTTGTGCAATTATTCGCTATAAATCGCTTGTGGTAAAATACCAGGCGTTTGCAAGAAATAACGACTATTGTTTGTCTCAGGTTCGAGCCCTCTCCTCCAATACTGAGCACCTTCCCCAGTCCTGGACGCTCAGCTCAGTGTGAAACCTCACACGCGGTGGGTGTGAGCGCCGGATGCTGGGGTTCTCAAAGGGGGAGCAGCACCAGAGCTGCTGGGAAGGCGAGCCTGATCTCTAGCAGATTCCTGTACTCGGCATGTATTGCTGAGCTGTGGACCCTGCACTTTTGTATAAAAAGACTCTTTGTTAGCCACTGAATGGCATTAGGCATGGCCTTGCTGAGGGGCCACCATGAAGCCTCGCATGAGGAGGGCAAACACTAGCCAGAAAGCACAATGCAAGAGTCATGGACACATCACTGCATTTTTGTGGGGGGAAAAGAAGAAATTGCATCTTTTCACACATAATTTTGCTAGCAGTTGGGTATTTGGTATTTTCCTAGCCTATGTTTCCTTGTCACTGAACTAGGATGGCTTTTGTTTTCTCTCTCGTCTATCTAGCTAGTTCGCTTTCTCTGTCTGTCTGTCTGTCTGTCTGTCTGTCTGTCTGCTACTCTTGCTTATGTGAATGGAGAGAAAGAGATTATGCTTGATATCCAGGAAAGAGATGTAAACTTCTCAATATAATAGCTGCATCAGTCTACTTTTTAAAAAACTTTCCTAACATGAACCCAGTTAAAAGTAATAGTGGTGCAAGATGTACATAAACACTCAAGCCTGGATGACCTAAAGTCTGGCAGACCCCTGTTAATAATCGAGAAAACGCTTTGGTTTAATTCCTGTGTTTCTCGTAGCCAAGCTCCACTCTGCGTTCAGCAATGTCTGGTCTCTTTTCAGCATAACCAACAGAAGCACCATACAAAAGTCTTACAATGGATGTCTTAATCTCTCTGTGTGCTTTTAGAGCGTTATTTTGAATTCCATCATGCTGCCTTTTTTCTTTCCTCTTCTGAAGTTTTATTACAACAGCAGAATTCCCAGGGAGCTTTGAGGGCAAGGTTCACATAATGTAGCCCTGAAGTTTTGCTGAGGTGGAGTCCACCCCCCCATCCTGGCCATCTTTTGATGATCTTTCTATTTCAAAAAGATTCACTGTGTAGAGTCTTACAGCATTAGCTGTAGGTAGTTTATTTTATATATTTTTTATTTACTAGACAGTGAGCATCTACCCCCCTTTCAGGATGCTTTCTTTCTCTGACCTCTCAGTGACAGGCCATCTTGTTCTTTAACATCGAGGAGGCAGAAAAAATGCTTGAGTTGCTCAATGTGTGCCTTCTATACCAGGTTCAAAATGGCTTATTCTTCTGGTTTCCATGGTGACAATTAACACTGTTTCAAGGCATTGTTCCAGTCTCCATTTGGGCAGAATTTTCGGTGTGATTTTTAACAAAAAAACGAAGAAGAAGAAGAAGAAGAGGAAAGGAAGAAAGAAAGAAAAAGATTTGGGGGGCTGTCTTTAGCATAACTGTCAAAAAATAGTTATCTCAATCAAGTCTTCGTGCATTTCTGAGCATATTTATTTCAGAAATCCCTATTTTTTTGCTGGCTTTGTCATATAACTCATTTTTTAACATTTTTCTCTTTAAAAAGTTAGCACTGAGGGAAAATATTCTTAAAAAAACGTTGTCACTTCTTAGTTAAAACAATGTACTAATGTTTGTGGTTATTTTTAATTATTTTAAAAGATATATACATGTATATATTATGACTTTAACATAGGGCATGTAAAAGTGGGCTGTGTCTTTAATTTAGACCATTCACATATCTACTAGGCAGCTTCATTAGGCAAAATTGAATTGACCAAGCAAATACACTTAATAATGTAAATATGCCCTTTCAATAGAGTATATTTTATTTTTGGCTAGACAGAGAGGCCCACAGCAGGTGCTGTGGAGAAATTCAATACTGGATGCTTATTTACCTTAGCACTCAAGAAAAGCCATCTGACTTCAACTTTGCTAATCTCATTTTTGGCTATTGAAGAGTAGTCTGTGTCACAACATCCCCAGACGACAGGCCACAATAGGGTAGTCTTTGCTCACTTTACTGCTGTGGGTGGAAGGAATATGAAGATTAAATTATTTTCTCACCACAGGATAAAGTAACCCTGCTTGATAGGATGGCGCAGACCAGAAAAAGCTGGCGGTTGATTCTCCCCAGCTAATGTTTCTGAAAAGTTGGTCGAGAGAGAAGAGCAAAAACTAGTCACATCAACAAAACACACCTCTCCTGACAGCACTGCATGCCCAGCTTTAGACCTTAAATCGTATCAGGTTCAACCTCTAGAGTGCTTCCAAAATCAAAATAATTATTTTCACCATCAATTACAAGACATTCTACTACCTTTCATTCACATACCAGGACAACTAACAACGGAATTGGATCTCTCAACTTGCACAGTTTGGAGGCGTTGTCCATCATTCACATCTTCATCCTGCTGTTTATATTGCAGGTTACATAATGACAAAGCGAGAGCCTATATAAGATGAACTTTTTAAATCTAATCATCTTTTATCATAGCTGGTGCAGACCATTTCTACGACATTTCACAGAGAAAGTTATTTTATTATGTTTAAAATTAAAGTTACTGCTTTTAATATTCTTATTATTACAAGACTATCATTTTCATGGTACACATCTAAGCTTGTTTTCTTTCTAGACTGATCTGCTATATAGGAGCCATTCGAAGTTGGGGTAACAAGCTGGGCTATGAACTGGTTACAAGTTCAAATGACAACTGGTCTAGGATGCTGCCAGGTGGCCCTACCAGAGGCAGTCCATTAATTCATGTGGCATAAGTAAAGGGTTTGAATGGGATTCCTCTGCTTGCCTGAAATATTGGCTTTCTCGATCTGATGTCAATGTTTTACAGAATTAATTATGTAAATCTTTGTCAGTTACAACATCTTTAGATGGAAATCTGATTACATAAAGCAGATTGTCCTCCCCTCCAATCATCACTCTGATGAATAAAACACTATATTTCTAGAAAACTTGTTGAATATTGAATCCAGAAAACTCAAGTGGACAGTCTGTTCCCTAAATGTCGGGGTAATGTGGATTTAGTAATTGCCTGTAGCTAGGAAACTCAATCAGAATTTCCCAAGTATCACATACCAAATTCTAAAATCGCTGTAAAGCAACCCTTGATTTTTTTCCCTACTATGCATATTCATGCAATTTTGGATACTCTAACACCCTGATCAACATTCATTAATAACATGAAATGCTTTAAATCACCTCATTTAAAACATTTTTGTTCTGTGAGCCACAAATGACTAACATTTGGAGAAGTTTACATAATACAAATGATGTGCATGTTTAGTGTAAATGAAAGATTAAAATATGAAACTAAAAGTATGCAAACATATGCATGCAAATGCTGGAGAGCTATTAACTGAAACCGATTTCGCACCTTCTTTTCTTTTAAGCAGCTTCCAACTGTATCTTGGTTTGAGATTTTATTTATTTTTTTATTTTTTGTTGAGATTTTATGTAATATATTATTAATACAATGAAAAACTCAGCCAAGTGTTAGAGCGCACTTTGAATTTGTTGCTTTGGCCCAGACAAAAGCTGTTCTTATTATCTGACAAGAAGGCTTCTCTTACCTCCTTTAGGGCAAAAGACAACACTACCAAGGACTTGAGTGACCTCACTCTGCACCCTAAGGAAAGAGTTTGGGAATTGCCCATTATGTTTTAGAAAGGTGCTAAACGTGGTAAAGGGGCTTAATATCTTTATACCTAATTTTTAAACCTAGTTTCTCTATTCAGAGGTGTTCTTATATATGCATTTTAAAAATACAGTTCCAGGAACTTATAGTCATTCAGCATATAGAACTTTCTAATGATGAGGTTACCTAAATAGAGTTATTTGAAGAGAATCACCATAGTAACTGTCATATTAAACGGCACTTACATTATCTCTAACAAAACATCTTTTAGGAGAGACTCGGCTTGGCAGTTTGTCAGATGCAATGAATATTGAGGGAGAGGATTTTGTAGTCAGTTTTGAAATTTGGGGACATGTTATAGTAATCGATAAGGAAGCATAGATTAGTACACATTGCCAAAGCATTTGCTTTCTGTTTTCTCTTTCTATGGGCCTCCTCCCCAAGTCCACTCCGAGTTCTTAAGTAATAGGAAAATGAGAGCAAAATGTGCACTGGGGATTCACTGGGCTTACAGGATAAGAGGGAAGTCGCCTCTCATCTTTCTGGATAAGTGTATTTGTACCATTCAGACTGGTGCTGTGGGGACACAGATGGCTAACTCACCAAATATTAAATGATATTTGAATACTTCTTCATCAGATTTTTTGGTTTGGAACAATCTAAAGATCAAATATGCTGGTAAACTTTGGTTTAAAAAGGCATAAATCGTCATCAACTCCCTGGCATATTCCGATGTTTGTGTATGGGGGTGTGATAATAGTGCTTACGCTGCTTTTGGCGAATCCTCAGTGAATCAAGGTGTTAGCAATTAAGTCTGATCCTAAATTTTATTGGAAACAAAAAAGTTTCAACACTCTGTGTTCAACGGTTTTCTAAGAATAGTAATGAGGGCTCTTTCTCTCTTCTGGTTCTAGCGATACAGTGTGGAAATGTCCATCAGGCACCCGAAAAAGACCGAGCTGCTTAGTAAGATCGAAGCCTTGAAGAAAGGTGGCGTTTTACTACCAGATGATCTCCTTGAAAAAGTGGATTCAATTAAGAAAAAATGGGAACTGCTTGGGGTATTTGCATTTTTATTACTGTTTGTAGGCTATGTGTACATTTTTTTGTGTTGTGAAGTACTCTATCTGTCTGATTTCTAATTTGAGGCACAAATATCTCTCTCTTTCAATTCCCTACCTACATTTCAAACAGCTATTCATGCTATTATGAGGGGAAACACGGCTTTTCCTCTTCTGTTGATTTTTTTTAATTTTTTATTCTGAGCTTGTCTCCTCTCAGATTTTAATAATTTTGGTTCTTTAATACATAAAAAAGTAAGTAATATATGCCATGTATTATGGGCATGCGCCCAGTCAACTATAATATAGTATATCTGATATACACTGACTGTCATGCTTGAATGAATGTTAATAGAATTTCTTCTGAAGGTACATGCTGCAGACATCCACACTTAACTATTTACTGTACCTTTAAGATGAAAAGTGAGGGTGTCAGGACACTTTTCATGTCACACGGAAGCCCGCCAAAACAAAGATGCAAATTTGACCCAAATCTGAATTGCAGAATTAAATCAGCCTCTGTTTCGTGCCTCAATTTCCAGCTCACTTTTAACAAAAGCCACCCCACCCCCAGACACACACAAAAAAAAGTTTTATGTAATTCATTTCACGCAATGATGGGCTGGGTTGCAGCCAAAGATTGAGATGCAAGATTCTGGCAAAAAGGGAATATCGAGATCCTGTTACCCAGAGACCAGGATGGCAATGTGCAGGAGCCAGGACTGTCCTTTCGTTGGGAGACAGCTGAGAGAGAGGTTAAACTATATTTTTTCATCAACTTCCCTCCTAAATTGCCTTCACTTCAAATCAAGGGTAAGCTAAATTTGTCAATTACCTAAATGATTCATTATAATAGCGTAGTATGGGTGGTGTCAGTTAGGAAACATAATTTTGCACGCTTTCCATTTTCTGCCTTTCAAATTTTTTAACAAAATAATACTCTAAAGATATTTTGAATGAAAAGCTATCCATGAACCTTGATGACTTGGAGAAGTGCCAGTGTTCCACTTATGCCATATTTAATCTGGGTGATCTTAAAACACTGCAGTTTCAAGTCCTCGCTTTCTCATCAAAATGCGGAACACTGTGAAATTGAGCAAAGTAACTTAAAATGTTAAAAGTGTTTTCTTCGACCTATTCTTACATTGCTTTTTCATAGCAACGAGTGGCAGCCACTCTATAAAGCTATGACTTAATTCAGAAACTACACTATTTGAGAGTAAGCACTGATCCAACCTGGGTGTGTTACAAATGTGAGTGTGCGATGATATTGTAAGAGGTTGTATACTAAATAGATAAGAGCCTTATCAGTTCAGTAGTTGAAAAGGTGGTCTGTTTGCATTCTATTTGAGTGTCTCTAATACTAATATGATAAATAACTAATAATAGTCTCTGAAAATTGTCTAAAATAGACCACACATGTTGTTTCTTTAAACATTTTAAATCAACATTGTGTATATTACTTTTTTAATGAAATATTTAATTACTGCGTATGGACCTGCTTTCTTTAAAATGGTTGCCATTTTGACAAAAATGTCATTCATATACAACATGCAGAATTTCATAATGATCTTAGGAACGTGTAGGGGTAGAGGGGAGATTTTAACAAAACCTGTGCCACACTAGCACCACGAGGCATACTGTTTTAATTGGCATGATTACATTTTAATTGGCATGGAAAAAAAATCAAAGACAAGGATTTTAACTTCTAACAATAGTAAAATAGAGGGATATGGTTTTTAATATTACTTTCATCTAAGGTGAACAGTGTGGAATGGAGATACATTAGAATGAAATGTCAGTGGTGCGTACAGTTTAATCTGTGAAATTTTGTCCCCTGTGCTGCATATTACTCTGTCTCAATTGCATATTAAACAACCCTATCAAGGCAGGCATTGGCATCTGCTGTGCTGACACAAATTGTGAATTAAATGAAATTGATGTCCTCTGTCGTATATTTATGAAGACGGACCATTCTCTGAAGTATTCTGTTTATGAAGAATTTATGATTGCAAACTGTTCCAGAACAAAAAAGTGGCAATAAATTCTTTTTTGTGACCCTACCCTCCAAGGGCATTGATTTCACCTCCTGCTGCTTTTGTTACAGCATAAAAACAATAGCTAAATCGGGATTCCACTGAGGGTGTGCAAATGATCAATATTTACACCAGGAAAATACAAGGGTGTTGCCAGGAAAGGCCTTTTTTTTTTTTTTCTGTCCTGATCTCCTACAGACACGATGTACAGAACACTACACAGCACATGAATGTCTGTGCATTTCATTTTATTTGGGTTTTAGAACATATTTTGTAGCGTTGATTCATTATCGTAGATGAACTCTTATAGATTCTCCAAAGATCGTGTTTTCAACTATAATCATCACAGTGATAAGGCCACCCTCACAACCACCCTCAGCCTAGTGTGGCTAGTCTAAGGAGGCTTCAAGCACAATAGACCAGAAATTATTTTAACATATATTTTAGGAAGTCCAGCGTCCACAAATGGTGCTTGGGAAATTGTGCGATTGAGCAGTGTCCAAGCCAGGTGAAATTAACAACCGCATCGCAGGGACCACCCTTTTCCAAACCCCACAGCCATACAGTTTGGGAAATAACGTTCATAAAACAAAAGCTGAACTGAACGCCGCATGCACAATCTACGTGTGGCCTCTTCAGTGTATTGATTAAACTCAAGCTTCTATCTCCTGAAAATTTGATACAAGGAAGGATTTTCCTATAAACTCTTATTCATTTGAGGATTCAAATGAATTTTTATCACTGTTCATCGATGAACTTTTTGGGTCAAATCTCCCTTCTGTTAGAAGAAAGTACAAGTGGATGAGGTCTTCTGAAGCCCCCGGTTGGTAGTTAGAATAACACACAGGGTCTGAGAATTTGAATCCCAAATAGATTTACAGTCAGGGATGAGGTGGCAAGGACAGCTGGACCCATTCCAGGTGGCCTTGGTCGCAAGCTTACTACAGTGTTTTTGCTACCTAAACTAATCGGTGTTTTTTGTGTTGTTTTGTTGTTGTTGTTGTTGTCTTACTCTGATGCCTTAGAAAACCCTAGGGGAGAAGATCCAGGAGACAATGGCAGGGCACAATGGGTCCGGCCCACGTGACCTGCTCTCCCCGGAAAGCGGAAGCCTGGTGAGGCAGCTGGAGGTCAGGATCAAAGAACTGAAAGGGTGGCTGAGAGACACGGAGCTTTTCATCTTCAATTCCTGCCTGAGACAAGAAAAAGAAGGAACAACGAGTGCCGAGAAACAGCTGCAATACTTTCAGGTAATAAAAAAACAATCAAAGTTGATAAAAAGCTTTCTTTATGATAGGGATGTAATATTTATCAAGTACATAAAGTATTATATACATGTCTCTATGTATCACTGTGCACTTACATGTCTCCTTGGATTTATAGACACCATCTACATTTCTTATATGCCAATGTCTCTGTGTGTAGAAAGATGCGCGTGAGCACAGCAAACACACGTATAGGGTCAATCTCCGCTGCTCCAGTGTTTGTGCAATGCCTATTTCAGAGAGGACACTGATAAATTAAAATCAAACCAGCACACACTACAGATTCCTGGGGGCCTTAAAAGACAACCCCACATGTTCTAGAAATAACCTGGCGGAAAACACTTGCATAAATTGGTCAGATAAAAGCACATGATTTCATTGAAGGACACTAATGCTAACCAAAGGAAACATAATTTTCACACAAGAGAGAGAATTAACGATTTAGGAGGGAAGAAAGAAAGTAAAAGTCATTTCTACATGGAATCGTCTTTATTTAGAATAATAGCCACCTTATCCACACAGCTGCATGTATGTTCACTGGAGGGCCACGATGAAGGGACGTGGTTTTCAGGTTTGTTCCCATTGTTTATACAATGTCTATTCAAAAGCAGGGTAAGTTGAAATATTTCGCCCCTACTATCCAAGCCAACCTCCTCCTGTTTAAACCCTCCCATCGATACAGTGGTTATTTGAGGTCTCACGTGGGGGGAGGGGGGAGCCTAGAGGAGATTTTTAGGGTTGCAGAATAGGAATGGTAGCAAGCCTCTCGGGCAGGAAAGGTCAGAGAAGAGAAAGAGAAAAATGAAAGAAGCTCTAGGGACTGAGCATTCATTTCTTCTCATTGCCTCCTCAGTCTAGATTTTATTCATCCCAACTCTCTGCCCTGCGATCACCCAAAAGCCTGTCAGTGAATTTAGCCCCTTAAGTTCTTCTTCCAGACACCCAGGCTCAGCTTAACAAAACGGAGCACATAAACAAAAGAGGAGGCATCCTTCAATGTAGGTCTCCCATGCTGGTGTTGTTGTTAGGCACCTTCAGGTCGGTTCTGACTCACAGCAGCCCTGTGTCCGATAGAACAAAACACTAGCCAGTCGTGTGCCGTCCCCCCCCCCGCAATTCTCTTGGAGACTGTTGTCGCAGCCACCGTGCCAGTCCAGCTCATTGAGCACCTTCCTCTTTGCTGCTGCCCTGCTACTTCGCTAAGCATGATGGCCTTTTCCAGGAACGGGTCTCTCCCGACAACCATGTCCAAAGTACATGAGATGAAGTCTCTCCGTTGTTGCGTCTCAGGAGCATTCTGACTCTACTACTTCCAGATCAGAATTGTGTATTCATTTGGCAGCCCATGGTACTTTCAATATTGTTCATCAGCACCTTAATGCAAAGACATCAGTTCTTCCTTGGTCTTCCTTAGTCAATCCTCAACGTTCACATGCATGTTGAAATGGAAAATACTGTGGCTTGTGTCCGGAGCAAGGTGACACCCTTGCACTTCAGCGCTTTAAAGAGGTCTTGTATAGCAGATTTGCCCAAGGCAGTGCATCATTTGATTTCTTGACTGCTGTTTCCGTGAGCCTTGATGGCGGGTTCAAGCAAGATAAAATACTTCATATCAGTCTTTTCTGTTTATCATGAAGCTACCTATTGGTCCAGTTGTAAGCGTTTTGGTTTTCTTTACATTGAGTTGCAATCTGCACTGAAGACCTCAGTCCTAGGTTTTCATGAGCAAATGGTTTGAGTCCTCTTCACTTTCAGCAACCAAGGTTTGACATCGGGATACCAGTGGTGGTTGAAAAGCCTTTCTCCAACGCTGGTGCTTTGTTCTTTCTCATGTCCTCAAGCTTCTTGGGGTATTTTTTCAGCATGCAGATTGTGTAAGTATGGTGATAGACTAACACCCAGACGCACACACCTTTCCTGATTTTAAGCCATGTAGCATTCCCATATTGTCATCAGATGGAAGAAGTACAAGCTGCACTCAAGCATTAGCAAAAACAAAATAGACAGAAGACTCATTGAAACGTTTCAACAAGCTGATGAAGTTCTGGAAGCATTTGCTCACCTATACTAAGAATTTTGAAAGACAGCTACCTGGCCAACTGACTGGAAGAGACCTCTATTTGTACTCATTCCAAAGAAAGGTGACCCAACAGAAAGCAGAAATTTCAGACAATATCGGTAACCTCACATGCAAGTAAAATTTTGCTGAAGAGCTTTCAACAGTGGTAGCATCAGTACATTGACAGAGGGCTGTTGGAAGTTTAGGCCAGTTCAGAAGAGGACATGAAACAAGGGGCATTCTTGTTGACGTCACATGGATCTTGGCTTAAAGCAGGAAATACCAGGAAAAAATGTTTACCTTAAAATTGTTTCAGATCATTAGCTGGTCCCAAGGAGTCCCGCGCATCTGCTGAAGTTGCACAAATACTTCCCAGCCACTAGGGGCATGATTCACTACACCTAACTCCTTATTTGCCAAGGACCCTTTAGTGCTTGAAAAGAATCCTGGACCACAAATATCTACGGCCATACATATATAACTATAGGTAGGTATATAATATCTCTATTTCTAGATTATATACATACATATATAGAGAGAAACAGATATTTTCCAAGTACATCTATAATATATATATAATCCTGGACCATATATCTCTTGATCTCAATATTGATGGTCCAGGATTTTATATGTGTGTGTGTGTGTGTGTGTGTGTGTGTGCGCGCGCTGGTGGAGCTTTTATAGTACCCCTTTTCCCTCCAACAAGGTGAGCATCCAGTCACTTACTCTGAGTTAGCACACCTAGGGGGGGTCACCTGGGAAAGTTCTCTCTAGTCACAGTGAATTTTTCTGTAAAAGCAGTTTCACTCCAACCTTGTCTGTGTGTGTGTGTGTGTGTGTGCTAGTGATGTAAGTGTGTGTGTGTGTGTGTGTGTGTGTGTGCGCGCGCGCACTGGCCTATGTAAGAGAACAGCATGGGGCTATGAAATTTTGTTTCCTGCTCTGGAAAAATGCCACAGAAACGGTTGTGATGTTGAGCACAGCTTACAAGGACAGCGCTGTGGGAAAAACTCAAGTGTAAGAGCAGTTTTCAAGTTTCAAAAAAGGTGAAATGTCAGTTGATGACAAAATCATTCTGGATGTCTCCCAATTTCCCAAATGGCCAAAAATATCACAATGATCTACCTATAACCCCCGCCTAGGGGGTACAGACAACAGAAAAGTGGGTGAAGGGAGACATTGGTCAGTGTAAGACATGAAAGAATAATAATCATTTATAAATTATCAAGGGTTCATGAGGGAGGGAAGGAGGGGGGGATGGGGAGTTGATACCAAGGGCTCAAGTAGAAAGAAAATGTTTTGAAAATGATGATGGCAATAAATGTACAAATGTGCTTGACACAATGGCTGGATGGATGTATGGATTGTGATAAGAGTTGTATGAGCCCCCAATAAAATGATTTTTTTTAAAGGAAATAATGTCAACAACATCCATGTACTTACGATTGAAGACTGATGACAAGGGACCATTGAGGAGATGGGGAAGTTATCTGAACTCTCTTGGCTATCTGGATGATCTTGGAGCTCAGTTCAGCGAATTTTAATGGCAGATTTGGGAATGAGAAGGGTTGCAGTGAAAGTTGTGTCTCGGTTCGGGCTGACCCGGAAAAAGGGCGTCCAATGGAAACATGCTGTGCTTGGTGCGAGCAGGTCCAAAGCGACCCAGACTTTTCCCCAAAGGTCGTTAGTGGTGAGGAGACGTGGTGCTATTCCTACAACCCTGAAAGCAAGCATCAGTCAAGCCAGTGGAAGATGCCATTGTTACCTGGCACCCCAAAAGCTAAACAATGCTCGTCAAGGGAAATCAAAGATCATTTGTTTTTGAGATGTGAGGGGGTAGTGCATTTGGAGTTTGTTTTACCAGGTCAGACTGTTAATCAAGCTTTCTATTTAGAGGTTCTGAAATGATTGCATAACAGTGTGAGACCTAAAAGGCCTGATTTGTGGCAGATGGGGGACTAGTTTTGCCACAGCAGTGCACCTACTCATGCTGCCATATCAGTGTGTCAGCTTTTGGCAAAAAACCCCAGCATGCCTCTCTTGTCCCACACACCTCACCTGACCTTACTCTGTGCAACTTCCTTTTGTTTCTGTGAATGAAGAGGGACAGGAAAGGACAGTGATTTGAAGATGTAGGAGAGGTAAAGAAAAAATCAAGAGAGGTACTGTCAGCCATCCAAACAGATGCATTTGAAAAATGATTCCAAGAATGGAATCACAGATTTGACAAATGTATTAAGTGTAATTGAGAATACTTTGAAGGTGATAAGGTTGTTTCGTAAAAAAAATTTAAATACATAGCTTTGAAATTTTTTTCCTGTTTTTTGGGGTACCCCCTTATATTATCTTTTAAGCTTTCCTTTTTATTTAATATTTTGATGCTGAGATGAACTCCTGTTGACTGTGACTGTATAAATTTATTTTGACAGCTATATAATATTCCCCTGTGGGAACATTCACATATTATAAAAGAACCTTATTTAGCAACCCCACGAGGTTGTATTATTATCCTGAGTTTGTAGATAAGGGAAACGAGGCATAGGAAGGTTAAGTCTCATGAAGCCAAGGTTACATATGGGTTGTAGCACATGGGTTCAAGGGCAGGACTGCCTGACTCAAAAGCCCATTCTCTGAACTACTGTACACAATTGATATTTACTGAGTGTCCTATGTCAAGAGACTGAGAAAAAAAGAGCACAGAACCAAATTTTGTTGTTAATTCATGATAGGTTAATCAGACACCCCCTTCAACAATTTGGTCAGAATGGCAAATAGCTTTAGCTACTGAAGAGCCCAGTAAGTAAACTATTTTTGGTTTTGTGTTGTAGTTTTATACTGTATCTGTGTGAACTTATGTGCCATATACTGTCATATGAGGTTGAAACTTTGCAAAATTGTTGGCATGATGGGGCCCTGGTGACTCTCATCCTCTCGTCTGAAGTTTTTGCTTTGAAGAAGTTGGTCAGAAAAGTTGAGCTCTTGCATGATAGCATGTTTGTGTTGTTTTTGTTGTTATTTAAAAGAAAGCTTCAGGTGGGTCTCTCTTGTTAGAAATCCTTGACCTCTTTCACTGAACGTCTCTCCTGACCAGGTTTTGTAAAGAGTTCTGGACTGTGCTCTTTAGACATTGGCATCTGATTGATTCAGGCTTCTGTGTATTGCACAGAGGAGCCCTGGCGGCATCATGGTTCCGAGGCAGGCTGCTCACCACCAGGTCACCACATTTCTCAGGGCTTTAGAGGGCCACTATGTGTTGGCCTGACTGGAGGGCAGTGAGGTTTTCTTGGTGTGTTATAGCTGATACTAATGAACATGGGGGAAATGCAACAACAATGTTTATAATAAGAGTTGCAATCAAGTGAACTCTGGCGATTCCATGTTGTCTCTGAGTGGACCTGAGGTGCGTAGTGTTTTCAATGGCTGAGATTTCAGCAGACCATCGCTGGGGCATGCTCTCTAGGCACATCTGCAGACCCTTTTGTTTAGCTGCCAACAACGTTCCCACTTTGCACCACACAGGGACTCCCCAAATGCTTAATAAGCAGTCAGATTCTTGATCGGAAATTAGCCTACGCAGAATAAAAATGGTTACACATAATTTTAAAGAGCAGATCCCCTTGCACTGCCTTTCCACGGTGCTATAAAATAGATAGAGAAGTTAAAACAGAGCCTTTGTGTGTGGGAACCCCCTTGGCACGGTCTGCCTCCTCCAGGCTCTGAAAGGTCTTGTGCTGTCATTGGTCTTACAGACGAGGACAGGGTTACTTGACGATGATCTCGGCTCTCTAAAGTCTCGGCTCTTCATGGAGCTGCGTCCCTTCATATGGCACCCAGAATACGCATTGCCAAGTCCAAGTCGCAGTGCACTGCCCAAGAGAGCAGGGGGCGTGTGTAGGGCGGGGGGGTGGGCGGTTGTTGCTGCATAGAAAAAGGACAACCCATCACTTTGGAGAGAGAACAGTATTTCCATTTTATAACTTCACCTGGGATGAGAGAAAGGAGCAGGCTCTTCAGTTTTCAGGAAAGAAAGGAAATTGCGAAGAAGGCACCAAGCGTGCTAAATGCAGGACTAAAGTCAAGGGACCTTCTTGCGGAAAGAGTAAAGAGAAAGGCAGTGGAGAGCCCCTGAGGCCCTGGAGCTACGAGTCTTAGGGCAGAGATGCAAAACTAGTGAGGCCTGCAAGCAAGGGACAACAACATGCAGGAAATTGCAGCGGGAATGTCACCAGGTTCCAGCTGGCCGCGGGCCTGGTAGAGCCCTGAGGCTGCCGTGCCATTGGTTGGAAAGCACAGCTTTCAGTGATGACCCTTCAAAGAGAAAAGAAAATAATTACTTAATCATGTGTTCCTCGTCTCCTATAACCAAGTTCATTATTCTGAGGGCTCACGTTGGGGAGAAAGGATCCATTACCAGTTAGAGGAAGCTGCCGCCCTGGCCTCTGCCCAAGACCAGACTCAGGAGGGCAAGTTTAGACCTGCTACCAGCGAGGCTCTGACATCACGGTTGAGTGAATGGCACCAATGCGTTAACCTCTTCAATGACTGATAGCCTCTGTTTGCTCTTGTCTGGAGCCCCGCTGGCACAGTGGTTACCTGTTAGCCAGCTGTTTCAAACCACAACGTCAGCAGTTTGAAACCACCAGCCTCCCTGAGGGAGAAAGGCAGGGCTTTCTACTGCCGAAAGAACTAGAGTCTCAGAACCCACACGGGCAGCCCTTCTCTGCCCTATTCTGTCACCAGGAGTCGGCAGCGACTGAATGGCAGTGAATTAGATTGGGAGGGAGGGGGTGTTTGCTTGCTTTTTGGTATTTGCTCTGCAATGTAACTTTGACCAGGCACTTTTACCCATATCATTGTACTTAAACCTCAGACAAATTATGTACGTTGCAAACTGGGATCACCTTTGTATGTACTTTATGAAGGAAGAACTTGAGAAAAGTTGCTTGTTTGAATTCACACAGCCACCAGCCTCTGAAACAGCTAAATTCATGGTCTTTGGGCTCAAATTCGGAACCTCTTGCTATCCGGTCATTCAACAATCCTTTGAAATAAACACTGAAACCATTTGAAATAAACATTGACCTTTCAAACTAAACATCGAGATGTTGTTTTCCTTTAAAATAAGGTCTGGCCAACAATGTCTAAGAGGGACCAGATAATAACATGAGCCCTATCAATGCATTCAGTTCTGCCAGTTTTAGGCAATGAATAAATGAGTAAATACAGCTGTACTATGTAAAATTCTATTTATGAAACAGGCAGTGGCTGGACTTTACCTGGATTTTTCTGGACCTTTCTTTAAAATGACTACAAATAAACAAACAGAGTCATACCTATGGGAATGGCTGAGGCCAGCGTAGCTTTTAAGAAAGGGAGGCCGTATGTACTAGAATTGCATTGGAAGGGGTAGAGAGAGGGTTTTTTTTAATAATTATTATAATAATAACAGCTAACACGTATTAAGAGCCTGTGAAGTGGGAGGCACAGTTTTTGAATTCTTTACCTACATTTGTGATGCTCTTTGATCATCACCACAATCTGGCAGCAGCTGCTATTATTATTCCCTATGGACACATGAGGAGAGCCCTGTTGGCAAGCACTGATCTGCTAACCAAAAGGTTGGCGGTTCAAACCCACCAGCCACTCTGTGGGAGAAACTCTGTTAAAGACTTGTAGCCTTGGAAACCATATAGAGGGTCCCTATGAAGGGGACTAGATTCAGTGGGGGACCCTGGATGGTTCAGGCCTTAACTACTGGACCCAGCATTTTCAGCTTGAACCCACCGGAAGCCCTCACTTGGAAACCACACTTCACAAAAGGCACAGCCTCCAAAACAGGAGGGCGCACTTCTCCTCCGCACACACGGGTCCCCGTGAGTGGACACTGACCCAATGGCAACCAGCAGCAGCGCAACAACATACGAATGAAGACCCACATAAATGGGTGGCATCGTTTGGTGCCTCACCGGCCTGGCTTCTGCTTCTGTGGAAACTGCAGCTCCGACAACCCTGCAATACAGGCTCGAGTTTGGCTTGCTGGCAACAAGTTTGGTTTTTCGTTTGTTTGCTATATGCCTAGATGAGGAAAAGAGAGGTGGAGAAAATTGAAGCAATTTACTGAAGGTCACACAGTTGGTAAATGGTGGAGCCAACAGACAAACCTAGGAAGTCTGTTCCAGAACCTGCCACCGTTCTGTCGCTCTGCAGTCTTTGGTCGAAGACAGTCCTGGGAAGAGAAAAAGGCGTCAGCTGGTAGCCATGTTCCGTTGTCCTGACTCCAACTCTGCCCCCCTTGACAATCAGCCAGAGGAAGTCAGCGCCTCAGTGTTTTAAGTCTTGGGAATGAAAATAGATCGAGAAGGGCCTTTAAAAAGCTTTCCATTTACTACAAAATGTGCAACACGACTGAATAATTCTCTGTAAAGGAAAATCACTGATAGTACTTTGGCAAAATAAAGAGATAAATACAAGAGCCTAAACACAGTTCACAGCCTTTTAGAAGCATTTCCCCAAATACCAATATATAGCTTCCAGAAATAAAAATAAGACCAATCCAGCCAAGATTTTTAGGAAGAATTTCCCAGGGAACCAGCTTCAAGTGGCACCATGAATCATCACGCTTCCTGTGAATTGTCCCCCTCTCCCAACCCCCCCACCCCCACAAAATCTAAAGGAGATTAGCTCCAAAGACAAGAGAGATTATTTTAGGAGTGTTGAGAGATGAGGAAGAAATCTATGGCTCCTACAGGTGCCAGGATCAATCCTGCTTTTGTGTCCTGGAGCCATGGCGAATTTGTGATGATGCTGTTGGCAAAATTGCAAACTGAGAGTTACAGTAATTCAATCTGGCTGTAACAAAAGCATGCAAAATACTTTCAAAATCAGCTGAACTCGGGCAGGATTGAATCCTTTCTATATATCTGAGGTGATATTTTAAAGCATTATATTAACTATGTTTATCCAAAGAAAAACTTATCACAGTTCATATATATGTATATGTATCCATCATCTAACACTTCTTTGGTCATAATTTTAACTAATTGGATATGATCCAAACTGCCTTCTAAGAAAAATTGGCTGGGTTAAGGATGAAATTCAAAGATAGATTTAACTAAATGTTGTTGACGCTGCCATCTGGGGTGAGGAAGACCCATAGGACATTTTGCTGATGGTCCTGTGCAACTCTCTAAAGTCAATGAATGTGCGCCCCAAGTAGACCTGCTTTTTCAGGAGTACCCCTCTTATGGGAAGAAGAGCTGAACGTTGGACTGGGGGATGCCAACTTACCCTTGTATGCTGTACCACTGCCTTTCATTTCTTTCAGCTATAACTGGTTTGCTGCCAGAAAAACCAGTTTTCTGATCACCCTGCCTTGCCGCCGTTTTAATCTAGAAAGAAAGCCAGCACGTTTACCCCTATGGAGTTCATTGCCACCCTGGAAGCCGGACTTGACTGGATGTGGGATGTGAAATGAATGCTCGTTGCTTCATTCTTACTTAATTGCCTCCTTACATGAGGGTCTAGTTGTATACATACACACTGTGGTTTTTTTTTAAGTAGAGCGATAATCTGGAGGAAATACTACTTCATTATTAATTACCTGACTTTGTTAATAAAGTCAAATGAAGAAGAAGCGAACAGAATTGCAGAGGAAGCTGCATGTTCTAGCTTCTCTGTCGAGTCAGAGCGGTGCGTACGGTCCACCATGCAGAGGCCTGAAGTGTATGCTTTCGTGATGCCTGGGTTTCTCCTGGCTCCGCCTCCTTCTAATCCACCACCTTCCTTAAAGTTCCAGGTGACTTAGCCAAAAGGCACAAATGATAACAGTACCTCCCTCATAGAATGGTTATGGACACTAAGTAAGAACATCTGGGAGCTGATGAAGATAGGGCGTGCAGAGTTAGAGCTTAACATATTTTAGCTATCTACTTGCTGCTTGCTATGGCAATAACCTGGATTTGTTAAAAGCATGTATATCCCATACAGCTGGGTTCCAGTAAGGGTGAAAGACTGGGCTTTGTACGCCTGTGAAGAGTTTCGGTCCTGGAAACTCAGGGGCAGTAGTACCCTGTCTTATAGGTTCCCTCTGAGTCAGCATCAACTCAATGGCAGTGAGTTGGAGTTTGGAGTCCTCGTAAATAAATAGATAAAGTCAGTTCTAGGGGGTTTTAAATCGATCACAAGGATCAACTAGAACCCCCACCCCCAACCTCCGGAGGCCAAACAACAGACAAAAGGGTGAGGGGTGACAGAGGACGATGTAAGATATGAAAATAATACTCTATAACTTATCAAGGGTTCGTGAGGGAGCGTGGTAGGGGAGGGAGGGGGAAGAAATGGGGAGCTGATATTGGGGCTCAACTGGGAAGAGAATGCTTTGAAAATGATGTTGGCAGCATATGTGCAAATGTGCTTGACACCTTGGAGGAATGTACGGATTGTGATAAGAGATGTAAGAGCCCCCAGTAAAAGTTTGTTTGTTTGTCTGTTTGTTTGTTTTAAAGAAGAGTTATGTGATCTATCTCACTGCCATAAAGGGTAGAAATGCCCCTGTGGGTTTCTGAGACTATCACTGTACAGAGCAGGAAGCCCCGCCTTGCTACCTTGAGCAGCTGGTGGTTTCTGGATGCTGACCTGCAGTGCCTGGGTGCTGACCCGCAGTGTCTGGGTGCTGACCCGCAGTGTCTGGGTGCTGACCCGCAGTGTCTGGGTGCTGACCTGCAGTGTCTGGGTGCTGACCCGCAGTGTCTGGGTGCTGACCTGCAGTGTCTGAGTGCTGACCCGCAGTGTCTGGGTGCTGACCTGCAGTGTCTGGGTGCTGACCCGCAGTGTCTGGGTGCTGACCTGCAGTGTCTGGGTGCTGACCTGCAGCTAGCGGTCCAGCCTTAAGGACAACACCACCAGGATAGGATAGGAACTCAATGATCTAGGGGTTGGATCTTCTTATTTTTACCATCAAAGTAGAATCAGAAGAGCCTTTTTTTTTTCTTTCCTCTTAAGATGAGGAAATTGGAGATGATCAGTACGTCTCCCAAGCTTGTCATTTGACCTTGCAAAGGAGATCTTTTGGGGTACAGAAAACCGGGGCGAAGATAATCACAGGCAGATGTCCTCACTAGGACTACTTTCCAACTGTTGAGCAAGATAGTCCATTAGTTACTTGGGATCCATTTTCCACTTACTATCTCTCTGACCTTCTTTTTAAACACTGCTTTTATTTTATCACCAACTGTCTCCCAGATGATTGCTTTACTTTATGTGTGATATGTGTCTGCAATTAGACCCTCATTGAAGGGGAGACACAAACTTTCTTTTTTAATGGGAATATTGAATTAACCATAATATTTCATAGCTTTACTACTGTATAATCTTAAAAACTAATTGGTCAATTAGTAGTATTTATTAAGAAGATTCAGTGGGTTCTTTGAGGTACCAACATTGTGATCTCAAACTTTTTACTGCATCATATTGGGTAAATTATATCTCTCTTTCTTTTTCTTTTCCCCCTGATAATATTTTTAAAATTTTTAGGGTTTTAGATTTTAAAGATTTCCTTCAACGCAAGCAATCTTTTATAATGTAGAAAGGATATATTTTTCTATTGGTAAATGTATTCAGTTATATATTTCATTTAATTCATCTTAACAGCACTGACCATTTGGCACAAAACTTCTCTTGCATCTAACCAATTCTATACACAAGGACATGAAAATGTTCCAAAAATATTCCAAATCTTCATTGAAAATGATATTTTAGATGATAAAAAAAGATTTTTGAACCCAAATCACAATGTTATCACCTCTGATCAAGCTTTTTCCCTGTACCCATTTCCTTTCTACATTATAATATATTTCTAATTTGAACAGATATGCTGGTCTAAAGTGGGAAAAACAAAAGACTTTCTAGTTATGAATATCAAATAGTCAGGATGGCAGCACAGGTAACATGAACGTATTTTTATTATTTTGTAAATCAATAGAGACTTGGCTCATGGAGTGATTTTAAAAGCAGAAAGAAATAAACCAATAAACTGCTTCTATAGGGATGACAGGCAAATGGACAGGACTTTCAGAAATGGAAGACAGAAGCTCTTGGCTAAAATTTACCACGAGGTTAAAAAGATAGAGAATTTTATTCTAGTAGAACTAACTGGCTTCCCTTCAATCATAGACTTACATTTTTCATCTCTTAGACAGTTTACAGTTCTTTACAACACATCTAAAAGTTAACATTTCCTTGTGTGTCATCCATCTTTCAGCACAGTATTATTTAAGCAGGTCTCTTTAAAATTACATTGTAACTGAATCTGAAAATCTGTATTTTTCAATAAGAAAATTAAGCCACTCACATGTATTTACTTGATAATAGTTATTGAGGTAACTTTTTTCATCTCATTATATTTATTCATTTATTTATCTGATATTTATTTATTTGGCACCTGCTATAGGTAGATAAGGTCCTGGTGATGCCATGGGTTAAAACTTGTGCTGCAAATCACAAGGTTGATGGTTCAAACCCACCAGCCACTTCTGGGAGAAAGATGATACTATCTGTTCTCGTAAAGATTTACAATCTCCAGTGTCAAGAGCCGCGCTCCTTGGTGCTCTGCGATTGCCGTGGCTCAGTCCACTTCATGGTAGTCATAATGCGGTGCTACACTTGGCAGTGTGCTCTGGAAAGATTTCACCTTGGGAATCCCATGGGGCAGTTTTACCATGCTTTGTAAGGTCTCTGAGTTGGAATTCATTCTATAGCAGTGGGTTAGATAGGAATCGATTACCAGATGACAAGAATTTTGGTAGTTATTTGTGATACGTGAATTCTGTGGTCTGGTTTAAATCTTCTGCTATTTGGAATGTCGCTTTGTTCATCTCATGCTGGTACATTAGTAAGTGTGCCTTTCATTTTCATTTTGTTCCCATTTCCTTTATATCCAACATAAAGAATGAATCAGCATCTTTTTGATGCCTGTTTGAAAATGAGAAATTGAGCTTGCTTTTTTTGGCTTCCTCCACTCTATCATTCCATTTTGTTGATATAATCCTGGGTTTAATTATTAGTTATTATTTTTATTACCAATGAAATAACATTCTTTTTTACACCTTTAAGAATTCCTTTTTATATTTACATTATTTAAATTATAATTTAAATACAGTAATGTAATATTTTGAAAATATTACAAGTATCTCAAAGCTCTTCAGAATAACTTATTTCACTGCTGCCTTGTTATCTAGTGCTGATATAACAGAAATACCACAACAAAACAGACATTTCTTTTCTCAGCATTAAAGTCTGAATTCAGGATGCTGGCTCTGGGGGAAGAATCCCTTTCTCTGTTGGCTCCCTGGAGGACGGTCCTAGAATCTTGAGTTTATTTCTTGGTTCCGTGGAGAGCCCCATGTGACTTGACTTCAATCTTTCCCCATCTCTGCTTGTTCACTTTCTTGTTGAATCTCAAAAGAGATGACTTAGGATAAACAATACAGTCCTTCTTAACTCACATAGCAAAAATCTATTATAAAATAGAATTAAAACCACAGGCATAGAAGTTTGCATGTTCCTCTTTGTCCCTCACTAGTATATAAGTGGATATCAGTCTCTTTCATTGCTTTTGCCTAGTACTTAGTGGGTACTAACTGATTTTAAATCAACAACAACTGACTGTCATTAAGTCAACTCTGAATCACAGTGACCCTAAAGGACAGAGTAGAACTACTTCTGTGGGATTCTGAGACTGTAACTCTTCTGGGAGTTGAAAGCCTCCTCTTTTTGTCTGTAAGCTGCTGGTGGTTTTGAACTATGGACCTTGTGGTTACCAACCCAATGCTTAACCCACTATGCTACAAGGCCTCATTCCTCCTAACTGACTTAGAAAACTTAATCTTGCTTCCCATCAGGCAGTTTACCCCTTGGCTTTTTGACGATCACGTCTGCACAGGTGTAGTTGCTTCCTTTTGGAGGTTCTACTCTGTGTGTGTTAAGTCCCCTGGATCTCTCTTACACTTTTAAAAAGGAAGTATTTCCTTTCGTCTTTTTCACTTCATCATCCGGGACTTGTGATAGAGTTGTTCATGTGTGTTGTATCGCCCTCGTTGTCATTTTTAATTCAACTGAGTTGCTTTCGTGCTTGTGAATCTTTGCTGATCTTCGTTGTTCCAGCTTCAGAAATGTCCACCTTCATGCCATGCATGCAGTCTCCTTGTGCAGATTTCTAACTCAAAGATCCGAATTTTTCTAAGATTTTCTTTCCTCACATCAGTTCTGTTTCAAAGGAATCTATTGCTTTGAGCTTTCCAATTTCCTCCCTCCATCCTTTTTTTTTTTTTCAGTTTCAGTGTATATTATATTGATGTGAGTGCTGATTTTTCCCTATTAATTCTTAAGAAAGGAATTCCTGTTATATAAAACTGAGTGTTCAGATAGGTTGTTCGAGAGATTCTAGAAATGGCTTCCAATATAAATATTTGAAGCCCAGACTGAAAAGAAAAAGGGAGGGGGTGGATTTTGATTTTCTTTAGCTTACTAAAATTCAAAGATGAGAAAATAAAAGCCATATATATGGAATAGTAAAATGACTACAGTTTCTAAAGCATAAAGGCGACCCAGTGCTGTATAGTCTGGACTCAGAGACCCTGTGAGACAGCCAAGACTGTCTTCCACCTGAGGAGTACCTAGTGGCTTCAAACCACTGATGTTTTGCTTACCAGCGTAACCCACTGGGCTACCAGGTCTCCATATTTGAGCGGAGCGGTATGGGCAGGTTTTGTGAGGTTAGAAGCAGTCCAGAAGCTCACACTTGGCTCGTGCGTCTGGCGCATCCACAATGCCCTGAGCACGAGCCCGTTCAGGAGGTGTCCATCAGCCAGGAAGAGGAGAGGCTCGCTGGGTGGTACAGGTCGGGTCTAGATAGAATTGAGGGGAGAAGTCCCGGGGAATGAAGCAGTGTAGTTGGAGGAGGAGGCTAGATTTAAGAGACGCTTCAGCGTTTGACATGACAAATGGCAACCACTTCCCTGGTGGTGGTGGTGAGTTTTCGTCGCGTCCACGTGCTCCGAGGAGGACTGCTCTAGAAGGTCAGCAAGGTGTGAAGACCTTTGAGAAATAAGTGCTCCGGCCTGTCTTCCAAGGCTCCTCTGGCTGGGCTCAAACTGCCAACCTTTCAGCACCCCGGGACCATTTTCATGGGGCGGGGTGGGGGGGTGTTTCGTGTCACCCTTACATAACCCAGGGAGCCGGGAATCAGATCTGACAGGGAGGAGGAGGCTGAGGCCACAGTTCCTTCTTTCTTCAGGCTTCCTGCGTCCTTCTTTTCCCCCAAAGCCAATCCCACCCTCCACTCTGTGATCGGCTCTCCTTTCCCCCCACGCTTCTCGGACCTCCCTTCCCCCTTAAGCCTCCCTCCTCCAGATCATTAACTACTGCCTCAGCGCCAGCCTACACATCCCTTTCATTTTATTTTATTTGTTTGAACCCAAGTACAGATAATCTCTGTCATCTAGACTCGTGTATATATATATTTATAGGTTTACTCCCATTGTTTCTCCCACACCCCTTCAGCCGTGTGTCTCTCCATGCCTCTACTTGTAGATCACCGTTATTGCAGGATCGTGCACACAGCAGTATTGGCCTCTATTTCCTTCACTTCTTACTTCGACACTTCCTTTTCAATAAGAGATCAACATCAGTGTACTGTGGAAGTAGAATAGAATGTGACCTGTGCTCTGAGAGGCATTGGCACCGTGTGAGATGGAATCTACGGGCCAGGCGTGTACTCCTGGGCAGAAGCCAGGAAGGTTAGATTGTGGGACTCTGAACTGAGAGATGAAGAGAAGCCAGCGAAGGAGGGATAGGGTAGTATGTGCAAAAGCCTGGAAATAAAGCAGCCCAAGAAATTCTTTTATTTATATTGTGATTATTTAAATGTTCTTCAAATGTGGAATACGTGAAGCTTAGTACTGTGTATACAAAATAGAGTGGACGTTTTGTTAAAGCAAAAACCATTTGAGGTTGTATCTGCTTTCCTTTTCTGTCATAATATAAAGATAATGCCTGACAGCTAATACAGACTCCAGAAGTATTTAATAGGTCATCAAATGTTATCACTGCCTAAGACCTGAGATTATCTAACTGGCTCACCCGCTTTTTTCCTAAGGGGAGGAAACCAAATCTCTGGGAAATGATTTACTCAGGGCCGAGCAACTTGGGTGGGGTAGAGAGTCCTCATCTCCTGAATCCCCAATCCAATATTGACAGACCAGTGATTTCACATGTGCCATCACTGGTGTCTTTGCACCTTTGACATCACAAGGATTATTTTATGAGATAAAGATAATACATGTGTCTCAGTCACTGATTAGAAATAAAAACGACCATCATAAGAGATACCGAGATTAATAGGAAATATAGAAATGCTTGCTAATAATAGAAAAAGTTATTTTAAACAATCTTAAACATATACAGTATATAACGGAGGAGTGGGGAGGGAGGGGCAAAACTGAGGAGCTGATGCCAGGGGCTTGGGTGGAGAGCAGATGTTTTGAAGATGAGGGCAATGAATGTACAAATGTGCTTTACACAATGGATGTATTTATGGATTGTGATAAGAGTTGTAAGAGCCCCCAATAAAATGATTTTTAAAAAAAGAAAAGAAAAAACATATAATAGACACCCAAGCTCCATGGTCATTAGGATTTCCCAGCTTGGCAGCTTCTCGTGTCAAGGAGTTGTCTCCTGGAAGCACGCTCCACACGTCAAGTTTGGTATCGTTTTTCACCTGTGTTTATAATGTACCTTCCATGTGAGTTGTTGACAAAGCTTTACAGACATTAGTTCATTAAGCCTTCCCAAATCTCTCTACAATAGGGTAAAGGCAGAAATCACCTAACTTATCTCTCTTAATTTCACCGATGCTATAAACTGTGGATTAAATCCTAACATATCATGTATATTTAGTAAATTGCATTCTAATCCCCAAGGAGACTTTTTCTCTTTTTGTTTTGAATTTCATGTCATGAGGATCCTTGTGAAAACAGTCATACAGCCCAGGTTTCTCCTTCCCCGCAGGCCCCACCCTCTTTTCTTGAAAGTTCTTCTTTTTTTTTTTTGTTTTGTTTTTTTTTAACATTTTATTAGGGGCTCATACAACTGTTATCCCAATCCTACACACAACAATTGTGTAAAGCGCATTTGTACATCGTTTCTCAAAACATTTTCTCTCCATTTAAACCCCCGACATTAGGTAACCCTTCAGTCATGACTAAGAGGAACAGCTTTCAGGAGGTGTGTCCCAAGGCCCACCCACTCCTTTATCTGTTAGCTAAGACTGCCAGGAAGAGAGTTAGTTGATAGGTATCCATGCAATCATGTTATCTTAACAATCCAAAAAATGTGTGTACAAGGAATTTCAGTTTCCTGAAAGCAATGGTGGAAGTTAAATTTTTAATCTTGAGTGCTTTGCTTAGGTGTATGGTTCTCACTGTAAAAAGTATTTAGAACTCAGACCCAAGCCCACTTTTAGACAACTGGACACCCCTTTACAGAAGGGTCACAAGGAAGAGACGAGCCGGTCAGGGTGCAGCATAGCACCTGCGAAACATACAACGTTCCTCTAGTTCTTTAATGCGTCTCCTCCTCCTTTATCATGATCCCAAATCTCCGGATACAGATCAGAGCTGGAAACACAGGGAATCCAGGACAGATAAAGCCCTCAGGACCAACACTCAGAGTAGCGATACCAGGAGGGTAGGAGAAGGTGGGAGAAAAAGGGGGAACCGATCGCATTGATCGACATAACACCTACCCCACCCCCACCCCAGTGGGATGAACAGCAGAAAAGTAGACGAAGGGAGACATCGGACAATTTAAGATATGAATATAATAATAATTTATCATTTATCAAGGGTTCATGAGGGAGGAAGGGTGGGAGAAGAAGGGGAAATAATGAGAAGCTGATACCAAGGACTCAAGTAGAAAGAAAATATTTTGAAAATGATGATGGCAACATATGTACAAAAGTGCTTGATACAATGGAGGGGTGGATGCATTGTGATAAGAGTTGTAGGAGCCCCCAGTAAAATGATTTTTAAGAAATGTTAGCGTTCAATTTTGAAGAGGCTAGAACATGACCAAGATATGAGCAGAATCTGAGACCAAGCACAATTGTTTCACACAAATGATTACGACACATTTGTTGACTTAGAGCAGTTTTACCCAATTCAGCAGTTTTACAAAATAGTGACATGTAAAATCAAATTGAATCGATAAAAGCATAATAAATACTGCTCACGTCCCTGCCCCTCCCATCCCTGCTGTGCCAGATATGGCTGTTCCAAGGCCTCTTCTAACCTTAATCTTTCAGACTAAATAAAATTCACATCTGTAAAAATAATGGTAATAATATTATTATTTTACGACTAGAAATCTCCCTGGTATAGTGGTTATGCACTGGGATGCTAACTGCAAGGTCAGTAGTTCAAAGCCAAAAGCTGCTCTGAGGGAGAAAGAAGAGGCTCTCTACTACCCTAAAAGTGACAGTCTCAGAAACTCACAGGGGCAGTTCCACCTTGTCCTGTAGGGTCACTGTGAGTCCGTGTCAACTCAATGGCAGTAAGTTAGAATGATTTTTACCACTGAAAGTTTATCAGAAATATGAGAGCCATTCTATAAATGGTCTCAGAAATATGTAAAGTTGTATTTTGTTACCCCTTTACAAAGTTCGTCACAGATTGCTGGGGGGTTTGTTGTTGTTGTTGTTGTTGTTGTTGTTACTCCGAGTCGCTCAATAGAAAAGAGTTATGGAATAGAATAATACTGGAGGACGTTAGAGGTTAAAAGGATCAGTAAAGGGTATTAAAGTCATTTAGAAATTTTGTCCATGAATTATCCATCAGTTTGTCCTAGTGTGGTGGCTTGTGTATTGCTGGAAGCTGTACCCCTGTTACTTCAGATAGCAAGAGGGTCATCCAGGGGGACAGGTTTCAGGGAAGCTTCCAGACTAATAAGACAGACGATGAAGAAGAATTGCTGATCTATTTATGGAAAAAAATATGACTGGGAAGGGCAGGTTCTTCGGAGTGGAGTTGATTCCAGTGGCGAGGACGGAGTAAGGCATCCAGGCTACATATTTGCCGATGTGGAATGACTCACACTGAGAAGCAGCAGCTACAGGAGCCACAGGTGTGATGTATGAATCTGGAAAAGTTGGAAGACATCAAAATAAATGGACCACAAAGAGACTGCTATCTGAGGTATTAGTGAGCTGAAATGGATCAGTACCGGCCATTTAAACCAGTCATAGAATCCACACTGCTGGGCATGGCAACATGGAAGAATGGTGCCCCGCCCATCATCAAAAAGAAACAGTCAAGATCTAGCCTGAAGTCTAATGCTGTCAGTGATGGGATACTATCCAGACACCAAGAGGGAAAACTAGTTAATGTAACTATTATTCAAGTTACACATCACCCACTAATGCCCAAACTAAAACAAACAAAAATCTCACGTCCATTGAATCAATTCCAACTTATAGTGACTAATGCCAAGCATGAAGGAATTGAAGATTTTTACCAACTTACACAATCAGAAATTGAATAACCATGTGATCAAAATGTTTGAATTGTGCATTTTGCGATTGAAATGTGCAAGTTGGAAACACAGAAAGGTTCTTAGCCAGAAAGCCAGGCCTGGGTGATAGAAAGGGTTCTAGAGAGCACGCATTAGAATTTTGCAAGACTGACTTATTCCTTGCAAATACCCCTTTTCACCACCATAAATGGCCACTGTTCACAGGGACCTCACCATTTAGGATACACAGGAATCAAATTGAATACATTGTGGAAAGAGATTATGGAGGAGCTAAATATTACAAATCAAGACAAAAGCCAAGGGCAATTGAAGAATGTATAATTACTTGCTCATATGCAAGTTCAAGCTGAAGAAAACTCAAGTCAAAGACTGTCCTTGAATTCACAGGCCATCTCAGAAATAGGTTTCAAACAATGAAAACTACTGACTGAACACCAGACAACTTGTGGGATGATATCAAGGCCATCATAGCAAAAGGGATTGAAGAAAATTAAGGACACCAGGAGACCATTAGTGAAAAGGACTAAGGGACCTCATTACCCATATCCTCTATCACTCTGATACCAAAAAATCTAGATGGTGCCCAGCTACCACTACCAAACCACTCTAATAAAGATCATAATAAAACATCTTGGCCGAGATAAAGAGAGATAAAAAAATGGAACAATATTCCAAATCATTTAAAAAAAAAAAGACGAAGCCAGCTGGTATGATTGACACAAGTGGAACCTATGAGACTGTGTTCTTAGACACCCTTCAAGCCTGGAACCGAATCTACCCCTGGGTTTCCACATTCAACCATATCCTACACACCTATGAAATGAATCACAGCAGGAAGGAATACACTCTTCAACATAATCAACCATGAGACCAGGGCAGGATCATTTCCCCAAAAACAAAGCTTAGAAGGCAAGAAGGGACAGGAAAGAGGGACAAATGGAAATGACTAGGGGAGGACAGAGTGCTGACTGGACTGCAGTCAAAGTCATGTGTATAAGTTGTTGTATGAAAGACAAATGAGCTCTGTACATTCCACCCACACTACAGTAATAAATAAGGAAATAAGGAAGATGGCTTAGTCAAAGGGTAGCTTGAAAAGATGGAGTACAAAGATGCAATGTGCAAACACATAGTTAGAAAGCCAAAAAGTAAGCACATCTTGGGACTTCTCAAGCTGAAAGAGGTGAAGAAAAATTCAAACCCAGAGTTTCAATAATGAAGGATTCTATGGACCAATAAGCAACATCATGATCAATTGGGGAAAAGATTGAGGTTGTTAAGGATTTTACATTACTGCCGATGGAAGCAGCAGTCAAGAAATCAAATGGCTTATTTCACTGGAAAATCTGCTGCAAAATATGCCTTTAAGCGGTTGAACACATGTCATTTTGAGGACTAAACTGTCCCTGACCCAAGCCATGATATTCTGAATTACCCATGTGGCTATGAAAACCGGACAATAAATAGGGAAGATGAAGCAGAATTGATGCCTTCGGATTAGGATGTTAGTGAAGAACACTGACTGGACTGCCAGAAGAACGACAACATCTATCTTGTAAGAAGTACAGCCAGAATGCTCCTTAGAGGTGAAGATGGCAAAACATTGTCTCATGAACCTGAGACATTTTATCAGGACCATTTCTTAGAGGAAGCCACCATCCTTGGTAGAGGGTTCGTAAAAATGAGTAAGACACTCTATAGAATAGATTGACACAGTGGCTTCAACAATCGGCTCAAGCATTGCGCACAAAAATGAGGATGGCACAGGACCAGGCAGTGTTTCACAGGGTTGCACGTAGGCATTGCTGTGCATGAGAACACATTCGACGATAAGTTTTGTGGTCGGTTTACTTAAAGTCACAGAACTAGTTATTGCAAATTTCTCGCTCTACTAAGTTCAGTGTCTTTCCCTCAATCAAAATTGCTTCTCTAATCCTCTACAAAAAGTATTTACATTCAGGATATTTATAGTTTGCCTTGCTGCCTGGATGCTAGATGAATGAAAGGATTACCCCCATGTGCTGAATCTTTTGTAGGGGAGAATTCAGGAGGGAAACATGGTGTCTCCATAAAAGAAGAAAGCATAGTCCTTTGAAAGTAAAAATTGTTTTATTCAAGAAAATACTCTAGAATATTTTTGCGTCTCCGCTTTGTTTTAGCTATGGGAGTGTTGGAAGAAGGTTCCTTTTACATTTCCTTTTCACAAGATTCTGGAATATTGCTTAGGGCTAATTACTCATTATAGCGATTTACCATTTCGCTAATATGTAGTCAGCATTTCTCTATGACCTCATACAGTAGTTGAAGAGTTTTTTTGTCCTTACATATTAGTTAAACTTCAAAATGATCCTGCAGTGTGGTTAGAATTCCTGCACATCTGGAAATACTGAAAACTGGCGACAAGGCGTCACCTGGCCCTGTGCTTCCACCGTAAACATAAAGGAAAGAGCTAGAAGGCATTGTCCAGCAGAGCTCCCCGGGAAATGACTATTTGGATGCTACGAAAATGAAATCAAGAATATGAAGTTTAAAAGGCTCTCTGCAACTCTGCCTGTTCTAGGCGAAGGAGGAGTACATGAATAAACAGAAGGATCCTTCTGATGTCAGCTTATTCTCCCAAAATCAGTTTCTTCTTCTTTAGTGGTAGTCCTCACCATGATTCAACTCTGTCCCAGAATTCCTGTGTAGAGTCTCTAGAGTTCTGGAATCCACTCATTTCCCATCTGTTGGATTCTGGAATACAGGACTTTAACCGTACACTGCATTTCTAAGATATTATATTTCAGCTAACTCTCTGATCTCTGTGGCATTTCAAGAATGGCTTCCAATGAAATGCATAATAGAATAAGTTAGACGTAGACAAACCTGGAAAAATCGAGGTTGAAAAACCAGTGGTGTGGAGGGTGGACAACTATTGAATGCTCCTGCTGTTGAACTGTTTAAACTCACAGCAACCTTGTGTACAGCAGAACAAAGCAGGGCCCACCCGACACCATCGCCATAGACTTGGTGGTGTTGGAGCCCATTGTTGCAACCACCGAATCAGTCCCGACCTTCAAGGGTCTTCTACTTTTTGCCGGACCTCTACTTTACCAAGCATGGCATCCTTCTCCGTGCACTGGTCCCTCCTGCAGTCCTTGATAACTTTGATCACTTCTGGAGTAACAGGGATATTTCCCTGAACTATAATTCTAAGCTACTACATAATTCCATGATTACAATTCTTAGTTACTATCATGGTATTGTATATGGGTGCAGTGGTGAGAATTTTTGTTCTCTTTGTATTTAGGTATATCCAGGTGTAATAAACACAAAAACTGTAGTCTGTGATTCTCATAAGTGCTTCAAAGCCTCTTTGCACTCAGGAGACATGATTATATCATCTGCATATTCCAAATTGTTGATGAGTATCGAATCTCGACGCAGCGTTCTCTTTCACATAGTCTAGCTTCTCAACTCTGTGCTCAGCACACAGGTTGAATACGTGGGCTCAAAGGATGCAAGATTTTCTTGTTTCTTAGCCCATAGTGTCATCAAGTTGTTCAAATAAAACAACTCTTGGTCTCTTTACAGGTCCTGCATGAAAACACGTGTTCTGGAATTCCCATTCTGTGCAATGATACTTACAATGTGTTAAGATCGCGTAGTTGAATGCCTTTGCATAGTCAATACAACCTAAGTTAACATCTTTGTGGTGTTTTCTGTCATCACGATCATCAACCTGATATGAACAGCGACAGCCCTGACCCGAATTCACCTTTGATTTTGTCACTTCCATATCCATGCATTGCTGTAACAGTTGATTCCTTTGAGCGTTGTTTTCTGCTAACGACTTTGGAGCATCTTGGACTAATTACTTCGGTGCCCTTAGATCTTGATCAGCTGTTGTGTTTGCAAGGTGTAAACGGTGACTTTTTCACAACAGAGTGACTCGATGCATTGCTTCGTCTTCTTTTGATGCGGCTTCCACAGGTCAGTGTTCTCCTGTAGCGCCCTTCAGTGGTGCCTCTGGGGCTGCATTTCTCGCCTGCAGGTCTTTCGGCTTGAGACGTGCTCAGCTTGTTCTTCCCCTTTGGTTTTCCAGCTCCAGCCCTTTGCACATGTCATTCAAATACTTTACTTTGTATTCCCAAGCTGACTTTTCAAATAATTCGTTTCCTTTTCTTTCTTTTTTTTTTAGTTCATCATGTCTTCACTTTTCTTTGGTGATTCCAAGTTCAAGAGCAAGTTTTAATCTTTTCTGTACCCATTTTGGTCTTCCTCCTCCCTCCCTGTCTTCTCAACCAGCATTGTGTGCTCCCGTACGCCTCCTCTGATCTTCAGCCATCAGTGTTTGATGCTTCCAATCTGTTCGTGAGAGAGTTTCTGAGTTCTGATGGGACACTCGTTTTACTTTTCTTCAGCTCCAATTTACATGTAAGCAATTGAAGGTCTGTCATGCAGTCAGCCCCTGGCTTTGTTCTGACTGAGGATCTTGATATCCTCTGATGTCCTTTCCGTAGATGTAGTTCATGTGATTCCTGGCTATTCCGTCTGGTGAAGTACTGCTGTGTCGTAGTCATTTATATTGGGTACAAAGGTATGTGCAAGGAATAAGTCATTGGTCTTATAAAATTCTATCACGCAATCTCCAGCATTCGGCCTATCACCAAGGCCATGCTTTCCAGATACCAATTCCTTGCCTGTAACTTTCACATTCCAGTCACCAATAATTATCAATGCATCTTGATTGAATGTTTGTTCAATTCCAGACTGCATACTTTGGTAAAAATCTTCAATTCCTTCATGCTTAGTGGGCTTGTCTAATTTTAAATATCCGGTACCAGTCCATTTCAACTCACTCAGACTTAGCATATCGATCGTTTTTGTTCCATTTTATCTTTGTTGACTTCCAGTTTTCCAAGAGTCATACATCACACATTCCATGTTCAGACGATTAATATGATGCTCTGTAGCTATTTCTGTACCCTTTGAGTCATTCCACACCAGCACCTATGAATCCCAAATGCTTTGCTTCACCCACGTCATTAAGGTTGATTCTACTTTGAGGCGTCTGCTCTCCCAGTCGTAGTCTGAGTGTTTTTAGTGGAGGGCTCATTCTTTGGCACTGCTTTAGATTAGATTAGGCTCTGCAGTTATTTGCATGGTTTGTACTGTCCAGGCTTTTCAGAAGTAGATTGTCAGGTGTTTCCTGTCTTAGTCTGGAAGCTCCTGGGTCACCTGCCCACCACAGGGGGAACTATGCTGTCACTTAAAATACCAGTGACACAGCTTCAGGCATCAGAGCATCGTGCAAGCTATCACAGCGCAGCAAAATTCCTGGTGAGTGCTGGGGTCCGGATGAAAAATACAGTGCCAAGGTGAGTTAGTTGTGAGTTCAACGAGTTCCGTAATTGACCCTCTCCCAGGAAGCAGGCCGCCTCTGTCTTCTGCATCATTCCTAGAAACTCGTCTTGAATTATCCCGGCTCATGCGTTCTCTTGTCTACCTTCTTAATGCTCTTCCACACTCCAGGCATGATCTTTAAAATGATTTTCCTTTTCAAAGAATTGCCTGAATGGGTGTATCATGCCAGGCATTGTCTTGTTGAATGACTTCCTTCCCTATCCTCAAGAACTGGCCTGACCACTGAATACACAACATCTGTGAGGAAGCAAAGGTGAGTTCAGAGAGCTAGGACCAACAGGTAATCTAGAGAAGAAAACTGCCTTGATCTGTACTCTCTTCCCCAGGATTACTTTGAAATGACTCCCAGGAGTAAATAAGAGATAAAAAGCAAAGTGGGTGTTGTAAATAGATCTAAAAATGTAAAAATAGATGACAATTAATGTTTTATCTCCTTGTGAAAAGACTGACTGTAAGGTTTTAAGAAAAGGTGTTTTGTAGTATAATGGCTAAGTTGCATTTACTTCCACCATCCTTGCCTCCTTATTGCTTAAAAGTTACCTTTCTATAATTGCAGACTAGTTTAGCATCTTAACAATAATGGACGTGTTTTTAAGAGATTATTGCCAAAAGTACGCTCTTTATTCCAGGGAGACTCTGTAATAGATACCAGCATTTTAGTAATGATGCAAGCAATCTGTAAGCTATTACAGTTTTCTATAGAGTAACTTAATCTTCATATTGTTTTGTATGTCTGGAATTTTAATAGTGTTTTTAATTTAGAAAAAGAAGTATGTAGCATATTACTAATTACATGTGAATAAGAACTAAATGCATGACCACGGAGCTCGATTCTCAGTAACAAACCTATTTAAAAGTACTTAACCTGCTATGGAGGGAGTCACAAAGAAATGAAACAGCACCACCGGGAGAGCAACAGCTTTTGTGGTAGACACCGTGAGGAACGACAGTTTGAGGGTGGTGATTGTATTTTAGTCGAGTCTGAAACAGGAGGAATAGCAATGCCTTTTTCCACATAAAATTCATGTGTTTTTCAACGTATGAATTAAACCAAAACCAGACTCACTGCCATCAAGTCACTGCTGACCCATAGTGACCCTATAGGACGGGGTCGAACTGCCCCTTTGACTTTCTGAGACGGTAACTCTTTAATAGGGAGAGAAAGCCCCGTCTTTCTCCTTCAGAGTGGCTGGTGGTTTTGAACTTCTGACTTTACAGTTAGCATCCCAATGCATTAACCAATACACCATCAGGGATCCTCCAACTTATGAATTACACACTATCAAAATTTAAATTTGAGTCTTTTTAAAGGAGCGATTAGCCTTTCCATTGATGACACTATTCATCCAAAGTTACAGTATTAACTAATAATCCTGCCTCCCTTCTCCCGATGATTCTTCTTGGTTGGTAAGAATATTAGATTGCAAGAAAAAGTAAGATCTTTCTCTGGGCCCAAAGGTTAAGATAATCAGGCCAGAGAGGTAAAGTCTCCTTTAACTCTCTTTGAAGTTATCTTCTGACAAGATGAATATAAATACTTTTTTCTTAAATATGAAACATTTAAAAAATATGGTGGTTTTAAGTGATGAATGATTTTCATCTCAAATGCGAATTTGTGGTATCATGGATAATATCAAAGCTATTTTAGCAAATATCTTAACCCCCTTCAAGGAACCCACACAGATGTGCTTGGCGAGCCAATTCAAGGAGCTTCGTGCTGTTTTTAAAATCTACCATTTACATTAAATAAACCAGTTTGCTGTTTTGAAATAAGTTATAATCTACTTAAAACTGTCATTCTCTGTTTCTGAGTTACAATTAGATGATATTTCCAAAATGTCAGACCTAGACTCTGCTTCTACCATCACCATAATAAAATGTGACAGCTGAGATATTATATCAATACCTTTTCCATAATTAGCAATAAGGATCCTGCCAAGGGTTAACTAGAAAAGTTTCATAAATGTTCCTGAAGGCGGTATTATGCTTTCAAATCTGCAAATGTAGCAAAGGCTGGTGACAACCAAGAGACAAATCTATGAGCAAAACTGTTTGGAGAGAATAGTTTTGTGGTGTATGATGTATGTTATGTAAATGAGCTTATTAGGACGCTCATCTATTTTATTATTGGTGACCAATTTAATCGAGGCATTTAAAAGACAATATTTCTGCCTGACTCCAAGAAATGAAGAAGATACATTGATATAATTGAGAGCAAATGATTGCATGTCGTGCCATTTAATCATGTCATTTTTCAATTGCTATTTTTTTGCACTTCACTGCATGCTTATAGAATATTTAGCTTCAATATAGATTAAGTCTCAGTGTTTGCAACTGAGCTGAGTTCCCATATTGCCTGACATTGTCTTTTAAGTTTGGAGCACTTAAAACACTCAGCTATCATCAGATCATGTTCTCTTTAAAATATGCAAGTCATCATTCTTACCTCATTTGAGGTAGTATTTTCTGATCCTTTGAAGAGTCACTTCTTTACACTTCTAGGCTAGAAATTCTTATTTATCTCCCAGTTAACGGTTAAGCACATAATTGACTCCCGAATGAGGTATCAGGACCCAAAGAGCTGCTGACCGTGCTGCAAGTTCTGGCAATCATTCATACAGTAAACGTCTCCACCCTTTCCCAGCCTCTTGTTTATTATTCATGTAATGTACATATTTCTCAGGAAAATTAAAAGCTCCAACTCTTCACTAGAGTATGAGTGAGGGCCATGGAACAAGAATTATTATCACTCTTATTTCACTGACTTATATTACGCACTTAGAATGATGCCTGGCATATAGGTGTTCAATAAATATTTGATCCATGAGTGAATTAGTTTTGGGTTTTTTTTTCCAAACCCTGACATTTTAACCCTGAAGTATTGCCTAGGTTGCTGATTTGTGACACGTCCATAGCTCTAGGAATTGTTAGGAGATTGGGCCCCTGACCAGCGGACGAAAGAATCACTGAGCTGTGGCCTTTTCTGCCTCTAAGTCAGGGGCAAAGAGTGCCTAATTTGTTTTAGATTTTATAAAAGGCAGTCTACTAGAGGCACAGGCTTTTTATATCAGCTCTAGATTCCGACTGCTTGGGTTCAAATTCTGCCTTTGCTGATGTGCCTTTTGGTTAGTTACTAGCCTCTCTGTGTCTTCATCATAGGTAGATGAGAATAATCTATACCTAGGGTATTGGTTTAAGTATTAAACAAGTCAATACACATAAAATACCTAAAATAATATATGACACAGAGTATATTCTTATGTATAGATGTTTAATGATAAATGACTAAGAAACTAATCATATGAAAGTGTATTAGCAATCATAGTCCATGATTGTTAGTTATTATTTTGTAATCAAGTGATAGTGATAAAATATTTGAGAAAAATATATACTTTATTTTGTATTAGTTGAGACAAATATAGTTGACTCACAGTCGTCTTTCAAAAAGTGCATGAAGCCCTACATAATATGCCAGGCCTCTAATTATTGTACTTACACTCACAACATAATAGATTGTGATTTAACAAGTTGTATGTGATTATATATGAGACTCATTACTGCAATTATTGGATTTAATTAATATCCTTCATTTCCTATATTTGGTTCTTCTCCTCTTCCAGAGACATACTCTGTTGTATATACAGTTCTGTGCATGCACTATGATATTCTAGAAGTAAGATAGCTATATATTACAAATTGCACACTACTAGTTTTTCCACAGCAGAATGTCTGACCTAGTGACTGAGATTTATAGGTTTGCAGTTATGACTTGATCCCAGGAAGTTTTATCGGCGTTAAGCTGGTTTTTAAAAAGCCCTGGTTTGTATTTGTAAGTGTATTGACCCCCGGTTGACCCCATGGTAACACGATGTTATTGGTAATCCCGTAGAGTCTGTCTTCATGACAGACTAGCACCAGGTGAACGCTCTGATCATATCATCAGTTAGGTTTAACAATACATGCTCTTACATAGAATTGTTAACATAACAGATCGTTGTGAGAAAATCCATACCACAAAATTCACTGTTTTTTAAAGTGTGCAATTCTGTGGTTCCTAGCATATTCCCAGAATTGTGTAACCATCACTGGAATCTAACTGAAGAACATTTAACCACCACCTAAAAAGTTCCTACCCATTCTTCATCCTTCCCCATGATTCCATCCCTAGCAACTAACCTGCTTTCTGCTTCTGTGGGCTTGTCTGTTTTGCATACTTCTTAAAAATGGAATTACGCAATATGTGGTCTTCTGCTTTTTATTTAGCATTCTATTTTCAAGAGCCACCCATGTTGTAGCATGGGTCCACATTCCATTACTTCTTATGTCTGAATACTGTTCCATTGTATAGGTATACCACATTTATTTCATTTATTCACCCGCTGATAGACATTTAGACTGTTTTCATTTGGGGGCTATTATGAATAATACAGCTCTGAACATGGTACATACAGATTTTCATGTGGTCAAATGTTTTTATTTCTTTGGGTTGTCTACCAGCGAATACAATGGCCAGCTCATGTGGTAATCTTTAAGCCTGTCAGGAGCTGTCATACTGGCTATCAAAGTGGCTGGCAGTCCTGGCCACAACATACTGAAGGTTCCAGTGTCTCTTCATCCCAGCAACAATGGTTCGTGTCCCTCATTCGTATCATGGTCATCCTAGTGAGCAGGAAGGGGTCTGTCAGTGAAATTTTGATTTACTTCCCCTGATGACTGGTGAGGTTGAGCACATTTCCCTGTGTTTTTGACCATTTATATATATATCTTCTTAGGGGAAAATGGACATCTTTTCATCCTTTGCTCATTTTGAACTGCGTTATCTTTCTTTTTTATTGAGCTGTAAGAGTTATTTACTTAGATATTGCAGATTTAAGTTCCGCGAGAGTGGCACAAGCAGTCAAGTCATCCTGTGCTAGCTGAGAAGTGGGTGGTTCAGACACACCCAGCGGACAGCCCGGAGGATCTCTTTCGTGGTCGCCATGTTCTTATGTGCCACTTTGTTTGGTGCTGTCGAGGCCATCCACAATTTTATGCACAGATTATTATCTCTGCAGGTCCATCTAATAAGATAGGCTGGATAAACAATGTGAGAAGAAAACAATGGGACCAACGGTCCTGGAGGGACATGAGAATGTGGGAGGTAGGGGAAGGGAGGAGGTGTTGGCCAACCCAGGGACAAGGGAACAATGAGTGGTTCAAAACTAGGGGCAGAGGGGAGGAGATGAGCCAGTCAGGGTGCAATGTAACAATGATGAGAAATACAACCTTCCTCTAGTTCCTAAAGGTTTCCTCCCCGCTCCCACTACCATGACTCGAATTCTATCTTGCAAGACTGGCTAGACCAGAGGAGGTACACTGGTACAGATAGGAACTGAAAATACAGGGAATCCAGGACAGATGAGCCCTATAGGACCAGTGGTGTGAGTGGCAAAACAGGGAGGGTAAAGGGAGAATGGGTAGGAAAGAGGGAACCGATTACATGGAACTGTGTGTGACCTCCTCCCTGGGGGACAGACAACCGAAAAGTGGATGAAGGGAGACGTCGGACAGGGCAAGATATGACAAAATACCCATTTATAAACTATCAAGGGCTCATGCGGGAGGCGGGAGCGGGGAGGGAGGGGAAAAATGAGGACCTAATGTCGGGGGTTTAAATGGAGAGAAAATGTTTTGAGAAACGATGTACAAATGCGCTTTACACAATTGATGTGTGTATGGATTGGGATAACAGTTGTATGAGCCCCTAATAAAATGTTAAAAAAGAAAGAGAAAAAAAAAAAACCTAGGGGCAGAAAGGGGTTGGGAGGACTGGTAGGGAGTGACCAAGGGCAAGGTAACTGAGAGGAATTACTGAAACCAGAATGAAGGCTGAACATGGTAGTGGGACAGGAGGAAAGCATAAGGAAATAGAGGAAAGGAGTAGGAGGCAAAAGGCATACATAGAGGCCTAAATACAGACATGTACATATGTAAATATAGTTATGATTATGGGGGAAATAGATCTATGTGCACATATTTATAGGTTTAGTAGTAGTAGTAGTAGTAGGTGGACATTGGGCCTCCTCATGCACAGTCCCTTAGTATAAGAGCTCCTTGCTCAACTAAACGGTCATTCCAGGATACCCACCTTCCCGACATGATTGCTGAAGACAAACATGTGTATAAGCAAATGTGGTGAAGAAAGCTGATGGTGCCCGGCTATCAATAGATATAGTGTGTGGGGTCTTAAAAGCTTGAAGGTGAACAAGCGGCCATCTAGCTCCGAAGCAACAAAGCTGACAGGGAAGAAGCACACAAGCCTGTATGAACACGAGCTGATGAGGGATCAGGTAGCAGCCACCAAAGAACAAAAACCATCACTGTGTGATCACCTTCCCCACATAAACGCTGAAGATGAATGTGTGCATAAGTAAGTATAGGGAGGAAGGCTGATGGTGCCCGGCTATAGAGAGATATAGTGTCTGGGGTCTTAAGGGCTTGAAAATAAACAAGTGGCCATCTATCCCAGAATCGACAAAGTCCACATGGAAGCACACCAGCATGTGTGATCATGAAGGGTCGAGGGGACCAGGTATCAAGCACCAAAGGGGGTGGGGGCATCATATCATTGTGAATGAGGGGAGCGCGTGATGGGGACCCAATGCCCATCTGTAGACAACTGGACATCCCTTGCAGAGGGGTAGTGGGGAGGAGATGAGTCATTCAGGGTGCAGTGTAGCATTAATGAAATTCACAACCTTCCTCTAGTTCTTAAACACTTCCTCCCCCCCACTATCATGATCCCAATTATACCTTGCAATCCTAGTTAGACCAGAGGATGCACAGCAGTGCAGATGGGAACTGGAAACACAGGGAATCCAGGACAGATGAACCCCTCAGGACCAGTGGTGAGAGTGGCAATACCGGGAGGGAAGAGGGAGTAGAGAGCGGGGAATCGATTACAAGGATCTACATATAACCTCCTCCCTGGGGGATGGGCAACAGAAAAGTGGGTAAAGAGAGACACCGGGCAGTGTAAGATATGATAAAATAATGATTTATAAATTATCAAGGGTTCATGAGGGAGGGGGGAGTGGAGAAAGAGGGAGAAAATGAGGAGCTGATTCCAGGAGCCCAAGCAGAAAGCAAGATTGTGTGCTTTACACAATTGATGTGTGTGTGGATTGTGTAAGAGTTGTATGAGCCCCAATAAAATGATTTTTTAAAAAAGAGTTGCTCTCTTCTAAGATGTCTATATAGTCTTAGCTCTTATGTGTAAGTCTGGGTTCCACTAATTGAGTTAACTTTTGATACAGAAGGAGGGAATGGACTTCCAGTTTCATTTTTCACACTTGGAAATCCAACTATCCCATCACGATAGGTTGAGAAGACAGTTCTTTCCACACTTAATTACACCAAGAGTTTTTATTTCATTCATTTTATTTATAGAAACTTACTATAATAATAAAGACACTATAATTAATCATAGCACAGACCTTGTACAGCATAAACTAGACTAGGTAGATTATCTTTTCTAAACTGCTGTAGTGTTAGGTCACTGTCGTTGTGTATTTATTTTGAATTTGATGTCACCTCCTCAGAGTTTTCGGTTGGCTCCCCATCTAAAGTAATGCTCAGGCACTCTGTATCACATCACCGGCTGGGTTGAATCTTCCCCCACAATGTTGCTTTGCACCGGTTTCTCTCACTTGCCAGAACCAATATCTTGCCTCTCTAGCCAGATCACACGCTCCTTAGGAATAGGCACCGTGTCGTTTTATGCACTTCTTGTCCTCCCGTGCGCACTGGGAAGTGGCAGTTCCCACATGTAGCACACACACCAAAGCCATTGCCATCAAATCACTCCTGACTCCCCGTCTAGTCGTGACACATGGGGCTCCTCGCCTCCAGGTCAATGATTTAAGCTTTCTTTTTGAAGCCAGGCATCTGAAAGTGTCTCGCATCTGGAATGTCCAGTACCTGTTTAAGGAGGTCAAGGCAGCAAGGATAAGATTGTCCTATTTCTGCACTATTTAAAAATACTTTAAAAAGTAAGCAAAGGATTATTATAATAATAATTTGCCATTATATAGTTATGCTTAATTTTCCTACCCTTCACTTTTAACAAATTAGTAACACAGCTTGCACTGTTCATGCTCACCGGGCTCCTTCAAACCAATTGACTTGGCCATAAAAGTATCCTGCAGTGTTTCAGATTGGGCAAGGATTGACAGGGATAGGAAGCGGAAGGAGCTCAATGTCAGTGAGTAAATGGGCGTGGTATTTTGACCTGACCAAGAGAGAAACTCGAAGGAGTAAGTGTGTGTAGGGCGAAGATAAAAATTGGAGGAGGAGCTGGAAAAATTGTTAAAGAAACAAATGTTACCTCATCAACATTGAACGAATGGAGGGCATCTGTATAGAAATGCGTCAGACCTGGCGTTTGTATCAGGAGTTGCATGGGACAAGTAGTAAGGGTCCCTCAGAAAAGAAATAAGAAAACGATCAGGAAACATAACTGGAAGTGCTGCACTGGTATAAATTGAATAATAAAATTCGTAGTCATATTTTGCCATAAATAGAGGTTTGGGAATTTGTCATTCACCTTATTTAAAATTCAGAAATATTAAAGGTATGGGGTTCTCTCATTACAGAAATAATAGAATTCCCGCTATTATGGAGTTAGGGTCATTTTAATGGCTATTGCATGCATTATATCATTAAATAGATCATCTGACTGAAATGTCCACCTGATGGTCTACCACCCCCACTCCTCACACATTCTGGTGAACCCCACTTAATCATTGTAAGACTTCTTCTAATGAAGCCTTATCTGGATTAACATTTTAAGCACAAATACTTTCAGGCATTAAAACTCTCACACTAAATGAAATTGCATTGTCTTGTTTACCCTTGTTGATTAATAAGCAATCTGTTAACTGTTAGAACAGTCCAATTGTGGCTGTAGAAAGAGATTAGTAATTCAGTGATGTTTGTGGATATAATCATCATTCCTGTTGAAGGCTTTGAATTGGAATATCACTTATACAATATCCGTAGGCAAAGAAAGGATATAATATTTTTAGACATGTGTACCCACTATTTTGCTCAAGTCATTCAGCTTAGGGTCACTGCAGCATTACAAATGCTTCTGGGGGCAAAATGCTATTTTGATGCATGAATATCTGTCTTAAATAGGGCGACTGCCTATTAAAAGCCACACAGCAACCAACAAATTGTGCAGTGATAATCCAGAATCTTAATTTCTGTTTTCAGAACATTATTGTTTTGTTAATCAAGCTTTGGAGAGAAATATTGCTCATGTCCTTCCACCTCCTCTCCCCCGCCCCAACACCCACCGCATTACCCCACATATAAAATTCTTTGCAATCTTAGGCAACTTAGTCCCTGCCAGTAGAAAATTAAACTTTTTGGTTCCAAAAAACCCCAAACAACTGTTATCGAGTCTTTGCTGATTCACAGCTACCCTGTGAGTTTCTGAGACTGTAACTGTTTACAGGAATTGAAAACCCGGTCTTTCTTCCATGGAGCTGCTGGTGGTTTTGAACTGCTGGCTGTATGGATCGCAGCCCAACTTTTAACCAGTACACCACCAGGGATCCAGAATATAGACAGAATTTGGGGGGGGGGGGGACAAAAACCTCCATTTCTTTTGGGGAGATTTTCTTGATAGTTGTGTTTTCCTGTGGCCTTGAACCAGGGTCTATTTGCTTCGTATTCACATGCCCTGAATGATTGAGTTCGTTTGATTAGACATTATTATTACCATATTGTCAAGGAAGGGCCCTACAATCCAGGGGAGAGACCATTGGAAAAGGATGGAGGAATGGGATGCAAGTAGGTTCGGTAGCATTAGTTGGGTATCTGTGTATAAGAGGCTAATCTAGATGAGACCCCCAGTGTCTTTTACTTGTCTGTTTCCTGGTCCTTCAGTTTATAATGATGTTGGAAGCTAGTTCTTCTCTTAGGGAACCGTGCCCTGGACACACGAGTCTGCCCTGCTCTATCTTGCAGACCCTCTGCTGTGAAATCAAGCAGCGACGTCGAGGAGTGGCCTCCATTCTGCGCTTGTGCCAGCATCTTCTGGATGACCGGGAGACGTGCAATGTGAGCGCAGACCACCAGCCCATGCAGCTAATCATTGTCAATCTTGAAAGGAGGTGGGAAGCCATTGTAATGCAAGCCGTCCAGTGGCAGACTCGGCTACAAAAGAAGTTGGGGAAGGAGTCGGTGAGTGATTTTTATTTTTTAAGCATTATGACTTTCATTTTTCCCAGAAAGAAAAAATATGTATATTTTGCAGGGCTTGGTTTCACTGACTGAAAGGGGTAACTCCTAGGTGACATTCTGTTATAACACAGAAACCGATTTGCCTTACTAATACATTTTAGTGTCTCCCACTGTCTTTTTAAAAAACACGGAGATTTTGCTCAACCTTACCAAATGATACCATTAATTCTTTCGATCATGCCTTCACCAACTATATTCATTAATCATACAATCGCCCATGAATATTTTGCTAGAAGGTGACTTACTGCTCTCAGAGCATATGGAGCTATGTGTATGTGCTGCAGACACAGCAATCAAGTCAAGCATACTGAAGACTTTCTATTACATGATAAGACTTACCACCATCCAGTTGTAACCAGTTCTCGTCGGGAGCTCTTTGGGGCACTATTGCTTTGCCCGACACGGCGACTTTCCTCTTAGAGTTCTAAGGCAATACCGGGTGGGGAGGGGCTGGAGGATGATCCTCTTACAGGATTTTTCAAATAGATTGTAAGTTGTAACTGTTGCTAGATGAAGGAGACGCATGTGTCTAGAAAACTATCTTGTTACAGTATAGAACACACGCTTGTCCCATGAATGCCTTTCCCTTCTTAATGGAAAGAATTTCTTGATAAGGTCACATTCCCCAAATTAACCTTGAACTCTGTATATGTTCATCAGAAGGCCAACTCTCATGTTTTACTTGCATAAATGAAATATATAGTAGATGTATTATATATATATATAGATAGATAGATAGATAGATATAGATATATACCTTAGAAGTGTGCCTTGTTTTATTTCAAATAAATATTTACATAGTTCTATGTTTTCAAGATTGAAAAACCAATCTAAGAATCCGGCCACTAGAAAAACAGGCTCCTCTTATGAATCCTCATTTTAACCAAACCCTGGTTTTTGCTGTCTGGTGGGTTTGCCATTGGGGACTGGCAACAGAGGGACAATACTATTTGTATGCTTTCTTGCTTTTTTTTTTTTTTAATCTGTAACTATATTGAGTTTAGGGGCTGATTTTATCCTCATCAGTTCTGTTTAATTGTTTTGAGCTGAAGTTGTTAAATTTCTGAAGACTTCCAAATTATTACCAGTAATCAGAGTCTATATAATTGGATGTCTCTTCTTAAAATGAGCCGTGGTGAATCTCTTTAATTGGAATGGTTCTTCTCTCTCTCTCTCTCTCACTCTCTCTGTCTGTCTGTCTCTCTCTCTCTCTGAGAGTGTTTGGGAGAGTCTCTCTGCAGAGTGAAACCTCTCAATGTGGTAGTGGCCATAGCAAGACTTACACAGAAGCCAACCGTAGCTAGAGAAGTTCGGCCACTTAGAAGGCATTGAAGCTGTTTTGCAGGCGACAGAACTAGGTTCCTAGAGGGATGTGTTTGAAGTCAGCTAATCAGAGTCCTAGCCTAGATCTCCTTAGACTACATGCAGACCTGTTTATCCTTCTTCTGCAAGAGAGGCAGCTTTATCTCTGAGAAACCCCAATGCTTCTTACTCGTACTACAGCAGAAAGGCAGCTATAATCGGCAGTTAGGGAAAAGTCTCATTCGTCTCTGGATTGGCTGCTGAGTGTGTAGGTTGTTTGCAATAATTAATGTATCAGATAAAGTCCACTGGGCCAAAATATGGTAAAAAACCACTGTCAGGGAAAGAATGAAAGAGTAGAGAATAGCAATAATATGAACAATTCAACGCGCACAGGAGGTAGCAGTTGGAGATGTTCCTCTGCTTCCGCTGTTGGCTCGTTGGGTAGAGTCCAACTTGTTGGGACAGACAGACTGCTGTTTTCCAACGTGAGAGGCTGCCTTGCAGAACATTGGAAGCCTCTCTGGGAGCTGGTGAGTTCCCACCCAAATCTCACCCCTGCTCATGTGCAGGGGTTGTTTTATTCACCAGTAGACCCTTCCGGCCGGGACAAAACATAGCACACAAAGTAAGTGTTTGATTAAATTTGCATGCTCTCATTTCATAAACTCTGTTTCATTTTAACAGTTGGTTTGGAGTAAATCCAAAAATTAAAAACAAATCTGCTATCATGTAGATTGCGTGTGTGGGGGGGGGATGTGTGATTGGAGTTACTATATATTAATTCTAAATTTGTATAGCCTAACAAAGTGTCTGAGTAGCATGTGTTTCTGTAGGACTATTTTGCCTTCAGAAGACCACCAAAAAGATGCCCTTTAACCTTTCCTTTTGTTCCACAAGGAACAAGGACGTTGTTTCCAAATCCTTATTTTCAAGACTCCTCTCTGAAGGAAATTCTGTATGCCATCTTGGATTGAGTCTTTCTGACAATGAGGGCGAGGTTTTCCCATTTAGAATCAAAGGCAGTGATGCCAGCGCTATACGTTCGTTTTCTTCAGTGGTCATTTTGGGACTGTTTTTGCAGAACGTATCGCCAGCCCTCCCACCAGGGTTCCTCATTGCTGTTGACACCGGTGAAGCCAGGCTCTGCTCACCGTTGCATTCCCGGGCTCTTTATGATATAGCGGGGACTCTCCAGGTTCTCCCGACGATTTCTGTTGTTGTTGTTGTTGTTAGGTATTCCTTTTCATTCAATACACGGTCAATGCCCATGGGAGCAGCAGTCAGGAACTCAAGTTACACATTACATTGGGGAAATCTGCTGTGATGGGCTCTTTAAATTGCTGCAAAGCAAAGATGTCATTCTGAGGACTAAGGTGTACCTGGCCAGGCCATGGTGTTTCCAGTTACCTCATATGCTTGTAAACGCTGGACAAGGAATAGGCAATGCTGAAGAATAATTGGTGCATCTGAACCATAGTGCCGGCAAAGAATAGTAAATATACCGCCGGCTGTCAATGAATGCGTGCATCTGTATTAGAGGAAGTCGATTCTCATACGATTTCCAAATGCGAGAATCAGTGATGCTCTGTGGTCATCGCGATTAGAGATTCGTGGTTGAATATTCTTCTCCTCTAAAAGAATAATTCAAAAGACAAGATAAATCTAAAAGAACTATAATCTTTGTTGTTTGGGGGGTAAATATCATCTGTCCTCTTCTGACTTCACAAGGGGAAAGGAGAATTAAACTCAACCTCATCCCAGGACCGATTCTTATGAGGTAGAGGTCAGACACGTCTCCATCCTCTAACCTCCTTAACCAACCATCCTTCCCAGGGAACTCTGCTTCGTTTGAAAATTCGCTGCAACGATCTCAGAAAATGCTTATGATTAGGGCAGTTAACCGGCTACAGTTCATGAGTAGAAAATGTGTAGGACACATCTCTTTAGTCAGAACCGCCTTTTGCTAGCCGTGCCCACAAGCACACCTCTCTCTGCTCCTCAGGCAATGTTGCAAAACTCCTTTAGTGCTGACAATACATCAATCCACCGTAACTGTCAGCCCAAAGTGCTCAGCTCTAGCTCCAACTCAGCAAAGCGGGCTCCTCCAGGAAGACCCTGGAGAAATCTTACTCTGCAAGCAAGCCGCCTGCTGGACAGCACTCGGCTTCCTTCACTCCGGGAGCTGAGGAGCCCCTGTTCTGTGTCATGGTGTTGGTGCTGCTGAAGCTTCAGTCACACGGATGGGGAAGGCTCAGCCTCCCAGGATCCCTGCGCTCAGAGGATGGACTCCACTCCTGCTTTGCTTTTTTGATGGTTGTGAGAGCCCTCTTTCTTTCTTTTTTTTAAAATTGTTTTATTAGGGGCTCATACCACTCTTATCACAATCCATACACACATCAATTGTGTAAAGCGCATTTGTACATTCATTGCCCTCATCATTCTCAAAACATTTGCTCTCCACTTAAGCCCCCGGCATTAGGCCCTTATTTTTCCCCTCCCTCATGAGCCCTTGATTATTTATAAATTATTATTTTGTCATATCTTGCCCCGTCTGACGTCTCCCTTCACCCACTTTTCAGTTGTCTGTCCCCCAGGGAGGAGGTCACATATACTTCCTTGTAATCGGTTCCCTCTTTCCAACCCACTCTCCCTCTACCCTCCCAGTATCGCCACTCACACCACTGGTCCTGAAGGGATCATCCGCCCTGGATTCCTTGTGTTTCCAGTTCCTATCTATACCAGTGTACATCCTCTGTTCTAGCCAGACTTGCAAGGTGGAATTCGGATCATGATAGTGGCAGGGGCGGGATAGGGGAAGCATTTAGGAACAAGAGGAAAGTTGTATTTTTTCATCGTTGCTACATCGCACCCTGTCTAGCTCGTCTCCTCCCTGAGACCCCTCTGCAAGGGGATCTCCAGTGGAGAGCCCTCTTTCTTGCTCCTGAGTTGACTCAAGGACAAAACTGGCCAAGCCCCTGATGATATGTCCAAGTTTTGCCGATCATAGTTAGCTCTGTTAGCAATCACTCATAACTAACTCACATGTTCCTGTCAGCTCTGTCCCCCATCTTCTTTTACACACGGTTAAGTCTTCAGTGAATCCCCTCTGACTATAGTCAAGGGATGTGAATAGCCTTGCTGTCATACAGAGAGGATTGTAAAATTGATTATGGTAGATGTAGTTCAGTTAAACTGTGATACCCCATCCTTTGATATCCTTTTGACCCATGCTCATGTTGTTTCAGTTGTTAATAGTTTCTGCTTTCTCTCTGACTAAGGTTTTCTATGTTTTGTCTAGTCATTATTGATATTTTTTGTTGGCTTGTTTGTTTGTTTACTTTGTGTGATTTTGTCCATTTTGTTTTGTATTGTTTTCTGTATAAAATCCAAGCTGGGTAGATCTTTGAGCTGATAACTGGATAGGGCCTGGCAGGGGAGGAGGGGAAAATGGGGAGCTGACAACAGAGAGTGTGAGATGGAAACGTTCTGAAGTTAATCGTGGTGATTCTTGCACAGATCATCTTCAGTGCTGGAGTAATTGTTGCATAATATGTGCAGTATAGCTAATAAAATTAATTTTAAAAAGAAAAGGAGGAAATACACCCAAACTGCATGGTCCTGCTCCGTTGTTTGGTGGCGGCTACACAGTTTGTTGTGGAGCAGCTACATCTAGTATTCACTCTGCACGAGACAATAGGTAATATCCAGAGGTAATTAGTGACTTCAATATTACAGTTAGTGAGAAAAAGTATGGAAAATCTTTCCATAATATTAAGAAAAATGCATCTACATGCATAAATATCAAGTAGTGTCGCTCTGTAAAAACTCACATTGTCTATTAATGAGGTAAATAATATATTTACAGTGAACCCTCGTTTATCGCGGTTAATCGGTTCTAGACCCCACTGTGATAAATGAAATTCCGCGAAGTAGGATTCCTTATTTGTAAATCAAATATTTTCGTAGTTAGAGCATAGAGGACATGAAAAAACACCCTTTAGTCACCATTACACTCGTATTACCCAATTTATTAAATGAAAAAGGGAAAATGCAGTAAGACATTTTGGACATTACAATTTCATTTATTATTTATTATATTATGAAGTACAACGGATGGAGCGAACAGAAGACTAATTCAAGTCGAAATGGCATGCAACCTCCACGATTTTCTTGCCATCTTTGATCATATCCAAAAGTTTTACCTTTTCCTGGATGGTGAGCATCTTCCTCTGGCGCTTATTTTTATTGTCAGAAGTCTTAGAAGAAGAAGCTCGTTTAGGAGCCATCATAGGGCTTAGATAAAATTTCTTAAAAATCGCAAACAATTACAGTACACTGTACAAAAGCAAAAATGCATCTGATACGTAGCTCCGATACGTAGCGATGCAGACAGAAGCGTGTACAGTATGAGCCAATCAGTGGCAGTAATGACAGAGCATGCGCTGTTACGCAAAAACCGCGATAGAGTGAAGCCGCGGAAGTCGAAGCACGAAGTGGCGAGGGTTCACTGTACCTCTTTTATAAAACTGAAAGAAAGTAAGAGAATTTGCATTGAATTTCAGAGGAACAGGTAGAACACATGCGCCTCCTCTCCTTGTCATCAGGACTGTAAGTTGTGCAGTTATTGACGACTAGCTGTCCTTCTTGCCGTCAAGCGCTTTGTCCAGACTGATTTCCATCACCCTTGTGTTATCTGTGACACTGATCTTGGCCTCTAGTTTCCTGACTTCATTTCTGACGTTCATTGGAATTACAATGTTTTGTTTATTCTTGTCACCTGCCTTTTCCCCCCTCCCATTTCTTTTGAGAGGCAAAGAAGCTTGAACTCTGTGCCTTTACTCTTTTCTCTGTTTGGGGTCTCGATTTTTGCGGACAGTACCTGTAGTATTATAAACCACACCATATGCCAAAATAGCATTCTGGTGTAATAATTATAAAGAACCTGGGTTTCATTATTTTTATTAGCTTAAGTCGCGCTTCCTATAACACGTGCAGACTGAAATCCACGAGACAACCTATCACAGCTGGAGTAACCCTCCGTAATAACTCGTAACCCACTCAGAACAGTGGTGCTTAATCCTTTGTGGGGATGTTAGCCTTGATTAAAAACTATGAAACCACTATTTCTAAAATGCATAGGTAGATTTGCCCTTCCAGCCTAGCTAGAGTAAGGAATAAGATTTACCCTCCCACCAGGAACAATTCAAAACTGGAATAAAATGTAAGAAACCGTAGCTTTAAAGACAACGTGCACTTGGCAGTGAAGAGATGGGAAATAGGTAAAGTAACAACTATAACTAACTATAAAAACCATTTTTATGCCTGGAGCAAATTTCCAAGCCGTAGTGTATGAAGGATAAATCCATTTAGAGGCAGGCAGTCTCCCTGAGCTGAGAAGACAGGGACTGGGAATCTGGGGGGCCACTGGCTTGCTTTGCTCCTAGAGAGAATGCCAGAGAGGGGAGCCCTGCACCGAGAGAAAGGGCCCTTGGGAGACGTGCAGAGGGGCTCTCGAGGCACCCACAGAAACGCCAACCCAAAGAAATGAGCGGGGGTTGGAGCGAAGAAAACAGGATCCTTAAAGTATGGGATACAGTACTCAGTCCCATTGCCATCAAGAGGGGTTTCAATGCTTGGGGCCACTAACCACCATTGCGAAGTTTGAAAACACCACTGCTCTCAGGGAGAAAGGTTAGGCTTTCTACTCCTGGCCAGTTGTAATCTTGGAAGTTCGACCCTGCCCTGAAGGGTTGCTAGGAGTCAGAACGGGCCTGATGGAAGTGAGGAGTGTTTAGTAGTCACATCATTCATTTATCACAATTTAATCACTCAAGCTTATTAGGAAGAGTTGTGCAACAATCAGCACAATCAATTTGAGAACATTTTCTTCTCATACTCTTTACTGTTAGCTCCACATTTCTCCCCATCTCCCCTGCCAGGCCCCTAGGTAATGATTTGAGTTTTTTATTACTGATCTGAAGGCATCTTGGTCTACAGTGGGTCAGCGCTTGTCTGCTCACCCAAATTAGTGGTTTGAACCCACAGCGACATAGCAGCCGAAAGATCTGGCGATCTGTTTCCATAAAGATGCACAGCCTCAGGAAACCCATGGACAGTCCTGCCCTGTCCTCTGTGAGGGGCGTTACGAGTTGGAATTGACACCAGGACAGTGGGTGGCTCATCGGTGAAAGACAGAATGTTCTAATTGGATGTAGTTAGAGCGCATTATTTAGAAGCTAGTCCTGTGCTAGCCCTGTATTCTCATAAGAAAGAGTTAGATTCATCAGAAAACATACATGAACAAAATTTGGTAATGAGATTGTTTATAAAAAATTAAAACTGAATAAGGAGAAATCATGGGAAAAAATTAAAACTTGATAAATGTTTCATTTGAATAACTAATAAAAATGATAAACAAAAATTAAAGCTTGAATAAAATAGTTTGGAAAATAGAATTAAAATTTTGACTTTAAAATGTTTAACATTTATTTTGTGAGTACAATATTTATGATAATATCTTCATATTCAATCTATTCATTTTTTTTTATTCAAAGGAAAATTTAACCAGATGTGTTATATGTAAACCTCTCTTGAGTTCAGTTTGCAGCTCTCTTGAATCCAAAGACAAAAATGTGGAGGAAATGATTGGAAAAGTGCTTTTAGAGTATTGTAAATGTAAGACTCTTTAAGTATTGACTTGGAAATGAAGTTTATGATTCTGACATAAGTAATCACTGTTCCACCAGGCTGAAAAAAAAAATGCTTGTAAAGTACAAATCCTCCTTTTTCTCATAACTTTTCCAAATTCAGATTCTTCTCTCATCTGCTGGGTATAAACAAATATTGTGCTTATTTTGAGATAGTCACACTAAATCAAAGTCTAAAATAATAAGTAAAAGAACAATAGCTTTTGTTTTCAGAAACCTATGAATATGATTTCCTTTAAGGAGAAAAGCTAGTGAAGACACAAGGATATATTCAGAAAATGAAAGTGTTGAGTTCTATTTCCTGACATGTCCCCAGAAAATGCCCTACCAGTCCTAAAATCTGAAGGAGAAGTGAGCCTGGGGTCAGTGATACTGATATTGGACATTGATGATATTGAATGGCTGGATCAGTGTCCCCCAAATGCCCATAGTGTCCCCAGTGGGAAACATTTTGAAATACAACCATTTTGGAGTGCTCCTATCTTCACATGTATGCTGAGGACAGATCTCTCCACGCACAAAGTATAGTTAGACAATAAAATACCTCGGTATAGTACTAACTAGAGTTCTCTTCAGGGCATTCTGGTGGTGCACTGAATTAAGTGTTGGACTAACCAATAGGTTGGTGGTTCAAACCCATCAGCTGCTCGGATGCTGTCTTCTCCAATAAAGATTTATAGCCTCAGGAACCCTATAGGGGTCCTATGGGGTCTTTATGATGCCTACTTAATGATGGCAACCGAATAGTTATGGTTAGCGTTTTGGACCCCAAAACCTTTCTCTAAAGAGCAAGAACTTGTATCTTCCTTGTTTGGTACCTACTTCTCAGTTTGTTTACCTACCTCATCCTGTAAGGCCTCTGAATGGCCCCAGCACTTCTGTTTTCGTTAAGAAGGAAGGATTCTCAGCAAAAAAAGAGATGTTTGGCCAAGTTAATGTTTTAAACAAATGATCTGGCTGGTTTCAAGATACCTATATTTCAGGCACTTTGCCTCTGAATACTTAGTGATATCAGTGTTTTAGATTACTATTCTTTTTTTTTAATGCACTCCCCCCACCCTCCTGGCCCGACGCCTTTGCCCTGCCACTCCAAAGCACTGGCATTGAACATGGAAACCTGTGTCCAGAAAACCACAGCACATTTATTGGCCTTGAAAGTATGCAACACATCGAGCCACATAATTGAAAATAATAAGGCCACGATAAATGGGATGGCCCCAGGGTAAAACACCCAAGGGATTCAATTGGTGTCACTTTGCATCAATGTCCATGCATCACGGTAATTGAGGTAACACAACCAATTACCACATTTTAATTAGAGTTCTAAGAACTTGAGAACATTTGCAATGAAGAGACGGCTCACTTTTTAAAAAGGCAAGAAGAAAGAAGGAAGAAAAGGAGAAAACCCTGCATACCACATGACTCAAGCTGCTTTCTTTCCAGCAGTGGCTCCACCAAATGTCTTCCTTATTTCCTTTTCTGTTCGACTCGTCTCTTTAGTGATGCAGTTTGAGAAAGTGGGGGTGGGGGCGGGGATGCTGTTATTTTTGAAGCTAAGGTGATAGCGTTCTAGCTCTGTATCTGATCGATGGTTTTAGATTTGGACCAAAGAAATGTTGGTGAATGCTATCTTGGTTTACCATTTCATTTCCCACCTAAACGTGTCTCACTATCATTCTAAGTTTGAAATCAGTGTCTGAAGACAATAGCATTATTAAATTACACTCTTCTCTGTTTCTGCTTGCGACACAAAAATAGACTTCAACTCTACCCTCGCACCCCCCCAAAATTAAAAGCAGAAAAGAATTACTGCATTTAGAAAATAATTTTGACTTGTGGTAATTATTTTTATAAGGCTAGAGTTTAAGTGAAAAACCTCCTGTAAAATTTTAGTGCTGCCACATAATCAAGTAATTATGTAATGACTTGTACTTAATTACTTACAAGAGAGATGGTTGTTAAAAAATCTTTATACATGTCAAAAACAGCTCTCTAGAGTATTTCTATCCAAGCTTCAAATACTAAAAAGCTCATTTAAAAGTGATATCCAATAAATTTAGTTTTCTTTCCAACATCCCTTGCCATTTTGTCAAATATATGAAAGGGCATTATGTAGACATCTACATAACCCCCTCTTGCTTTCATATAGTAGCCCAAAAGAAAGAACTCTAAGAGATTTTCATGTAAACACACCTCGGGGTTTAACATTAAATATAATACACATGTACTTACTGAGAGGACTTGCAAAAAATAGATGGATGTTCAAGAAGTATTGAAGAACTCCCTTCTTTGAGTATATCGATAGAATATAGCTTAGAGTCCAAAAAACCACCAAAGTCACTGCGTTGAGGCAATGCAGACTCTTGCAGACACGATGGGACAAGGTAGAAATGTCCCTGTGACTTTCCCAGCTCATCGACAAGAGTAGAAACCCCTGTGTGTATCGCTTGGAGTGGCTGGTGGTTTCGTGCTACTGACCTGGTCACAGCTAGCAGTCCCATGCTTTGCCACCACAGCTCCTCATTTTTCTGCCCCCACTACCAATGAATAGCCAAGCATTTGTAGCAAATTAGTTCTTCTCGGTAGACCTCAGTGTCCTCCTCTGAAAGCTAGGATAACAATACTACCTACCTTATTGATTACATGGGCATTAAATCGAATTAATATGTGGAAAATATTTCAAACAACTGCTGCCAGAGACAATTAATGGTAACTGCAATTATTATTCCAGGACAGTGTTATTTACCTTTAATGCCTAAAATTAATATATCGTCTGGCATATTAAGTAATTAATCTATTATTTTCTTTAATAAACAAATGAACAAATAACGGACAAGTCAGTACATGAGGACATCTTAAGTGACTGAATGCATGTTTGATGCTATCACCAATCTTTATCCTCTTTTCCAGTCAGAATAGGCCAAAGATGACCCAGTCGAATTTCTCTTGAAGTAGCTTCTTATTGACCTCAGTGTTATTTAAAGTGTGTTGTTTAATCGCCAAATATTAAAGGGAGGATTTTTAAAATCTATCTTTCCAATACCAATTTCTAGTTCAATTCCATTGGAGTGTGAGAACATATTTTGTATGATTTCTCTTTTAAATTTGTAAAGTGGAAAGATTTATAAAGGTATAACGATTTGTAAAAATTTTAATAGTGTGAAGGTATAGAGATTAAAAATAAGAAAATGTAAAGATTTTATTTACCCTTATTTATTCCTTCTGGAATACTCATGTGGTCTTTTGTAATGGCGACCCAAGTTTTTGACATGTATGAGTTTTCTTCATTCTGAAGAACTGCTTTTAATATTCCTGCCAACCTAGGCCTGCTGGCAGTGAATTTTCCACAGTTTTTGTTTGCTAAGATCTGTATTTCCATTTAAGTTTTGAGGTAGAATGTTGCTACATAGAGAATTAGGAGCTGGTGGTGGGGAGGGTTAGTTCTTATTGTTGTTTCTTTTAGTGTTTAAAATATTGCACTCTGTTTTCTTCCTGCTTACATGACTTCTGAAGGAAAAGTCACTGATTTTTATCTTTGTTCCTATATAGAGAAGGTTTTAAAAATTCTATATGTAGTTTTTTGTTTTGTTTTGTTTTAATCCTTTTTGGTATTCTCTAAGCTTTCTGTCACTTAGTTTGGGGAAATTTCAGCCTCTATTACTTCAAATATTTCGTCCGCTCTATTCTTTCTCCTCATTCTAATATTCTAGTTATGCGTGTGCTACACTCTCTGAAATTGTCCCACAGTTTTAGATGTTTTGTTTTCTCTCTCCTCTCTTTCTGCGGTTCAAGAAAAGCCGTGGGTGTTTTTGTTTTGTTTTGTTGCCCAGCTTTTTCTTGGTTTAAGGAATGATGACCTCCAAGTTCTTTGTCTGTCAGAGCTGAAACTCTTAAGTCCTCAGAAGCAGTTGAAAAGGAATGCCCTGACCCAGGTTAGGGATCTGGAGACTAAGTTGGGTGTACAGGAAGAACAAATCGATTTAAGACTGCAGAGTATAAATCCAAAAGTTATCAAGAGGCAGGATCCAGGGCAGAGCAGGACCAAGAATTTAGGAACTTGCTTATATAATTTGTTCCTCCCAAACTTGCTCCAGCTCACACTGATCTAACTTTCTAAATAATTTTTTAATCCACCTATTCTTCTCTAACTCCATTGTAACTATCTTAGACCTTCAACCTCTCTCTAAAGTAAGGTAACAAAACCTTGCTGCCTGCAGACCTTCTGAGTTATTGTGGCAATTTTTTCCACATAGATAGTTTTTAAAGGTGTATAATGCTCAAGGCAGATATATCTATTTTACTACTTAAGCTAAACTATTAAAAATATATGTCACGATTCCCATTCAAGCAATATCCAGATGCATTCATCCATGATATACCATAAGGCTTTTGTTTTTTAAGGGAAAGGGCTCTGCTTTTTTATGATTACAATCCTCTCTCCCCCAACCCCCGCCTCAGTGGTTTTACTATACTTGATCTTAGCCCAAAGGCTGAGAAGCGATTGCCCCAGTGGTTTTAAAGACCCCAATTGGAGATTCTTTTAGGACTGTCCCCTATGGGTGATGCAAACAGGAAAGAGAGGGGACTTGGTTCGGGGTGTTCCCTCGGCTTTGCCTGGCAGAGAGGCAGTGAGTGGTGTTTGTGGGCACCAGGCTGCTCCCGTTGCTCAGACAAGTGGAACCAGGGCAGGGCTGGGCGTGCTCTGCTCTGTGCTGCTGATTTCTCCTCCCTTCACTCCCACCCTCATCCTCTCAGGCGAGCAGCCCCCAGCAGCAGCTCCTACAGGTGGGAAGGCGGTGAGGACGGCCTGAAGCAGGTCCTCATAAAGTTTAATGCACCATTTGCCATGTCCACGTTACCTAACATCCTTCTTCAACAGGTAATACTCTGGCCACTAAGGGACACGTTCCTGGTTTTTGTTGTGTTTTGTTTTCAGGAGACATCAGGAGGTAATTTTGGTATATCCAGTTTAAAGATGATCTCAGGAAATTGTTTTGGGAGTTCGTTGTTCCACTGTGGCTCCAAAACATCTGGAATCCATGGGAATCTGAGCGTCTGTTCTGTATTTTACCCCTTTTGGTCAGGATTCTTTTGTGAAAGTTTGCGAAACGTTCCGTCATGTTAACTAGATACTATCGTGTTCTTCTGGGTTCACGGCAAAGGAGGCAATTGTTTATGGAGGCAACTAGCTACATATTTCCTAGTCTCCTCCTATTCTGCACTCCTCCTTTCTCTGTTGCTCCAGATAGATAGAAACCACTTGTTAGGCCTTACATGACCCCTTGCAAGCTTTCACGACCTAAGGAACTACACACCAATACTAGGAGCTAAAACGGAACCGCTAAACACATTATTAAGCCAAGTTACTGGGACTCCCTGAAACTCTAAGCCCAAGGCTCCGAACCAAAGGACCAAATCCTGTAAGGTGCTTGGGTGTACACAAGAAACCGTAGCAGCTACTTCTTTGTGTGTGTGGTCATCCTTGTAGATGTATTTATCACACAGCCTCTCCCAACTCAACTTCGTACAGGTGCAGAGCATCATGACAACAATGGTAATGATTGGCTGTGTCACCCTTGACACCACACTCACCTTCAAGTCCTACTGATTTGATTTCTAAGTACAGTGAACCCTCGTTTATCGCAGTTAATTGGTTCTAGACCCTACTGTGATAAATGAAATTCCGCGAAGTAGGATTCCTTATTTGTAAATCAAATATTTTCGTAGTTAGAGCATAGAGGACATGAAAAAACACCCTTTAGTCACCATTACACTCGTATTACCCAATTTATTAAACAAAAAGGGAAAATACAGTAAAACATTTTGGATATTACAATTATCATTTATTTATTATATTATTTATGGCATCTAGTTTACAGTATTACATATTTCACATACAGTATTATTATACATAGTTCTTACAAATACTGTAATCAATAGCCTATGAAATTACTTAAGAGATGTACTCTACAGGTGGGTCGCCATCTTTTTCCTCTGAAGGAGCCGGTGTAGGCAGTGGGTGCTGTTACGCAAAAACCGCAATAGAGTGAAGCCGCGGAAGTCGAAGCGCGAAGTGGTGAGGGTTCACTGTATTCGTTTAGGCTATTTATTCTTCTCTAACTCTACTGTAACCATCTTCATCCTTCATAGTCCGTCTCTCTTAAGTGAGATAGTATGAGTATAGTGCTGAACATAGAGAAAATGTTTCATATGTGAGCTGTTATTATCCCTATTCTTGCCATTATCACAATGCTGTAACCTCGAAATGTTGCTTTCTCTGTATCTGCCCCTGCTCCTTTAATCTTTTCTCCCCACTACAACCTACATCATCTTTCCCCAACACTGCACCCAACGAACGCCATAGGTTTCCTTCCGCTCCTCCTTTACCTCTTTGCATAAGACTACCTGCATTAGCGCTTTCTCCTTCTGCCACCTCAACTTTCACCCAGACCCCGAGTGGTCTTCCTGGAAATACCTATTATCCTTCAGAAATCAGCTCAAGAGCTGCATCCTCAAGCAAGCTGCCCTTGTGCTCCTAGAATAAATCAAGCCCATCTCTTGTAACTTCTCAGAGATCTGTGTACGATACTCATAGATCTATGTGGTGTAGAGGTCTCTTTCATAGCAGTTATAGATTGTGTCCTTATCCACTAGATTCTAAGACTAAACTATGCATATTTTACTTGGTATCAAGTACTCAGTAATTATGTGTGCACATTTGTGTACATATTATTGAAGAATGAATGAATGAAGTCATATAGAAAGTGCATATTAGTTGGCTTTATCGTATTTGTTCCTTCTATCTCCCCCTGTCGGTTATTTAGTGCTCAGTCAGCCACTTCTCTCCACTTTCTCATACATTCATGATTTTCTCCAAACAACAAACTTTGAGTCTTAATTATTGAGTACAGAGCTACCCCAGGATGTATCTTGAATCAGTTACAGTTGGGTTAAGATTTTGAACACTTACCATTTCTAGAGTATGGTGGAAGTGGGAAAAGGGCATGACCTGAGAGAGTAAGAAGTCCAGACCAGTTGTCTCTCTAATGATCAGCCTCTTACTTTTGCCGCTGCATGCAAGACTTTATTCACATGTTCTGTGGGTCATAGCATGTAAAAGGTTGGATAGCATTGGTCTAGAAATAATAGGTATTCAACCTCAATATAAACCTGCTGATCATGAAGCAACAGTCACATTTAAATTTTGATTGAAGGGAAAGCATTTCAGTGGAAATGCCACTGGAGTCAGATAATTGTCTTATCTGGATATCAGCACATGCGGTTTATTCTGATTTTCTTTTTTATTTGGCGCTGATATTTTTTAAATGGATTGCTTTCTGTGAATTTTGTTTATGATTTTGTAACACATAAATGACCAAGTTTGCTGAACACCGGAGGAAAGGTGATTGTGTTTAATCAGCCAGAGGGGTAACATTGAACTAGCAATTTTGAAAGGCTCATTTTTGCAGAGCAGGATGTTGCTGTTGTTGGTAAGGTTCATCCAATCAGCTCGGCACCTCAGCAATGCTGCATACAGCAGAACCAGTCAGTACCCAGGCCTTTGACACTCTCATGGTCATTGCTGTCTTCGAACCCTTGGTTGCAGCCTCTGTGTCCAACCAGCTCTTGAGGGCTTCCCTCTTTTTGTTGATCCTCCATTTAACGAAGAGTGACGTCCTTCTCCAGGACTGGTCCCTCTTGATGTTACTAGTTCCATCAGGAACTGTGATGGGTTGATCTGCTGTCAATCATGAGTTAGTGACAGTTGTCTTTGTTCTCCATATCCATTTCTGTGTATACTTAGACACTCCGAAGGCCAGGTTTTGATGGTCTTCCTCATCCAAAAGATTTATCTCTGTGTTCTGTTTGTCCTTTTTAAGACCTAAAAAGGTGTCACTATACATTAAATAAAGAAAAAGAAATCATCAAGGCTTGATTCAGGCACATCTTAGTCTTCATAGTGACATCTCTGCTTTTTAATACTTTAAAGTAATCTTGTGCAGCAGATTTGCTTAGTAAAATAGCTCGCTTGCTTTCTTGACTGATCTTTCCATGGACACTAATTATAGACAATAACTAGGGACTAATTGTCACTAATTGACGACTTTAATAAAATGAAATCTTCAACCACATCAACATAATTTGTCTACATGTCTGACAATGCTGTTTATCAATTTTTATTTTCTTTCCATTGAGGTGCCATCCACAACAAAGGTCGTAATCTCTGGTGTTCACCAGGAAGTACTTCCGGTTTTTGTCACTTTAAGTAAGCACGATGGTGTCAGCTGCATGTCCCTGGTTGTTAATGTGACTTCCTGCCATCCTAAGGCCACATTCTTCTTTATACAGTCCAATTTCTTGCAGTATTTGCACAGCATACAGATGAGATGGGTGAAAGGGTGCAATCCTGATACACACCTTTCCAGATTTTAAACCATTCTTGGTCTGTATACAGATTCTTCAAGTGTTATCTATCATTTATGATCCACAGAGTTAAATGTCCTTCTGTAGTCAGTAAATCACAGCTAAGTGTCTTTCTGGTATTCTCTGCTTTCATTCAAGATCCACCTGACATTGTCAGCGGTATCCTTGCTTCCATGTCCTCTTAAATTTAATTTGAATTTCTAGGACTTTGCTGTTGATTTCTACTGCAACTCTTTTAAGATTATTTTCCACAAGATTTTGTTTATATATGATATTAAGGCTATTGTTAGATAATTTCCTCATTCTGTTGGATCACCTTTTTTTAGAAAGAGCACAGTATGGATATCTTCTAGTTGGTTGGCTAAGCAATTGCCTTCCAAATTTCTTGTAAGAAACCAGTGAACACTCTAGTGCCACAGGCATTTGTTGAAACATCTCAGTTGGTATTTTTTTTAAATCATTTTATTAGGGGCTCATACAACTCTTATCACAATCCATACACACATCAATTGTGTAAAGCGCATTTGTACATTCATTGCCCTCATCATTCTCAAAACATTTCCTCTCCACTTAAGCCCCCGGCATTAGGTCCTCATTTTTCCCCTCCCTCCCCGCTCCCCCCTCCCTCAGTTGGTATTTACTTGATTCCAGAAACCTTGTTTTCACCAATGCCGTCAATGTAACTTGACCTTAATACCATGGGTTCTTGATCATATCCTACTATCTGCAGTGGTTAAATAGCGATCGATTCTTTCTGCTGCAGGGACTCTGTGTATTCCTTCCACCTTCTCTGGTGCTTCCCGTGTCACTTATGGGAGAAAGACGAGGCTTCCCCTCCTGATAGAGCAACCAGCTCAGACACCCACAGGGGTGGTTCCACCTGCCCTAAGGGAGCTCAGAGTCAGAGTCAATGCTGGATGGCAGACTTGAGTATCACTTATTCTTTTTCCATAAGATTCTTCAAAATTACAGCTTAGGGTTTCCATTTTTTCTTCAGTCCTCTTAGCTTGAGCACTGTCCAGCTTGTTCTTCCCTTTTGCCTTTAGAACTCTATGTCTTTGCACCTTTTGCCATAATAATTTGCTATCATGTGGGAGCGACCATTTGAAAACTTCAGTTTAGCTCTTTTACGTCATCATTTCTTCCACTCTTTTGGGCTACTTTATGTTCAAGGACAAGCTTCAGAGTCTCTTCTGATATCTATCTTGCTCTTAAAAAAAAAATAACATCATTTTATTGGGGACTCTCACAGATCTTAAAACAATCGATACATCAATTGTATCAAGCATATTTGTCCATATGTTGCAATCATCATTTTCAAAACATTTTCTTTCTACTTGAGCCCTTGATATCAGCTCCTCCTTTCCCCTCCCTCCCCTCACCACCTCCCTATCCTCCCATCCTCGTGAACCCTTGGTAAATTATAAATTATTATTATTTTCATGTCTTACACTATCTGCTGTCTCCCTTCACCCATGTTTCTGTTGTTTGTTTTTATTTTTATTGTTGTCTTTTTAATGACTTCTGTCTTCTTCATGCATAATTTCCTTGATATCATCCCCCAACTCATCTGGTCTTTGGTCTTTAACGCTCAATGCATTGCATACATCCTTGCAATGGTTTGTAAATTCTGGTGGGACACACATTCAAGTCTAGACTTTGCCACTCATGAATTTGTTTGAATTTTCTTCAGCTTCACCTTGACCCTGCCTATTGTTGCTGTGGTTAGGTGTCATTGGGTCAGCTATGACCCATGTGACTGTCCACATCAGGGCGCGAACCACTGCATGGTCTTGCACCAGCCCTGCAGTTATCCCTATGCCTGAGTCCATTGTTGCAGCCATGCTGTCGGCCCGTCTTAGTGAGGGCCTTTCTCTTTCTCACTGCCTCTCCACCACCCACGATGTCTTTCTCTAGGGACTGGTCTCTCCTGGAAATATGTCCAAACTGTGTTTTCTTGACATTGAGTCATAATCCACACTGAAGGCTGCACTCCTTGATCTTCATCAACAAGTGCTTCAAGTCCTCCTCACTTTGAGCAAGCAGGGTTGCGTCATCTGCATATCACAGAGTATTAATAAGCCTTTTCCCAATCTTGATGCCACATTCTTCTGCATATAAACCAGCTTCTCTGATTATTTGCCCAGCATACAGATTGAACAAGTACCATGAGAGGATATAACCTTGGCACACACCATTCCTGATTTAAAACTATGCACTACGGGAGAGGGGGAGGCGGGGGTAAGGAGGTGGTGCTGACCAACCCAGGGACAGGGGGGCAACAAGTGATCCAAAAACAGTGGCAAGGAG
>NW_022103915.1:74138173-74178127 GCF_000313985.2 Echinops telfairi | reverse complement strand
CCTCCTCCCAGGGGAATGGACAGCAGAGAAGAGGGCGGAGGGAAGCATCGGACAGGGCAACTTATGACAAAACTATAATAATTTATGAACTATGAAGGGTTCATGAGGGGGGGAGGGGGAAAATGAGCAACTAATATTAGGGGCTAGAGTGGGAGGCAAATGTTTTGAGAATGATGAGGGCAACAAATGTGCATATGTGCTTGACACAATGGATGGATGGATGGATTGTGATGAGAATTATACAAGCCCCCAATAAAATAATTTTTTAAAAAAACTATGCTCTCTTCCCTTGTTCTGTTTGAATAATTGCCTCTTGATCCATGTACAAGTTCCTCATGAGCACGATGAAGTGTTCTAGAATTCCCATTCTTCTCAAGGTTATCCATTGTTTATTATGTTTCACATAGTTGAATGCCTTTGCATAGTCAAAAAACACAAATGAACATCTTTCTGGTATTCTCTGCTTTCAGCCAAGATCCATCTGACATCAGCAATGATACCCCTTGTTCCGCATCCTCTTCTGAACCTGGCCCAAACTTCTGGTAATTCCTCGTCAGTGTACTGCTGCAATCATTGTTGTATGATCTTCAGCAAAATTTTACTTGTGTGCAATGTGTCACCTTACTTTGGAATGGGTACAGATATGGATCTCTTCCAGTTAGTTGGCCAAATGGCTGTCTTTCAAATTTCCTAGCATAGTGAGTGCTTCCAATGTTTCATCAGCTTGTTGAAACATTTCACTTGGTTCGCCATCAATTCCTGGAGCCTGGCTTTTGGCTAATGCCTTCAGTGCCACTTGAATTTCTTCTTTCAGCACCATTGGTTCTTACTCATATGCTTCTCCTCGAAATGAGGGACTATTGATTAGAGCTTGCATCGGAACAGTTAGTGTTCTATCCCGTCATCAGCCCCTGCCTTGTTCTGATGACTGTGAGCATCTCCTTCATATCTATTCACAGATTCGTGTATTTTATTCCAGAATAGCTCATCTCTGGTGGTCCATGGCTATAGTACCATTTATGTTGCTGAAAGAGAGGCAGGTAACAGCACAAAACTATGTTAACATAGATTAAACACTGCCAATGATTTTCTCTTCTGAGTTTTTAGTGTTTAATACCATCAATGGAAGCCATATTGTTAATATATGAACCTACTGACAAGGGTGTAATTCCTTTGGGTAACAGAATTTAAAGGAAGTGAAGCTTCTAAGGAAAGATCCCAGGTGGCACAATGGGTGAAGCACTGGGCTGCTAGCTAAAAGGTCAGCAGCTTGAACTGTCAACGGGTCCATGGTCAAAAACGGGCAGGCTGCTTCTCTCAAGGCTTACAACTTTGGAAACTCCAGGAAGCAGTTCTACTATATCTTATAGGGTCACAAGAGTTGAAATCAACTTGGTGGCAATAGGTTTGATTTGGTTTCATTTTTATGTAGCAATAAACAATCAATAAATAATTCTTGAATAGATGTTATATGCTTAGCAATGCTCAGGGATTTGCCTACAGAAATCTTGTATAGGATATGATCTTCACTTTTAAGGAATGTGTGCATTATATGGGGCGATGGTATTGTTAGTTGCCCTTGAGTTGATTCTGTTCATGTTGACTCCATGTGTAGGCACGGTAAGATCATATTTATGTAGCTGAAACATCCCTGGTGGTAAAACGGTGACAGATTGGGCCACTAACTGCAAGGTCAGCAGTTTGAAACCACTAGCTGCTCTGAGAAAGATGAGTTTTTACTCTGTACAAAGTTGGACTGTTGGAAACTCAGGCGGTTTTCTACCCTATCCTGTAGGGTCACTACGAGTAAGCAACACTTGATGACAGTTAGTATTGTTTTGTGTTGCTTTTTGGTGTTTGGGATAAAAACAATATAAAATACAGAACTAAATGCCAAACTGAAAGATACTTCAGATGTGAGTCTCTGCTTGTATATCTTAAATCTCCTCAGTGGTTGGACAGTATTAAGGAGTAATTATTCAGTGACCATTTGTTGAGTGCATAAATGAATACCAGTGTTAAAGGGTGTAGTCCTACCTCTACTGCGAGGTGGGAGAAAGACTCTGTCTACCCCAGTAAACATTTACAATTGCGGAAACCTATGGAAGCGCGGGCCGTTGTTGGAGTCAGCACTGACTCACTGGCCGTGAGTTTGGTAGGGGTTTATGTCTACTGCAAGAGTAAACTGAGAGAGAAGCATAGAAGGTTAAGTAACCAGCAAGATCTTTGGGGAGGCGTTTAAAGTCTGGATTTTGAGAGACTGTGATACAAGCAATAAAAATACATTCAGTCATTTACTTAAAAACGAAAGCATTTATTTAGTACTACTAGGAACAAAGTCATACTTACCTAGGTACGCAGAGAATATTCATAAGGCAGTTACTATAATAAAGGTCAGCTTTGGGAACACATTAAGAATTTTAATGATGTTTATGAGACCAGATTATGGATGCCTTAAATGTTAGGCCTAATAACATAGTCCAGAAAATAGAGAGCCACTGGCAGGGGGGTTTTAATGAGACATATCATGAAATGGAAGGTTCTGTTCTATGGGAGTTGGTTGGAAAGTAGCATATAGGGTTATTCTGAACACATGATTATCTTGGACTTTTCAACAAGTTTAGAGATACCTTTTCCACAAACTTTATTGGAAGTCCATGAAAATGTAGTTACTCTTTTCATAGTAGATTCTTCTTGTATATCTTGCTTACCTTTTGCTTGCTGCGCTGTGATTCTTTTTCTTCAGTTTGGTCTTGAGCTATTCAAGAACTTTGTCATTGTAGCAACTTTGTAGCAACTTTTCAGTACTGTAGAAAATAAATCCCTGTAAAACTTTTTCATCACCTGGCAAAGTAAATCCAATTCTCTTTACCTTTGCAAATGACTTATTTCCTAAGTTTACCGAATACTCTTTAATAAAATCTAATTAACTATATTCCCCAACAAGGCCCAGATTTCTCCCTTTATTTTTACACTTAAGAGAAGACATCATTACAGTTTTAAAATTGCAATTTTAAAAATACATAATTACATTTAAAAATCAAAGTGCTGAGGCCTCTCCAAACAATCCTATTGTAAGAGCAGCTTTGACATGCATGTATAAAGTCACCTTTGTCTATTGTGGACTAAGGAACTTTTAATTTGGTGGGTAGTAAAATATCTGAGGACTAATGTGTGCTAGACTCAAGCAATGGCATTTTCCATCTCCTCATATACATGTGAAAGCTGGACAACAGAAGACCAAAGAACTGATGCACTTGAATCATGGTGTTGGAGAAGACTATTGAAAGTACCATGGGCTGCCAGAAGAACAAGCAAATCTGGCTCAGAGGAAGTATAACTACAATGCTTTGTAGAAGCAAAGATGGTGAAACTTCATCTTATTTATGTTGACTATATTATATTAGCAGAGACCAGTCCCTGAAAGAGTACTATGCATGGTAAAGTAGAGGGTTAGCAAAAAAGATGAAGACTCTCAACAAGATGGATTGACCCAATGGCTGTACCAATTGTTACTCAAGTGTAACAGTTGTCCAGATGATGCAGGACGGGACATTGTTCTTTTGTAGGTAGGATCCCTGTGAGTTGTAACTGACTCGATGGCACCTAATAAGAAAATATCTTGGATTCTGATTACTACTCATCCAATGACAAACATCTTTGAAAAAAGGTATTTCCAAAAGTGGCATTTGCAATGAAGAAGTCATGGGTCTTGGGAAAGGACATACGACTTGGTACAGTAGAAGGGCAGCCAAAATGAGAAGATTTTCAAGGAGGGAGACACAGTGGATTCAACATAACAACAATTGTGAGGATAGCGCACTTCCTTCTACTGCCCATTCTCTTGTCCAGAAGGGCCCTGTGAACCAGAAGCAACTCAAATGGCACCTCACAGCAAACCAGCGTCACAATGATCATTTGTTAGCTGTTCGTTTCGTTGCTCTTCACAAAGCACTTCTCAGCCCCAAGGACTGAAAGGGGAGATTAGAGCAATAAATATCCAGAGGACATCCCTCTCTTCCCAGCTCACTTGCACAGATCGCTGAGGACAGGAAGGGGACACGAATTTGCACATTCAGGAATGAGGGGGCAGGACATGTTCACGTGGACTCTGGGCAAGTCCTTTCCACTGAACAGTGCTTCATGAAGAAGTTTTTATCAGCCCTTTATCACATACGTGACCTTCCTGGCCAAGGATCCAGTTCAAAGAGCATACATTTGTAATTAAAGGACACAGTGTTCAGCCAAACTTATGAAGGATGAAGATAGCGCTAGATAGATATTCAAAGGGTCCCTGGGTACTGCAATCAGTTAAATTCTTGGCCACTAACTAAAAGGTTAGCATTTAAAGCCACCTAGAAGAGCTCAGATGGCATTGTGGTTATCAGTTGGGCAGTTCAACAGCCAGCACCATGGGAGAAAGATGAGGTTTTTAAAATTCCTGTACACAGTTACAATCTCAGAAAAACACAAGGGCAGTTCTGCCGTATCATATAGGGTCTCTATGAGTCAGAACTGACATGATGGCGGTGAGTTAGAGAGGTAGGTGCCTTAGTAAAAAGACCTCCAGGTCAACCATGGAGGGGAACAAAATCGTCCCCTGGAAACCCTGGGAAACACAGTTTTACAACACACGTGAAGTTGCCATGAATCAGAATCAACCCAGTGGCAGCTGGATCTTGGTTTATATATTTTTTTAATTTGCCCTTCAGAGAACACGAACCTACCTCGTCTACATCGACCTGCCTAAACATTTATGTCCTACCCCAAAAGCCCAGAATGTTAGAGCATCCGAAATAACCCAGGTCTTTTTTCTCCTTTCTCCTTTTACAGTCTGAAAGAACCCACTTCAAATAGGGAAGGAAGCCCAATTTTCAAAAACCAGCTCCTCGATTTCGTTCCCTTCCCCACAGAGCAGCATCATACACAGTAGCAGTGGTAAAATAAACAACTGTGTGTTGGATTGTGTTTCCCTTTATCTGTGTGACATTTGTGTCATCACTGGAGCTCTAATCCATATTCAGGTCTTCGTGTTTGGTGTGCAGTAATATGTAAATGATCTCGCCAGCTGCATGGAGCAGTGTTTGTTTATTCTGTTTCTTTTGGCACTGCCCAGAACTGAATTTCTGCCAAAACGGGGCTGCTGGAGGCAGCAGTAACGCTCCAGGAGGAAGTTCTGAAAGGAAACGCGCATCATAGAGCCTTCACTCTGTGAAGCAGCAGAATCAAAACACACTTTCTGTTTACTAAAATATCGGTATTATGAATGTAAAATGATGTGTTTGTTAAAATGGAATGAGGTCTCAGCCCAGCTCCAGAGTGCTCCGTGAGCACGGCTTTGGAAATGAGGACACAATGCCGACGCATGCTTTTTCTTGGAAAGGAAGTGGGTGAAATAAAACAGACAGAGACAAACATCGAGAAGTTTAAGAGGCTGGGGATGGGGTGGGGGGTGGGACGGAGAACTATTTTAATATGGCATATTAATCTCTGGAAACACATGGCATTTACATGCATTTAAATGTGGACAGCTGTGGCGTTTACGTGTTAAAAAATTTCATTAATGATGCATAGAGCTATCTACTTCTGTTGGCAGGCCGTTCAGTCTTCAATCTGACACTTCCTTTTTTATCCAGCAAGCTAATTTCCCCTCTTTTGTGAAGAGTAACTGTTTTCATACTGCTGCTCACCCAGCAAGCCTCCTGATTGTTTCACAGTAATTGTCTTCTCCAGCTTCACCTTTGCCAGGAAGGGAACAGGGCTCTTCCCCCCAGCACTAATGCAGTCTGGGTTTTACGGGCATGCTGTGTATGTACATAAGCGAAGGTCCGATCGGGCAACGTCATGAAGGAGTTCCTGAAGTGTAGGGCGCCACAGGTCATGTAGTGGCTTTACTCCACCACAAAGGGAAATGCTTTCATTTTGGAGGAAAGTGTCTAAGCAAGGAAAGAGAAAGCGTGTGTCTTGTGCAGGTAAACATAAAGGATCTCGCACACGCTCTCTCTCTTTCTCCTAAATAGTATCCTGCTTCCTGAAGGCAGTGACAGTGTTTGCCAGGAAAATGTCTTGCACGGAGTAGGCCTCTGAAAGATATTGTTGCTTTGTGTTCTAGGGGAGACCAGGGACTCCAAATCCCAGTCTATCATTTCTAGAGACACAATCGCTAAGTCTTAAACAAGACAATGACACGTCATCCGAATGAGGAAGGCCACCAGCACACGGCTTCGATGGCATCCCACGATTTACAGAAACACGGCTGCTTAAATGGGACGTGGAGTACCAGGGAAACCGTCACAGACACACGCTTGGTGGCAGTTAATACATCCTAATTGCAGGTTGGCTCACAGGAGCAGGAACGGGGCCATGATTGAGATACTGTTCTAGACAGGAAAGTTTACAGGATTGGCTCAGGGCCTTCTGACGAGGCAGTCAGGATATGACTCATTACTACCGGGACCCAAGTACTGCAAATTATATCCAGGGCACACCTCGATAAGTTCTTAAGGACTCGGTTGTCTTTCCTTGGCCTGTCTGGGGGAGTGCCCGTAATCCATTTTCTAAGGCACTCTCCCTGAGGACAAAGCTCTTCGTGTCCCTGATTAACGGTCAGAAGAGTTCAGTGGGGGTTGAATCTGTGTGGAGACTCAGAATTGGATCTGGGCCTTTGCCTGTCCACTGTAGCCTTTCACAAACCTAGTGCTCAGAATTTCAGCTCTAATAAATTTGGTAGGAGTTGAAGGTGACCCAACTTTGTTTCCTTGATTGCTTACTATTTATTTATGGAAAGAAAAATAAAGCAATCAAACTTTATGTGTGTAGTTTGCTCCATTCTTCCCTAACTGTGAGCAAAGCTGAGAGAGAGATCCATTACACTTGACACCATTATCAAGTGCTTGGAGCGGGAACTTCAGGTTGGGCCCAGGTAGCCAGCTCTACAGGCCTGGTCAGGGCTTTCTCTCTTACGATTATGAACTCTGTGTGTTAGGTTAGGATGTCTAGAGAAGCAAAATCAGTGATGCTTGTATGTGGTGGATAGAGAAAGCGATTTATATGGAGAAATGGCTGACACAGTTGTAGAAATAGCCCAGTCCAGTTCAAGCCAGGCTCTCCTGACTTACGGAAGCTGAGGAACAGGAAGCAGGATGACCAAATTGAGACAGCAGGGCACAAGACCTAATATGAACCCAAAGTTGGCTTAATGAATCCACCATTGGGCATCCGCTGACAGCTCATGGGATCAGCAGGCAATACAATAGGATTTCAAGGAATGAGGCACAAGATCCAAGCTCTGGCAGAGGGTGAAGGGCTAACGGGGATTCAACCCTGCTTCATCTCTCTCCCTCATGAAAACAGGCCACTCATTGGGCCAGACAAGTCAGGCTGAGACCCAATTCGTAGATTCGATCCCACCTTCACCTTTACCCCAGAGAATCCAGTTGACATAATCCCTAACCATCACACTCAACGTATTTTCTTAATTGTCATCCCCCAAAAGCTCAGAACTTGGAATTATTTGGGGTTAGGGGTTTTTTTGTTTGTTTGTTTCATTTTGTTTTTTAATTGAAAACTAATAGGATTGAGGTAACCTGAAACTTGGTGATGCTGTCAGGTAGCCATTGCTCTTCAAACCCACCAGCCACTCCCATAATAAAGATTTATAACCTTAGGAACCCTGTGTAGGATGACTATGTGTCAGAATGGACTCCATGACAGTAGGCTTGGGTTTGGGCTTTTAGCCCCTAATAGAGCTATTTCTTTATTTCAATTCACAAAATGAGCTCATGTGTTTAGATCATTGCGCTTTAGAATGAAGTTTGCATTTCTTTGATTTAGGAACTTTTGATTTGAGTTACCGTTTGAATTCGGGTCCTGACATTTAAATCTCTCAAGTCAGTCTTTCCAGACATTCCAGGACCAGAGCATCTGTGCCAACCAAGAGTGAGATTTCAAATCTAATTGGGCCTCCGGATCCTTAGACCTTTTCCCGTGGGATCTCTTAAAGAAACCCCTTAGGGAGACTGAGGTTTTTAACACGCTTGAGGACTCCAGAATAGGAATCACAAGTAGAAAAATCTCTTGGAAACTTACTTCAAAGAAGTTTATGACCTCTTAGGAAAATTCGGCCTGAAATTTGAAGCAGCCTTTCAAGTGTCAGCCTCTAACTTGTAAACTCTTGGATCAGCTTTATGGGAGGGACAGTGACAGCTCAAGGGAGGTGTTCTAGCAATTCTGGGACTTTTCAGTTCTTCCTAAGCCCAAAGTAGCTGTTTTATAAAGGAGGCTATGAAAACCAAAACGTACATCCAAATGAAATGAAATCAGATATAGAGCCCAGGGTTAAGCCATCTTCAGAAAACAAATAACAGCATCCCGAACCTATTGCATCAGTTAGAGAGCAAAGCTTGAGAAAAGCAAAATGGGTTTGGTTGATGGGTATAGATATGATTGTCCAAAAAACCTAATACTTTTAAGTCACTTTTGATCATTTTTTTAGTCATTTTATTGGGGGGATTTTACAAACCTTATAACAATTTATCATCATTCAATTGTATTAAGCACACTTGTACAGATGTTGCCATCAACATTTCCAAAACATATTCTTTCTACTTGAGTCCTTGGTAGCAGCTCCTCTTTTTGCCCCTCACTCCCCTATCCTCCCACCCTCGTGAATCCTTGATCAATTATATATTATTGTTGTTATTTCTTGTCTTACACTGTCCGTTGTCTCCCTTCACCCACATTTCTGTTATTCGATCCCCTGGATGGTGGGCTGTAAATCCAACCTTGTGATGATTTCTCTTTGTTCTCCTCCCCCACCATCCCCCTACCCTCATGATATCGCTACTCCCACTACTGCTCCTGAGGGTTTTATCTGTCCTGAATTCCTTGTGCCATAAGCTCTTATCTGCGCCAATGTGTGTACTGGTCTAGCTGGACTTGTAAGGTAGAACTGGGTCATGGTAGTGGAGGGGAGGAAGCATTCAGGAACTAGGGGAATGATGTGTGTTTCGTCAGTGCTATACTGCACCCTGGTTGAATCGTCCCTTTCTTATAACCCTTCTGTGGGGAGGAATGTCCAGTTGCCTACAGTTGAGCTTTGGGTCTCCACTCCAACCTCCCCTCTTTCACATCAATATAATTGTTTGTTTTGGATCTTTTGATACCTGATCCCATGGACACCTCATGATCAAACAGGCTGTTGTGCTTCTTCCACGTGGGCTTATTTGCTTCTCTGCTAGATGGCTGCCTGTTTAACTTCAAGCCTTGGAGACCCCAAATGTTATATCTTTTGATAGCCGGGCACCATCCACTTTCTTCACCACATTTGCTTATGCACCCATTTTGTCTTCAGTGATCATGTCAGGAAGGTGAGTATCAAAGAGTGCCAAGTTATTAGAACAAAGAGTTTTTGTGTTAAGGGAGGCCCTGAGTAAAGGCCCAAAGTCCATCTACTGTCTTAATACTTAACATATAAATATATGTACATTGGTCTGTATCCCTTTGATTATAAATTAATATATTTATGTTTATACATACCTATAGCTATACCTCTATAAATAGTTTTTGCCTCCTATTTCTTTACTCTATATCCTTTCACCTTCCTCCTATCCCACTATCATGCTCACCCTCCATTTGGCTCTCGGTAATTACTCTTGGCAACATTGCACTTGATCAAACCCCACCAGGCATTATAGCCCTCCTTGCCATCCATTTTAGATCTCTTGTTGTTCCCTTATCCCTGAGTCTGTTGGCTTCCTGCTCCCCCTTCCTGTCCCCTTCCTGTCCCATGGCTCCCACCCCACTGACCAGCAGTCCCTTGTTGCACTCTCCTCAGGATTGTTTGTCCTGCTTATCTTATGTAGATCGACATAGGGCAAGAGTTGGGGGTTGGGGGGAAGAGATAATTCCAGGTCTGCCTGCTGACCCCTATGAGTGCTTACCAGTAGGGTCTTATGAGGTGCCAAGCCCTGCCCCGAGTCAGAAGTCTATTTTCAGGATTCCTCGGGGACTTTGTTACTTTGCTCCCCTTGCTGCCCTGTTGCACTCCCTACTTTTGATCATTCTTGATTTGTTTATCCACTTTGTCAATGTTTCGTTCACTTCCCCCATCTGAATAGTGAATTGTGATCATAGTCTTAAAATTAAAAAAGAGGAAGAAGAAAGCGAACACAGCAAATCACTAAAGGCAATAACGACACCAAACAACTCTGAGCTACTGTGACTCTGTAAAGGTCACAACGAACCTCTCGCGTGGGTGAACTGTGGTCCCCGATGCGGCTTCTCAGGCAGACTGCAACAGGTGGGCCAATTTCTCCGTGTACATTAAGGCTCCCTATGAATCATGCCAAGAATCTGTGTTCTTAAATTTAGGTCTGAAAGTTAGGAACCTGATTCTATGTTACAGGAAAGTCCAGGTGTTAGAATTTTTTATTTGCTTATGTGACTCCTTTATACAACCAACAGCCTTTGTAGGCTTTTAAATTGTAGACTTGTAGTAATGGTAGATCATTATCATAAAGGAGGCAAAGGGGTGTGATTTTCAATAAAGCAAAGGTGAGGCAAAAATTACTGTAGGAGCTCAAAACTCAAATGTTATGTCAGCTCCTGACAGCCAAAAGACAAATACCAACTAGAACAACGCCCCCCCCCCCCCAAAAAAAAAAAAAAGAAGAGGCAGATGTTCTCATTAGGGGGAAAAATGTTTATGCGACTTGGCATGTGGGCCTGGAGTCATCCAAATAGATGTACCATGTGATTGAATGCAGAAAATGCCACCATCTCATTGTCATTGGGCTTTTACAGCTTTATTGAGGTTATTTTTCTTGTGCGTTTCCTCTTGTTTGTTTCCATTCATACTGGAAAGGTCCCATAAAGAATCCCTACTGTTTAAGAAACTCATACTATTTTAAAACTTATTTTTAACAACTGAGAAAAGAAAAATAAACCATTTTTTCTGTTTAATCTATTCTGAGTATTAAAAAAATCATGTTCACATGTAAAACAACATTTTTATGAAACACAGTAAAAAATAAAAAGTTAGTTGCCAACATAAGAACATATGTTTTCTGGTTATTTCTAGCCATACATTGGAGGGGGAGCAATGGACATTTTTCCTTAGAGTGCTTTCTTAAGAAAGACAAATCATGATTTTTAGGAGAATTAATTTGTTTAAGAAAAACCTAGCTTAATACAAGGCCTTCATTTGTCATCCCCTAACACTGAGTTTACTACATCTAGGAATTACGCATAAATTATGACTACATCTAAGTTTCTTAGATTTGTTGACACAGCATATTGCTTCTTAATCGAAATAACACTGCTTCAGGGAGGCCCTGCAGAGAAACTAACGCATTAGGAAGAAAGAGAAGAAAAAATGCTTCTGCTTTGTTTAGCCTGCTTTTCTTCCCTGTAATTCCTTTCTGTACCTGAGGATCTTTCTGTTTATAGGAGATTAACGTCCTGGGCAGTCTATTCTTCACAAACAAGTCAAGTCCCAAACAAACAGCTAGAATTTTTGTTTGTTTGTTTTCAGTGGCTACAGACCCAGGATGTGCTAATATGTCTGAGTTTAAAGGTCAAGGTGTTAGAACAATTGATAGGTTTCCTATTTGTTCTGGGCTCTCCCTGATTTCTCTAAGTCTGTTCTTCTGAACTGGTACTTGAAGACCAGAGTGGTGGGGAACAGAGCCTATTGCAGTGCAATAGGGAGGGGGGGGAACCTATTGTGTAATACTCTCAGAGAAAATGACACAAAAATTATTGTCTGTGCAATTTTGTATAGTATTCCAGCAGAGATTCGTTTTGCTTTATTTTGTTTTAAATAAAAGTACCCGCATGTTGTTGTGGGGGTTAGTGACAGTTGAATTGGTTGTGATGCATAGCATCCCTTCCCGCAACAGAATGAAGCACTGCCACTCCTATGCCAACCTCACAATGGTTTCAGAGCTTGACCTCATCGTTGCAGCCACAGTGTCGATCCACTTCACGTAGGGCCTGCCTCTGTTCCCCTGCCCCTCTACTTTACCAAGCACAATGTCCTTCTCCCAGGACCGGTCTCTTTTAACAAGGTGTCCAAAATATGTAAGCCGAAGTCTGGCCATCCTTGCGACGGTTGAGCACTCTGGCCCTTCTTCTTCCAAGACAGACTTTTTTGTCTTTTGGACAGTCTATGATACATTCAGTCTTCTTCACCAGCCCTACAATGCACATGCATTATTTCTTCTTCGGTCTTTGTTCACTGTCCATGTGCATGAGTCGATGGAGAATACCCGGGCTGCGTCAGGCACACCGTAGCACCCTGCTTTTCGACACTAAATGAACTCTTGTGCGCAGACTTAACCCAGTGCGCTGTCTTTTGATCTTTTGACTGCAGCTTTCATGAGCATTGATTGTGGATCCAAACAAGACAAAAATCCTTGACAGCTTCAGTATTTTCTCTGTTTATCATGAAGTTACCCATTGGTCCATTTGGAAGGATTTCATTACTTATAACAATAAAAACACTTTTTCTCAGCCCACCTTACATACAATATACTTACAAAGCTAAAACTATACTAATTTACTTTTTGCAACTTCTCACAAACTCCAGTTCAAACTCAAAAACAAACCCATTGTCATTGAGTTGATTCCGACTCATAGCAACCCTACAGGACAAAGCCAAACGGTTCCTGTGGGTTTCGGAGACTGTACAGTTTATAGGACTAGAGAAAGCCTCCTATTTCACCTGCCGAGTGGCTGGTGGCTTTGAGCTGTTAACGTTATGGTTAGCAGCCCAACACATAACCTACATTGGTACCCAGCCCCCTTCAGCATTGTCCTTATTACCGTCTTGCAATGAGACTTCAAATCCTGTGGTTCTGTCTGCACCCACTACAAGCACACGTGATTTTCGTTGCTGGAAGTGGTTTTCTGTGCTTTGCTTTTTCACCCTTTACTTGTCATGCATGTGCAGCTTACAGAGCAGATAGTCCAGTTCACATTCAATGGAGAGACGTTTAGCTTGAGCACGGCCTCTTCCATGGGCCATCCTCACCATGCTTCCATCTCCATTCCCCACTCATTCCCAGAGCCCTGAACTTGAGCCCTTTTGAGCTGCAGTGGTTGATTAGTCTAACATGTGGGTGAGTTCAGTTCACACTTAAAGGGCGATAAAGGGCCATCGTCCTGGGTGTCCCACCATCTCTATCAGACCAATAGGCCATGCCTCTTTATGATTTTGAGTTCTAGTCCATATTTCCCTCCCGTTCAGTCCAGCACTCTTGCGCAGAGCCTGTCAACATTCCGCAGTCCGATGGACAAGTCTTTCCCCCTTCAGTTCGTTCCGTATGTCTTGTTTGAGAAGCTACCCTATGCCAGATGCTGAGCTGTCGTGGTACCCAGGCAAGCCCCTGCCTCAAAGAGTTTATATCTGGGAGAAGTCTTGTTTCTCCACATTGACTTCCCCTGGTCCCTGTGGAGAATAAAGGCAGATTTTCCCATTTTTAAAATAGCATCTAATCAGTGTATTACTTTTAATTATTTCAGGAATATCTGTATACTCAGACCAGGAAATATGCCCGTGCAGCATTCCTTTTAGTGAGATGCCTTTGGGTTTTACGTGTCTGTTCTGAGTTTCCGGTCAGCTTCACTCCTGAAAAAGCGCATTCACTAGAACAGTTTCTGGTCATTAGTGTGGGGTAGGCTTTCAAAGCATTTTCTGAGCTGAGACAAGTTGCTGTAACATGATTGTCAATCTGATAGATAGCGAGGAGGATTTGATTGCTCTAATGTGTCAGTTGTGATAGAATTTCACAGACCATGGATCTGCCTTTTTAAAAAAAGATTATTTTCAGGAAATAGAAAGTCCTTGAGCTCAGGGCTTTGCTGAGAGCTGGACAGGTGTCTGTTTCTCATTTGGTTATTCCTGAGGGAATAAACCCCTCCACAGCACATAACGCAAGCCTAGCGCCCCATTTGCAGGGCAGTGGGAGGAAGAACCCTAATTACTGTTGATGACATTGACTTCTATCTACGTGGTTGTCCTAAAAGAACATCTTCCACCAACCACCATGCAAACACTGTGACAGCTATATGCGTGATACGCCTCTAAGCACCAGGAATCTGTAACTGCCAATCATTGCACTCCGGTGTCCCAGGCCCTCCCCTTAGAACTTTACATATAGTTTCTCATTGAGAGCTCATAATAACCTGATAAGGAGGCACAATATACTATGATTATCCCACATATATAAGTGATGGCTCTAAAACATAGAGAAGTTGAATAATATGTCCAGAATCCAGCAGGTGAGAGAAGGGATTCAGTTTCCAAACCCAGTTCCCTTTGAGCTGCTGCCCTGAATTCCAAAAGAAACAGTGGATAGTTCTGTTTGTCCTTCTATTTCTCTTACGTGTGTGTGCACTTTCTAATTCTGAATTCGTCTTCTATTTATCAAGAGACACAGTATTTACAAAATCCAAGTTCTCATAAAATCTGATTTGCATTTTCTGAGGATTAGCTGTTTGGTGGCATGGATGCTACCTCATTTCTGTAAACTCTCTATGTAAGTCTAACTTCAGAAAATAATTATGCATCAGGAAGAATGGCAGGGGTCCCATGTCTGGTCTCCCCTGACTTCACAAGGGACAAGGAACAGAATCACCAGCCCAAGACCCAGCAGGTGAGGCGGAGCTCCCCCTCCACCCTCTGCTACACTGTCCGGATACCAGCAATCCTTCTCACAGCACTCTACTGCTCTGCCGGGTCTCATAGCGCAGCGCAATAGCTACAGAGCACTCATGGATAGTGCTCATGATGGTGGGGCTTATTAGGGAAGTTAGCAGCTTACACGTCCGGATCAGAAATGTTATGAATACCGTTTTCCAGCTCAGGAGTACCTCTACTGAGTCACGCCCCAAGCATGTTGGCCTTTGCCCTGCTCGGGCAAGTGTTACAAAGCTCCGTTAGTGCTGATAAATGCCCAAAGGGCACTGTTCTCCAGACAACCCCCTGCGTGACAACGCTCAGCCTTACTCATCTTGTGGGGTGGTCAGCCCCCCTCTCCTGCTCTGTCTGCAGTCCTTCATGCTGCTCCATCTGCTACCACCTCACCTTCTCCCTGCAGCGCTATTGGGGTCACACTGTACCTGGCTTTTCACTTTTGGGTGATCATGAGATTCTTCATTCATTCTTCTGAGATGGCTCACTGTACACCCAGTGGGATGGCAAAACTGACCAATCGCCACAGTAGAGTGTCACACGCCCTATTCACATGCTCCCCCCGTCATGGTGGGAGTTGCGAAGATTATGGATTGACAAGCCATGCCAGGCTCGTAATCCAGCTTCCCCACCCAACTACCACGCAAACACTTCAATTTTAGTGTGGAGGGTATTACATTAAAAAAGCAAGAGCAGATGCATGAATTTTAAATTTCTCTTATTTTAAATGGGTTCTCTACCCTGATCTATGTCTTCTTTTCTCGTTCTTATGCACTACCCATGAATTCCCCATGCATTCTGCCTTTCTCTATAGGGTAAAGTATTTTACTTATCTTTATTTTTTTAATCATTTTATTGGGAGCTCTTACATCTCTCATAACAATCCATCCATCCATGGTGTCAGGCACATTTGTACGTATGTTGCCATCATCCTTTTAAAAACATTTTCTTTCTGCTTGAGCCCTTGGCATCAGCGCCAGTATTTTACTTTTCTGTAGGCGAGTCTCTCCTCCTAGCTCTGTGCACGTCGTATTGAACAGTTAGCTCTTGGTCTGGCGTGAGCTGAAGAAACAGAAGTTTCAAGGCCTCCTGATGCTTTGACCATGCTGAGCTCCAGAAGCTTGTCTGTAACATTCCGTTCCATTGAACTTCTGAAGAGCTTCTGGAGAAGTATTTTTAAAAATCTAACTTTAAACATGAAGTTTAAGACTCTAGAGGCAATGATACCAAATCTCTATTTGATTGTTAATTCGGGGCATATCAAGCCCCTTTATCTCTACTCCTTAGCTCTACTCTTGAGTTGCTAATGTGTTTCTCATTTTATAAACACCCACAATTTAAAATTTGAATAAAATCCTAGAAATGCAATCCTAGGAACCGAAGCCAATTCACGTCCTGCAAGTACAGAAAGAAATTCATTTGGCTACTTTTTGCTTCCTGCAATTTTGATCGTGATTCTTTCATCATTATCATCATTTTCCAGTTGTGTAGCCGCTTGCATATATTGTATTAATATAAATAATGTGCTTCAAAGAATAAAAGTAAAATGTACTAAGCATATTGCTGCAAACACATTCTTAGATGATAACCCTTACGGGAGCAGAGCACCCAGTCTTTTATCCCATGGAGCTACTAGTAGATTTGAACCACCAGCCTTTTGGTTAGCAGTCAAGTGCTTAACCATTGCTTAGCACTCCAACTGACACCAGGGATAAACCAGGCAAAGTAGTTATCATGGGATCCCACTGTAAGAGGGAGAACTGGCCATCACAGTAGCATTGGGCCTGCAGCTAGTGAAAGATCACACACACACACACACACACACAATGTAAAGTGTATGTGTGTGTACATATACATGTATATGCATGCACTCATAGGCATGTAAGTCAGCATAGACTCAGCAGCACACAGTAGATAATATAATCCACTACAGTGCCACCGAGTAAATGTCAACTTCTAGTGACCCCATTTCAAGTTTGTGGGACTTTAAATCTTTATGGGAACAGATAGCTTCATCTTCGTACTACAGAGAAGCTAGTGGGTTTGAACCACTGACCTTGTGGTTAGCAGCCCAACGCTTCTCTGATAGCTGACCTTCTACACCTTTTGATCTATTTCTTCAGCAGATTTATAAATTGGTTTATATTACGTATGATTACCTATATAGTGTCATTGCCTTAAGCTAAGATTCTATATTTATGAAGCAAGGTTATGAATTAAAGGTCTTTGCCCAACTTAATTAAACATAGAATTATCTCTGGAATTGCAAGCTCTGTGGGAGCCGCATTTACTACTTACCAGAGTTTGGTTTCAATCAAATATCCAAAGATTCTATATAAATCCATTGTGATTCTGATTGAGAACATGGACACGTGTGTTTTTCAAAGTATCATACAATCCCTCTTGGTGGCAGGAGAGGGTGGTACCAAGAGAAAGAGAAGAAGGAAAAAGCAGAAAGAGAGAAGGGATGGGGGAGGAGGAACCAGGGGCAAGGGAGACAGGAAATGGGAAGAGAAGGAAAGGGAACCGCAGGCAGAGGGGTTAACAGATCCAGTGACTGAGAGGATAGTTTTCAGTTGAGGTGAATGGCGTCCTTTTGAATTTTGTACTCATTACTGATAAAGTACCGTACAAAACTGAATTAAGTTTTAAAAGTAAAACGAGGAAGGGCTTTGCCTTCCAACACCGGTGATGAATCAGTTTGTCTGTAGATTATTGACAGTGTGCAGCCATCAGCACAGAGAACATCGGAGAAATCACTCTTCCTTCTGCTACAACACTATGTGGGCGCATTGTTCTTTTTTAAGTCAATTTTTAAGTTTATATAAATGTGTTTATATCATTCCACTTGGAAACTCTTCACTTTCTTGCCCCTAGCGTATGTTTTATGAATCGAGCCTAACTCTTGAGGAAATGCAGGTTTTCTTGAAAATATCGACAGGGTTTAGTTTGCATCAGGAGAGGAATGAGTGAGCCCTGTGTTCGTGGCATTGCTTACAGGTGTAGCACGTAACAATCTCCATGGGTGATGTTCTAATAGGTCCTTTCCGATGTTCTCTGGAGTTGGCTTGCAAAGAAACTTCAGAAATCACTTCAGAATAAATGTCAGAGATTTATCTCCCCCAAAGCCCATCTAAACTCATTGCCACTGAGTCAATTCCAACTCGGAGTGACACTCTAGGACAGGGAGACCTGCCCCGGTGGTTCTGAGCCTGTAAGTCTTTATGGGAGTCGAAACTGGGGTGGGGTGGGGGGTGGAATTAAGAAAGGGTAAAGAATTTTACTGTCAGAAGTTTAATCTTTTCCTCTGGAAATTGTTGACTCCAATGGTTTTATTTTTTTAAGTACTGCTCAATTTGGTTTTTTTAAAAATACTTTTATTGGGGGCTCTTACTTCTCTTATCACAATCCATACATTCCTCCAGTGTGTCAAGCACATTTGCACATATGCCGCCATCATCATTTTCACAGCATCCTCCTCCCACTTGATCCCCTGATATCCGCTCCTCATTTCTTCCCCCTCCCTCCCCCACTCACCCTCCCTCATGAGCTCTTGATAAGTTATAGGTTATTATTTCCATATCTCACATTATCCTCCATCACCCCTCACCCACTCTTCCGTTATTCGTTCTCCTGGGAGGGAGTTATATATTGATCCTTGTGATTGATTGCCCCTTTCTCCCCCCACCCTCCCCTAATCTTCCTGGTATCTCTACTCTCCTTGTTGGCCCTGAGGAGTTTATCTATCCTGGATTCCCTGTGTTGCGGGCTCATCTGTAGCAGTGTGCATGCGCTGGCCTAATCTCATTCATAAGGTAGAATTGAGGTCATGATAGTGGGGGGAGGAAACACCAAAAAACTAGAGGAAAGTAGTATGTTTCATCAGTGCTATACTGCACCCTAGCTGGCTCATCTCTTCCCTGTGACCCCTCTGTGAGATGATGCCCAATTGTCTACAGATGGGCATTGGGTCTCCACTGCATACCACCCACCCCCATTCACCTGGGAGTTTTCACACTTTCTCAGGCTTGAGTTTGTAAGGCATAAAGGCACCTTTGGGTCAGAAATGGGCTGTGGCTTGGAAAGCCAGTCTGAGTTGCCCCCACTGTTTGCACTGAACTGTCCACCTCCTAGCAGATGGCCCAATTCCCTTGTCTGAGTGTGAGCTCCCCAGGTTTGGGACCCTCTTGGAAAATCTATTTTCCTAAAAGTTAAAGTCACCCGGAGAGTTGCAAAGAGAGCTCCAATGAAAAACGGATTCAATTATTTATTAGCACTCTCAGAGCACAGTGTCAGCCAAGATAGTACTTGAAATTAATATACTATTTGATTAGACTGATTGATTGTTCTTACAGCTGAGGATTTTAACATTCATTAGCCATACTATCTGGTCATTAGTACTTCCTTTATCAGCAAGCAAAGAATCAACAGAACTTCTAATAAAAATTCATCACAGTCAATGTATCCCATCCCGAAGCATGTGCGCAGCTTGTCAGTGGACTAGATTCACTGCTGTAACCGTGGCAAAGGAAAGGTTTCTGTTAGGAAATTTTAAAATGCCCCTAATTAATGTTGACTTTGTAACTGGACTCTTTTAAAATCTAAGTAAGCTATTCAGATAATCTCTTACATATCCAGTATAATAAAGTGCTAATGGGTATTTTATACTTAATACGTTTCTGTGGGATCTTTTAAGTAGTAGTTTCAGGGAGGATTGAGGGCTGTCTGAGGAGCGTTCTGCTAATGTGCTTCAGGTGAAGTGCCCTCCCCGCTAGTGGCAACCCCACTGCTGAGGAATAAAGCCCCCTGGCCTCTGTCTTCAATGGGTCTGTTTAAATAAACGCGGCTTTTAAAGGAAATATGCTAACCTGTTATACTGTGTGACATGGGTCTCTGTGTACTGTGTCATGAGCTCCCTTGTGGTTTGGGAGTAAATTGGAAGGAATGATAAGAAAGAGGAAAGAATGGTGGGTAAGCAGGGAACTCTATGAATGGCCGCAAAGCCTCTAAGGGCAGGAATTCGGCAGCCCCATCGTGATTGCCTCCTCACCGTTTTACAAGCATTGGATCACTTTCTACTCAGAAGGATCTTTCCGGTAGATAGTACTGTTCCCCTTTTATAGATGAGAAAACAAGATCAGAAAGGCTGAGCACTTTTCCAGGGTCAAACAACTGATAAGTCGCACAGGATGTCAGTGATTCTGGGGGTTCTGGAGCGCGGCTCACCCACCTGGCTACCCTGCTCTAGTACAACCTCAATCAAAATGTGTTTTTCTTTCTGTTTGTAGGTGGGCCTATCAAGGTCTACAATCCACTCACTCCTCGTGTATTGATTATATCATTACCTGACATTTTGCTTTTGTGACAATAGTAATAAAGGAAAAGTCTAGTTCTTTTGAGCGTTAAGGAGGCAGCAGGTATGTTGGCCAGGACTGTGGAGCCTCCCATTCCTCGGGGAGAATCTCAGGGTGGCCGTTAAGAAGCTGGGTGACATTGCCTGGTGCCTGCTGTCCCCTCCAGGCACCTCCAGCTGTCAAGGTGGACTGGCCTCCTCTGTGGCCACAGAGGGAGACACAGGCAGCACCAAGCCTGCGGATGCCTGTTCTGCGTTCCCAGCTTGCATGAGTCTGAGACCCTGTAGCTGCAAGTTGCTATGTGGTGGGAAGGGAGGAAAAGAAAGAGGCACAGTGGAGAGATTTTGAAAGAAACTTGTGGGTTCTGACATCCCAAAGTGAACTGAACTGGGCCAGGAGCCTCAGCGGGTCTGAATACACAGCCATGCTCCCAGCGCCCATGCAAGAAGCCCTGAACCTCAACCCTCGCCAGGTTTGGAGAGGGGCAGATTTCAGAATCTTGTATGCAGAGCCTGCAAGGCATGGGGTCCTCGAGGCAGCTCTGCAAGGGAAACTCGGACTGAGCACGGGAACAAGGTTTGAACGTCTTCACACCTGGAGCTTTCCAGTTGGATTGCCAGGCTTTATCCAGCTTTGTCTCCTTGAAGCATCCCTCTTAGGAGAGGAATCATCTATCTGAGACTCATCACAGTCATGAGCAGGCACATCAGTAAATCTGAGCCGTTATTTTTTTCTATGGTCATATTTCCTATGTATATAATTCTGTATGCACATATATGTGTGTATGTTCTATATGAACATATGTGTGTGTGCACGTGTATAAAGGTGTGTGTGACAAATGAAGACAGAAGGAAAAAATCCTCCATTTTCACATTCTGACCTGGTTTTTGAAAAGTAACCCTGGCAGTCCGTGAGGCATTGGTACATATACCAGGGGAAGAATAAAAGTATTGCCACAAAAATCATAGGCACCCTTTTTAAACAAAAATATAAAACAAATGAAGCTATTGTTTTTAACATATCTTCTGTCCATGTCTATACATTTCTGAAGCTGTGTTTCTATCTCTCCACCCCTTCTTCAAATAATTCTGCACTGTTCAATGTATACAACATTAAAACAGCAATGGGGGCATGTAGAGAGACTCAGGTTATGTTCCCTTCCAGTATTATTTCAGGTTTTGCAACATCAAGAAATCTGAAGAGGCAAGATCTGGGCTGTAGGGTAGATGGGGTAAGATTTCCCAAAGCAATTCTCATAGGAAAACCCATGCCACCCTTGAAGAATGAACAGGTGCATTGTAGTGATGGGAATTCCCCGGCACCATTTGGATGGCATCTTTCTCATCAATGCCATTTTCCATTTTCTTTAAAACTTCTTTATAGTATGCCCCGTGATGTTTCGGTGTCCTCTAAGAAAACCCTATCAAGATGAGCCCTTTGGAATAAAAACAAACAAAGAACAATCACATAGTCCCTTGTGCTGACCTCTCTCCCTTGACTATAACTGGCCAAGCAGATCCCCTAGGAAGCCACTGTTTTCATTGGACTTTTTTTTAAGCCATCCCAATGAACCTGAGACAAACATTACTGAGAGAACTTGTCTTCAGCCACCCACTTAGGACAGAGACGTTCAAACACGTTTCATTTAGAATGCCCCATGCCTTATATACTGGAACCCTGATAGCAATTCTTTCTGACTTGCCAGCTTGTGTTATGTCTATTGGCTCTAGCATGATTCCAGACAACCGGATATGCATGTGAGACTGGTGAAGGAATCAGACGGACGCTAGGAGCCATCCAGCTACGCCATCCCATAGGCTGGCAAGATCTGCTAGGGCGGGAGTCAGCGAGGAAACCCCGTGACTGGTTACGGAGCCCCAGTTAGGCAAACAGAGGGCAGTGTAAGGGAATCTTGATTATTTCATCCTTGGTGAGCAGAAATAATCTTCAGATAGCTACTAATCTGAGAATAGGGTGTGTGCGGGAAATCCTATCAATAAGAAATCATGACAAAATTGAAATTGTCCCCCCAAAAGTGAGCCAGTATCAAGACTCATGTCTGTCAGAAAGAGACTGGGGAAGAGAAGGACTAAGGGAGCCATGATGAAGGGGTTCCCTGCGGGTGCGGGTCCTAGCACTCAAAGCTAATACAAGAGGAGGGAACCGAGAACACGCTTCCTCATCCTGGGCCTGATCAGGTACGGGGCTGGAGAGACAGCTCGGTAAGGGAAGGCAGAGCAAGGGCTCAGTTGTCAAGAGATTTGGTCCCTGCGTGGCTCCACAGGATGGCTACAAGACCCCAGGCACACACCACTTAAAGTGGGGGTCCCCAAAATAGAGATGACAAGGGAGTTTGCCATGTGTGTCTACAGATAGTATTCCATGATGTCTTTGGACCTAAAACAGTCGGGGGACATGTGCTTTAAGAGCTATCACAGACTGGAGCCCCCTTTGCCTTCATTTGCACGAAAGTTTTAGCTTTACCCAACCTAAGGTTTAAAATGTAGAGGAATCGATAGGAAATGGCTCATTCCATAAATTACAGTTCAATTGCAAGAAGGTTCAAGTTTAATCTATGTTTTGCCCTCAGTGACAAATGACTATGGATAGAAAAGCCTATTTCAACAACTTTGGGGTGTTACTCCACAGAAGAATAGCGTTCATAATTCTGCTCTTTCAAATCCATGCTTGGGGCACTTTTACTTTTTGACTCTTCCGAAAGATTTTAAAGGGATACAATTTTCATGCTTGTGTGCCTTAATTCTCCCTTGTCTCTTTTTTCCCTCCTATGCAGGAGACTCTGAATGCGATTGATCCCGGCGTGATGGATTTAAATGGGACAACTGACGATGCCCTGGAATGGGATGAAACTGACATAAGTCATAAATTAATTAGTTTGAATGAAGAGTCAAACGATCTTGATCAAGAACACCCAGCTGGCATGCCCACCTTGAATCTTGAAGAGGCAGGGGGTGAAGACCCTGGCTGTGAAGAGGAGGCCGGCCATCTTGGGGGACCTCACTATGCGTCAAGTATTACTGCCCCCTCCAGCCCACACGTCTACCAGGTGTACAGCCTCCACAACGTGGAGCTCTACCAGGACACCCACACGCCGTTTCTGAAAAACCACCCGAAGCTCACCGGTGTGACACAGCCTATGGCTTTAACGAAGAGTCTCAGTAAAGATTCTTCATTTTCGTCTACAAAATCTCTGCCAGATCTTCTAGGGGGGGCCACTTTGGCAAAGCCCTGCCCTTGCCACGGAGGGGACATGAGTCAGAATTCAGGCAGTGAGAGTGGAATCGTCAGCGAGGGAGACACAGTTGGTAGTTTTACCACCAACTCTGACATGTGCTTGCTCCACGCAGGCGTTGGGTCGCCAAGCCCCCCTGACGCAGAGCAGCCGGACTCTAAAGTGGGAGAGGCAGTGGACATGGTAAAGCACACATGTCAAGATGAGGACGAGCCGGTTACGCTTCCAAGTAGCTCTCAGCCATCCATCTCCCCAGGGAGTTGTGTCCATGGAAAAGCCGGAGATTTCAACAGTGTGACCAAACGTCCCCCTGATTGTTTGGGAGAAGAATTACAAGGAAAACATGATGTGTTTACATTTTATGATTACTCCTACCTCCAAGGCTCGAAACTCAAATTACCAGTGATGATGAAACAGTCACAAAGTGAAAAAGCACACGTGAATGACCCTCTACTTCATGGGTTTTATTTTGATAAAAAATCCTGCAAATATAAACCTCGGGCTGCAGAGTTACAGCCAGATGCACCTGCCCACGAGAGGCTTTTGGCGAGTGCATCCCAGGAAATGGGTCACAGTTCACATAAGAGTGGCGATGGGGAGAAGACCTTCCCGGGCATGCAGAATGCCAGGCAGCTCTCCCTGGTGTCTCGCAGCGCGTCCATCGAGTCGCTTTCCCCCAGCGGGCATTTATTTGGACTGGGCATCTTTAAAAATGGCAGCGACAACCTGCCGCGTAGCGCTTCTTTAGAAAGTTGGTTGACATCCTACAAAAGCAATGAAGATCTTTTCAGCTGTCACAGCTCTGGGGACATGAGTGCCAGCAGCGGTTCGGTTGGTGAGCTGAGCAAAAGGACATTAGATCTCCTGAACCGTTTGGAGAACATCCAGAGCCCCTCGGAGCAAAAGATAAAGCGGAGTGTTTCCGACATCACTCTCCAGAGCACTTCCCAAAGGATGTCCTTTCCTGGCCAGCTGTCCTTGGACATAGCGCCTTCTATCAACGAAGACTCCGCGGCCTCGCTCACAGAACTCAGCAGCAGCGATGAGCTCTCTCTTTGCTCAGAGGACATCGTGTTGCACAAGAACAAGGTCCCGGAATCGAACGCGTCCTTCAGGAAGCGCCTGCCTCGTTCGGTGGCGGATGAAAGTGATGTCAACGTCAGCATGATCGTGAACGTCTCCTGCACCTCTGCGTGCACCGACGACGAAGACGACAGCGACCTCCTCTCCAGCTCCACCCTGACCTTGACCGAGGAAGAGCTGGGCCTCAAGGACGAGGAGGACGACTCCAGCATCGCCACCGACGACGAGATGTTTGAAGACTGCAGCTTGAGGTCAGGGCTGGATTATATCAAGAATGAACTGCAGGCGTGGATGCGGCCGAAGCTTTCCTTGGCCGGAGACGAGAGACGGTGCACCCTCGGTGATGAACCAAAGCGCACGGAAGATGTGAGCAGTGGCGACTGGACCAATCCCTCGGATACCCTGAACATTGAAGCCCTTCTAAACGACTCTCTAAAGCATCTCTCTGAAAGCAACGGAAACGACAAGAATGTACCCCATACCTACGAGACAGGGACAAAGGCAGAAAATAAGAAAAACATTTTCAAAGTTACTAAAGATCCATATATGGCTGACATGGAGAATGGCAACATCGAGAGCGTTCCAGGGAGGCAGGAGGACAAACGGGGTGGCGTTTCAAAGGTATCGGAACATCTTGGGTCAACTGGGCAGATGTCCGAAGGTGAGCTTTGTCAGTGTAGAGCGGTTCTAGGCAGCTCAGATGAGTCGACTGCTGCTGGAAGGGAACGTGTTCCTCAAACTGTTAAGCGTCACCCAAAAAAATGTCAAAACCAGCCCTCTGAACATCAAAGTGTTACTCCTCTTTCCCCTGAGAAGTGGAGCCCAGCACCCCCTTCAGAAGACAGGGTTGCCGACAGAGAGGACCCTGAGGTCCTGACATCAGCATCTGTTGACCCATCAACTGGGGGTGGACACGGTGCCGGTTGCCGCCGAGCCCCGGAAGAGAATGCCACCGAGGACAGTGCTGCTTTCAGCGACAGCATTGCCTGTGGCGACTGTGAGCCAGGTGTTCCCCATCAAGAAGATGCTGAAGATTGTTCGGTACACAACTTTGTGAAGGAAATCATTGACATGGCTTCAACAGCCCTGAAAAGTAAATCTCAGCCTGAAAACGAGGCGGCGGCGCCTACGTCCTTAACTCAGATCAAGGAGAAAGTATTGGAACATTCTCACCGGCCCATCCAGCTAAGAAAAGGGGACTTTTATTCCTACTTGTCCCTGTCCTCTCATGACAGCGACTGTGGGGAGGTCACCAATTACGTAGAAGAAAAGAGCAGCACTCCGGTGCCACTGGATGCCGCCGACTCTGGTCTAGAAGACAAGGAAGACATCGAGTGCTTCTTTGAAGCTTGTGTGGAGGGTGACCCTGATGGAGAGAAGCCCGGTGTTCCCATGACTCCTCTCCCTGGGCCCACGGTCCCCTGTGAAGCTGCAGTGTCGCTACAAGCCAATGCTCGTTCAAGTCCTCCACCGCAGAAAGGGGCTCATGCGGGAAAGGAAGGGGGTGGTCCTCCCCAAACTTCCAGTGCCTGTGAAGTCCTCTCAGAGTTAACTGCCCGCTCAGGGCCGGGCAGTGCCAAGGCGGGTCCAGGAGACCCAGGTGAATCTGGGATGGCAGAAAGCAGTGCTTCAGCCACGCCTGGGACGGCAGGTCTTTCTCTGAAGACCAAGCAGCCAGAGCAAAAGGCTGCCAGGCCTCCCGATCCCCAAACTTTAGCCTGTGAAGAGAATCTTCTACTCCTTCACGAGGAGCCACGCAGAAATATGCCTCGGTAGATGTGACCCTCTCCACGCATGGAAATCATCACATTGAGAGGTGCGTAAAATGATGCTTTTAACAACCTTCAATGAGAGGGAACGATGCACTCTCTAGAACCACCACTTAAACCCATTTTCTATCCGTTATTTGCATATAAATTGTGTGTGTGTGTGTGTGTGTGTAATACGAACTCCAGACAACAAAACCATGCGAGGAGCAAAGAGGAGTCGGAATGACACTGGCAGACATTTATCTGAATAAGACATTGAAGGGCCAGACATACTCTACAGCATGCAAGTAACTGGGAAGCAAAGGGGGACAAAGAAACACTCACACTTGGCAGTTCTGTGACATCTTTTTTTTTTTTTTAGTTTCCAAGACTGTCATTCTTTTTTTTAATATATATATCATTTTATTAGGAGCTCATACAACTCCTATCACAATCCAGACATACATCAATTGTGTAAAGCACATTTGTACATTCATTGCCCTCATTATTCTCAAAATATTTGCTCTCCACCTAAATCCGTGGCATCAGCTCCTCATTTTTCCCCTCCCTCCCCGCTCCCCGCTCCATCATAAACCTTTGATAATTTATAAATTATTATTTTGTCATATCTTGCACTGTTCAACGTCTCCCTTCACCCACTTTTCTGTTGTCCATCTCCCAGGGAGGAGGTTGTAGATAGATCCTTGTCATCGGTTCCTCCTTTCCAACCCACCTTCCCTCCATCATCCCGGTATCGTCCCTCACACCACTGGTCCTGAAGGGATCATCCGCCCTGGATTCCCTGTGTTTCCAGTTCCTATCTGTACCAGTGTACATCCTCTGGTCCAGCCAGACTTGCAAGGTAGAATTGGGGAGCATTTAGGGGGGGAGGAGGGAGCATTTAGGAATTAGAGGAAAGTTGTGTTTTTCATCATTGCTATATCGTACCCTGACTGGCTCGTCTCTTCCCTGAGTCCCTTCTGTAAGGGGATGTCTGTGACATCATTTTATGACATCATTCTGGCAAGAAGTTTTGCTCCATACAAAATTTGAGGTGTATCTGAACAATACAGGGCCTCAAATTCTTCCATTGAGGTAGCCTAAAAAAATTTTTTTTAGATTACCTAAATTGCAATTATACCTTCTGATCACAGCCCAAGTATGGTAACAATGCTTTATACTTCCGTTTCCTATCCAGGAAGCCGCTTTCTCCCTCCAGTGCCTGGCGATGAGCCGTGACTGGGTTAAAGGCGGCGGCCTCGGGCTCGGGCCTGCCTTCATGCTTCTCTCTAAAGTGACTGTCATCACCACTGCCTCCCTCCGTGGAAGGCCGGCCTGTCATGGCCGCTAATCATGGCCAAGCCCGAGAATTCTCCAGGAGGGGAAAGTGGACGTTGCAGAAGAGGCTCTTATTTATCCACACACAGATTGAGAACAGGCACAGGAAGCAAATGCAGAGAGACTACATGACAAGTTAATGGCATTTTGATAAAAACAGAATTTCTGAATTTCGCCTGACGGTGACAGGCATATTTCCATCCATTTTTTTTCCCCGAGAAAGTCATTCCTCTCTTCACATTTAATAAGCCAGCTATTGATTGATAATTCTGAGATGATGATGTATCTGTAGGAGTGACATGAAGGTTCCGTTATTCCCCGTTTTGAAAGCCCAGTGAGAAAGGTGCTTTCCCAATCAGGTTTAAAGGTGAACAGTTGAGCTTTCAGATGGGGGAGTTGTATTTCATCCAAGTGCGAGGTGCCTGATGCCAGCTCCAAGCCGCCACCCACCCCCACACACACCCCCAGAAGCTTAATGCTGTAACCTAAACTCGTGCTATAGGAAATGAATTACAGAAGCAATCTACCCTAATTTGTTAACTTATTCAAATAACAGTTATTATACTTAACTATGCTAAAGATTATCTTTTTTGTGGCAGATTGTTTATTTTTTGATGAGCCTAATTACTGATTTTCTAAAAGTAATTTACATTTATTACAAATACATCTTTTAAAATGTGACAGATAAATGTTGTTCCCATAATGTATTATGAAAAAAGTTACTATTTAAAAACACATTATTTAATTTGAAAGATGAATGGCAAACATCATTATTTTTTTTCCCTGCAACACCTGTGCCCTCAGCTCATTAAAATGTGTGATTCTGTGTAGAGCTGCTAGAAATGGGGAACGAGGGGGGAATCTATACCATATCTATACCCTAAAAATAAACTCGGTATGCAAAACTGAGGAAAAGCATCCCACTTGCTAATGTAGCTCAACTAATTTTATATGTTTCAGACTCTATGTACTGCAAGTGGGAACAAAAGTAGGAGTGAGAGAAATGTGTTTTGTGTGCAGTGTGTCCACCCTATAATCACATCTCCAGCAGTACACAGTCAAACTGACCATTAAGGGCAAGTAGCTGCACTTCTGTAAGCTGCTTCAAAACAAGTTCTATTAGGACGGATTGTACTGCAGGCCCTGCCACCCTCTGCAGAAAGCCTGGTAGAGCCCGGCTAATTTTGTTTTCTGAAAGGGGATAAAGGCTCAAAAGAAACACTACTCTGAGCATGACAGCATGTGACTGTGACCCTCAAGCCTCCAGTCGTGCTGGGATCGGAGCTTCAGAAGCTCTGGCACGGGAGGCTCATCGGAGGAGTCGGCTGTGGGGGTGCTCCTCCCCTCCCTCTGCGGTGCCCTGGGAGTTTTCGTCCCTGGCTTACGTAGATGTGCAGTTTGAAGTGCGACATGAATGATAAGCAGCTCCATCCTGCGATGGCGTGGGGAAGTGAGTGTGCCAGTGGATCTGTGTCACCGTCACCTTTCACCAGCAAGGACAGAGGGGAGCTACATGATCAGCCTGCCGGCCAGTTGGCAGCACTTGTTGAGCTCCTATGATGCCTGTCCCTAGGTTGGGCAAAGGGAGGAGGCAGACTGTACTTGGTGTAGAGCTCAGATCAGCCCCAAGTGACTTCTTATCCACCCACAGCTATTTAAATAGGCAGATCCACCAATCCCGTGCAGCTTTTTCAGAATCAGGTGGCCCAAACATCTGGAAGCCTAACTTCCCACCAGTCATTAGCACAGGGTTCCTGAGTATAAATAGTCCCGCATGGTGTATAAATAGACCACCTCAGTTGGTCAAAGTACCACCAAGAGGCCACTTTCTGGAATCTCAAAATGCTGCCATGCCTTCAGGGTTAAAAGGTAAGGGATACAAAGAGTATTTGGAAAATAGGTTTCCCACGGCATTGCTCTTCCTACAAGATTCAAAGGGGCAAACAAGGAAAAGCCCCGCTTTCTTGAAACCATTTGAAAGACCATCACTTGGGGTGCTCCGCTACCCAGAGTCAAATTCCCCCAATTCAATTTTTCATTGTGGTTTTGCAGAGAAAAAGAAATTCTCCAGTGGTGAAATCACTGTCATCTCCTCCAGAAGACAGAGAACTTTAGACTCACAAGACTCGGTCTGCAGCAGCAATGAAAAGGAATAAAAAAAATTCTTTCAAAAAGGTGTTTACTGCATTCTAATTAAAGCATACACACACACACACACACACACACAGAAGCTGTTGGTGAAGTTTGAACCTGCTCTCTCACTGAGTTTGCGTCGGCACAATTCCCAGGCCCACTGCTGGGCTCGGCAGGGTTTCATTTCTGTGTCACGTTTCTGTGAAAGCAGAGAGGTCCATCACGGCAGATCACATTCAAAGAAAGGTAACCGGAGAGATTCAGATATTCCTGCCTAATTCGGGGGAGGCGCATCATGTGTGACAGGAGTGCCTGCCAGAGCTGCCTGAGAACCATGCACTGCACTGATCTCTCTGCGGCACGCAGACAGTTATTTCTTCATTAGCCTCATCATAAGCCTCTGATCTCTGGTGAATGGCGTAACCCTAAACTTCTGCCTGGAGAAAAATCCCAGGGTCTAAAAATGTAGCTGGTCAAATGTACTCAATGCGGACACCCTTTCCTTTTCCTCTCGTTTGGTTGGGGTTGGGGTTGGGGTTTTGTTTTACTAGAGTTTTCTTGTTATTGTCTTGTTTTACTTTGGAATGTTTTAGCTCTATTGCCTTTCCTGCTTTTTTGGTTTATAAATGGGGTAGTTGGTGGCCGGAGGATTTTAGCTCTTAGGCAGTTCCTTGTGTTTAGACCTGCTGAGGTATACAGGTTTATTGTGAAAAGATCCACTGAGTTTTTGACAAACCTCAAAACGCTGCAAGAGCAAGCATTTCTCATGAGCACCACACACATTCTGATTCTATTAATGGGATTGACACTCAAAAGTCTGTGGTTTTGTCCAAGGCTTGCCAAACCAGTTTAAGAAACTGCCTTTGGTAACTGTCTACTATCGCTAAGCAATGCGGGTATAGTCATATCAAATTTACTTTTAAAATCACTGTAATCATGATTGCTCTGGATGTGAACGGCCATTTAATTAGTGTGCACTTTTGAGTCCCTTGACCTGTCATGCTAAATAGCAAGGCTTTGCAGGGTCAAACCCTTGAATGCACACATACACACAGAACCTGTGCCCCAGCCAGTCGGGCCTGCCCAGTGGGCCATGTTGGAAGAATTGATTATCCAAAGAGAGCTAAAATAGCAGGATTTCGTAAACCAGACTTTACTCGTCTAAGGATGCCCTAGGCAGTGGCCAGATTTCAAATGAGTCATGTCCTCAGCATTTGAACGATGTGCCATGGTCTTTCTTGAATGTCCACGTTGTTTGGCCATGTCAAATTTGGCCCCATCTGTCCCTGCCTGTCTCCCCGCTGTTCTGGATAGCTTTTCCTCCCCACAACTTCCACTCATTCCAGCCAGACCTCTGTGTGCTCAAGGTCTTCTGGCACACAACAGATGCAGGACTACAGAGAAAGAAAGAGCTAGGCAAAAAGGAAGAGAGCATGCCTTTCTAGAAAGACAGTAAAGCAACCTGACATCAGACTTCAGAACTCAGTTTACACTCAGACAAGTTAAAATGTGCTTGCCCTGAGATGAAAGCATGCAGCACGGACTAACCTCACATGCAACAGGTTGCTTTTCGCTAGTTAAATATGGAACAGACTGGATTTGGAAGAAATGATATCTAAGCCCTCAGATGTTTAGACAATAATAGGATCATGAAATCAGTCTCGCTTTCACAGTACTCTCTGCATCTGAAGGAAAGTGCATCTGTATTTGAGCTAGAAGCCCAGATAGCTCTCTCTAGGCATGGGACTGAAGCATTTACAATGATAACAACATTAGAAATATTTCACCCAGGAATTGTTCAATAGAACACACACAGTCACCAAAGGAAAGGATAAACCTAAGACTCCAGGTCGCCAAGCTATGAAGTCATTGTTAATATCTCACTGCATCACACGCCGTCAGCAGCCTCACCTTTTCACAATGATTTGAGGCTATCCGTAATATTCAAGGTCCACCCTGGGCAACAACCTTTTTTTTTAATGAAGTGAAATGACAGCCAAATGGGGGAAAGGTACTAGTTAAATACCTGGATTGGGAAAATCGAAAGAGGCATATGAGTCCCTTCAGACACCTGATACAAAAGATTGTACTATTGGCAGGGAACACTAAGTGGTGCAGTTGGTGGCCATCTTTGAGCAGGGCACCGCTCTTTCTAACTCTGCTGCTCAAGAGATTTGGTTGTCACGCAGCAGGCACACTCCCTTGTTTTCTAAAAGGAAGGTGAGTTTCTGGCAGGGTGGTAACCCTTATTTTTTCCCATTCCAGTTCCAGTTCACATCCACTACATTTTGCAGATTCAGGTCCAATCCAGTGTGCTTAGGTGGCCATGACTAAACTGGAGAGAACTGGCCCAAAGTCTTGGTTCAAATTGAGTTCAAACACAAGAGTGGTTACTTACCCAAAGGAAAGCTCGAAAGTTTGAGCTGTTCTTGTTTTCTTTGGGGGAAAAAAAAAAACTTTTTCAAAAATATCAATATTTCCCCCATTGATATTGAAAGATCTTCAACAATAGCCTGAACTATGAACTTCACTCTGATGAATGCCTTCAGATTGTCCCCCAAAAGCAGTCATAATGGCTCCTCACGGGGCTTTAATTTTTCAAATGAAGCAAACCTTTCTGAAACCTTTTCTTGTCCGTTTTGTGTTTCTTGTAGAAACAGCCTGGTTGCAGCTCAGGGGTGGCCTTGTACCCCCAGCCTGGGCTGGTCTCTGGTGTCATCACATCACTGCCGTTCATTACATTGAGTTCTCCCAAGAGGAATCTCCCTCTGAATGCGGTTTGTCCACATGAGCCCTGTGATCTGGATGTGTGCGCTGGTTCTCTTTAGGTGATCGTCTTTGAAGTTCAGCAAAGCTGCTTGTTCTCCCTGGAGTCCTGCCCCAAGCTACCTCTACCAACCCTCTCTCCAGCAAGACCGTTCTGCTTGCCTCTCTCCCCGCTGATCTCTAAAGTTCTACAGTTCATCACATGGATGGTTCATTAAGTTCACCTGTCTGACCAGTACTTGACCACTTTTTTTGGATTTTTTAAAATAGTAGGAAGCCTATGTTTATTTGAAAGAGGTTTTACCTAAAAAGCCAACTTACTTAGTTTTTAAATTGCAGCATAGGGAAGAAACACTGGTCCTGCTTTAAAAATTAAGCCACTTTTTAAAGCACCATATTATCTACTCCATTTAAAAAATAATCTATGCAGCACTTCAAGAAACAACTATCTAGTGTTGTATATTATAACGTGTGACATTCAACGATTGGATTGTTTACCACAGTTTTGTTTTTTATGCTTCTTGAGGTGGTAATGAGAAAAAAAGTTTTTTTTTTTTTTTTTAAAAAGTGTGCCTTGCTGTATTTCTTATACCATTTATTAAAAAGCTGCTTTCACAGTAAAATTGTATTGGTTTGAAAGGAGGAAATAGCAAGGTTAAGATGTGTGAATAATTTCTGTATATATGTATAACCAAGTACAAACATTGATGTATAATGACAGTATAAATGCTTTCATGTTTGTGATGTCTAGTGATGTGGAAAATAGAAGCCTTAAATCCATTAGATTGCATGGTAATTAAAATTGGCATAATAAACATAGTTTAATGGGGGAAAAGGAAAACTACTGATCTCTTTTACCTGTGTTCTTTACCAAATTGTTGTATCTGTTTCTGGGAAGATATAATATTTAAAGGCTTCCAAAATGCTTATGTTGCATAAGAGGCTTAAAATTTACTGACCCTAGAAACTGGACATGACATCATCACCATTTTCAAAGTCATTCTGGTCACGATAAAGATCTTGAAACAGCGTATCATTAAATGCCAATTCCCCTAAATCAATTCAAATTTATACCAGATTTTTATTTCATCTTATCATCAATGACTGAATGTTGGGCTTCAGGATAGCTTGTATGTCATATTTATTTTACATAATTATTTTGAGTGAGTTTGCTAGAAAGATGGTAAGTAAGTACGGAAAAATCTGACAATACTTTGGGGTTAGACTATAGATTTCAGGTATATTTATTTTGTCTAAAAGAAACTAGCAAAGAAATATTCCATTTTGTCTTTATGGACTCTTCTTACATTCAGTATTTTATCTATATTATAGTGTCTACTAAAGTGCCTGACAAACTGTCGGTGGTAGTACAAATTTACTGAGTTGAAGTATTGAGCAAGGTAGCATGGATGGCACCTGGCTCTTTGTTTCACAGAGACACATAGGAATCTGCTTACAAACGAAGTAGGCCACTGCAGACCCCGGATAGCGCAGTTCTACTCTGGTAAGCATGAGGTCACTCCAAGTGAGAACCAACCTTGTGCCAGTTGGAGCACTGAAACAGACGCATTGAGGAAAAGATATACCATAATCTGTAGACCAACACAGTCTAATTGATATAAAAATTCAAAAAGGGAAGATCTTTGTGAATTCTTGTGGACATGAGAATGACAATCATTCAACAGATCAATCAGAAACACCTTTTTTTTATGTGCAGGACACTGGTCTAGGAATTGCACTGATGAACAAGCAGAAAAAGACCCCAGCCTCAGGATACTGATCTACATTGGGACGAAGTGAACACCCCAGTGGGCTGCATGCTTGTCCTAGAGGTGAGAAAAAGAGAAGGCACGGTGGGAGGAGGCACAGGGAAGCAGCATAGAGGAATGAGGGGGGAAAGAGAGGGTTAGGAGAGATCAGAAAGACAACAGGCTATGAGTGAAATCGTGATGAAAAGGGCTGTAGGAGATGAGGTCAATAGAGGATTTCCTGAAGAAGCCTTTAAAAATCAAAGCTTTTGTATGCTAGGTGGTGAGGAAGCTTTGTAAAGTTGTCTTCTTTCTTATTTTTTTAATTATTATTTTATTATTAGAGCATAGATAAGGATTTTTAAAAGATTCACCCATAACTCTACCATTTTAATGACTATTTGGTATTATGCCCCTTCTAAGCGTTTTCCTATTCCTGAACAAAGGGCTCACTTTAGGTTCTTGAGTAGCTATGTTGTTGAAAAGGATTTTGAAAAGGCAGTTGTGTCGAGTTCGAATGTATGAGGGGAGTAAAGATGCAGAGATAAAAGTCCAGCTAGGAGACAGATGAAGAAAACAAGCCAGGTTTCAGATGATCATGGCATCTACCAGAAGTGGCCCAGAATGGAAGAAAAAGATTTTTCTACCTACTCGTCAAGCAAAAAGACAAAAACCCTATACTCTTTGAAATACCTAACAGCATTCCGAATCACTAGGACATGGCATTTTTTTACCTTCTGAAACAACCTACCTTTCCCTTAAGCAAAGCTAGAGCAAAGAGTCTATCTCCTGGTAGACCCTTCAAGGGACAAAAAGCAGGATGTTCTAGTTATGTGAACTGTTGGATGACCAGGGAAGGCCTTGGAGCATCTGAAAGATTCATTTGTGAATAATTATCTGCTTCGTACTAATACTACATTTGTAGGATGACCTTTAGGTTTTGTGAGGAAGCGACAGTTTTTCAGATCACAAGGAATGGAATAGCATCAGACTCTCACCCAGGCAAGTTCTGCCTTCCCAATCACCCTTGAAAGGGTCATCTGCCCACACACTTCCAGGGACCTTGGTTCATCGTCTGTTTAAGTAAGCGGTTGGGCATGTCTCTGTTAGAAGATGTTTTCTTTGGTTGTTAAAATCTGCGTAGTTACCTCCCTCCCCTAGCCCATGAATTTTTGCTCTCCAGTCGGTCCCCATTCTGACCCAACAAGAGGCTTCAGAGCATCTCTCCATCTTCTTTTGCATGACACCCCCAAAGATAACTGAGGCCAGGTGTACATTTGCTCCCCAACATGACTTTCATTTCTGAGTTCCTTCAAATGTCCTGCGGATGTCATGATTTTCTGATTTATTTCAACCTGGCTGAATGTTAACAGACAGAATCCTTGAGATTAAGGACACTGTATTCATCATCATACATGTAGAAAAAAAATCTGAACATTTAAGTGCTAAGTTTTCTCTAAAAATATATTCCAGATATGTTTATTCTATTATTGTAAATTTCAATAAATAAATGAATAAATAAAAGGAATCCCCGGCTTCCTTCAGTGGCCTAGTCCAGTGTCAGAGTTACCTTGAACCTCTTTCTGACATCAAATCCAAGCCTAACCTGTTTGGATATAAAACAGGATTTCCCCCTTTTCACGTTTACGTGTCCATGTAGTGCTTCAGCGTCATTCGTCACCGAGTGGCTCTTTTGAGAGGGACTGTGTTCGCCACTAGAGGTACAAAGGCAACGAACACGTATCTTTGCCTCCAATGGGTTAGCATGTTTTCCTTGTGAAAATGCCGTTCGTGTGCTTGAGTGCTCATGACTTAAATTAGATCATATCTCCATTTATTTTGTTTGCGTTCTAGTTTCTCTACATTATCTCAAAACCCGAATGAGCAAAATAATAGGCAAAATTCTCAGACTCTGGTCATGGAGTAAACGAGATGATTTCAACAGCTCATGGAGAAATGGAGTTACAGTACAGTAGACTTTTCCACACACTTTTTGAAGATCCTGGTATCTTGCATATCAATTCCTTCAGAGCTCTCGAGGACCCGTATGTGATGCATTTATTGGTTTTGGTTCAGCCAGCTCAGGTTCTGCCCGTTCTATCATTCCCGGGAACAAAGAGGATGAGACTATCAAAATGGGCTTCAACCATCCAGTTTGTTTTTTACAAGGCAAGTTGCTTTCATTTTGAAATGAAATTGGTATTTTGAATTTTAAAAGAATAACTGATCTTTCAAATTCAAAAACAACTACATTTGCAACACATTTTTCTATGTAGATGTTTTTCCAACTTTCATTTTAAATAATTTCAGATCTATATAAAAATTGAGGCACCATGGCTGCATATTGAGTTACATGTAAGGATTTACAATCTCAGAAACCTACGGGGCAGCTCTACTCTGACCTCGCGGCCCGTTAAGGAGCAGGATCCACCGGATGGCAGGGAGTTTGGGAGGTTTTTTGGTATAAAAGTTGAATGAATGTCACATGCGTATTAGGTAATACGGCTCATTAACAACTTGCTACTTACACTTCCATCTCTCTTCCCCCCTACACACACACACACACACACACACACACACACACACACACACACACAGTTTTAGTGTGCTTGAACCATTTAAAATTAAATGGAAGTTCATTATCATCGTCATAAAGTTCAGCATCAAAACCAAGAATTTTTAAAACATTCATCCATAACTAAACTCTTGGCCATCAAATCAATACATCACCTAAAAAGAAAAGCATTTTTCAGAAATTCAGTCTTGTTATCACATCCAAGGAACTTAATAGCGACACGATAGTTTTATCTGATAGCCACATTTTCCCAAATGCCTTTACTTTTTAATTACAAAAATTTTTTTTCCTTTCCTCTTGAAGCAATTGGCTTCATTTTATTAAGGGCTCTTTTTTTAAAAAAATAATTTTATTAGGGGCTCACACAACTCTCATCACAATCCATACATACCATACATCAACTGTGTAAAGCACATTTGTACATTCATTCCCCTCATCATTCTCAAAACATTTGGTCTCCACCCAAGCCTCCAGTATTAGGTCCTCATTTTTCTCCTCCCTCCCCGCTACCCCCTCCCTCGTGAGCCCTTGATAATTTATCAATTATTATTTTGTCATATCTTGCCCTGTCCGACATCTCCCTTCACCCACTTTTCTGTTGCCCGTGCCCCAGGGAGGAGGTCACATATAGTTCCTTGTAATCAGTTCCCTCTTTCCAACCCACTCTCCCTCTACCCTCCCAGTATCACCACTCACACCACTGATCCTAAAGGGCTCATCCGTCCTGGATTCCCTGGATTTCCAGTTCCTATCTGTACCAGTGTACCTCCTCTGGTCTAGCCAGACTTGCAAGGTAGAATTTGTATCATGATAGTGGGGGGTAGAGAGGAAGCATTGAGGAACTAGAGGAAAGTTGTATTTTTCATCGTTGCTACATCGCACCCTGACTGGCTCGTCTCCTCCCTGAGACCCCTCTGCAAGGGGATCTCTAGTGGCCTACTAATGGGCTTTGGGTCTCCCCTCCGCACTCCCCCCATCATTCACTATGGTAAGATTGTTTGTTCTGATGATGCCTTATACCTGATCCCTTCGACACCTCGTGATCGCATAGGCTGATGTGCTTCTTCCATGTAGGCTTTGTTGCTTCTGAGCTTGATGGCCGCTTGTTTAACTTCAAGCCTTTAAGACCCCAGATGCTATACTTTTTGATAGCCGGGCACCATCAGCTTTCTTCGCCACATTTGCTTATGCACCCATTTGTCTTCAGTGATCCGTCGACACCTCGCGATCACACAGGCTGATATGTTCTTCCATGTGGGCTTTGTTGTTTCTGAGCTAGATGACTGCTTGTTTACCTTCAAGCTTTTATATTTTATCCTTTTCCCCTACCCCTACAGAATCCAAAGATCATGCTTTGCTTTTAATTTTTGTGACTAATCTTGAATTCTTTTTCTAACTTTTTTTTTTCATTATTTAATCTTTCATTACATTGATTTCTGAAGATTTCAGACAAGTTTTACGGAATAGCCCACAACCTGCGTGAGGCTGGCTATTGCCTGATTACATTAACTCAGGATAAATTTATTTGTCAAGTGTACTACATAGCAAATGTGTTCAGCAGCATACCTTCTTGAAGTTATAAAACATGGCTGAATCACTAACATTTCCTGTCTTGATGTTTACAGCGTATCCTTACATCTCATGCTTCATAATTCTAAGGCAGGGGTCAGCAAACAGATGAAACCTAGCCCTATTTTTTTTTTTATTATATGTGAGCTTAAGAATCACCTTTACATTTTTAAAAAGTTTTTTAAAACACACAGGAATAATTTGTGACATGTAAAATTCATAAAGTTCAATGTTAAGTGTCCACGAATAAACATAGTAAAATACAGCCACTGCAAATCACAGTTGTGACAGAGACCATATTGGATCAAAAAGCATAAACTGTTTACTCTCTTGGACATTGAATAAGGAAGACCAAAGAAGAAGTGATGTGTTTGAATTAAGATGCTAGAGAAGAATATGGAAAGTACCATGGACTGCTAAAAGGCAACCAAATCTGCTTTGGAAGAAGTATAGGCAGAACACTCCTCAGAGGCAAGAATGGCAACATTGTGTCTCACCTACTCTGGACATGTTGACAGGAAAGACCAGTCCCTGGAGAAGGACATCTCGTTCAGTAAAGCAGAGGCGCAGCGATAAAGTGGAAGGCTCTCAACGAGGTGGACTGACATGGTGGCTGCACAGTGAGCTCAGCCGTAGGAACGATGGGGAGGATGGGGCAGGAGGAGAGGGCAGTGTTGAGTTCTGTTGTGAACAGGGTCACTATGGGTCAGCACTGACCCAGGGCACCTAACAGCTGCAGCAGCATTTACTCTCTGGCCCATTACAAGGCAATATTTTCAACCTTTTGTGTAAAGTATTTTACTCTGACATTTTTTAAAACATAGGTTGTATTTTTATTTACAGATTTAATGTAACATATAAGAACCTACAATAGTTACTTTTTTATTTTCTAGATTTCATGAAGTTCTCGATGTGGGCTTTATATTATCTTAGAAAATAAAATACACTCTGTTTCACAAACTTAAAATTAAGTTGCTTATTACTACTTAACTTTTGACTAAATTGGTTTGTTAGTAAAAGACTTAATCAAAACTTTCGGGAAAATTGGCACAACACAAACTCACTTCAATTCACCAGTAAACAGGATTCCTTTCTCTATATGTTTTTTCCAAAGAAAAGTAGGCCACTTCACAGTCAATTTTTCAAGTTTATTTTTCAACTCAACCAAAGGTAAAACCACGATCAAAAGATTATCTAACAGGCCCTTTCATTTCCTGAATGCTTATTACAAATAGATTCAATTAACCAACTTGAATTTTATATTAGCCAAATTTGAATTTATCAAGAAATTTGAGGAATCTTAAAAAATGTCATGAAAAAAATATGTACTATGAAAAAACAGCATGCATTTCCAAAAAAATGTACAGCAAAATAAACTCTTACTAACATTTATAGAGTGTCAGAGAAAAGAATACCTATCAGAGAAATATGAATGAATGTGGATAAAAATAAGAACAAACATCAGATTTGTGGTAAAACTTGGGTAACAGAATGGTGAAATCATGAATGCATGACCAAAGGTTTATGAGATCATACCCCCAAGAAAGCAGCAGCACATAAAAGCTGGTTTTAAGAAGGGATGAAACAGTTGAAGAGGAAGGCCACAGCAGTAGACCATCCCAAAAAAAGTTTCAGAGAAAAAAAAAATCGAGCAGTTTGTCACCTGATTGAAGAGGATTGACAACAGCAGAA
>NW_022103915.1:74134541-74137816 GCF_000313985.2 Echinops telfairi | reverse complement strand
AGGGAACAATAGCATCTGCTTATTCTGAGAGAGTTGTAAGAAAGTTAACCAAAGTTTTTGAAGAACTACACCTGGGAAAGCTTCCCCACAGCATCCTTCTCCACCACGAAAGTGCTCCTGTGCTTTATCCAAAAAAGGCACCTTTGCCAGGTATGTTAGTCTGGGTATTTTAGAGAAATAAATCCACAGAAACTCATGTATAAGAAAGAGTTTTATGCAAAGAAAACATCCCAACCCAGTGCTGCCCAAGCTCACAAGTCCACCATTAACCCATATGTCCGACACCAATCCACAAAGTCCTCCTCCAGCTCACAAAACACACACTAAGACATCGACTGCAGGAGGAAAGCCAAGTCAGTGAATATGTAAGCATCTCAGCGCTGGCAGGGGTCGCCAAAGGGCTGCTCTAGCACCCAGGGCTGCATTGGTGTAGGTCCATGCGGCTTCTCCTCAGGGATGTCTTGCAGGAAGTGAGACTTGCAAGCTGAAGCAGGGAACTGGCTAAGGCACCCGCACCCTGGTTCGACCATCACAAAGCAAAAGACCCGAGAACTAGAAAGGTGAGGCTCACTGAACCATTCATCCCTCTGCCCTTCAATTAACCCCACATGTTTATCGGCCAGGTTGGCACAATAAACCTTAACGACCTCACCAGGATTTCAGTGGAATATCACTAGGCATCTACCTCACAGCCTGAGTTTTGCTCCTGATTCCTTTTGGTTTCATCTCTTTAAAAAAAATTAAAAAAAAGATTGCTGCTTGGTACCGTTGAGTCATGTGGCCCTGTGTGCAACATAGGGTTCCTGGGAGCCGATGCACAACTGACTGAATCGTTCCCTAGTCCTGAGCCATCACATTGGTTATGTTGAAGCCACTGAGTCACTTCACCAAGCATGAAGTCCTTCTCCAGGGCATTGGTCTCTCCTGCTAATAGGTCAGAAGCAGTGAGCCCAACTCGTACTATCTTTGCTTCTAGGGAGCACTCTGGTTGTACTTCTTCCAAGATGGATTTGTTTGTCCTTGTAGTAGTCCGTGGGCCTTTAGATATTCTTCTCCAGCACCAGAATGAAGATGCATCAGTTCTTCTTTGGTCTTTCTTATTCAACGTCCAAATGTCACATGCATAAGAGACAACTGAAAATACTTGGTCGGGTGCAACTTAGTGCTCAAATGAACTTCCTTATTTTTCAGCACTTTAAGGAGGTCTTAGACAGCACATGTACCCAATACAATGGGTCGTGTGATCTTTTGACTGCTGCTCCCATGAGCATTGATGGTGGCTTCAAGCAAGATGAAATCCTTGGTAGCTTCAATCTCTTCTCTGTTTACCATGATACCTATTGGTCCAGTGGTGAGGATTTTTGTTGTTGCTGTTTTTAACGTTGACTTTCAATTCATATTGAAGGCTGAAATTCTTGATTTTCACCCTCAAGCGCTTCAAGCACTCTTCCCTTTTGCAAGCAAGCTTATGTCATCTGCAAGTCACAGGTTGTTAATAAACTTCCCATTCTGATGCCATTTTTCTTGATGTAGTCCAGCTTCTCTGGTTATTTGCTCAGAGTATGAGTCGAATAAATAAAACGAGAGGATACAACCCTGATACACACCTTTCCTGATTTTTATCCCAATATACACTCTTCCCTTGTTCTGTTTGCACAACTGCCTCTTTACCCATACACAGGTTCCACGTAGGCACAATTAAGTGTTCTGGAATTCCCATGCTCTCAAGGCTAGCCACAGTTTGTTATGATTCACATATTGGAATGCCTTTGCGTAGTCAATAAAACACAAGTAAACATCTTCTTGGCATTCTCTGCTTTCAGTAAAGAGCCATCTGACATCAACAATGGCATCCCTGATTCCACATCCTCTTCTGAATCCGGTTTGAACATCTGGCAGCTCCCTGTCAGTGTATTGCTGTGACCATTGTGGAGGATCTTCAGCAAAATTTTACTTGCATGTGATATCAACAATAGTGTTCCGTAATTGTGCATTCTGTTGGGCCACCTTTCTTTGGACCATGGGTACAAATATAAATCTCTTCCAGTCGGCTGACCAAGTAGCTGTCTTCCAAATTTCCTGGCAGAGCCGAGTGAGTGCTTTCAGAATCTTTTAATAGCATCGCTTTTCTTCAGTTAATCATCTGAAAAAGACTCTATTAACCTGGCAAAATTCCCAGATTTCCTCAGTTCTTTAGGCTAAATGGCTAGTATCATCACTTACAAAAGTGTCTTAAACGTGATGAATCTTACATAAAGGAATAAAGTTTTTTTTTATTTGAATCTTTTTTTTCATTAACATTTTGAAGTCCTTTGGTGAGTATTCCCCACAGACCTGGCTGAAGCCCCATAGGTGAACCCACTATGGGACAGCAGATGGTCACAATGGAGCAGCTGGTGCTCCTGTGCTTTTATGCTGAACCCATCGTTGGCCATCTCCGCCTTCCATCACCACGTTCCTAAGGGGGGAACCCTCAAGAAAGATTTTAGCCGCTTCTTCCCTCTTCACATGCAACCATAGACTGATGGTGGAGCGATCGGCTCTTCATTTTAGGCTCCAGATATAAACCCCAAAGTTACCAGAAGAAAGTCACAAATTATTTTCAAGTCAGGCAAACAATCATAAGGTGTCTGTGGGAATGTTCTTATGACCCGTGCCTTCAGACCATATCGATACTTGATTAAGGAGTCCTCATGAAAATAGGAACTAGGCAAAGTTTAAATGCACTTGTGTTTTTGAAGTAAATCAGGCTCTGCATAAAATAAAACAACTTTGCTCAGTCTCTTGGCTGTGGAAGAGGTTCCCATCCTGGAGAGAGTTGTAGGCGCTCGTCAAGTATTTCTATGCACTTTATAGTTCAGGGAAGACTCTCATCTCTCTCACTCAAGGAGGTTCGTATCTTACCGCAGTGGAATAGAATCACGCTGCTTTGCGAGCCTTTGAAGCCCATCTAATTAATATACATAAAGAGCACCTTATTTCTATGTGTTAGTAATGTTCTTGCTACAATGAGGTGCTCTGAGCCTGAGAAAGGGTTTCCAAAGAACCAGAGACCCAAACCCACTCTGCAGGGGTGCACAGCTCCCCAGGATGTGCCACCAGCGGAGCTTGAGATGGCTGGAATGTTCTTTAAAAATGTGAATTCAGAGTGAAGCAAATGTAAAATGCAGCAGAAGTTGACCTTTAATTCATATTGTAGAAATGACCGATTCTGATGGTTTGGCCCAGGTAACAACCTTTCCCACTGTGAACTACACAAAATAGAGAACATCAAA
>NW_022103915.1:74132005-74134126 GCF_000313985.2 Echinops telfairi | reverse complement strand
AAATGAAAATTTTCCTATTTTTTTACATCGAGACATACAATACCGATTTTGTTACTTAATACAAATGGCTAAATACACAATAAGAAAGAACACTAAATTTATAATAACTTTTTAAACTTTATTTTCATGCAAACTGCCACTTCTTAAAAACATCTCAATTCTTTGCAAACAGACCTAAAATAAATATTATTCAGAAAATTGATCCAAGGACTTAATATGATTGAAGGCATTAGGAGCGTAAAAATGCATAAGATCCCCTTTAAATCCCAATATTCCCTAGACTCTGGTTTAAAAAAGTACTCTTAAGGGTTACAGAATTAGGCTGTTTCTATTAGTTGATCAAGTTACTCACACTAAGTCAGCAATTCAAAATAAATAGTTCCCACTGTGTGTGCATGTTTGCTTGCTTGCAAATATGCTTCATTTATTTCAAAGTGTCTTATATAGAAAGCCAAGTTGCTGAAATTTATCTTGTCATTAAAACGGTGTGAAAAACAAATCAGTCTTCATATTGATACTTTCATCGCTACCAATCTCAAATGACTAAAGATGCTTAGGCATGGTTTTGTAAGTGAAAACCTCATAACTTTTCATGAAGCAATATGATTTTTACTAACATACTATTTACCTCTTTTGTAAATTTGAAAATGTTCGAAATCCCTTCCCAAGTTTATCAGTGAATCTTTTCATACACAGTACATGTAAACATGTTTTTATAGAAAGCCAACTTGCTACTAATTTACAGATTAAGAGTATTTTTTTATAGAATGAAATCATACGTTAGTGTGTATTAGAGAAAACGTGAAACAATCTATTCAGAATGATTGAACAACAGAATATTTTTTTAAAGCTGAGGGTCTGATCGTTTGGATCATAAGTGACTAAGTGTAACTCTAAAATCTTTCCACTTACTCGCAGATGATTCATTATCGCCGTCATGATTGTCCATTATTATTTAGGATACTAGATGAGACCAAGCTACAGCAGTAGATATACGCTGGATATTCTTTCTAAAATAAGTATAAATAATAATAAAATAAATGATTATCACTTGAATGCTTATTATGTAACAGGCACGACACTAAGCACTTCACACACTCAATTTCATTTAATCCTAACGGTACTCTAGGATGGATGATACCCATTTTGTAACTGGAAAATTGAGGAATAGAGAGATGGATTAGTTACTAATAGCTTTTTCCCCATAGAAACAGAGTTTGGAGTGTAGGGGGAAGCAATTTTTAAAGCTCATTTGCTTTCTAGATAAATAAGGATTTATTGTCGTGTATAGTTATCAACCATACATATGCAGCTAAATTTTCTGTGTAGATCAAATACTTACTGCAAATATAATTCCTGCCAAAACTAAAGAAAGAACTTTCATTTTTAAAAGTTATTTCTTATAAAAATTCTATAGGAAGAAATGATAGGTAAATTAGCACTTGAAAAAGGCCAAAGAAAATTATATACTGGATATAATTATGCCTCATTATGACCTCTACACATTTTCCAGAAAAGTTAGGCATTAAAAACACACACAACAGGAGCACTTTAAAGGTCAGAGCCGGATGAAAGAAGAACGCCACAGTTAATTATGAAGGACAGGATTAATGTTCTAGTGGAACATACATTTTTATCATTACATTTTGCTTGAGAAATAGTTTAACTATGCAATCTCCCTTTTCTATTTCCTATCAGAAGGAATGGTACAGGGAGAGAAGTTGATAAGTATAAATTAAATCCCAATTTAGTGAGACAAAAATGTAGGTGTTGCTGTGGTCCTTAGCATACTTTATATGACCCACCCCCACCCCCGTGGGTCTTTTGTCCTCTAAACAATTTTAACCTTACAAGTAAATAATGGGGGTCTCAGTTTTCCAGTAACCCCTCACAGATTCCTCATTACCCTGCAGAGGTGTTTCCACAATAGCAGAATTCCTAGATCATATCTGTCGGGCTTCGGCAACGAGCAACGTACCTATGGAAAATAAGTACTGACAAATCACACCCATTTTTAAATATTTTCAAATTTACTGGGGCCTATAAGAATAAAAATGGTTCAGGTGGCCCAAATTTGCCTATTGTTAATATTTTACCCATTGGTTAATGAATATATATATA
>NW_022103915.1:74127083-74130729 GCF_000313985.2 Echinops telfairi | reverse complement strand
GACACCTCGTGATCACACAGGCTGATCTGTTGTTCCATGTGGGCTTTGTTGCTTCTGAGCTAACCAAACCCCTTTTTAATGGTTTCGTCCTCACTTTAGATTTCTTGATCTTGCCTTATGATTAGATTGAAATTATGCATCAGATGGCATGGGTGAAGGTGCCTTTCTCAGAGTACCAGATTTTGAGAGACTTAATATCCACCTGTAGGAGCCCCGAGGGCCTAGTGGTTGGGCTCCGGGCTGCTAACTTCAAGGCCCCCGATGTGAAGCCACCAGCCACTCCGCCCGAGAAAGCTGGTGCTTCCTACTCCTGTACAGAGTTACAGCCTCAGACACCCGCAGGGACAGTCCTGTCTTCCCTGTATTGCACCGAGTCGGCCTCATTTTGGTGGCAGGAAGTGTGGTTTTGGTTCATGTCCACCTGTCCCTCAGTAATCTTCATTTTGATCGTTTTAAGTAGAAACGCTTTCAAATCATACGAATTCTTCAGTCCACATCCAAATTTCTCAATAGATTTAGCATCTATTGATAATTCTTTCCGGATCAAGTCTTTACCAGAACGGTTGCAAAATTGTGATTCCTGCCCTTGCTTTACCAATCACTCTCCCCACATTTAATAGTGGGTGCCTGGTATTTCCTTCTCTTTTTATTTATCTATCAAAGGTGTGAATTACAAATTCCTTATCCCCGATTGTTTATAATTCATCACTACACTTAAATTATTTGGGTGGCTCAAATAGTTCACCAATGAGTATCTCTCCTTGTATTCTTCTAACTTTCCTCCGTTATCTTACAATCAATTCCTTACTTGGTAGCGTAGCAAGGTATTGCAGTCTTCTTATGTACCTACTTGCCTCGGCCCTAAATCAGCCATTTCCCTGAGGAGTCTCAGTTCTTTTTGAGTGACACAGTTGAGAGGTATAAAATTATGTGAAAGTAAACATATATACATACATACATATACATACAATTACACACAGAGAAAGGCATCTACATATATATGTATCTACATACAATTATTTCCCAGTTTATGCTGGGACTGGATACTCAGTTGTTAGTCCTAATGGAAGTCAAATACCTCCTTTTTTCCTCTTAACTTTTCATTATTATTGACTTTTATGCTCAATATTGTTATAAATCCAATCTTTATTTACCTTTGGGAATTAAAAACATTATATTTAGAGTTACAGATGCAGTCCACTTAAAAACAGAAACACTCCCGTCGAGTCAAGAATGGCTCACAGCGAGTCTTCGAGACTGTGATTGTTGCAAGAGTAGAAAGCTCAGTCTTTCTCCCAAGGTGCTGCTGGTCGTTTCAAACTGCTGACCAAGAGCATCGCAGCCCAGGGCACAACGACTACACCACCAGGGCCCCTCGTTTCAATAATCCGTCCATTAAACAATAAATCCTGAAAAATGTACTCCAACAATGAAGAGAGCTGGATGACATTGACATATTGTCAATAATAATTCCATTAAGAGATGGTTCTACATCATGTGGGTTATTCCTGGGAATCGCATTCAGAAAATTAGGAAGAGTTGTCCCTCTTGCCCTTTTCTTTTAATCCTCATGTAGTCTACAGCAGCATCTCACTGCTTCCAGAATCTGATGTTAGCAAAGAAATCGGTGTTTGGACCCATATTTTCAAGCAGTAGAAAGCCCTGATTTAGAACAGAAAACTAAATCAATATGGCAGTGTTTTGAACAGGAAATCATAAAACTGAAAATCTGGAGGTGATTGAAATCTGAGAATGAAAACATCAGCAGATTATGTGCTACATATTGCTAATTGTGTACCAAAAAGGGGTGGGGGGGAAACACCAGTCGCGAGATTCACTGTAACTCTTAGTACCTTAAATTCGGACTCCTTGTATATGCACACATAGGCACATAAATGTGCACATATACGTCTCTACATTCATTTTCAAAATCATGAGGTCACATCAGCATCCCAGTATCTACAAGACTCTTTCTCACCTTTCCTGATCCCACATTTCCGTTCTCTTTAGTCCACAGTGAGACCCCTGGTACTTGTCTGGCCTGGGAGAAAGCTGAAGCTGTCTGCTCCCGTCAGGATTACAACTCAGAAACTCGACACAGGGTTGCTGGGAGTCAGATTCACTTGGTGGCACTGGGTTTGGATTTGGGTTTAAACCCTTTCACCATTGCTTCACTCACACTGTAACAATAATTGATTTAAAAGACCTCGGGGTTTGTGTGCAGCTCCCCTCCACCCAACCGTCCCTCCTAAAACTTGGGATTGTTCTTTTGCGCCCTGCTCTCTCGCTTCCATCTTTCTATCCTTCTTCCTTTCCTGCCTCTCTTCCTCCTTTGTTTGTTTCCTTTCTTCCTCCTCCCATGGGCCCTGCCTTGCCTACTTTCCGCTTTGCCTGGGTCCTCCCTTTCTGACCTTGATTTTTCCTTTATTTCCTTTACTACAGCCATGCTACTCTTTTTTTTTTTTTTTTAGGTCTTGTTTGTTAATGCTACTCTTTTAAAATACAATCCACCAGGAAATTATAATTCTTTCTTATCTGACAGCAATGACACTCCGGTCCTTGAAACCTCTCTTTACAGCCATTTCTCTTTTGACTTCTGCAGCCTGAAATTGTCTTTCACCTCCTACATTTTGACATGTATATTTCAGGAATCAAATCAGCTACATTTGTGTAAAGAGACAACACAGAAGCTAAATATCGCCAGTTAGAGCAAGGTCAGGGGCCAACTGGAGAACAGATCATCAATCACTTACCTGCTCCTTGAAGCTGCACTGCAGAAAAGGAAAATACATCCACAAGAGCCAAAGGATAAACCTGTGCCTATTCCACACGAGTCGAGAGACAATCTCAAAAGAGATGCGATGCATTGAGCACAAATACCTGAAGACTAAATTAGTGGGGATGACACTGAGTCTATCATATCTGAAGAGAGCAAAAGTAACTTCAAAGACAGGAGAGAAACAAAGGGTCAAAGGGAGTGTCGGGAGAGACTCTGCAGTTGCACTTGGAATGAAAAACAGTTCAAGCCAACGGAAGACGCGGTGAAATAAAAGAGTTGAGTAGAAGATTTCAAAAGGCGACTCAGGAACACAAAGTAGAGTACTGGAATGGGATTGGCAAAGACCTAGAGTTAGGAAACCAAAAGGAAGAAGCATGCTCATCATTTATCACGTTGAAGAAAGGGAAAAGCCTTAAGCTGCAGTTGATAATACTGATGGATTCTAAGGATGTGCGCCCTGGGAAGCATCCAAAGCTATGGGAGGCTGACATGCACACTGTACCAAAAAGAACTGCATGACATTCAGCTATCTCAGGAGCTAACCTGTAACCAAGAATGATTCGTGTTGAAGGAAGCAGTCCGAGCTTCACTGAAGGCATTAGCAAAAAAACAAGGCTCCAGGAGTTGATGGAATACCACCTGAGATATTCCCACAAGCAGATTCGACATTGAAAGCACTACGCCAAGAAATTTAAAAAATAGCTTCCCTGGCCAACTGACCAGAAGAGATCCATATCTGTGCCCATACCAAAAGAGATGATGTGTAAAGTGTTGAACAAATTATTAAAAAAATCACAAGCAAGTAAAAATGTTGGTAAAGGGAATCAAATCAGTTATAGCTCTGCTGCTCTCATGAAGCAGCTGCCA
>NW_022103915.1:74125351-74126601 GCF_000313985.2 Echinops telfairi | reverse complement strand
AAAAATAAACAAATAATGCCTAACACTGAGAAGTCTGGGGATTTCAGGACACTTCATTGTGCTAATCCGGAGCCTGTACATTGACAAAGAGACAGTGATTGAAACAGCAATGAGACACTGCATGATTTAAAATCAGGAATGATGTGGGTCAGGATTGTATCTTTTCGCCATACTTGCTCCATAGTTGTGCTGAGAAAATGGTCTGAGCAACTGGAAGGTACGAAGAAGGTGCATCGGGATTGAAGGAAGACACATTGACAGCCTGCAATATGCAGGGGACATAATTTTGCTTGAAGTACTTACCGTATGGATTATGCTTCAGCATAATGAAATCAAAATTTCTCCCAACTGGACCCACAAGCAGCATCCTGAGGAAAACGGAAAAAAATGGAAGTGGCTAGGGGTTTCGTTTTACTTGGATCCCTGGGAGCAGCCATCAAGAAACCAATGAATTAACAAATCTGCCACACAAGACCTCTGTAATGTGTTAAAAAGCAAAGGTGCTACTTTGTGCCTGGCCCTCACCAACATAGTTCCATTTGCCTCATATGCATATGAAAGCTGGACAATGAATATGGAACAATGGAAAAGGATTGGTGCCTTTGGATTATATGGTGTTCCTGAAGAATGTTGACTTAAACCAGAGACTGCCAAAAGAACGAACAAATCTGGCTTCGAAGAAGTATGAGAGTGCTCTTGAAGCAAACAGTGGATATTGAAATGGGGGCTAGTGAAACTTCTTATATTCTTTCAACAGAGTGTCAGCAGTCTCCAACTTTTGGGGACACAACTGTACATATGAAACAGCTAGACACGGACTCCAGTCTAGTGGTTCTCACATTTATCTTTTAAAATAAAGATTTCTAGTCCCTGCCTCTGTGCTGAGTCAGTACACATAGAACAAATCTGTATAAAAATACACCAGGCTATTCTTTTGCAGGGATTGCATTCACCACACTTTCTGAACTATTCCTCAACTCCACCGGTCATCTAATTCCCACACTTTCCAGAAGAGATGCTACTTTTAAATCTCTCTGTGTATACCGCCTACTTTCAAAAGTTATGGGAGATAGGTTACAATAAAAATTATAGGCAGAATATGTGGGAAAATCTTTAACATGGTAAAAGACAAGTGTCAATAAATAAAACAATATATGATATGTTAAGTATTAAGGTAGCAGACGGACATTGGACCTCTACTCAAGCACTCCCTCAGTGAAAGAACACTTTGTTCTAATAACCTGGCATTC
>NW_022103915.1:74124043-74125034 GCF_000313985.2 Echinops telfairi | reverse complement strand
GGGATCAGGTATCAGGCATCAAAGAACAAAAAATCTTAACAATGTGAATGAGGGGGAGTGGAGAGTAAGACCCAAAGCCCATCTGTAGACAATTGGACATCACCTTACAGAAGGGTCACAAGGAAAAGATGAGCCAGTCGGGGTGCAGTACAGCACTGATAAAACATCCAACTTTCCTCTAGTTCTTTAATGCTTCCCCCCACCCCACTGTTATGACACCAATTATACCTTTAAAATCCAGCCAGACCAGAGCATGTACACGGGTACAGATAAGAGCTGGAAACACAGGGAATCCCAGACAGATAAACCCCTCAGGACCAATAGTAGCGATACCAGGAGGGTAAGGAGAAGGTGTGGGGAGAAAGGGGGAACCGATCACAGTGATCTAATAATAACCCCCTCCCAGGGGGACAGACAACAGAAAAGTGGGTGAAGGGAAACATTGGTTAGTGTAAGACATGAAAAAATGATAATAATTTATAAATTATCAAGGGTTCATGAGGGAGGGAGGGGGAAAACAGGAGCTGATACCAAGGGCTCAAGTAGAAAGAAAATATTTTGAGAATGAGGATGGCAGCATATGTACAAAAGTGCTTGACACAATATGTATGTATGGTTTGTGATAAGAGCTGTATGAGCCTCCAGTAAAATGATTAATAAAAGAAAGAAAATTCAGACTAAAGAAAACTACTGAGAATAAACATAAAAATTAGTCTGGGCCTCAGAAATCAATGTAAAGAAGAAAACGTCACAATGAGAAGATTTAGGAGGCATTTGTTCAATGGGTCTTTATTTAAGGATTATGAAATTCCATAATGGACAATAGGGTTCAAATTTATGTTTTTATAAAATGAAGCCCATGTAGAACTCTCAGCTCATTATAAGCTTAGATGAAAATTGAAAGCATCATGTGGCTGCATTTTCTAGAATCTTGAGGAAGGCTGAGTGGTGGCCCCTTAGAGAATGCCTTCTAAGTGTCAGTGGAGCCCTG
>NW_022103915.1:74119184-74121796 GCF_000313985.2 Echinops telfairi | reverse complement strand
GCCACTCACACCACTGGTCCTATAGGGCTCATCCGTCCTGGATTCCCTGTAAAATGTTTAATTTTTAACACTTTAATTTGCACACAATCTGCATGTCATATAATTTAATAGTTCAATAACATCACCATCATCAATTTTAGAGTATTTTTTCTTTCTTGCACTCATTGTTATTATCTCCTCATTTTCCCCCAGTCTCCCCAACGAAACCATTAATCTAGTTACCATCTCTATCGATTTATCTATCCTGGATTTCATAGACATAAAACATACAAAAGGAAACCAAGAACCACCACAAGAACCAAATAAAAGAGAAAAAACCTCAATCTCAAATAAAGCAGAAAACATTAAAAACTAGAATGATTTTACAATGCATCAAATGGGAGATCAAATGATACACTGTTAACTTTTGTCTTGAGACCAGCTGTATCCCAAGGATTAACCAGGTAAATCACAAATTGTGACCCTAAGTATCTTGGTACAGTAGTGGTAAGACAGACTAATCTCACTCATCTGGGTTCATATGAGCCTGGCAAAATTAAACATTTGGGGTTTGGGACAATTAAGCAGCTTTTCCTGATAAATGGGCTGAAAAGTTGAAACACTTCTCTCAAAGCGACTTCCGGGACCAGATAGGAAGGCAAATCAGCACATGTGAATGAAGTGTTCCTTTTAATATGGCTGGGTCATCTAAAGACCACCAATATGTCCAATTACAGAATTAAAAGGAGAGCTCTGGCGATCCAGCCCTGTTTTATGCCACTTACAATAACCATTTCATCTGTCAGAAAGAAGGCCTTTCCTAGTTACCTATGGGCCACAGTGTCCAGCAGAAATGACTTCGGCAGAGAATTAGAAGCCCTAAATCTATGTTGAGATCCTACACGGAGGCCTCTTTATGGAGTTAGTGACAATGGTAAGTCAGTACGTTTCATGAAAAGTCTTGAAATCCTCCTCACTGACAGAAGCCACATCTGATCTCCAGGAGGACCTGCTGCAAGCCGATTTCTCACTGCCTGTCCTATTATCTACGATCCATTGCCCCGATCCACGCACATCGCACTTCTTACATGCTCTGCAGGATTATAGGTATTGTTTCATTCATCTTCTGCCCCCCATGAAATTTCTACTTACTGGATCCTCCGAAGCTGTGAACAGTCATTCTATAAATGTAGGCATTCTCTGAATGTTGTTAAATAACATTTAACATGTTATGAATGGATGGGGGATGAATGGATGAATATTTCCTACTTTGAGGATGGTCAAATATCATTTCTAACCAAACAATTTGGAGGCACAGAATAAAAAGACAATATTTCAAATAACATGAAGGATGTCACCTATGTCTTTTTGTTTGGAAGTTGTTTTACTTTGCTCTCAATGAAATTTGAATCAAATTATTCCAGATTTTCAAAGTTGAGAATGTTGAAAATGGCTGGGCTGCGTCCGCACTTGCCACTGAGGTACAGACATTGTCACATTTTCTGAACCAGTGTAATGTTCCAAATGGCTCTCTCGACTGTTCTTTTCCCTAGGAAAATCTACTGCACACCGAGACGGGCTGAGCAATGAAGGCTGTAGCTTCCTTGTTTTTCTTGTTTCCTTCCTGACTCCTGTGTGTGTATCAAGGGGCTGTATTTAACCTCCAAAAGACTTTCAGTTGATTGATAACATAGTTGTATTTAGATGCCAGCTCTTTTTTCAGTACATTACACAACCAAGTCAATGATTTCCTATATGATTCACTTCACAGCATACATAAGAATTGATATTTTGCGCTGTACGCTGGAATAAATAGAGAGGGCTGCTCATGGCAGCCAACCCTAAATCACCCCTACCTCTGTCACTGTGGTGCGTGACGAGCTCCAGGTGTGTAATAACAGGGACACCACTGTGGAAGCTATTGTTGCAGGAACATTTGGGGGAAATCCTAGTCTATAGTAAAACTATGTTGTCTAAGTACTATGTTAGATACTTTACAAATACTAACTTGCATAAGCTTATGAGGATGATAGCATTTTTAAAATAGGGTAACAGAAATGTGGACATTAAATAACTTGTCCAAGTTCCTGAAAATAGTAATGGGTAAAACTTATTAAAGACCAAGAAGGTGACCACCAGGCAATTCTTTATTAATTGCTGGAAAAATAGCTACTCGTAGTTATGATGGCCATTTTCATTCTATTACTGAATTTTGAATCTATAAAATGTATATTTTTATATATAAAGATGTGTGTAGGTACCTCTATGAGTCAGAATGAACTCCATGGCAGTGAGGTGGGGATTTGGGGGGGGATAGGGATGGTAAGTACCATTATCTGTTTATGAGAGATGACTTCCTTCGTAGGACTGGAAACCAAAGTATCTGTGGCAAAACACATATAGAAACCTCAAGTTTCACAGCTTCTAGTGCAGTGGCATAAACCCGAGTTATACTGGATCAAAAGAAGGCTGAAGCTCTCCAAGCTGTCGTAGACTTTTCATGATACTTTCCCATCCTCATGAAACACTGAAAGCCTTAAAAGTATTTCCGCATGAACCTAAGTAGGCATCAGATCTGCCTCCGCTTTAATCGGTGGCTATTATTCAGCTATGGCTTATCCGTCATTTTTTAA
>NW_022103915.1:74118042-74119084 GCF_000313985.2 Echinops telfairi | reverse complement strand
GAAGTGCCATCACCAACAGCTATGGTATGTATTATACTTTCCCAGATGTGGAAAATGGTGATAAATTATATCTCGACAAAGAAACAACTCATTCAAAGCAAGTTTGGAAACAATATTTCATGAGTCTAACCCTTCTTTAATCATCTCCTCTGATGGAAGCATGCTCTTATGCACATCAGCTCAGCTCAATTCTCTCCAGAAGGACTGACATCTTAAACTGCACTAAACAATGAATCACCTTGTCAAATAAAGTGCAAAGTGGAAAACCTGTTACCAAGCTCATCTGATATAATGACATTTACAACAACATGTTTGAGGTGATAAACCGACAATAATAATTATATTTCCTTTAGACTTTGATTTTACTTTGAAAGTTCCATGCAATCAGACCTTTTTCCTTCAAGAAAATTTTACACCCCGACATTTAATTTCTGATGTGATGAGAGGAAGGAAGGCGTGTTCCATCTTACAGCTCCAATTTGATGTGAACACGAACAGTCAGACAGCAAATGAAATGGCAAAGCTATATAAATACAGGCATTACCCAGCAAAAAAAGTGAAGCCCAAAGGTCATACTGGTGTAAAAAATACATACGGAGGGTAAGCTTGATGTTTTTCTTTTGGACATAAATTATTTTAGTTTTCATATTGCTGAGAGTATATACAACAGAACACATGCCGATTCGACATTTCTGTGTTTCTGATTTAGGGGCATTGATTACATTCTTGGAATTGCATAAGCATTCTCACCGTCCTTGAGAACCTTGATGTGTTTTGCACACCCAAACCACGGACAGTCCATGGAAGAGGACCTCCATGAAAATATCAGCTCAAACACTCACTATCTGTTCATTTGCTCTCAGCAAATTACTTCTTTTTTTTAGCGTCTCAGATCCCTTATTTGTACATTAGGGCTGCAGACAATTTTCAAGGTAGCTTTGAGTCTGAGAAATAATATATTCATCAGTTCAGTCTGGGGCTGGGCACTTCATCGGTACACATACAAACATATTGTCCTTCTTTCCTGTTACACTGGTGTCCT
>NW_022103915.1:74115283-74116754 GCF_000313985.2 Echinops telfairi | reverse complement strand
TCCTTTAGACTTTGATTTTACTTTGAAAGTTCCATGCAATCAGACCTTTTTCCTTCAAGAAAATTTTACACCCCGACATTTAATTTCTGAAACTTCAACCCTTCTATGAACATGCAAATCACGGTGGGCATTAAAAGAAGCACTCTCCGTTCTCTTCCAAGAGCCTGGAATAATGATGGCGCTGATGATGCAAACAATCGCTGAGGATAGGAGACTTGTCCTGTGATTCGAGCTTGACGGAAGCATTTCAGTTCAAAAGTGACAAATGGAGCACTTTTCTCTGCCTCCCAAGAAGAAATCGCTGGTGAACTCTCCTGAGGGGAATCATAGTAGAATCAAGGTCATACGAAACACCAAATTCCAGCTGTATGTTGAGAGCTTTTGCACAGAAACCAAACCCGGCCCACTGCTCTGGGGTTGATTCCGATTCAGAGCAACTCAATGAGACAAAGTAGAATTGCCCCACTGGGTTTCCAAGGACATAATCACAATGCACAGGAACTGTGGGGTGCGGGGATTAGGCTTTCCACTGCTATGTGAATGGCTGGTCGTCTGCTTCCACAAAGGGAAAGAGAAGGTTGGCAGTCTGCTTCCGGAAAGATCTGCAGCCTTCGGAAGTTTATGGGACACCACTGCTTGTCCTACAAGATCTCTGTGAGAACGGTGTGCTAGACATCTGTATGGGAGCAAACGGCCACATCATTCTCCCAGCGAGCAACCAGTGGGTTCAAACTGCTGACTTTGGGTTAGGAGTTAAGCACTTTAACCACTGCACTACCAGGCCTTAATTTTGCCCAGAGTAGGCACTAAATAATTCTTCATGAATGACCATTTCGGGATATTTCTCATGTAGTATTCAGAGTATTCAGGAAGCAAGTTGCCTTTCTGAGACTGAGTTTAATTGCCTTAAGGAGCGTGGGAGGGTTTCCCTTCCTTAAAGTTATAATGCTGAGTCTCCAGGTCTGGCAGACATTCCCAGCCCCCTCTCCACTCCTATGAGCCTGATTAAAGAACAGAGCTCCACAGGGTCCTGAGAAAATGCCTGCCTTCCCTCTGAGATGTCCAAACATTGGATCTTCTCCTTCATTCATATATAATCACTGCGATAGCAGGTTTGATCAAAAGTGGGTGAATTTATGTTCCCTGGCTTTCTCCATCTGTTTTGTCATCCTCGGTAGCTCTGCCTGAAAGTTTACCAGAGGAAAGGAGTAACTAAACCATTTTTTTTTTCTAAAATATGATGTGAAATATTACTGGCAAGTACCAGTGATCCATTCATCCACGGACTCCCCCCGGAGAATCAAGCACTGACTGCAATTTCTTTACAGAGTTCTTGTTATCACAAAAGTCTGTGTACTATACAGCAGCTCATCGAGGACAGTTCATAGGCTCAAAGTAAGAGCTGACTCATTTGTAAAAATGGGACTCCTCTTTCTAGATATAACTAAGTATCTGACTCTATTGAATAGAA
>NW_022103915.1:74113630-74114846 GCF_000313985.2 Echinops telfairi | reverse complement strand
ATCACCTATTAGGTGGGAAATGACTAATGATCAGTATCTCAGTCTTCTATAGTCAACACCATGGCATTCTGGTGGCTCAGTGGTTAAGCACTTAGCTTCTATCCAAAAGGTTGGCATTTTCAACCCATCAGCCCTTCCAAAATTTTACAGTCGCCTTGGAAACCTATGAGGCAGTTCTACTCGGCTCTTTACAGCCACTAGGGGTTGGAATCAACATAAGGACAACATATTTGGTTTGGGTTACAGCTAAGGCCATGCCTTCCAAAATAGTAGCATTCAACAAATTGATGTCAATATTGAAATAAATAGAAACGTTGGGCCTAGCACGTAATCATTCCACTGTTAAATGAATAAATTAAATAAATAAATAAACACTTGCTGATTGAATAAATTAAAAAAGGAGATATCTAATATATGGAATATTATTGCCAGTTTCACAATATACAGCTCAAGGGAAGATAAGCTAATTGACATATGAGCAGATCATGGAGTTATAAGGATTTAGGCTACAAAATAGGAGGAAGTAATGACAGTTATGATCATGAATTATATGGTAATGTGATTTATATATACTATCTCTCAGGCTCGCCTTGAGTGTTAGGCCAGGTTCCCAAGAGAAGCAAAACCAGTGATATATAAAAATAGGTATCTAAATCACTGATACATATATAAAATCGGTGTTACATATATATATATATCAGTGCTGTATATATATATATATATATATATATATATATATCAGTGCTGTATATGTTATATATATATAACATATATATATATATATACTGATATATCATATATCAGTTACGTGTGTGTGTAACTCACTGCCATCAAGTCCATGCCAGCTCATAGCAGCCTTATAAGAGAAGGTAGAACCGCCCTATGAGTTTCCATACTGTGACTCTTTATGAGAGTAGAAAGCCCCCTCTTTCTCTGGAGGAATGACTAGTGGTTTCAAATTCCTAGGCAAGTCTCTTCAAATGCAAATGTCCTGAGTACTCCAAAGCACTGGGTGGGCAAGTAGGCTTACACACCCTTTATTTTCACTTTCCAATAATCATTTCTATCACACATTATATCAATAACAAGAGACAGAAGAAATCAGTATCATCAGTGCAGCCAGATCCTAACACATTCTTAAAATTCAAATTTAATTCTTATCTAAACTATCCCATTTATATGCAATATGGCCTTAGGTCTCTGAATCAAGCCAGGG
>NW_022103915.1:74100588-74113013 GCF_000313985.2 Echinops telfairi | reverse complement strand
GGTCTGATATTAGCTCATATGTCCAATACCAGTTGGTAAATTCCTCTCAGACTCACATAGCACATGCAATGATGCTGAATGCAAGAAGATCACAGGCCAGTGGGTGAAAAGTGTTGAGGCTCCAGTGCTGGTGGAAGCCTCTCAGAGTTGGCACAGGTCTCCATGTGGCTCCCCCACTTCTCCAAGTGGGACTCCTCAACAGGAAGGCGAAGCAAAGAGAAAAGGGGAGGTTCCCAGGACCCTCCTTATGAGGTCATGCCCACAAGGAGGCACCATCAGGTTGTGACCTGATTAACAGGCTAGACTCCATCCCTACACTGCAAGTTGCCATGAAATTACGCAACTGCCACAGCATCCCGGCAAAGCATTTTAATTGCGAAGAACACTATCCACATGGACTGCCAAAAGGACAAACATCTGTCTTGGAAGAAGCACGGCCTGAGCGGTGCTCCTGAGAGGCAGCAGTGGCAAGGCTTTGCCTTATGTACTTTGGACAGGTTGTCAAGAGAGACCAGTCCCTGGGGGACGGACATCTGCTTGGTAAAGTGGAGGGGGTTGGGGGGAGGGAAACCTTCAACAAGATGGATTGACACTGTGCCTGAAACAAATGGCTCAAGCATAGGAACAATTGTGAGGGTGGTACAGGACTGGGCTGGTTTTCGTTGTTGTGCATAAGGTCACTACGCTTCAGAACAGATTTGATGGCAAAACAACAACAACAAGGCCACACACCCCAGGAAACTTCCTTTGGATTGCATCGGGACTATGATCGAAGTAAGGCTGTGACTATCGTGGAATTGATTATGTCTCGTTAGTTACTGAGGCTGTCCAGAATTTTGCCTTGCTTGGATCCACAATTGATGCTCCTAGAAGCAGCAGTCAGGCAATCAAAGGATTGAGCTCATTGCATTGGGCAAATCGTTTGAATCGTGGTGCTGGAGAAGAGTGCAGAAAGCACCTAGACTGCTGAAAGGACAAAGCAACCTGTCTTGGAAGAAGTCAGGCCAGAGGACTCCTTAGAGGCCAGGATGGCAAGACTGCACCTTACCTACATTGGCCATATTGTCAGGAGAGACCAGTTCATGGACAAGGACATCATGCTTGGAAAAGTGGAGGGGAGGCAAAAGCAAGGAAGGCCTTCAACGAGATGGATCGACACGGTGGTTGCAACAATGGGCTCAGACAAGGGAACAATTTTAAGGATGGTGCAGGCCTGGGAAATGATTTGATCTGTTGTGCACAGGGCTGCTATGTGTGGGAACTGATCTAACAACACATAACAACAACAACAAAATCGGGGGGGACTGCTGCCCAACGACTGAGAATCCTGGCACAACCAAGTTGTTGCAAAACCTATCACACTTGGTAAGATGTTTATTGCTAAACCCATTCCACAGATAGAGATAAGTAAATTCAGCAGCGATAGAGGAGTACTGCTGAGCCAGTATTTGGAATCAGGCCACCTTTTGCAAAGCCTGCTCTATCCACTTCCCTGCACTACCAGGTTGTCACCTGAAGTCCATAGACTCAGTGAGCGAGGTAGCAGGAGTCCGGGGGTGGGCGGTGGGGGAGGGCTGGACTATCAGACCTGTGGCTTTTCAGACAGACAGTTGAGATTTGCCATAGTGAGGCCAGTTAGAAGCTACTATAACTTTGTTAATTCTGAAAAAGAAACTTTTCTATACATATGTGTATGTGACTCTAGAGCATTTTCTAAAAAAAAAAAAAATATTTTGACCCAAAGTTAGAATAACCCTTGGCCATTCTTTCAAAACAATAAGAGATGATTGCTGGCCACACGCTGAAACGGCTATCTTCACTCTGTTTTATACATTATTATTTGAAAAATCATTGAGAGGGGAGAAATGATAGACTCCATATTGTGCAAGACACTGCTGCATCCAAATTGCTTTGTCCCTTTCTTTAAAAATCAGGCAAGACAACGTGGCTAATTGGAGGGCCAGCAGGCCCATGAAGCTCACATAATGAATTTCATGGGCAGGGACCCATCAGGGTTCACAGTCTAGGAAATGGCTCTGGTAGCAGGGAAATCAAAGACTGTCTTCTCCCAGGCTTTATCCAAGGCGCAGGAGCTGCGTGCGACCTGCCAATGCGGCATGCATAGCGTCCAGGCAAAAGTCTTCCTTCATTCAACTTTTCTCTGAATTACGACTTTTCCTCTGTAATGAATCACTGCTTACAAAATGAGGGAAAAAAAATCTGTGCAATGTAACAAGGACTCTGATAATTAGCGCTGTATGCCCCTTTTCAGATCTTCTTTGGGTAACTGAGTTTTCCTGGTTCAGAGACTGTTCAAAGAATTCAGTTAAAGTTGTGCCATATTTTTCTGAATTAGTGCTCTTCATTTTTCTTCAGGGAAGAAAGTCGGGATCCACAAAGCTCGTGTATTTACACCAGTCTGAAAGCACAAGTTCAGGGATAGTCGAGGCACTCCCAGGTCTGTGTCTGTTTTCCAGGTCAGGAGGGTCAGCAGATGGACAGTTCAGCTAGCAAGAGAGAGGATGAACAGCGAGTCTCAGCAAAGTGAGCAGTTGTGGCAAAATCTTCTCCACAATACTACTAAATACCTCTCAATGTTGTAACTGGGAATTAAATCGATAAGGAGCCCAGACAATAGGCTGCCACCCACAGGGTCAACAATGTAAATCCCCCAGCGGCTCCATTCAGACCCGCACTCTGCTCCTGAGGAGATGGATCGTCCTCAAAACCCTCTGAAGAGTCGCTCTGAGAATCGACTCGATGGCGCTGGGTTTGGTTTGGGAACTAAAAGTTCCATCTACTCAAGTTCGAGCTCAACTTGAGAGACATTTTTGAGGCACATACTACGTGTTATAGGAGAAAGATGAGGCTTTCTCCTCCACGATGCACGGTCTTGGAAACCCCAGGGGCATTTCTATTCTGCCCTTGTAGGCGGCTGGGAATTGGCCACGAGTTTTGTTGTTCCTGTGTTGACTGTTTGTTACGCCGTAGGTCAACACAGCAGATACAGAAATTCTTCAAGCCAGAATCCTGGGAACCAAATCTCATTCATCATTTTTCCTCCTACTCTAAATTCAATCCAATGTCTCAATGCGGGAGACAAAAAGATTGCTTTCCTCAATGATTTTGCTGGAGTTCCTATCCCTTCCCATCTTTTGTGTTTTCTGCCTCTGCCATTGGTGCCCTTTTACTCTCCTGTGGTGGCTTGTTCTAAGGCGTGTGAACCTCTCTGGTAGTATTTATTCATCCCCAAGGCCTGTCTTTTGTTTGGTTTAAAGTTGAACCGCGGAGGTGAGTCCAGTTCCAGGCCTATCAGGTGACTAAAGGGCTAGAGTCTTAGTTCTGCTACAGGTCTTCATCAGACCAGTGAGCCTCGTCGTTATGATTTGGAGTTCTGGATCACATTTTTCTTCCACTCCACCCAAGATCCTCTGTGGTGATCCTTCTCCATGCAGTCAGCAGTGGAAGCTGGGCACCATGCAGCTCTTCCGTCTAAGACGTGTGGAGGCTCAATGACTCGGTCCCCTGTGCTCTGCACTACACGTCAAGGTGTCTTTGTTTTCCTGTGCCCTAGAGTGGGAGGGACCAATCATTGCTCCTTAGATGGCTGCTCCCAAACTTTCAATTTCCCAGTCACTATTCAACAGAGCAGGGTGTAAAACACTGCCTTGTGGCCTGGTATGCCAATTGATCTTCATACCTCCGTTGTCTATGTTCCTAAGCCTGCAGGCTCAGTGCCCCCTTACTGGAAGGTGTTCAGTTATGACTAACTTTTCAAACTTTTGCCACCGATTTTTTTCTGCTATCTTCATGAATATATGCACTATAGATGTAGAAATATGATATGCCAAACCTATATATGTGGCTTCTGCAGTATAGGCCCTTTTGCCTCCTCATACCTGGTCTTCTTGGCTGACTTTCTATGTATCCACGTGTCGATTAGCGATCGTTGTTACTGACTGGTAATGGAAGATTGTGTGTCACAGTATTTACCTTTTGCTGCCTGTAACTGGAGTGCACCATTCCAAGTCTCCCTTTTCTTTAGTGGTATTGGATGATAATCATCCGCTTATTATATTGCTGTTTTCTTCACCCGAATTAATAATTGTCCAACCTAGTTAGTGATCGTCCCTCCCATTTTTGTAACCATCACATCTTATTTTCTGTATAAAACTTTACTTGAATTTTTATAAAAATGGACATAGATAATATTTGTCTTTTGGTCCTCAGCAGAATGTCTTCCTGGCTCATCCACATTCTGAGGTGTTATGTGGGTGAATATACTTGTGGGTTCTCAATTCTGTTCCATTAGTCTCCGTGGCTACTGTTGTACAATCCAGGATGTTCTGACAATTGTAACCATACAGTGGATTGTGAATTTGGGAAGTGTGAAACGTTTTTTTCCCTTCAACTCCAGTCGTGCTTACTTATCTGGGTTCTCACCTTTCCATCAAAAGTTCACGATTGGTTTTTTCCCTTGCCTTAAAGGATATCGGCGAATCCTCATCGAGACTGGTTTACATTGATAGATTGCTTCAGTCATTACCACCAGGAGCCCCGGTGGTGTCGCGATGACACGTTGGCTGTGATCTGCATGGTCGACTGTTGGGAACCACCAGCGCTCCGCGAGAGAGACCCTGGGCTTTCTACCTCTCATCACAGTCACTGTCTGGAAACCCACGGGTGCTGCTATGACTAAGCTTTGACTCAATGCCAGTGAGTGAGTCTAGTTACCATTGACTTTTTTTTTTTCCAAGTCAAGCATTCCCGCCTGGGAGCATACTCTGTCCCTCCATGTAGCTGGGACTCTTCGTTGCTGGCATTAGTCTTTCGTAGCTTTCGTTGTGTGGGTCGTTTGCATCTCTGGTTAGGTTTGTCCCTGAGTATTTTCTCTCTCTTGGTAGCTATTGTAAACGGCATGTTTCCTTTTCATCGTTCTCTTTGTTGGTGTTAAGCATTCCAGCTAATTGTTGAATGTGGATCTTGTTCCCTGCCACTTTGCTTTTCAGTAGTTCTTCCGCTGAATCTCTGGAATCCGATATATACAGGACCATATCATCTGCCAGTTGGACTCATTTTGCTTCTTCCTGACCAATTTGGATGCCTTGTATTTCCCTTTATTATCTTATTGCCTGTCCCACTCCTTTCTCAACTCATCTTAAATGTTACCCCTGAGACGTCTTCTCTGACAGGTACTGAAAGTGCAGTCTCCCCTCCTGTGCTCAGAATAACAACCGCCATAACCCATGTTCTGGTCTCAGTTCATTTTTCTGTTCATGGGTTGAAAGCTACTTGGGAGCTGGTGCCATGTCCCTTTTCTTTACCATTGGAGCCTGAGCTACCATTGAGCTCAAGCATAAGGCTTGAGTTTTCTAGGTGTTCAATAAATACCCCCTGGAATAACAGGAGGAAAAATGAAAATAAAATTAACAGTAGTCTTGTGTTAGTCCGGGTTGACTAGAGAAACAAATCCAGGGATATTCATAGATGTGTAAGAGAGAGCTTTATATCAGAGTAATTGCATATATTTTTTTAATTGCATATTTTTTAAAAACAAACAACACTCAGCCCAATCTACATCAAGTCCATAAGTTCCATATTGGCCCATAAATCCAATATTAATGCTTGAATTCATGTTGGGACTCACACAGCACATGTAATGATGCTGAAGGCAGGAAGATCTCTGACTGGTGGGTAGAAAGTCTTGTGGGTCCAGTGGCAGCAGAAGCATCTCCACATGGCTCCTCCAGCTCCTGCCTGTGTCTCCTCGGCAGAAAAGGGAAGGCAGGGGGAATGTGGAGTTCCCAGAATCCTCAGGAGAAGGCCATGCCTACCCAGAGGCATCATTGGTTATGACCTGATTGACAGGCTAGACTCCACCCCTTCATGCAAGTTGACATGAGACTATGTAACTGCCACAAGTCTGTAAGTTAAATACAACCTAGTAGGGAAAATAATCAATAACAACATCCATAGGACTAGTGAGAGGTGAAATAACATGGTCCCATATCCTAGCTACTCATTGTAAGATAGGCATCATGTTCTATGTTGCCTCTCTTTTATTGCCCACGTATATAGCACATGTATACAGCCCTATGGACAAAATCTTACTCTCCTGGTATATGTTGTTTTCTGTTTGTTTGCTTGTTTGTTTTGAGTAACTAAGAAACAAGCTCATATACCCAAAGTCATGTTGGAAAGTAATGGAGCCAGGGGTTGGTCAGGGGTTGAACTCCATACTCAGCAAGAAGACTCTAATTGGCATCCGGGAGGCACATAGGGTGTTTTGAGCTCAGTAAAATAACTTATAAAATGCTTTATTGGAAAGAATATCAATTCCTGAATTATAATAGACAGTTTGTACTTTTAACTCTGTGAAGCCTAAAGGGACTGAATATTTGATTTCCTTTCAAGGCTTTGCCCAAGGACTCAATTTCTGATTTCATTCCCTCAATTAAAGAGAATTGGGTTAATTTTTTAAATGTAAAATGCTCTTCTGACATACAAATAATCACAAGGACAATTAAAATGATAAAATCTTAGACTAAATGTGAAATAAAGTCAAATATAATCTCTTTTAATGAGTGTTTATAATTATTTTTAGGCATAAAATCGTAGACTGTGCAAAAATTCATGAACTCTAATTTTCAAGGAAGAAAACAGCACAATTATATTCAGTCCTACCAAACAGGGCTGGATTATAATAAATTAATTTTTGCATCAAAAATTTTATCTGAAATATTTTCCATGTGTCTGGTTCTATTCAGTCCTGCTTAAAAATGCAAAATATGTGTTTCCTTGTGAATAGATGTATGGGCAGGTTGTGAAGAAACAGTGCGTTAGTGTAGTCTATTTTCTCAATTGTGACTAGAAAGCTAGGCACAGCAAATGCGTCCTTGGGCAACATTTTATGTATTTATTAAAAGGCTACAAAGTTAAACCAGTACTTTACTAAGATTCCAAAATGTAACAAGGGAACATGCAAGTGCAAGAGAAACCAAGTTTCAAACTTGACTGGCCAATTTGAAACTTTAAAGAGATGTGTGTGATTTCCATAAGGAGTCCTGATGGCCCAGTAAGCACTGGTATGCTAGACAAAGATCAGTGGTTCGAACCCACCAGCTGCTATTGCTACAAAGATCTACAAGCTCAGAAAGCCTACATACAGACACTATGAGCCAGAATCAACTCAACAGCAATGGGCTGAGATACCATTTGCATAAAATGTATATTTATGTGCTATTTTTCCTTAAAAATGCATTGTGACAATGTTCATATGTCATGAAATAGTTTATATAGCACATGGATAATGCTGAAACATGGGGTGTGATAGCTAGGTTACTGTGCCCACCTGGCCAATTGGAACATGTGGGATTAATCAGGTTGCAGTTTGTTTGGAGGGCAAAGAGATAAATGGCTCGGCAAAGCCCGCCCCTCGCTCTCTTGCTGTCTGACCAGCATGTGGCTGCTTTGGCTAGTTCTCTGCCTCAACTTGTTCTCTGCCTACACTAGCTGTGGGACAGCCAACTGTGGATCAAGTCACTCGAGTTTGAGATTCCTTTGAGACCTCCATGCCGTGCTGCTGGTATGTACATCGTTTGAGCTTGAGGCTGGTGGATTCGGTTGTCTTGCCTTGCTTGAGTTTGCTATCCCATCCAGGCCTGCTTTGCTAAGCTTCTGAGCTGTGTGGAATAATGAGCTGTTATATTCCTTCGTGCTGTATAAAGCTATCTATCTATCTAATCATAAGTGTCCTGGTTTTGTATCTCTATAGAACCCTGCCTAACACATGGGGTAATGCCTTAATTCCTATCATAAAATTTTTGTATGGCAAAATGTTTTTTTGTTTGGTTGGTTTATTTTCAGTTCCAGTATTGTTTTCTAAAACACTGGGATATAGTGGGATTCAAGAAGGAGCCCTGGTGGTGTAGTGGTTACCAGTTGGGCTGCAAACCACAAGGGCAGTGGTTCAAAACCACCAGCTGCTCCTCGAGAGAAAGATGAAAGAAAGATGAGGTGTTCCACTCCTGTGAAAAGTTACAGTCTCAGGAAACCACGGGGCCAGTTCTGTCCCACCCTATAAGGTCATGGTGAGGCAGCATGGGTGCAATGGCAGTGAGTTTGGTTGTGGAGTGGAGTTCAAAATTAAATTTATTCAAGGAATTTGGTCTTTGGCTATTGAGATGAAAACCTTTGGAATTTTCCTGAGTAACGGCGATCCCTCGGTTTTTCAGAATCCCTGCATAGTATAAAGGGCTAGTGAGCTAAGCTGTTGACTGTTAGAAAAGCCTGGGAATCTACTTCTGAAAGCTGTTAAAAACCTTAGGGAGCACAGGTCTATGACGACACACCTGAGATCCCAGAAGTCAGCCAACCCTAAGGTAACTAACTGCGTAGTGCTAAGCCCATACCTGATACCACTAGCACATCACACATGCTAATGAAGGAACTAGGGTGCGGCCGAAGGAGCCAGCCGAGAGAAAGCCCGCTTAATGAGATTAACTGACTTCAGGAGAGGTAAGCAGATTCAAATGATCAGGCCTACTTAAATGTGGCTCCAATAAAGGAAAACTCTGGACATGGAAGCTTCATGGGATTCTGATTTCTGGTTGGTGAAAGACATCCATTCATGTATAAAACTGTGACAACGCTGTCTGAGAGTTTTGTGAGTTGTTCTAGCAAACTACTAAACTCAAAGGAGCCAGCATGGAAGAAGTGAGGGGCTTGGCACTTTGCATTTACTATTGCTTTCCTCGGCTGGTAGAGAGATCCTTACATTGGTATCCTACAGATTAGATGTGAAAGGGGCCCTGAGGATGGCCAAGCTTACGGCTGGCAGATGGGTCTTGGGCAGGCTCAGCAGGGTGGAGGGCAGAGTCCTGTAACTCGTGAGCTCCATTGGTTAGGGTCTGAGGAGGAGTGCTGCGCATGCTCTTGGTGTCTGAACAGGAAACCACTATTGCAATTAAGACCTAGAGTATGTCAATCACTTCAAAAGCTCCCCCTCCCCACCTCCTGGTTTGAGTAACCAATTCTCTGTAGAGAAGTTTCAGTTGTTCTAAAATATCATAAATGGAATTACACTGGATGCATGTTTTGAGTTTGATGTATTTCATAGAGCCTGATGGTTATTTATGTGGAATGTAAGTGTAGTCTGTTGTTCCTGTTTGTTAATAGCCTGTCCTTTACCAAAATGTTTTATTCTTTCTTCCAGTAGAGTATCTGGTTGCTTTCCACTTGGGGCTACGCTAAATAAGGTCACTGTAACAGTCAAGTGCAGGTTTTCCGGTGAAGGTGTTTTTATTTCTCTTGAGTGGGATTTCTGGGTCATATGGCAAGTGGATGTTTAGTTACAAGAAACGACCAAATAGATTTTTCCAATTGAACATTTCCAACAACAGCATATCAGAGTTCTATTTGCTTCAAATCCTTGCCAACATTTGGCAGGTTCTTTTTAAAATGACCCATATTTCAATTTGTAAGCATTTCTCTGAGGACTCTTGATACTGTGCTCTCTCAGGTGTTCTGCTGAAGTGTGCATCTCAAAACGAGCAAAAACAGCCAGGTACTCTCACTCTGAGCATTCCTCTTGTCCTCTTTTAATGCTTTCTGTATTCCTCAATAACTTGACCACGGACTCATTCAATATTGCAACTCAAGATCTGATATTTTTCTTCATTTCTTTCAACTTCACATGTACCGAACATGTTCTTTCTTTTTAGATTTCTATCTCCAAGTGTTTGCACGTTTCCTTATCATACTTTACTGTGTCTTCCCCAACTGCCCTTTGAAAATTTATATCCAGCTCTTTTACTTCATAATTAATTCCATTTGCTTCACAAAAATACATTCATGGACATTGAGTAAATTGGGACTCATAGAGACTCTATAGGATAGAGTAGAATTTCCCTTGTGGGTTTCCAAGACTGGAAATCATTATGGGAGCAGACAGCCTCATCTTTCTCCCACAGAGCAGTGGGTAGGGTTTGAACCTCCGACCTTGTGGTTAGGAACCCAATGAGTAACCCACTATGCCACCAGGGCTCCTTTCCACTTGCTTAGGGAGATGCAAATAAAAATCAACCATTTCAAGAGGGAGCATATAAAAAAAGAACCAATAATACTGAAGGAAGAAATTTAAGCAATACTGAAGGCATTGAAATAAAACAAAGCTCCAGGAATTGACTGAATACCAATAAAAACATTTCCCAAAGTCTATGCCAATGAATCTTTTTTAAAAGAAATAATTAAATCATTTTATTAGGGGCTTGTACAACTCTTATCACAATCCATACATCCATCCATTGTGTCAAGCACATTTGTACATTTTTTGCCATCATCAGTCTCTAAACATTTGCTTTCTGCTTGAGCCCTTGACATCAGCTCTTCATTTTTCCCCTCCCTCCCCACTCCTCCTCCCCCATGAACCCTTGATAATTTATAAATTATTATTATTTTGTCATATCTTACACCGTCCAACATCTCCCTTCACCCACTTTTCTGCTGTCCATCCCCCAGGGAGGAAGTTATATGTAGATCCTTGTAATCTGTTCTCCCTTTCTCCCTCACCTTCCCTCCACCCTCTCAGTATCGCCACTCTCACCACTGGTCCTGAGGGGTTCATCTATCTGGATTCCCTGTGTTTCCAGTTCCTATCTGTACCAGTGCACATCCTCCGGTCCAGCTGGATTTGTAAGATAGAATTGGGATCATGATAGTTGGGGGAGGGGGGAGCATTCAAGAACTAGAGGAAAATTGTATGTTTCATCATTGCTACCCTGCACCCTGACTGGCTTGTCTCCTCCCCATGACCCTTCTGCAAGGGGATGTCCAATTGCCCACAGATAGACCCTGGGTCCCCACTCTGCACTCCCCCTCATTTGCAATGCTATGATTTTTTTGGTCTTTGATGCCTGATCCCTGATCCCTTCGACACCTCGTGATCTCATAGGCTGGTGTGCTTCCTCCATGTGGCTTTGTTTTTCTCAGTTAGATGGCCTCTTGTTTATCTTCAAGCTTAGAGGACCCCAGACACTCTATCTTTTGAGAGACATGTATATGTGCCCCTTCCAAAGACCACTGAACAAGAGTACAGAAATTCTCATACAGTAACTTCAATATCACAAGCAAGGTAAGATTTTGCTGAAGGTAGTCCAAATGTTGCAGCAACATGTCAAGAGGGAGCCGCCAGAACAAGCCAGATAGAGAGAAGAAGGTGGAATGAAGGATAGTATTGCTGACACCAAAGCAGAGAACGCCAGGAAGATGCTAACTCTGCTTTATTGACATTCCACTGTGCAGATCATAACAAACAAGGGAAACCATCAAGAAGTATGGGAATTCCAGAACGCTTCATTGTGCTCACGAGGAACCTGTCCACGACACAGAGCAGAAGGGAATGTGGAATGGTTTAAAATCGATGAAGAGGTGTATCAGGGTTGTGTCCTTTCCCCGTACTTATTCAACCTCTGTGCTGAGCAAAGGACTTGAACAAGAAGAACGTGGCTTCGGGCGTGGAAGGAAAATGTATGCTGTGCAGACGGTACAAGTGCAAAGGACGGGAAGCGTTTGTTAAGGAAGCTCAAGGATCGCAGCCTCGAGTATGGATCGCAACTCCAGGCAAAGAAAGAAAACCCCCCGACTGGACCCATAGACAACATCATGAACAGCGGAGGCAAAACTGAGTTTATCAAGGATTTTATTTTGCTTGGATCCACAATCAATAGCCATGCATGCAGCGGTCAGTAAATCCACCAACGTATTGCCTGGAGCAATCTGCCACAAAGAACTCTTGAAAACATAGAAGAGAAAAGATGTCACTTTGAAGGCTAAGGTGTACCTGACCTTAACCGTGGGCGCTTTAGTGATCTCATATCCATGTGGAAGGTGGACAATAACGAAGGAAGATCACATAAAGCTTGATGCATTTGAATTATGGTGCTGGTGAAGTTTGCATTTTGATGGCAAAGAAGATTCTAAGTACTGCCAGAAGCAAAAAGAGATCTGTTTTGGGAAAAATACAGCATGAATATACCTTAGAAGTTAGGATGGTGAGATTTCATCACATGTAATTTGAATGTGTTACCAGGAAGGCTCAGCCTCTGGAAACGGACACCAGGTTTTGTAAAGTAAAAGGACAGCAAAAAAGAGGAAGACCTCACTGAGATAGAGTCACATGGACCCAATGGGCTCAAACATAGCAACCGTGGTCCTGGCTGTGAGGACCAGCCAGTGTTTCCTTCTGTTGTACATGGAGTCATGTGGGGTCAGAACCAACTGAATGGCACCTAGCAACCGCCATGACATCAAGCATCTTGTCATGTGGCTTCAGCCATCTGTATACTCTCTTCGGGGAAATGGACATTCAATTATTTAGTTCATTTTTTGATTGAGTGTCTTATTTCTTTTTATATGGTAACGATTCT
>NW_022103915.1:74075991-74099703 GCF_000313985.2 Echinops telfairi | reverse complement strand
ATCACACCAGGAAATTGTATATACTTAGTTTATTATATTTTTCTGTTATGATTTGCAGCTATTAGCTTTCATAAACTGGAATATTTTCCGGTCACCCCCTCTCTGGCCCTCCAGGGACGTGGTGGGAATTACATGGAAGGAGGGATGAAGATAAGTATCAAGGTAAAATTCTGACTTTGGCATAATCTGTCCTTTGTTGGTACAACCTTTTAAGTGTGGCCAGCATTGTGTATTATTATTGTTATTATGTTTTTACTTCTTACCTTCCCTTTAAAAAAACCAAACAATACAGAAAACCCACTAAAATGAAGATAGCTTTCAGAGGTGCTGGGGCAGTGAATTATTTTAACATGCATCTTTTAGCAAAAGTCTCTTAACTCCCTCCAAATGACTTCTTCCTGCATGGGTCCGGTAAGAAGATAGAAAAAGATACTGATAGGATTCACCTGTGAATCATTTTGACTAGGCTTCCCTAGAGTGCCATCCAGATGTGTGTAAAATGAGCCCTCTAAGAAGCAGTAGGAAGGATCTCATTACCAGCAAGAGCCAGGAGTGGAGGAGGGCGTTTATGTCACCTAAAGGACTCGGGGGAAGGTAGGCGTGGAGTCCGAGTCTCTTTGGCCCTTCCCCTTTTGCTGGATCTGGCCCTGTGACTGGTTTGTGGATCTCCTGTTGTGTCATCTGCTGAACCAAGGAGCCTTCAGTAGACTGACTTTATTCAGCTGACCTCAGATTCATTTGCCTCTGCATCCACAAGCCTGTGGCCCTCCTGCTCCTTCATCCTCCTCCTTCCTGTTCATCAGCTTCCACAGCGACAGGAGTCAGAGAAGCCTTCAGCTTACACCTGACCTATGTACTTGAACCTGGCTGTCCTTACCTACATCTGCAACTGTGTGGTCCATTCTTAATGTAAATCTCTTTAGATATACACAGTACACACACACACACACACAGAAATAAGCCTCACTGATTTTGCTTTTCTAGAGTGCCCAAGCTAACAAGGGACCATCTTGGAAACTGGCTACCAAAAGTTTTAAAGATCAACTTGAACTAATCCACAATTGTCAGCCTGTCCCTTAATTAGTACCACATTGATGAACTGTGCATATCAGTTACATACATGATAAACAGATTAAATTATCTAATTCAAAGCCTAGATTCCCACAATTCTTGGGTGTGAGTAATTTGGAACTTGAAACAAGTCATGTAACAATCTTGGAAGCAACTACCAGTGAGGATTTCTAGTGACAGCACTCGGATTGGTGTCATTCAGTGAGGATACCACCCAGAGGTATCACCACCACCGCTCCACCCTCCATGCATACACCCCACCCCCCCAGGGATCTTCTCTATCAGAACATACAGAATCCTTAGAAATATCTGTAATCCATATGTGACACATATAGCAGTAAGTTTCTGAAATCTAATATTTCTTAGACTTTATGAATAGTAAGAACAAAATTATTTTGTACATTCTGTGTTTATTGAATCACAGCATCATTAGTTACATTATAAGAAAATGAGCAGAGCCTTTGTTGAGCTTTCTCCTTTTTTTCCTTTAATTGTGGCTTCATTCTCATACAAGTTATTGATATTGGTTCACAAATATTAATGACCACAATAGTCTAACCAAAACACCAAGACGATTTGACAAAAAATCAGCAGCAACAAAACAAGTGTCTGCATCATATGCAGACGATGCCACCTGGTTGCAAGCACTGCTGTAATTAAGCAACGATGACAGCTCTGAGCAGCGTGCATGCAGATTCAAGAAGTTAGCATAAGAAACAAGGATTTCAGACTTGTAGGTGCAATGATACATGTAATCCAGGTTCACGCACACACAGTGTTCTGCCATTATAACAAACTATAGGGATGTTTTTATTCAAAATAATAAATATCTGCACATAAAGAAAACACTGCACAGACATATTGTAGACAGTCATTTTGGTGGCACGCCCTTGGACGGTGTCCCATGATGTGGTCTGCACCCCGCATACTCCCTAGTGGCCACACTGAAGGTCTCCTTGCTCTCGGTTGTAAGTTCTTATTCTGCTGCTTCCGTGAGCTCCCTCCAACCTCAGCGTGCTCTCACCTGCCTCTGACCACCAGTTGCCCCCAAACACACTTCTTAGATTTTAATCTGGAAGCCTCATGTTGTAATTCCCATCAACCTTTCCCTTATAAGCACTACAGCTCACTAAGAACGTAAAATAGGAAATTAAGGAGATAGAGATCAGGTCTCATCTTCCCATTGTCCTCCTTAGGTTTTTAATATGAATACAGCATTTCAGAGAGGAAAACCTGATCCTTGGGAAGGCTGGCTTGCCCGGGCTCTGACCAGGTGCCAGACTGACCACACAGGCATGCTCCCTGCATCCTCACCTGGGGAGCTGCTAACCTAGGCAAGCAGAAAGGGCCACCCTGAGGCGGGCCTCACCAGCGGAGCCAACGCCGGACCCCCTGCCAACTAGGGTATTTCCAGTTACGAGCAAGCTGAACAACAGTCTTCCAAAAGATTTAAACTTGACTCATTTCAGTATGCCTATTGATGTAGCTGGTGATTTTGCCTTTCAGAGGTTTTGGATGCTTTTAAAGCATTTTTTTTCATCTCTGGAATGCACTGGCCTTCCGTGAAGGAATAGACTGGAAAAGAAGTCATTTCTGGATACTTTCACGAAACAGAGACATTTTCCACCAACTAACTGATCATCTTAGCCTGGGCCCCTGGTGCCGTAGTGCTTACACAGCGGGCTGTAACTGCGGCATGGTCAGCAGCAGTTCAAATCCACCAGCCATGTCTCAGGGGAACGATGGGGCTCTCTACTCCTATAAAGAGTTGTCTTCTCAGAAACCCATGAGGGCAATTCTGCGCTGCCCTATAGGGTGACTGAGTCGGGATCGACTTAATGTTTTTTCTAGTTGAATCATCTTAGCAAGACCGTTTCTCCCCAAAGTCAATTCAGTAATATGAAGCTATAAAAAAAAAATTCAATTCTTCATAGACAAAACGTGGGCAATGAAAGAAACAACTTTAATTCCCTTTTAATCCTCCTCATCAAAACTGCTGGTTCATCTGGGCTTCCTGGAAGCACTCTTCTCTGCTCCTTTGTGGATTTGGACAGGGACCCGGCTGTTTTTGGGTTGGACTCTCTGAAATTACCTCTGATTGGAGAGAGTGGCAAATTAACATCTTTGTGATCACATCTATGTTAGTCTGGGTAGACTAGAGAAACAAATCCAGGGAGACTCAAATGTGTATAAGAAAGAGCTTTATAGACAAGAGCAATTGAATATTGAGAAAATTGAATATTGAGAAACCAGGCCAGTCCAGATCAAGTCCATAAGTCCAATATTAGTCCATATGTCTGATACCAATCTGTAAAATCCTCTTCGGATTCATGAAACACATGCAGTGATGCCAAATTCAGGAAGACCACAGGCCAGTGGGTGGGAAGCCTTGTGGATCCAGTGGTGTTGTAAGCATTTCAGTGCTGGAAGGGGTCTCCCTGCATTTCCTTCAGCTCTGAAACTCTGACTGCCTCAGGGTAGCTTCATGTGGCTTGTCAGTAGAGTGAACCTTGTCAGTAGAGTCTCCAAGGGAGTGAGCAGAGAGGGAGGAGGAAATACAAGAGTTCCCAGAATCCTCAGGAGAAGGCCCTGCCAACACAGAGGCCTCATTGGCTACATCCTGGTTGACAGTCTAGATTCCACCCCTACACTCTTAATCCGCAAATTGTTACCAGATTATGTAACTACCACAGCGCCATTTTCACAGGAAAAATAACAATACTGCTGGTGTCATTTATATTGCTAAGGAAGGACAAAAGGGAACATTTCTTAAACTCTGCTGAGCCTGTGAGTGCTGGCCATGCAATGTGGCAGAGATGAATGCTTCATGCGGGAAGGGATGTTTCCATCAGAGTGAGCAACTTCAACGTTAGCCATGGAAATCACCTTCAAAAGGAACTCAGATTGCCATATTTTTGCTGAAAAGAAGAAAAATGTTTAAATTTGAATCAAATTGTTGCTTCTCCAGAGAAAACACTAAGTAGAAATACTTAAGGTTTTCCTTTTCACATCTAGAAATGCTTGTTGGGAATAGCATCTTCAGGGACTTTCCTGTGTGTCTACACATTGTGCTTCCTGAGAACCCAAGATTCTCTCTGTGTGGGCTTACCTCCAGAAGGATGGACTTCTCTGGCCACTTCTAATTGAGTAGATCTCTCTCTCTCTCTCGCTCTGTCTCCATATATATATAAAATATATAATTTCCCTTGTTCATTAATTTGTAAATATTTATAACTATGATTTTTATGATCTCTAAGATATATTACTAGATATTAGCAAAAAACAAATTTTAAGATAATAAATTTCACCTCAAACTTAAGAGTAAGGTTTACATTCCCTTGGCTATCTGAGGTATGACACTCTTTAACTGCTTAATTATAATGATTTTATAGCATAATAATAATTTCACCACCAGGACTCTTTAAGTGATCGATAAGCACTCAGGAAGATGTTCAACATTATTACTTAGAGAGAAAGGCAATTTAAAACTACAACAAGATACCACCAAACAGTTACCACATTGACTGAAGCAAGCATTGGTGATACCAATGGTGGTGAAACCATGGAAATTCTGGATTTCTCCGGTGTTGGAAATGACAGTCAATACAACAGCACTGCAAGTGTTTGGCAATAGCTACGAAATGTGCCTAAGGGGTCCTGGTGATGCAATGGTTAAGCACTCAGTGTTCAAACCTACCCAATAGTTCTATGGGAGAAAAGACCGGTAACGTTCCTTTAAAATTTACAGCCTAGAAAACTCAATGGGTCGGGTCCTCTCTGTCATATAGGGTCTCTATTAGTTGAATCAATTCAATCTCACAAACAACAACTAAGGCTACCTAGCCAACAGTTCCAATTCTAAGAATATATCCCAAAGAGTTAAGTGCTGGAGGTTAATCCAGGATGGTGGAGTGGGCAGGTATATTACTCAGACCCACTAAAGCAAAGACTCGAGAAAGCAAGTAAAAAGGATAAAGATGGCAAAATCTGGAAACCAGAGCTTCAAAGGTAAAAACAAAGAACTAGGTAAAATACTGATAAGAGGAAGAGATTCAATGATGCAGTGAACAAGGAGGCATATGTCATTGTGGAGTTAAGGGGTGAGGGGTTCCCCACAAATCATCACAGGTCCAGTAGGCACAATTGTACAGCGATAATAAGTAAAGATTATAGTAAAGTCATAGAGAGCATGAGAGTTAAGAGAGTCAAGTAATGGAGTCAGACAAAATTCATGGTAGTATTGCTCACCTCAGCCCCGCTTGGTGGTCCACATGGAGGGAGAGAGAGAAACCTTAATGCTTCCCCAGCTTTTATCCTCTCTGGGGACATGCAAGCCCCCTAATTACAGGTGAAGACATACGTCACAGGAAGGGGTTGTACAATAGGCATACACATTGTAGGGAGGAGATCTACGATAGGCATAAGTGTAACAGGAAGGGGATGAGCTAGGGGTGTGCCCATAGGAATGGGAAGGTCTAGGGTTATACAGGTGCCAAGGTGGGTGGACCCTAGATTCGTGATGGCAGCCTAATCTTGGTCATCATTGGGCGGGTTTGACCTCCTGGTGTCTCCTACAAGGAAACAGACAACTACTATCCTTATCAGAAGGGAGTGGGCCCTACTTGTTGTGGGGTAAACAATGGTGTCTGCTTGATCTAGACAGCTGATAACTCTCAGGGAGAATGACCCCTAATCTACTCCTGATGACCTCCCAGTGTATAGTCATTCTCAAGCAGCTAAGTCTGGCATATATTTGGGGGAGACAACTTGAGAGAAATCCTTCTGTTTCCCACATGTCATGATGAATTGCCAACTGGCCTAGCACAGTGTTGTGAATTACTGCAAGCAGGACGCTGGTAACCAGTTCAACTCACCAGGACTACACTGGCACCCACGACAGTGATCAGCAACTAGAGAGACGTTATTGCTCCCACTAGTAGTGTGATCTCCCACACTAGCATCCAATGACTAGAGCCATGGCCTGCTGTACCCAAAAGCCAATCCAACTCCTGCCAGTGCCATGCCACTTTCATTGTCTTTGTTTTCTTAGTTCTTCCCTGTCTTGAACAAATGGCCGAATCTGATTGAGCCTCGTATTTTTACCTCTTACCCTGCCACTTTGACGAATCCTTTTAATTTTGTCATTTTCTTATTGTCTCTGAGGTTTGTACATGTACAATGCGATACCACACACAGAGAATTTTACTTATTTGCCAATTTGGATGTCTTCTGTTTCCTTTGCTTGCCTTACTGCTCTCACTCGGGCTGCCACTGCAGTATTAACTAGGAGCGATGAAAGTAAAGTGTGTTGAAGAAATGAGATGGTGGCTGGCTATCAGAAAGGGTAGCCCCTGGGGTCTTAAAGGCCTGTTTTCAAACACACAGCCCCCTAAGTGAGGTGTGAATTAAATGCACATGGAAGAAGCACACTAGCCTGTGTGACCTAAGAATTGTAAATAATATAAACCAAATTTAAATATGGGAATGGCATCAGAGCTTATATTGTGAATACCTGGTTTCCAGAGGTTATGGAAGACAGATAATGCCCAAACTCCATTTGCAGGCTCCACAGATGGATTAAACCTCTGGTGAATCCCCTCTGATCATGATCTAGGAATGTGAAAATCCCTGTTACCAGACAGAAAGCATTGTGAAGTCAATTATGGCAGATTTAGCTAGATCAAAATGTAATATCTTATCATTTCATTCTCCCTTTTGGCCCATTTTAAAGCTACTTCAGTTGAAAACAAAAAAAGAGAGAGAGAGTGAGAGAAGAAATACATGTGGATTAACCCTCTGGTGAAGATCTTTTGACCACACACCATGATGTGAATAGCTTTGCTAACATGCAGAATACATTGGAAGGTGGATTGATGTAGATGCAGTCAGGTTAAAATTTAGCACCCTATCATTTGATCTTCTTTCTGATCCATTTAAATTTATTTTAATTTGTAATATGTTCTGGTTTTTTTGACTTGGGCTTTCATCTGTTTTACTTTGTTGTTCTCGTTAGTTTTATTGTTGTTGTTATGGTTGGATTTTCAATATTTTTCTGTTTATGAAATCCGGGATAGGTAAATCTAGAGACTGGATTAATGGTTCCTTGGGGCTATTAGCAGAGGATGTTGGGAGAAATGGGGAGCTAATAATGATGAGTATAAGGCTGAAGAAAACGTTCTAAAACTGATTGTGGTAAGGATTGTACATTCTTCCTGATGTGATTGAATGATTGAATTGCTGTATATGCAAATTATATGCCAATACAACTGTTTTTAATGAAATTATATACCCATTAGTTATCATTCCTTATTCCTCCCTCATCCTTGGCTTTGGAAATTACTAATGTACTTTCTATTTTTATGGATTTATCTATACATAACAATTCATATAAATGAAACCGTACGGTACGTGGCTTTTTGTGCCCTGTTTCTCTCACTTAGCATTATGTTGTTAAGGTTCATTTGCATATGTTAACACTACTTGCCCAATACCATTTATCAACAATACTGTTTTTGGCCTACTGAATTGTCTTTATAACCCTTTAAAAACCAATTGACCACAATATAGGTTTTTTTATGTACTCTATGTTTTGATTATTGTTTGATGACTATTTTGCTTATTATGGCTTTGTAGTAATGTTTGAAATCAGGAACTATAAATTCCCAGGCTTGGTGAAGTAGAGGGTGATGCAAAAGAGAAAGACTCTCGATGAGGTGGCTTGACCCGGTAGGCACAAAAATGGGTTGGAGCATAAACTGGCGGATGGTACCGATCCGACAGGGTTCTGTCATTCTATTGCAGGAGCTGATTCAAGGGCACCTAACACCACCACCAAAGTCTCCATCCTTGTTGCTCTTTTCCATTTATTTGTGTGTGTGTGCTCTAGTTCCCTAGACTAATACTTTTATCATCATGAAAGCCATTGACTATCTCTGCCACCACTCTGTTTGCAAAAGCATTTTCCCACAATCATTCAAAGGCTTCCCATGGCTCTCAGAAGAATGGCCAAAAAAGCATTCAAGGTACTACATGAACTGACCCAAGCATTTTCTACATGAACCGACCCAGGTTCCCCTAACTATAGGGCAGTAGTTATGAATTTGGGGTAAATATTAGAGTCACCTAGGGAGTTTTCAAAACAGACCTCAGGACAAACCTCATGCCAGAAAGTTTATGTCAGAATCACTGGGTCTAAGAGCCAAGCCCTTTCATGTTCTTGAAGTTGCCCAAGTGCCTCCAGTGTGGGAGCCATTGTTGGAAATTTTCCCGTTACTCTAGCACCTTTTACACTTACTTCAAAGGACAGTGATCCTTCCCAATTTTTTACAATAGGTCAGCAAACTGGCATTCTTTGCTAGCCTTTGGCTTGTTAATGTGACCAGCCAGCCAATCACCTTCAGGTCTCACTCCACCTGTTTTCCTCAGGGAAACCCTCCTTGAATTAGCAAGCTGGGTCAGGTTCCCTGATCTCTTCGGTCGTTTTGTCCAATTCATTCTTGTTACAGCACTGATCCTTGGTTGTGTTATTGATCATGTATAATTTTTTAAATGTCTGTGTCCCATAATAGACTACATGGTCCACAGTGACAAAGTGTATTGTCAGATGTACCCAACGTTATGTGACCTGTGCTTAGTATGTAATAGAGCTTCAACAAGAATTTAAACAGTCTATGAATGGATGGATGAATGTGGGAAACTGTGCAAATTATACTTAAAATAAATGATCATATACCTAATATACGATAAAAGCAAGAAGTTAAATTTTCTCTCCTTTTTTAATGCAGTATAGAAGACCTTGAAAATTCTTTCATAAGTGGCGAATTAACAAGCCTACTTGTCAAATATTTTATTTGTGATTTCAACCTCTGTACTAGATAGTATCAGTAAATAGTAAATAGATTGATGGAAGTACTTTAGTTTCACTTTCAGCTTGCATGTAGAACGCTTCATCTTGAGAAAACAAAGGCAAAAGCCTGGCGCACCATTGAATGAAGTGACTCATTTTTTTAAAGCCTTACAAAGTACAATTATGTACCTAGGTGCAAAAGTCAGACCTGCAAGAACACACACACAAAATGTCAAAACAGCATTAGAGTATTTTCCAGGACTTTCTTGGAAGAAAAACTGATATTCTGGCTTCTATAACTTAGAGCTTTGATCATTTATTTATTTAAAAAAATCCTAATCAGGTACAATGAATTTCAATGAGGGCCTGTTTAATTGAAAATATCACTGTTTTGTTGACTTGTCAAAGAAAAAAAAAACTTAATAAGAAAGTTTAGGAATTTGAGTATCTTTTTACTTTAAAAAGCTTTAAAGGCTTACAGTTTACCACTTAACCAATGCATGACAAACATTCAGTTCTATTTCTCAATAATGTAAAGTTTAGAAAACTGCTTAGATAATAAAATTATAGTTTTTAAGTTGAATCCATTCTGAGGGTAATTTTTTATAAACAGCTATATAATGCCTTTGTATGGGACATCCCAGATTGTAATGCCTATGATAAACATATTAGAATGTATAAGATTCTAATTTTGTTTCTTTGAAAGATAATAATTGGGTATCTCTGTTCTATAATTTGGAAGTAACTCATACACTTCACTTTTGTGCCTAAGAATAAAGGACATTTATAAAGTTCTCAAATAGCTGCTTCTAATATTTTTCTCTAGATAGATGCAGGTGGAATTGCAGAAGCACTAAAAATATCCCCCCCAAACCAGCACTCACTGCCATCGCGTTCAGAGACTGTAACTCTTTACAGGAGAAAAAAGCCCTGTCTTTCTCCAGCAAAGCAGCTGGTGGTTTTGAACTACTGACCTTGTGGTTGATTGCCCAACATGTAACCACTGTGCCACCAGGGTTCCTTGCAGGTATACTATCACAGCCCAATTTAGAAAACAGATAGAGGTCCTCCCCAAGCACATAAACACTGAGCTCCATCGTGGGCACGAGTTGACTTACCTTGCATGGTTCTGTTAGTACCCAAGCCCTGTCCCCAGTTTACCATTGAAATGGTTGATTTATTTACATCTATTAACAAACATTTACTCAGTGTTAATTGTTTCCCAACCAGCGCCTGGTGCCTCTGGAAGAGCAAAGGTAATTCCGTGCTTTCATCCACAAGGCATGCGTATTTGTTGGTGTCATCAAGCAGTTTGCTTTACCTAGAGAGCACCTTTTTTAGTAGAAGAAAGATATGTGTTGTCAGCTGCCTGTTAATTGTCTAGTATTTTAACATTTTCACAGGTCCAGTTCTCTGTGCCCAAACAATACGCTGCGATAGAAATTGTCTTCGTTTCATTTCACAGGTGTGGAAACAGAGACTCAGAAAAGTTCAATCCCTTGCCCTTGAATGTGTGTCACGGATTCACTATGTTTGCCTAACTCATAAAACTTTCTAGAAACAAAAGACTCAGAAGGGGTGGCCAAAGGTGGGTCTGAATCTCCCTCCTGAAGTGCTGCTTCATTAGAGAGTTCAAGCAAAGCATCACTATGAAGGGGTAAGGAGGTCGGCACCCCAGCATAAGGGGACAAATACATGCTTCTGCAAAGGAGAGAGGGGGAGGCTTGAACCCGAGACCTCCCTTCCCAAGCGTTTGACGGCAGTAAACGGATGGCCACTCTGCATGCTTGCAAGTTTAACACCAGCCGTTCTTTTGTATTACAAGCATGACACCCATTCTGCTGCTGCTATACAAGTCACTTGACAACGAAACGATGCAAATATTTGTCTACAGGTGCTAGGCACACTGTATTTCAATCTGAGATCCGTGAGTCGTGGCTTATGAGCCACCTCTAATGGTACTGAGCATCTTTCCTAAATCTATATTCACATCAGTTCCATTTTCAAATGAGTCAATTGGGAAGCTGAAGTTAGCCAGTCACAGCTTAACACCTCTGATTTATGGTCAGAAGTATCTTAATAGGATCATTCATTTTCCTTCGCTCGTTCAGAACATCTGATGTTACAAGTTTCTAGAAATGTTCGTGTATCCTATGGTTCTGCAGAAATATAATCTTTATCTCTAAAAGTGACCTTCAAATGAGCAGGAAATGAAAGCCGGCCGTTCTTTCTCAGTCACCTTGCCTTGCTTTATTGATGTGTCGTAATGGAAATCTTCAGAGCCAGAAATCTCAGAATTATGATGATATTTTAATCTTTTTAGGTTAAGTGTACATGGGAAGGTGTAGGGCAAAAAGCATTAGTTTAGGCCTGGCTTTATGAAGTATCTCTTTCTTGCCCTTTTTCTCCTTGCTCAATAGAGTCTTTTCTGCAAATCCTCCCTTCCTGGGCTTCTGGGATCTTGGGTTTATATTTCTTACGTCTTTAGAAGCAACTAGATTTATGGAATTCACTGGAACAACTCTAGCCCCTACACTTCACCCATCCCCTTGGCCTCACCAGAGCTCCTTTGTTTCCATGAGCTATTTAGAAAATACAAACAATATACCCAACTGCAGTCTGCTTCTGAGTATTATCATAGTACACAACCATGTGTAAGTACTTACTTGGTCAACTTAAGACTGTACATGTTGGGATGGAAAACACCCAGAGTACCCCCGCTTTCTAAGCAGTGCAGGCGTGTCAATGATCTTTGTTCAAAAGCAAATATCTTGCTGTGATTCTACTTCTTGAACCCGAGCACCCAAATCCAAAGCATCAAGGCAAAGCTTTTATAACACCTCTACATTAGGGGCTCTGAAGCGTCCTTTTGTTGGGATGTGCTCTTAGCAATGGCTCAGCTGCATACCTGTGGTGATCATTTATCCTCCTGAAGCAGAAATAACTGCTGACTATTTGATTCCAAATGCATCCCAAGGGCAATCACGAAATTAGGATGACTTAGTGAACGCATGTATGGAGCTGTCATAGTAAATATAAAAATAACCCTTCTAACATCATAATTTCTGTTTTGAGCAGAAGATTGCCTCAAAACTATGGGTTCTACCTTCACGATAAACTGACTATTAAATGGGAGAAAAATATGTCTACCTTTTGTCACTTCAATTTCTTTAGAAAAAATGTCTTGATTTTATTTTTAATTGAGAACGTAGTAAACGCTCACTGGGAGAGAAAGATGGACTGAATCTACAGGATGAGAAGAAAAGCGCACCTCTTGGAAATCTCCGTCTCTCTGGATGGCCATGTAAGAGTTAATGCTGTGTCTTTCCAGGTCTTACATGAAGAAGCAGCATTACAGACGTAGATGAGATTCAAATGTGGTCAATGAGTACCTAATAAAATGATCTATATAATCGTTTCTATTCCAATATCTGTAATCTTTCCTCAGCTTCTCAGTTTTCATTCCCACCGCCACTCCAACGCTGCACAAACAGGGGCCATAATGTCAGAAGGGCTACCCTACAGTGGGCCTGACCTCCAGCTATACAATTGGCCCATGTTAAATGGGTTAGAACATCCAACACATTCCATTTTCAGGTTTCAAGGAGATATTTTGTGACCGGGTTTAACAGACCACATACTCTTTCCTTTCGGGAGCCCATAAAATGCCCAGATTATGGGAGCAGATCTTGTACTCAAGTATCCAATTTACTTTTTTAAGCTTGATTTTTCTTTTATTAAGACCGAGAATCAGACTTTATTTAAGCTCCCTCCTGTGATCAAAGACTCCTTTTCTACATGTTTGTTTTTATAATCATGTGGTGATTTAAAAACAAAAAGTTGGACTTCCTTCTGAGAGGGTACCATATGTAGCCTTTTTTCTTGTAGCTGTTTTAAAAAAATGGACTTGTGTCAAGGAGCTCATGACGAGAAACCATTAATATCAACCAGTGAGGCTCGGGTATGATTACAAGGCAAACAAGGATTTCCCTCAGAGAAGAAAGCAGTTTTTTCTAACTGATGAGAAACTGGACAGAGGACAGTCTGGTGCAAGGTCCTTGTTATTGACAAAGAAGGGAAGAAGCTGGGGGGGGGGTAGGATTCTTTATACATTAATATGGTATCAAAGTCAAGTCCGCTAGAGGTACTTCCTAAGTCGTTTTGTCAGATGAATTTTACCCATTAAAAGCCAAGCCAAGAATGAAAGAGGATTCTAGTTTCCTTGCACACCGATGGTCACTTCAGGTGAGCTGCTAGTTCTACGAAGTAGGCCTTCAAATCTCTGCTCTTCTTGGTGCACAATTGTGCCCTTTCAGCCAGCCTCAGACAGCTCCTTTCTGTGGTCAGAAACTGCCAGTGAGAAACAGCATTTCACCACTCTGCCCCCTCTCCATTAGCTCTTTTATATTTTATTGGGGAGGGTGGGGCTATAATTGTAAGGCATCAGAATTCGTTGCTTCTCTTTCCGCTAGCATCCGTCAAGTTTCGCACTTCCCCATACAGGGAGGCAGAAGGGGCCTCTCCTCTCTTCCCTGTCTTTTCCCCCCTCTCTTCAAAATCAGAATCAATAGTCAGCATTTGCACCAACATCAATCTTGTTATTGTTTATACCAACTCACCCTTTCTAATGCTATTAGAACCACGGGGGACAGGGACCCCAGAGATTTGCTCGTCTTCAGGCTCCGAGACGGCACCACTTTTATGACAGCAATAAAGCCTTGAGCTGTCACTCCACCTATGACTGTTGCTCGCAGTGGCTCCCGGCCTTTCTTGCTTGTCCATTCCCTCCTGCTCCCATCCCCCATGTGATTGTCTGGGGGGAAAATGTCTGGCACGAGTAAGGTAAAGGTCTCATGACTAGAAATTCTTAGTTAAGCAATCTCAAAGCTCTGTGACAGCCTCTATAGACTCTCCATTCTGTTTGTTGTGTGTACGTTGACACACATCCGTCCCTGCTGCCTGAGAACGCATTCCATTATTCTGCAGGGTGTTCCGGAAGCTCTGTGAGCAAGACGGATTAAGGAAATCCAGGCCTCCTTCCCTCTTGACAAAGAACCAGCTGTGCCCTGCCTTGAGCCTGCATGAGCCACCTGGCAGCTCAACTCCGCAGACCAAAGTTCAAGCCTGAACTTTACCACTTCTGGAGCAGGAGACCCCCTGGCAAGATATGAACTTATCGGTCCTCCGGTTTCCATACTGGAAAAATTACGTCTGCTCAGAGGATCAAATGAAGGAATGTTGTGCGGAAACGTGTTTTAAAGTGTGAGCACAGGTCGAATGTAAGACTTTAATAAGCGTGTTCAAAGGAGGGAAGAAAAAACCCTTTAGAATCCCAAAGAATGTGAGTTCTTCTCTGGCATTTAAAAGTCACTGGCCAAACGGGCCGGTGGTCTTTGAATTTCCATTTTTATTTTACACTGTACTTCTACAACATTGGAACTGCATTATTATTATGTTTTTGAATTTTAGTTTCCACACGGTTGTAGAATAAGACCACCGTTATCCTCATTTTACAAATGAGGAAACTGGTATTTTAGAAATATGTCTTTTGCCCCAAGCTTCATATTACTTGGAATCAAACAGCGTTTCTATTCTGACAGCCTAAATATTTGCATCGTAGCCTCCAGAGAAAGGAGAGGATTTATGTGGAAGTTCATCTTGAGAAAGGTTACGCGTTCTCTAAGCATGTTCATTTTCCATTAACACTTTGCTTCTTCGTATTAAGGCTATCTTACATTTTGTTCTGTTGTTCCCTAATTAAATCTTATTTTAAAAATCTCATCAGAAAAATACATTAAGAAGTACGATTAGTAATGAGAGTACAGAAATCGGAAAGCCTTCCTCGTTGCCAAAGGCAGCCTCACATCTCAACCTTTCCTTCATCTTTTTCTTCTCTTAAAGCGGGTGCCGACACATTTTCTCCGGCGAGCTCTATGTACACCCTGATGGACGATGAAGGGGTGTGGTGGTGGTTTCATGTGGCGAGACTCTCCTTTGAGCCACTGGAGATGGTTTGCTTACCCAAGAGGATTTTTGCTTTGGTTTTTGTGTTTGAGTTCACATTTACAGTTGCATGTGCCGTCAATAAGCCTCAAGTCTGAGAAGTAAATGTGGCAATGTGCAGGACAAGTATGACGAACCGTCCTTGTACGGTAGACACAGCGGGGAATGTGCAGTCATTTTGGTCTTGGAGCCATCTAAGGCAGTTCCTCAGCTTATTCCAGTCTCTTAACCAATACAGCACGTACGTGATCTCAGTGGAATAATCCCCAAGGCTCCCAATTTATAAGTCAGTTGTTTTCAAGAGTTCCTCCTTATGTAGAGTTGTTTGAAGTTTGCTGTTTCCCTGATGATATTTTTAGAAATGCAATTTGGTTCCGCACTTAGTCTGCAGAACTTCACTTTGTAGTGTATCAGCAACTCGGACACAATTCCACAGCAACCAGTATGTCAACAGGTCAAACACCTCCCCACCTAGGTGACTTTCGCATCAAAGGTAACAGCGTCAGAAGACAAGGACCTCACCGTCAAGTGGCAGGTGAACAGGTTCAGGGACTTCTCTCTTGTTATGCGTGTCAGACAGCACTTTCCTCCAAACGAGTTCTGCTGCCTATTTAACTAAGAGACACAAGCATGGTGCCCATTGGAACGTGGGGGCTGGGGTCGGCTTTCTCCAAATAACTTTTCTACGTGCAGATTTGTCTTAATTCACGTCTTTATAATTTGGGAGATCCCTATTGCGATACCGAATCCCTATGCGTACCGAGCTTGGGTTTGCACGTGAATGTATTGGAAGATTCATCTGCAAACTGAGTTTTGGAGAGAAACAATAGAAATAGAGCCTGGCAAAAATAAAAGCAAAAACACCTCCCTGCCATTTGAATCCTTTCTGATTCGTGGTGGCCCTGAAGGACAGAGAAGAACTGCCCCTGGAGGTTTCCAAGACCACAGATCGGCATAGACTGCTTCACCTTTCTTCCAAAGAGCGCTGGATGATTTTAAACCGCAAACCTTTAGGTGGGTAGCCCAATGCAAATCCTACCAAAGATCCTGAAATACAACCGAAAAAAATATATCCAATCACAGTTGGGAAGGGAACTATAATCTTTCCTTTTGGATAGAAAAATGAGGTCATCCAGTATTGTTGAAACATGTCTTTGTGTTTAAAGAAAGGAGACTACGTTCACAGTGTAACTTACACGCAGGTATACTTTTAGCAGATGTTTCCTAAAAGCAGACAGATTAAGATTTACTGGTCTCCAAATGGGTATGGAGAATTAAACACTGGCTTTATACAATCTTGTAGTAAAAAGTGAAACCTTAAGCGTTAGGCTAAATATCTAGGACATCATATACCAGGGCCATGGATATGATATGCTAAACTAAAAGGGAAATCCACTCCTATAACAATAATAGCAGAATACCTGTGTTCTGTTATTAGAGAATTATTCTATGCTACACTTGAAACATCTGCCATTATAACTATATTGTCTTCCCTATTTAGCCTGCAATTGTGTGCCAATGAGTTGTTCCCAGTCTCTGGGATGATTCGAGGGGCGAGAGGAAGTGGGCCACATGGCCGCCTATGAAGGAGTCTTATCCCACCATTTGAATCTTTGTGTTTCAGAGTATTAACCAGATTACAGATCATAATCTGTACAAGCTCCCCTGCTAGTGCCCTGCTTGACTCCTTTCCAGATGAAATCTCTTCAAACAAATCCCAGATCACAATAATACTCTGTTTTGTGTCCTGATCCAGAGGAAAAAAGTATCTGCATATGGAAAGACAAGTACCCGCCAAGGTTATGGAGCTAGATTGATGAGCTTCTGCATTGATCACCTCTGGAGGGGACAAAAAGATTCCTGTAAAAGAAGCCAATTGCAACATTTAGGATGAAGTAATTCATCTAGTGATTCTTCTTCCATTTGAACTTTTCATTTCCTTGTGCTTTTTTTAATGGATGCCCGGTTTGAATGTGTCTAGATAAAGACATGACTTATTTATTGGCACTAAGAGCTTTTTATAAATTCAATATAATTTATGGATTTTTAATAACCCTTCTAATTGTTGCTATACACGAGTTACCACTTTTTCTCAAAGCCCAATTTCATTTGCTTTATGACAGCAAGTGAGTGAAAGAGAAAATGTAGGTTTTAATAAAAGTGTCTCCCACATGGCAACCCAAACCCAGTTGGGGCTCATCAAGCACCCTCGATGGTAATAGGAACACCCCGTTATTTTCAAGGGGTTCACAGAATGGACAGAATTCACCTGCTCTTCTTTGTTCTCTCCAATGGAACCAGGAGATTTATGAGGAAGCACTCTTTCAAAAGGCTGGGCTGTGGGGGGGAGCTTCTATTCTTGTTGGACAGTCTGGGTAAACGCTACCATCATCAAACTGTCTTGCCAAAAGTCCTCCGTTTTTCAAAAGCTATTTTCTCAATATCCGCCGCCCCCCCCACCCGCCCCCAAGGAATGACCTTTTAACTTACTAGTATCCTTTAGTTTTTCACTTTCTAGGGCAAACAATCTGTTGACATCTTAAAAATCATTCCAAGGTGACCCAGCCACAGTAAGAAGTAATTAACTAGTCTCTAAACCAATGTCTGCTCGACTAGGAAGTGTCCTTATCCTTTTCATTACATCTTTCAACTGCCCGTGTCTCTCTCTGTGGTACTCTGCTAACAGTCCTTCCTGGTGCGCCCCACCCCCACCCCCACCCGCACTCGGCTATGTTCCAATAATAGAGCCAATTTTAAAAGAAGTCTGCCGAAACTGCGTTCAGGTACAACTCTGACCCTCTCGTGCAGATCACGTACGACACTGAAGCCTCAAGCCACATAGAACAAGGCCTAGGGAGACAGCTGACCCTCCGCGATCAGAACTCACCTCTCTTTCCCATGGACCCTGTCATCTTCCTCTGTGTCCTGGGACTTACTTGCCTCTTGCGGCCTCAGGCAATTGCTCGCCATCACTTTCTAGAGCTGTTCATCGTGTCGTGACTTTCATGCTTTGATACACTCTCATCTTATTGCACCTACATTTTACTTCTTAGCGCAGGTTTTAAGGAGACATCATGAACCTTACTCGTTGGGATTAGAAAATTGGATGAATTTGGCGTCAATCCTGCCCCTCTGCTCAGAATCACGATGGGAAAATTCCTTCATCCTGGAAGATGCCTCTTTCTCTGGACTCCCAGCCCCGGCAGCCACTGGTCTGCTTCCTCTCTTTGGAGTTTTCCTTTTCTAAAATGTTATGTGGGATCACATGCTGTGGACTCCCTTTGTGTTTGGGTTATTTCACTTAGCCTGATATTTTTGTTGGTGGTATTGTTTTAGAATCAACAACATAAGTAAATGTTTCAGAATGTCTTTTCCTTTTATATTTCCAAGTCGTATTCCCTTGGATAGATATGTTATAGTATGCTTATTCAGTGACTAGAGCATGGGGTCATGTTTGTTTCTCTCCCCATATTCCGTCTTTCTGAAACAAATTTGGAAATGAGAACTTGAGCTTCACAATGCATAATTCAAAAAGGTAGCCAGTCAAACACAGTCTTCCACAAAGATACGGAGCCCCACGGGTGCTGTTGGGTAAATGGTTTAAACCCGGTGCTCCTCAGGAGAAAGAGGAGGCTAACGCCCCATACAGATTGGCAGCTTTAGAACCCCTAGAAAAGGTTGCCACGAATCCAGCTCGACTCTTTGGCAGTGTGGGTGGCTTTTGGGGGTCATTCAAATCTAATGAAAAAGGTTCAAGTAAGCAAAGGGATAATTTGAGTCTTCAAAATTATGAAAGATGTTTCTTTGTACTTCTCTTGAGTGAGGAATTATTCAAGTATGAGAAATTAATGATGTATTAATAATGCATAAAATGGCATAAGAAAACAATGCCATTTGAAAGATATAAAGATCATTCAACAAATGAATTATCAAAGACACAGAACAGATAGTCACATGTCTCCTCTCTGGTCATCACTGGCTCCTACGCTTCGGAAGTAAAGTTACTTAATTTTCCTTTTCTACCTTATCTGCTGATGTTCCTGAATTGGGGACCAGGTGATGAGAATTAAATTCCACGATAATACAATAGGGGGGATTTAGAGCTAATTAAAATATAAGTCCCATGATCATTCCCACATGCCTGCCCTCAAGTCTTTGTTTTCTGTGTACATCACTGCTGACATTTTAAAATGTGATGGTCAATTCTTTGAGAAGCGTTGCTGCTTGACTTAATTCAGAGATCATTTTAGTAAAATGGTTTGATCTGAGTTAATATAATCTAAAATCATCACTTTAAGAATGTTTTTCAAAATTAAATGTGCATGAAAATGACCAAAGGTTATGAGCCCTTGGTGATCAATTCTGGTTATGAGGTTTAGGGCTTAACCTACTAATTTGCACTTTGTAAGCACCTCAGGAGATTTTGATGTGAGTAGTATGTAGATCTCATTTTGAGAAACACTGGGATTAGGAACGGTTGGAATAGAAAAGTCTGGTCAAGCTTGCTATTTGGGAACCATTAATAGGACTCTTTCAGTTGGAATGGACTCAAGCCAGCTTAAACAAAAAATGGAAATATATGGACTCATATAATTGGAAAGTATCGGGGTTTATATACTTGGCTTCAACAAAGATCTGGCTTATCTATTCGTTTTCAAAAGATACTTTGATATCTCCCTCCATCGTTTGGATTCCCCACACCACCCCCCTTATACTCCTATACCGAAGAAAGCGTCAGCAGCACTTTTGCTACGGGTATCGTAAGATGGCCACTGATCATTTCCGGATTATACACATTTTCTCAACAACGTCAGTGGAAAGTCTAGTTTCAGCAAGAGTCCAATGAGTGGGTCTCATCTGACTGCGTTGTATCAGTCATTTCCATTCCAGAAACAATCCCAGAGGCCAGTAGGTAGAATACCTCATTAATGGCCAACCCTGAGTCATGTCCCCCTACCCTGAAGTGAAGGAGTGTGTGTGTGTGTGTGTGTGTGTGTGTGTGTGTGTGTGTGTGTGTGCCAGCATACATTTTCTATGGATTGAGAGCTACAGAGCATGGTTCAGCACCAGCTGAACCCCATGAATTGACCATAGACTTTGGGTGATTTTCCAAAACACAAATCAAGCTGTTTAACATGGAGAACAGCTCAAATATACTACATTACACACTTAGCATAAATAGATGCTAGTAACATACTATTTTCCTCAGACTTCCTCAGATTTCAATTGTTTTATGAAGGTTAGTCAGTGCAGGCCAGTGTGTGCTTAATTCTTGTGAATCCTGAGCGTTAGCATACTCTTCCGTGTTAGAGAACTTAGATTTTCTTTCTTTGTTTCTTTTTTTTTTAATGAGGAACTTAGATTTTCAAGAAAGGAGAGAGGGTGTCTAATATATTGTTTCTGTAGATTGCAGGCTCTTGGTTGGCCAAGATTACTTTTTTGCTGAATTGTGTTAAGAATGTGTAACTTAAACTGACCTTGCGGGTAGGGTGATGCAGTGATTAATTACTAATTCAGAACAAATGTCTGCTAAAACTCCCTCTTCAATGAGACATGGAAGGTAGAATGGGGGAGTTTAAAAACAAATAGCAGAAATAATTGAACGAGCCTGGATAAAGAGATGAAATCTAAAAAGCATGTATACTAATTAAGCCAGACCGTGAACGTGAGATGATTCTGATGTGCATGAACGGGGACAGGTAAGAGGAGAAGGTTGATAGAACAGAGTAATCAAAATATTGCTCTGCCTTAGGAAGTCTAGAGCTACTATTGCTATGGGCAAGGAATCTACAAATGTAAAGCAGTTTTATCAGTAGTATTACACTGCGGACTAATCTCATAAAGGGTTGAATGTGAAGAACTTCAAAGCTATGATGAGCAGTACAGAGAGACAGAGAGAGAGAGAGAAGAGCGGTGTAAAAGATGGGGAGGAAGTGGGGAGCCAATGACCTGAAAGGTCTCTTTTGATCTCAGTTTTCTCTGATTCCAAACCAAAGCTTCTCCATTGTGGGTTTTTTCTAAGCAATACCAGGGTAAGTTTCAGTTGAATGTCAGACATGTAGGCCCCTCTCCCTGGCCTGTCATCTGCCACAGGTTTGACGGGATCAGTGTGTACAAATGGCTGTGACTCAGCAGATCCAGAAGTCTCAGAAGAAAGTTTTTCTCCATTTGTTATAGCTCATTGCCAGTGCCTCTTATAACAAGAATTTCAACTCAAATGTTCAAAAATGTTGATGCACACAGTTAAGAAAGGAAAATAGGACTCAAAGTATTTCATGATTTGATTGGCTCAAATTTCAAAAGTTCAAGGGATGAGTATGGTGATGCTATTACAAGAAAACCATCTCAAAACCTGGACACCAGAATTAGGTGCTTTTAAAATACGTATAATTACAAAATATGTATCAGTATACATACACACTTTTTTTCTTAATGGACACAAACTTATTATTATGCATATATATGGTTTGTTTCTTACATTTCCTTAGATAAATTGACCTACTTAAAGAAAAATAAGTTCCATGAAATTGTAGTACATTAGACATCAAGAAAAAGATACAGGACAAGAATGTGAATTGAAGTGACATTAAAGGCTGGATATAGGATTACATCAGCATGTTGGCAAGCAGTCGAGATGTACAGTGAGGATAGAGTGTTGGATGTCCTGGCCAGGGTGGAACAAATGAAGACGAAGGCAGATCGAAAGCTGCAATCATAAATACAATTGTCTAAAACGTGCACCTCATGATTATTAGTATATTTATTTTCTGGTATAGAAGAAATCATTTCATGTATATGACTCATCTTTCCCTTCTCTCTGTTTTCATCCCACGTTCCGTCTCTGTCAGCCCTGTCTGAACTTTGACCTGTTGTCCATTTCCAAGAAGGCTCTTTCGAAACTTGTGTTCTAGAATAAACTCTTCTATGTCTCCCAGGACTCCTCCCTGAGCTCACGTGAAACCCGGCTTTTCCCTAAGCAAGACACTCTCTTTATGATTCTTAAAAGGCAGGCTGTTCTTTCTTCCACATACAGAGAAGGGTCCTCGTTCCTTCCCCAAAGCAGATCCAAAACAAGCACTTATATTCACTTCATATCATTTATTTTGAGGAGTGATCCCAAGGAGTGCAGGCAATTGGAAGGAGTAGACCCTAGAAGGAGGGGAAGGTCATGCATGGACACATCACACTATTCTCTATTATGAGCAATCGAGGGGGTTCCGGTGGCGAAATTCACTGTACCTTGGCTGCTCACTGTAAGGTCAGCAGTTCAAACGTACCCCCTGCTCTGCAGGAGGAAGATGACCAAACAAAAAGAAAACAAAAGATTGAAAAAAGAAAAGGAAAGAGAAGCAAAAGATAGAAAACATACATGATTCCAGGTTTGTCTGCTGCCCTTTATGACGGTCTCCCCACTGGTCCTCGGGGAATTCCAGGAGCTGCCCCTCCTAGCCTGAAGTCTATTTTGGGGGCTCTTTCGGGGCTTTGTGGCTTTGCTCCCGTTGCTTACCTGTTATGGTCCCTTCTTGGTTTGCCCCCCTGCAGGGGTGGGGGTGGGGGTCCAGACCGCACTATCTCCCTACCATATGTCCCCAGTATCGTCTTCTGTTGCGGTATGCTCCAGTAAGGGGACAACAGGTCATCAGCTATTGTTGGCCCTACAGTCCTCTCTGTGCCTTAGCAGGGACATTGTCCTCTGGGCTTGGTGCGCCAAATATGGGGTCTAGACCAACGATCCCTTTCTCTTTTTCCTTCTTGGTTTGTTTCCGTGTGGGCGTGGTATGCCGGCCCCTCTCCCCACCCTGTGGGTTTAGTGTTGTTCTCTGTCACACATACTTCTGGGAGGGGGTCAATTTGGCTCGGGCTGGGGCCGGCCCTGTAGCCTGATCTTTTCATGTATTCTTCCTCATGGTTACGTTGCCCTCATGGTTTGGTGTGCCGTGGCGGAGTCTGTATGCACACTCCCGATTCTGTGGAGACATAACCAATACTCTCCCCCTGGGGGGCTTAATGCCCCGCTCCCCCACTTTCCCCTTCTTTGTGTTGGCTTATGTACCTCCTTGGGTTTGGTCTGACCTCCACCTGGCTGCCTGTACCTCAACCTGTATAGTGTGAGATAGTGGCTTTTCTTCTATACCTATTGTGCTGATTGTACTTACCTCAGGGGACTCATGTTGTACTTGTCCTTTTGTGATTGGCTGACTTTGCTTAGCATCATTTCCTCCAGCTCTTCCCATGAAATGACATGTTTCATGTGGTCATCAGTGCTTTTTATTTTATTTATTTTTTTATTTCACTGTGCATCCCGCTTCGGCGCCTTAAGCTCACCCGGTAAAGCCAGGCAATGGTTTAGGGTGACAGTTTGCTTTGGCATGGGACACTGGATCATCAGTGCAGTACTCCATTGTGTGGATGTACCAGAGCTTACTAATCCACTAGTCTATCGATGGAAATTTAGGTTGTTTCCAACTCTATGATTAAAAATTGCACTGCAACAAACATTGGGGTGCAGACGGCTGGTCATGGTTTATTTCTTACCTCCCTGGGGCATGTGCCCAGTAGTAGAGGGATAGCTGGGTCATAAGGTAGATCAATTTCCATTTTCTTTAAATATCACCAGACCGCTTTCCACAGAGGCTGTACGTATGTATCCACATGACCACCAGCAGTGAAGGAGGGGACTTATCTCGCCTCAGCCTCTCTAACATTTGTTGCTCTCTGATTTTCTGATTTGAGCTAACTTCAAGGGTGTTAGGTGATATCTCATGGTTGTTTTAATTTGCATTTCTCTGATG
>NW_022103915.1:74067927-74075224 GCF_000313985.2 Echinops telfairi | reverse complement strand
CCCTCCATTCACATTGATATGATTTTTTGTTGTTTGATGCCTGATACCTGATCCTTTTGACACCTCATGATCACACAGGCTGGTGTGCTTTTTCCCTGTGGGCTTTGTTGCTTCTCAGCTAGATTGTTTACTTTCAAGCCTTTAAGACCCCAGACACTATATCTTTTGATAGCCAGGCACCATCAGCTTTCTTCAACACATTTGCTTATGCACCCATTTGTCTTCAGTAAATGCATAGGGGAGGTGAGCCCTAGTGAAACTTCTTTTCAGTTCTTTTGCCCACTTCCTCAGGGGGTTAACTGTTTTCCTCTTTTTGCAGGCCAGGAGGGTGTTGTAGATTATATTTATAACCCCCTTTTCTGTTGTGTCATTGCTAAAAATCCTCTCCCAGTCTTTGGGTTGCCTTATTACCCTCTTGGTGAAGTCTTTTGACGCATACAGATGTTTTATCCTTAGTAAATCCCACTTTTCAATTTCGGGTTCACCTGTGTGTGTACCCTTCCCTATTGCAGTTAGCCTATGTATTCCCTGGGCCAAGGTTCTTAGGTTTGTCCTGATTCCTTCCTTGATGGTCCTGATGGTTTGGGGGTTTATTTATAGGTCTGTGAGTTTGTTCACCTTGAGTTTGTTCTTGTGCATGGGGTGAGGTAGACATCTTGTTTCATTTTTCTACATGTGGATATCCATTGCTTCCAGCACCACTTGTTAAAGAGGGCATTTACCTCCCACTTGATGCTTTGGGGGCTGTTGTCGAAGATCAGCTGTCTGTATGCTGATTATTTTATTTCTGGGTTTTCTGTTCTTTTCCATTGGTCTGAATGTCTGTCATTATGCCAGTACCATGCAGTTTTGACCACAGTGGCTGGGTAGTAGGTGTGAAAGTCAGGTAAAGTGAGCCCTCCGACTGTGTCCTTCTTCTTGAGGAGTTCTCTGCTAATTCTGGGCTTCTTCCCTCTCCACATGAAATTATTGGTCATTATTCCCAAATTTTTGAAGAAGGTGGTTAGTATTTGAATTGGGATAGTGTTAAACTTATAAAGTGCCTTGGGTAAGATTGACAGCTTTACTGTATTTTTCTTTCTTGACAAGAAGATGTCAAGGAAGTCTTTGTCAAATACCCTGCTAAAATATTCCATGTCTTGAGCTGCTCACCACAAAATCTGTTGTTCAGCCCCACTACAGACGAGGTCCTCTAAAAATTTAAAGTCTCCAAAACCCAAAGGGGCAGGTTTTCTCTGTGCTGTAGGGTCTCTTTGAGTTGGAATCAACTCGAGGGTCATGAGTCATTTGATTTGAGATCCATATGAATGGAAACTGAGGTCAGTACACTTCAGGGGGCTTTATTCAGACTGCAGTTTTAATGAGAATTAACCCCTAACCAAAATGCATGTTCATGGATGACATGAGACTGGTGCCCCCTGGAGTTGTATGGAGTTCTGTAGCATGAATGAGGTTAATTTCATAATAATAGCCTTGAGATATATCTGCATCGATATTCACCACACTTTAAAAATAAGACAAAAAGAGATTAATAATTTGCTGGCAGTAAACATACTTTGGAATACTTTCCTCTGATAAATAATTTGAGGACATTTGAACTTATACAAGAAACCATGATTTGGTTATGAAATCAATTTTTAATCTTAGTAAATGCTACTTAATTCCAGAGGAAATCTAAATATTTCTGCCAGTCCGTATATATCATTTACTTAGTCTTACTAAACATATCTATTGTAGTCAAACTTATCTTTTAGAGCAGAAGCAGCTGATGTATTTCTATAAAGGACCAGATAATACATATTTTCAGCCTTGCAGGCCCACATGGTCTCTCTCACATACTCTTTTTTATTCTTTCCTATTGCTTACAAATATTTAAATTTCTGGTAATGAGAGAGTACGTAAGACCTTACCTGTTTGGTTTGGCTTTTTATTTCCCTTTTATTGTTGAAAGGAGCCATGGTAGTATAGTGGTTCTACAGTGGGCTGCTAATCACAAGGTCAGCAGTTCAGGACCACCAGCTACTCCCATGAAGACTTGTAGTCTCAGAAACCCACAGGGGGAATTCAACTCTATCCTACAGGGTCAATATAAGTCAGAATTGATTTGATGGCCGGGAGGTTTTGCTTTGTTGGGGGTGGGGGGGGGGTATTGTCGATACCATGTACAAAGTAGTATAGTTTTTATATATTAATTCATTAAATCTTCACAACAACTCAAGGTTATGGGTACTACTATTGGTTCTTTCTTTCTTTAGGAGTAGGACATGAAGCATAGAGGGCTAAATAACTTCAGTGACTTGCCCGAGTTTACATGATGATTTGCTCCTAAAATGGTATCTTACATACGATTAAGGGTGAAAATCAGGGCAAACTGAATACAGAGAATATGTGTTAGTACGTAAGGTAATACGGCCTCTTCCTTTTTTCTCTTTCTTTCTACAGCAGAGAACAACTGCAGATGTGGGTTTTCACTATATTTTGGAATGATAAACTGATATGAAAATATGTTAAGTAGCATACCAGGAATATCTTCACTGTGCACAAAATGGACAAAGTCCAAATCTCAGTATAAACTCCATGTTATCTACTAATCTTCCCAGAAGAAGCTCAAAGATGTTATTGTTTAAGTCACGTCGCTCTTCTGAATAATCTTTCCTTTGTAAACAGTTAACCATCCAAACTCTGGATTTTTCCATTTCATGTTCAAGGGCAGCTCAATTTTAAGATCTTTTTAAATCAGCATATCTCTCACCTTCTTCTTTAACCTTTATTTTGCCATTACTCCCTAGTTCTGCTAGTTATTTACCCTGAAACTGTAAGATGCTACTCCTTTTCTCCTTTAACACTGCAATTTCCTCTTGACTAAGATTTGCATTTCTTCTAGGATAGAAAATTGAGGGTTGTTTTTCTAAAAGTTGTAATTTTTACATTAACCTTTTTCTTCTTTTAATTGGTGTTTTCCCACCAGACAATGGTAGGGGGCTGGCGATAGGGGTTATTTATTTGGGGAATCCTGTGTCACGAAGCTGTTGTGAAATAAAGGTTCACAATGAGCGTGCTCTTTAAGCCTTCTGACGGGATGAACAAAGGGGGGAAGAAGAAGTAAGGCAGGGGAGTGTGAAGACTGTACTGAAAACGTCCTCAACAAATTAGAAGCAAGACGGAGCTTAGAAACAGGTAATCAAAAGGTTTCTTCCAATTGTACTATGAAACTGTGCTTATATCCCTATACATTCAAGCTTGTAAAAATGCCCTTTATTTCCTCCAAAGCACCATGTGTGTCAGAATAGAACAGTTCTCTATGGGGTTTTCAATGACTAAAAAAAAGAATTGCAGACATTTCTTGTGAGATCTGTAGATGGGATCTGTGGTAGAGTGAAATCTCTTCATATGGCTCTTCTACCCAAGACTCTGGGACCCCCGTCAAACTATTGGGCAAGACTATGTAAACAGAGCATGTGCAACACAAATGGAAAGGATCAGACCTTTTTCGTTATCACCCCCTGGCTGTTACGGATGAGCCATGTTTGAAGCCGAAGCAGAGAGAAACCGTAAGGAACTTGGAATAGCAAGTTCAAGATCCCTGTCTGAAATGGCAGAGGCCTCCAAGAGCAGAGCCAACAGAGACTTGGCACAAAGACTCACAGAGCAGCACTGAGACTGTGGGGTACCTTCTCTTCAGCTGGCCCGAGACTATGGAACTGTGGGACAAAGTAACAAGGAGGTAAAGGCTAAGCATCCACGTAACCAAGAGAGTAAAAACCAGAGAGAGACTTAGCTACCACATGGCTGAGAAGCTAAGAACAGAGAGACTTGGCTGCTGACTGAGGAGCCCAATGACTGGATCCTTAATGTTTGCTGATCCCGCCTTGTGGCAGCCTGTTAAGTTCCCTCATCAACCCTTCCCAATGCGAGCCCTGTCTGTGAGTTCTGTGTGAGCCTGCAGTGAACTGTCAACCCCAGAGTAGCTGCCGCGTGGCATGGGAGTTGCAGTTGGTGGCAGAATAGGTAGGAAGGATGAATTGTGGGGGTATATCTGACTCTCGCTCCATGGCAATAGGGAAGCCAGATGAGGTCAGAAATGGTCCCTTCCCTTGTCAGTGATTTCAGACCCCAACAGTCAGCAGCCCAGTAGGTTGACCATATGCACCACCCAGGCTCTATTAGTTTCCTAAGTGCACCATCACAACACACATCATCACAACTAGGTGGCCTAGAGGAGCAGTAATTTATGAGTGTCTGTGCTGGAGCTAATGGTCTACATTCAAGATGTGGTGGTTAGTGCTACTGCTGGTTCTGACTCAGAGGCAGACAAAAGCAGACCCTCCCCAGCCCTGGGCTCACGGTCATGGTTACATTTGAGCCCACTGGTGCAGCCACAGGGCATACGTCTTGTTGAGGCTCTTCTTCCTTTTTGCGGCCCCTCTGCTTTCCCAATCCTGACGGACTTTCCCAATCAGGGACGGACTTCTCCTGACTACATGACCAAAGTACATGAGACCAAGTGCCACCATCCTTGCTTCTAAGGAGCATTCTGTCTGTCCTTCTTCCAAGGCCGATTTGTCTGTTCTTTTGGCCGTCTGTGATCCTTGCAATAATCTTTGCCAGCACCACAATTCAGATGTCTCCCTTTTTTTTTTTTTGGGTAAATCATTGTACTGGGGGCTCATACAGCTCGTATCACAATACATGCATACATCAATTGTGTCAAGCACATTTGTACATTTGTCAAATGCATCACCTCTTCTTCAGTCTTTCTTATTCAATGTGCAACTTCCAAATGCATAGGAGACAAAGGACAGTACCATGGCTTGGGTCAGGCACATCTTAGTCCTCAGAGTGACATCCTTGCTCTTCTGCACCAGATTTGTTCAGTTGGCAGCAGGGCCGTATCCTAGTCCAAAGGGAAGATCTCTTTCAACATCTGTGGTTTGCATTTGTAGCCCACATGCATCGTCACATGCCCAGCCTGGTTAAGTGTCCAAAGATGTCCGGGAAGAGAGACTTGGTCATCTACTCCCAGAGGGCTCAGCCGTGAAAACTCTGTGGACTGGTCACATCTGGAATGGCCATAGTCAGAATTGACTACAAGCCAACAACGGGTTTTTTTGTTTGCTTTGGGCCTTTTGTTTTTCTTTTTTAAAAAAAACATTTTATTAGGGGCTCATACAACTGTTATCGCAATCCATACACACATCAATTGTGTAAAGCGCATTTGTACATCATTCTCAAAACATTTTCTCTCCACTTAAACCCCCGACATTAGGTCCTCATTTTTCCCCTCCCTCCCCGCCCCCCCCTCCCTCATGAGCCCTTGATAGTTTATAAATTGGTATTTTGTCATATCTTGCCCTGTCCGACGTCTCCCCTCACCCACTTTTCAGTTGTCTGTCCCCCAGGGAGGAGGTCACACACAGTTCCATGTAATCGGTTCCCTCTTTCCTACCCATTCTCCCTTTACCCTCCCTGTTTCGCCACTCACACCACTGGTCCTGTAGGGCTCATCCGCCGTGGATTCCCTGTATTTTCAGTTCCTATCTGTACCAGTGTACCTCCTCTGGTCTAGCCAGACTTGCAAGGTCGAATTCTAGTCATGGTAGTGGGAGCAGGGAGGAAACATTTATGAACTAGAGGAAGGTTGTATTTCTCATCGTTGTTACCTCAGACCCTGACTGGCTCATCTCCTCCCTGAGACCCCTCTGCAAGGGGGTCTCCAGTGAGGGCCTTTTGTTTTTCTTATCTTCTCCTTCGTGGGACACCCTTCTATGGAATAAGGACGCACTCTTCCCCTGTGTGGCCCCATGCTAATTTACGTAATAGAAACTTCCCAAAAGAGTCAACTTCACAGGTATCAGGGGTTAAGACTGCAACATAAAACATTTGGAGGACACCATTTAATCTATACTATGCCAAGACCAGACCACGGACCACTAAACTTTAGGACATCGAAGTAACAGAATGTGTCCTTCCACATCGGTAGGATGCGCATTCAAGAGGAGGGGCCACAGCGCCCGAGAAAGTTGCTGCAGGATGCATTCCAGTTCATGGTTACATCAAGGACCCAGAGAAGAACCGCTCCACAGGGTCATCAAGGGTCTGACCTCTCACCAGTAAACTGCCAGGTCTCATCCCCTGAGGTGCCCATGACTACATTCAAAGGGCTGGGCTTTCTGTTAGTACGGTAGGCGAGCACTCCTTGGCCCTGTACGATTAAAATTCCTTTTAGGCAAACAAGTCAGTGGTCACGTTCTTATTGTGTGTGTGCGCCGAGGTGTGTGTGTGGGGGCATCCTTTTTGTGTTTGTATGGTTGACTGTTCTAAGGGATGTGTACCTCCCTGGTGCTATTGTCTAATGTTTGCCTCTAAGTGATGAGTTCAGTCCCAGCCCTAAAGAGCAACTACGGGTCAGGGTCTCAGGGTTTTTGAGACCAGGGTCTCATAATGTGATACATTTTAAGGGCGCCCTCAAAATTTTAAGAGTTCTTTCTATCTTGAAAAATTATAGCCTCCAACGATAGTTCTTAAATTTTACAAAAATTAACATTTAAAAAAAGATGTTCCCTTTGCCACAAAAACTCACTGGAAAATTTGCTTTGTTTTAACGACACAATTACAAATAACCAGTAGTTGAATCTGTCACAACATTGTAACTACCAACATAACTCCCCACCTCCCAGTTTTCATGGCTTTAAACTCTTACAGTGTTAAGTGAAAATGTATCTAATTGTATTGGTTTTCCTGCCTCAATTTTTTAATTAATAAAACTGTGTTATTTGTAGCATGATAATCTAATCAATAGGACATACTTCAACCAGGTTACAATAATTAGAAGGAATCACTTACAGTAAACTCAACATTAATTTTCATAATGTAATAAATTAGGTTGAGAAGAGAATATAGTGTGCAGATAAGATCACGAAATGTGTTTACATGATACTCTCAAATGAAGTCTTTAACAAAGAGATGTTTTCTTGTCAGCTGTTTTTAAAACATAGTCAATTGTGGGATTGTGTTTGTTATACGCAGGGACAAATATTTCACATCAGATTACAAAACAAGCTCACGGCTGTTGAGTTGATTCCGCTATAGAGTGGCCCCCTAGGGAAAAATAGAACTGCCTCTTTGAGGTCCTGAGTCTTGTCAATATTGATGGAAGCAGACAGACTCTTCTTTCTTCTGTGAAGTGACTGGTGGGTTTGAACCACTGACCTTGAGGTTAGCAGCAACCTGGGTAGCAGCTCTGAGGGTTAGCAGCTCACTAAACCACCATGGCTCTTACTTCCTCCCTCCCTCCCTC
>NW_022103915.1:74061034-74067544 GCF_000313985.2 Echinops telfairi | reverse complement strand
TTAATAGTTCAGTAGAAACACTGTGTCCAGAATCCTAGGTCCACCCATTGTCTACAAGGCACCAGGACTCTACTGACAGCCGAACTACAGGCAGTCTGTCGCGTGAACACCCTTGCCTGCTGAAAGTGAGGAGGACTTGCAGCCCTTGCTTATGAAGATCCAGGATTGCAGTCTTCAGTGTGGACGACAATTTAATGTCAAGAATACCAATTTCTGGACCAATAGATACATCACGATAAATGGAGAAAAGATTAAGGTTGTCAAGGATTTTATTTTGCTTGGGAGCAGCAGTCAAAAAATCAAAAGATGCTTTGCATTGGGTGAAACTGTTGCTCAAGACACCTTTAGCATATTGGAAAGCAAGGCTGTTACTTTGAGGACTAGGGTGCATCTGACCCAAGCCATGGTATTTTCAGTTTCCTCATAAGCATGTAAAAGTTGGACATGGAATAAGGACGATTGAAGAAAAACCGATGCATTTGAATGTGGTCCTGGAGAAGAATATTGAATGTCCCGTGGCTGCTGCGAAAAGGACAAGCTGATCTGTCTGGGAAGAAGTACAGCCAGGTGAGGCTTTGTCTCACATACTTGGGACGTGTTGCCAGGTGAGATCAGTCCGTGGAGCAGGACAACGTGCTTGGTAAAGTAGAGGGGCAGTCAAACACGAGAGGCTCTCAAAGAGGCGGGTTGACAGCGGGGCTGCACAGTGAGCTCAGCCGTAGGAACGATGGGGAGGATGGGGCAGGAGGAGAGGGCAGTGTTGAGTTCTGTGGGACATCAATTGCCCTCGCACAATTCCCACTCAGTGACTTTATACGACAAAGTAGAACGCCCCATAGAGTATCCATGACTGTACATATTTATGGAAGCAGACTGCTGCGCCTTTCTCCCATGAAGCAGTGGGTATGCTCACAGAACCAATCTTTTAGTTAGCAGCCCAACTCTTGCCTCACTGTGGCTGTGAGACTCCTTGAAAACCCACAGGGATCTCAGTTAAACCGAGCCCAAACCCAACACATTCCCAACATCCCACCCCAACTGTACCGACAATCGAATCCTCTGCTCATTTTCCTACCCCAGTCAATATCACTTACCTCTATATTTGTACAGGCTAGAGTCCTGTCTCCTTTCCTCCACTGCTAGGATCTCAGTTCAAGCACTTGTCACCATTCTACTTCCTACTGGAATCATTTTTAAAAAAATAAGGTCCTTTGCTCTACCTCTTCCAAACGAACTTCTTACCAATCCTGGTTGCTCTCACAGCCTGGCGGCCCCGTGGTTCAGTATTCTGATACAAACCCAAAGGGGGCGAGGCTTGAACGCCCCCAGCCACTCCATGTGGCAATGTGCTTCAATACAGAGGACAGGCTTGGAAACTGTGGGAAAGCTTTACTCTGTCCTACAGGGTCGCCATGAGTCAGAATGAACTTACTGGCACACAACCACAAGCTCAATCTATCATGATATGGTCATGGCTCAATCTTGCTAGAACAGCAGCATATGCCTTCAGTGATGCCTCATGGGCCAGGAGATAAGATCTAAATTCCAGAACCAGGTGCTCAGGTCCTTAAACTCTGACTCCTGCCTCATTTGCAGACCTGAGTCTAATTTCCTGTTACTTGCTATTCTTTGCTACTTTGCATCCCACCACGGAGCGTGACTGCTTTCTAACCACGTTCTAGCCCCTGCGTGAGACATATTGACCTGCAATGCCCTTTTCTTGAACGCCTGTTAAATTTCTACTGTTTCCTCCTCCACGAAGGCTTCTGTAATTGGCCCTTCTACTCACTAAACTTCAGACTTGGGTCCCTTCTCCTCGATATTTCGGGTCAAACATAGGTGTCCAGTGAAGATTTCCTTAAAGTAGCAATGGATGATGGAATCAAAAGAGGCCAGCCTTTCCTGAAATATCAAGACACTCCTTTTCGCTTCACTAGTCGGCACTCAAGTTTTGTTTCTTTACATTTCCTGTCATCGGTACATTTTTTTTAGGCATTTTCAACAAAAGCACTTTGGTGGACACTTCAGGTGCCATCTATGTGTGGCTATGACATCATCAATGTGAAGATTTGCCCGGGATTTCTGACGAGTGAACAACAGGGCTTCAATAGAAGTTTATAGACTCATTTCCAGACAGCATCCTGGTCTCTTGGCACTAGAAGCCCAGAGCGTGGTCAAATGGAGTGTGAGCTAAGCCGTGCACCTTCCTCATGTTCTCCCTTCAATTTTGGAAGGAGCCTCTGTTTCAGTCTTGCAGTTTGCCAATTGATACACCAAGCTAATTACATAATCTTCTATAATCAAGACATAGGATTAATCATATTGTTGCTTTGAGAAAAATCTGAAAAATACCCCTCCCGCCATCAGATTTACCCCCAAAAAATCTAAATATGTTTACAAATTAGAGTAAGTTAGAAAATGTAATACCTCAGTAAAACAATTGAAAACCTACTTAATAAATCTTCTCTGAAATATAAAGCCCCCAGTGCTTTATAAGCCCTTTTCTGGAAAATAAAAGATTATAGAAGAATCAATTACTCATAAATGTATAAATTCTTCACCTTTTCCTTGAGGTATTTTATGTAGGCATACTCATCACTCAAAAATTTAGTTTTTAATTTAGCTAACCTTTAAAATATAAGAATGCTGATTTTTTTTAAATGCTTATACGACTACATTATAAACATAAGGCACTGGCACTCGCAAAACTCTCCCTCAAATTCTTTGCAATAATTAAATAACGGTGCACTAGAAAAAGTTCATTTTAATTTTCAAAGTGGTTTTCCTCTTACAATTTCCCCAATTTTACAACGATGTTTCACTGAATAGAAATGTGCTGAACAAAGGGAAGGAACATTTTCAGGCAATTCACAAAAAGAAAAAAATTAATCAGGATTAAACATTGTTCACACTTTGTTCAAAAGTACATTAAATTTTTTTTTTGTCCTCACTTAAGTAATGCTAAATTACAGTATGAAGCCCACGTCAGTAACTACCCTTCAATAGCCACATTATCCAGGATTAATGGCATTAAATGCTAAATTAGCATTAGCTGAATGCTACTGTTTATATATTAACTTTGTTCTATTTCTGTAAATCCGATGAATTTAGATATTGCACAAGCATCCCCTTTCCTCCAAGGACATGGGGTGTTACAGGGGAAAGAATTGTGTCCTAGCAAACAGCAGACTAGAATCGAAATGTGACTTGTCTGCCAGTGGTCCTGTGACCTTTGACAAGTCACTTAGCCCCCACTTACCCTCCTTTAAAGAGTTTAAAGAGGTTGTGTAAGGAGTTTTAATATTCTAATGTCAAACGGCTCTCCTCTGGGCCCATATTAAAGAGGATTATGCCTTATGACATTCTGCTGTTCTGCTCTTGGCTCCTCCTCCACCCCCTTTGCAGTGGGACTTTTCTCACACCACCTGAAGTCAAACAGACACCTTATTGGCCCACATACCTGAAAAGCCTAGGCGAGAATCTGAGGTCTTGCGATCTGATGGGATCCGTGGGCTCTACAAAACGCTACCGCCATCTAGCTTCGTAAGTCCTTTGGCTAGTCCACTTTCCTTTGACTTAGCTTAATTTTCAGGTGGGCTGCTGTCAAGTGGTGTTCATTGGCAACTCCAGGCTCACCCCAGCTTAAAAAAATAAAATAAAATAAATACTGGTGGGGAAAAGCGTATTTCCAACCAAAGTGTGAGGCGGTCAGGTCTGACTCAGATACCCTTGTCTGGAGCTCCTGAGAGAATGTGAACAGACAGGTGTGGCGTCACATGGAAAACTGAGTTACTGTTTACATCACATTGGCAGTGGATGCAGAAGGGACCAGCGCAGCAGCCCTTCCCCACTACCTTATTTGGCGACAAGTTAGAACTATTTTTACTTACCTTCACATCAGAAGAGGCCAGTCCCTGAAAAGGAACATGATGTTTCATAAAGCAGAAGGGCAGAGACAAGAGGAAGCCTCTCAACAACATGGAGAAGTAGCGGCTGCAACACGGGCTCCAGCTTCGCATCGCTGCGATGGCACAGCCTGGGCGGTGTTTCCCTTTGTTGTATGTAGTAGGGTCACTCTGAATCCCAACCAACGTAATCAGTCACTGTGAGTCAGAACCAACACCTAACAAACCTGTCACTGTCCTTTGAAAAGATGTGGATACTGTTCGTTCATTAAATACTTATGGGACTCCTAGAGGTATGACACCCAGATTTTTTTACAAGAACTTGCTGTTCAACATTGAGCAGTGCGATGAGCTGACAGGCATTGGCAGTGATTTTAGTCTTAGGTCATCGTCTTCCTGAACAAGCCTTTGTCAGTGTCTGAGCGCGGGCAGGTTCTGAGGCCTGGTCATTTCTGTATGATGCTACAATATAGTGAACTATTTACTATGGCTCTCGGCACCACAGCCTTTGAGCCCTGGTAGTATAGCAGGTCACATGTCAGGCTGCTAACTGCAAGGTCAGTAGTTGAAAACCACCAGCCACTCCTTGGGAGAAAGATGAGGCTTTGTCCTATCATAAAGCTTTACAGCCTCAGAAACCCAAAGTGGGCAGCACTACACTGTTCTGTAGGGTTGCTGTGAGTCGGAACCAACTTGATGGCAGTGAGGGAGCCATTGCCTTTGGTAATGCCACCAAATGACCTTCCTTTTCCTGGTGAGCCAGAGTAACAAGAAAGATATTGATTAGATTACATGATTCAGCTTTAAACGACTGTCAACAGGATTAATTGTGATTGTCATCAGCTGAGTATAAAATGAGCCATCTCAGAATCGGGTGGGTGCTGAGGGGGGTGGATCTCCCTCACAACAAGAAAGAATAGCTAGGTGTGGAATCCATTTTGAACCCCGAGATCCCTGTCTCTTGAGTCTCCTTGACCCGGGACACAGGTTGCCACCAGAGGAGTAGCTGAGGAGTAGCAGCAGAACCAGGAGCCAGAGCAGTGGACTGGGCAGCCTACAGAGTAAGCAAGGCCGAGGGGTTTCTGGCAGGAGGATGACTTGTGCAAAGGGATGTCTCCAGGCCCTTCATTGGGGAAACTGGGTTTGCTGCCCCACAGAATGGAGTCCTTTGGGATAGAGGCTTCTAGCAGAGTGTCATACCCTTGGGGCATTTATTGGCTGCTCTAAAAGAGCTTTTACAAGTGGACAGAGGCCAGACCTGAGGCTGAGGGTCAGAGAAAGGCCTATGTGCAGGCATGGCAGAGAAGAAATGCTTCTGATTGAACACTGCATCTTGAGCATTTCTCGCTTGAATTGGAACCTGTTAACTCTCCTAATAAACTCAATAATAGTGGACATTGTCTGGGAGTTCTCTGTGGCCATTGTAATGAGCTATAGAACCCTGCTGGAAAAATAGAGAGTTCTGTGGAAGGATGGAGGGTACCAGAGTATGGTAAAAGGGATGGAGGGTGGGGGCACGAGTAACCTCTGCCTTGTGGCAATCAGCCTTGGGAACGGAAGAAGGTCGGCTTCCACAGATACTGAACTTCACAATGGGAAGGCTTTCCTTTGGAATTCTCCAGAAGTTGGGCCAAGACTTTGTCATGTCTCCACCCAAGTCTGAGGCTTTCCCAGTTTGCTTCCTCCCACTTCTTTTTCATACTATCAGATCGGCATCCTAGTCTGAAAGCGCTCCGTGCCCCGACTGGCATCCTTCCCCGTCATTGTTCACAGCTGCACTCCTAAGTCCCTCTTTGCCCCTGCCTCCTGGAAGGCCCAAACTCTGTCAGATGGACTGTGGGGCTGGATCCTTCACTACAGTCTGGCCGTGAGGATGCTATCTGGATTGGTAAGTGGGCACACATAGTGGCCAGCACCAGCTGGCAGCCCTAGTTCTACCACTTTCACCAGTGGTGACCGGGTGCAGTGCTGCAGTGGGAGGGAATTCCCTGGTTGCTGCAATGAGTTGGGACTTCGAACAGTGCTGAGAAGGAGATGGATGGAAAATAATGCATACCAGGACCATATATTTGGCTTGCTCTTATTAGATTGAACTGAAACAGTGCACCGAAAAAAAAGAAAAAAAAAAAAGCCTTAGAGGCAGTGTTGACTCCTAGTGACCCCCAAAGGGTAGGACAGAAGAGCCCCTGTGAGTTTTACAGACCTGAAAGCCCACCTTTCTCCTGAGGTGGTTTCAAACTGCTGGCCCTGTGTTGAAACACTCCAGAAAAGAATAAAAGGCTAAAGGCATTTAACAACTGAAAAACGGAGAACTTCAGAAGCCTCTGAAAACTTAAAAAGAAGCCTTTCTCTTCCACAGAGAGAAGACTCAAAACCACTGGAGTCACGGAGCTTCAGAGACAGCGAACTGCTCAGCAGCGGTGGCTTGCTTCTCGGGGCTCATCAGGAAGCTTTCACGGGAGATGACGCCTGAATGATGTCGGCGCCTCGCCCTTATCGAGCCTTTCAGAGCATCAGCCGTTGGCGTCCTCATCCTTTTCACAGCTCGCATTCTCCCCACTGGGGAGGCAGTTCCCAGCAGGGGGAACTTCTTCTCGGGAGCTGT
>NW_022103915.1:74058074-74059784 GCF_000313985.2 Echinops telfairi | reverse complement strand
AAAAAAAAAAAAGAAGTTCAATGGTGGCCCTCCACTGTAGACCAGGGCTGACAGGAGGAGCGGCTGTCACACAACTTGGTTCACTGACATCCGTGGGATGATGAGGCCCTGAAGTAATACAAGCTAGTAAGCAGGAGGTTGTAATTAATACACGGAGTGGCAGGATTGGAATGGCAACCAGCAAGGGGAGGGGGCAGCAAAGATCTGTGTGGATTATGATAGAATAGCAGTCACCTTATGGGAAAAAATGGTTGCATATCAGGGAGGTGGCTGCTCTGTATAATCAAAAGACAGTAAGAATGGATGATCATGGGCCTGAAAGAGGTCACCTCAGTAAAATAGCATCATCTTTTGCCCAGTTTATTCCATGGGTTCAGTTCTAGATTCCGCTAGAGGGGTGGCTGCCTACCCAGAAAGAAAGCTCCTACAAGTATATCCAGTCAGCATTCTCCCCAATCTTCTCCTAAGGGACACATGCTCACTGACACGGGTGCCTGTGCACTGCCTACTGGAAAATGGAGAACATCGGGTATTTGACTTCTGTTGTACACAAGGTCTAAGTGAACATTGATAAGCAAAGATCTGAAGTGACACCATGGGACCCCATTCAAAGCAGAGGCATCAGGAAGACAAATGACAAATGGAGTCCTAGACACTATTTAGCTTCCGGGGCCTGCTAGCTCTGTGGCTCTACCCGATAGTTGTTTCCTAGTCCTGAAGGTATCATTGGAATTTACAGTCTTGGCCATTGGGGCAATCTCCACATGGGTTGCTTGGCTTTTGGACAGAGGAATATGCTAGTAGAAAAGGCAAGTAGGAGCCTCTGAGACTGCCTCTTCCTGTCCCATGCCCAGCCAAGACAGCCCAACAACAGCATAGCTGGGGGAGGGGATGGAGATTAGGGCTGCCTTGAAGGATTGGAAGGATTTAGGGGTGGTGCTCTCATTTATAATTTTATTTCATTGATATTCTGAACCTGCAAAAGGTAGGTGGAGCTGGAAAATAGGTGTTGCGTGATGGCAGCTGCCTTGTCAGATATGTCATGTGTACTAGTGTAGATTAATCTGGCCTTGGGGACAAGACATGCAGCCAACTGTAGTACCATAGTCCTAAAATATCTGAATAGCACTCAGAGTGTCTGCCAATGAAGATTATGTTCATCCATTGCATTGATGATATTAATCTCACCAGACAGGTTGAGTGAGAAGTAGATAGCCAAGGTAAGTCACCAGATGGCCTCCAGAGGACAGGAGATCAACCCTATAAGATTCAGTACAGGCTTTAGCATCAGGGACAGACGGGGACTCTCCCTTCAAAGTTAAAGAACACTTGCTGCATCTACTCTACTTGCTGCAGAACTCTACTACAAGAAAGAATAACAGTGACTGGAAACTGTCTTTGAGTCTGGAGGTAACAGTCTACCTACAAGCACACCACGTGACAGATTCCGAAGCAGGTACAGACTGTATATGAGAAGCCATGCACTGGACCTCCTGATCAGGCTGAAGCTATAGTTTTGGAGACAACGGTGATGGAAAAATATACCATTTGACGATGGCACCCTTCATGATAAGGCCCAATGGGAAAATCATTTCAGAACCCTACAGTTCTAAAGTCAGTCCAAGCCCTTTGAAGCAGGGAAATACAAATAGTAAACAAACAAAAACTATGAAGACCAGCAGAGGTGATGACTGAAGGCAAGGGACTATA
>NW_022103915.1:74056086-74057536 GCF_000313985.2 Echinops telfairi | reverse complement strand
ACATCCTGCTTCCTCCTTTTGGTATCTTTCGCCATTATGACTTTCCCCCTCATCTACCTTGAGCCTCTTGTATCCAAATTTCAGCTTAGCCTTTTCTTCTCATCCTTAATCACTGATAAAGAATTGGGTAAAGTTCTGATTTTTTATGATGTCAATCTTGCCACCTGCTTGAAGAGCATTTTAACTTTTGTCCAACTTCATTCATGGAAAGTGTGCAGCAGTTTCCCAATACGACACACCAGAATCATTGCTCCGGTGACTTTTCCCACAGCCTCACCGTTTGAAACAGTGTCCCAGCCGTCGCTCTGTGGCGCATAGGACGAGTGATCTTCAAGGTACTTTGAACATTTGCCTCCTTCCAGGTCTACCTTGCAAAGGCTCGGAGGACCATCTGATTGGCAGGTGAGAAGGGTGTCCGTGCCAAAGAAAGGCACATTTGCCTATGAGAAACATGCGCTACTTTTAATATTAAGCACGTTTTTGAATCTTATGTTATGTGCCTCCCATATTATCCTGAAGTTAATTTCTCCAAGTATTGTGATTATTGAGTTAATTGCTCGTCTCGCTTTCTCTCTGAATGGCACCTCTGTAAGAACTTTGAAGACATTTTCTTTCATGAACATTTAATAACACTGATTTACGGGGCTCTAGGTTCCTTTTTGCTCATCCTCTTATTCCACCACCACCCCCGCTCCAGTTTTCGTCTCTTCCACTGCTTTTATTAAGCTATCTTTGAGTTCAGAAGGCTGAGAGAATTTTTCTTTTTTCAAAAAAGAAAGCTTCCCTACCAGCCGGTTTTATATTTTCCCCCAAGCACTCAACAGTCTAATCTTTTTCCCATTTAAAATGAGAATGAGTTTAGCAAGAAATTGACTTGATGTTGGGACAGGAGCTTCGGGAAGCTTCTCATCTCAGTGACAGCCTTAACACACCAATCCCACTCCCTGGCCTTCTACATACTGAACAGGACCAATTCCTTCTGGCCCTCCAGGTAGGAAAATGTGCCTCTGGAGTGTGCTTGTGCAGCCTCTGTAGTTGCTTTGGGTTTGCTCTTCTGAAAGTTGAGGATCTTGGGCCTTGCCCACCCGTTTAGAAGCAGAAGCTGTTAGGAAGGGAACTGCACTGTTGTTGCCTTGATTGGATTTGTCTTGTTTCACTATCACTGCAGCTCCCAGGACAATCTTTGAGGTCCCTAAAGAAATACTTTGTTTGGGATGTTCTTTGTACATAGGAAGAAACCAAGGATAAACATGTTGTAACCTATGGAGAGAGTCATGTCTCAAAGAAACTAGTATAATAATTACCTACAACATTGTTTATCAGTTGCCAATAATTATCCATTCTAATAGTTCATCAAGCTTTGGGTGGGGGCATCATAATCATATAAATAACATAGATTACTGGGTTCTAATCTTTGCTTCGTGTTTTTAATTCAATAGGTGGGGCCCAA
>NW_022103915.1:74053454-74055923 GCF_000313985.2 Echinops telfairi | reverse complement strand
TGAAAAGGAATTGTATTATTACTGTTCAAAATAAAACGGGAAAACTTCTAAATCGAGATATTTCCTCCATGAATTCTCAGATTTTGTAGTTTCCATTGGTTAGCAGCATAAAAATCCGTTTTTAAGAAGGGGGTCATTTGTTAAACAAAATAAGTAGAATTAAAAGCGAGTTGTTAGAGTCTTAGCTTTGCAGAAAAGTGCACATCCTTCTGATTCTGTTGAGACACAAGCGTTGGGGCTGTTTAAGTAGACGAATCAGCTACAAAGTTTCTTCTCGAACTCTTGTCACATATATATCACAATTGCGATTTGAGTGTTGGACAAGATTATTTAATTTTTGTTTTTGTTGTTAAATGCTGAATTCTTCAGCAGTTTACTGTCTCTTTGAGCCATGCCTTTGATTTTCCCTGGGTGCAAAGGTCAGCTCTTGGCAACTAGCTGAAAGGTTGGTTGTTTGGACCTAGCCGCCAGAAGACAGACATGGTGATCTGCTTCCTAAAGTCTTTCAGGACCCGGTGGAGCCTCTGGACTCAGCATAGAGGAGAAGCCATTCCTGGCAAAGGACTGGTGGAAACGACAACAGTAGCTGTCCAGGGTACTTAAATAACATTAATTACTGTAAATATTTAAATTACAGGTTTCAATCCCTTTCCCTTTGGACTGTGGGTTTTGAGAAAGTGAAGATGCTTTGCATGCTCTCTCACTTTCTTTTTTCCTGTTAAAAAGAAGAGTTTGAAATTCTTCTACCGAGAAGAGTGATTTAAAAAAATGTTTTTAAAGCTTACATGATCGAAGGGAAAACTAATTTGTTTTGCAAATTTTAACCCAAGCCCCCGCCCCCATTTCTGTGGAAACCATGTTAAAAAGATTTCACAGGACTTTAATCACAGCGCAGTGATACATTGTTGTGATTGTGATGCATTGTACAGTGGTGGTCAGGTGGAGGCCCTGGCCCTGGTGCATCAGTATCCTGTAGGAACTCGTTAGAAATGCAAATTGTTAGCATCATCCCTGAGTTAGTTAATTGTGCCAGCCTGGCCGATAATCACATGTGGTGCTGGTTGAAAGGCGGAGGGATAAATGGGTGGTGAAGCCTCGCCTTTCTAGTTCTCGGGTCTCTTGTTTTGTGATGGTTGCATCGGGTGCAGCTGCCTTAGCAGTTCCCTGCTTCAGCTTGCAAGACTGACTTCCTACAAGACATCCCCAAGGAGAAGCCGCATGGATCTATCCCGATGCAGCCCTGGGTGCTGGAGCAGCCATGTGGAGACCCGTGCCAGTGCTGAGATGCTTACACGTTCACTGACTCAGCTTTCCTCCTGCAGTCGGCATTATTGCCTCTGTTTTGTGAGGTGAAGGACTTTGTGGACTGGTGTTGGGTATGGGTTAATGTTGGACTTGTGGGCTTGGGCAGCATTGGATTGGGGTGTTTTCGTGATGCACATTTTCTTTGCATAAAACTCTCTCTTATACATGAGTTGCTGTGGATTTGTTTCTCCAAAGTACCTAGACTATTTCAATCCCCCACCTATTGAATAACATCCTTTAGGGGTAAGCCCCAGCAACCTGTGTGTTAATAAGTTCCTCTTATGATTCTGATGCACGTTAAAGTTGGGGAATCACTCCTCTCGGTGAAGGTACTTATAGTTTAAGAATAGAATGGTTGACTCAACATGGACATTAATAAAACTACTTGCTTGATTTGCTGTGTGATTAGGTTTATACAATATCGTATCTTACAGAAAGTGAAAAACTTAAGGTTGAAATTCAACTAACTTAAGAGAATGGGGAGAGAAGCCAGGTGCTGAGGAAAAATCTTTACAAACATATATCCGATAACGGGCCTGTATCCAAGATAGGCAAAGGACCCTTAAAATTCAACAAGAAGAAAACAAATGGCCCAATTTGAAAAATAGGCCAAAGATCTAAACAGACACCTCACCAAGGAAGACATACAAGATGGCAATGAGGTTATGAAAGACGATCAATACGCTAGGTCAGTAGAAAACTGCAAATTAAAATTAGCATATCAAAAATAAAAAATACAGACAACACTAAATGCAGGTGAGATGTGGAGCAATGGGAAAGATAATCCTTTGCTAGCAGGAGAGCAAAACCATATAGCCATGTTGGAAGTCAACCTGGTAATTTCCAATGATGCCACACATAGTCTTACCATACAACCCAGTAACTACACTTGGAGTTACAGCACCCAAATGAACTGAAAACTTATGTCCCTACAAAGTCCAAGCAAATGTTCAGAACAGCTGTGTTCATAATTGCCCAAACTTGGAAACAACCAAGATGCCCTTCGCTGGATGAATGAATGATCAAGCTTTGGCACAGCCACACCACCGTGGTGGTGTTGCTGTGGTTAGTTGCTGGAAAGAATAGTCAATGGTAAAAAGTGCGCTCTCAGGCTGCTAAAAGACACGAAGGAAATGTAAGGACAGACGGCTACGTGAACGAAGC
>NW_022103915.1:74050086-74052178 GCF_000313985.2 Echinops telfairi | reverse complement strand
AAAAAAAAAAAAAAAAAAGCTAAAGGGCTTATCTCTCTTCTAACTAAATCTCATCTCATTCTAGCTATGATCATAAATTCTTCTGAGAATTCATTTAGCATAATAGCTTGATCTATTTTAGTATTTGATATGTACATTAATATGCAAAGATATTCAGTATTTTATTATGTTACATACAGCTAAACATTTATTATAAGTGATGGTTTACTATATATTTCTTTAAATTCCTTAGTTTCTCTTCTTGAACATCAAAAAGACTATATTACTGAGTTTGTTATATGTTTTTTTCTCCCGACAGTACAGTTTTTCTTTTTACTGGACTTGGGTACATATTAATGGCATGGTGTATTCATCAATAAGACCCTGAATTCTAATTTTGATTGAGGAATAAAGTAGAGAAATTGTGTTTGACCCCTTATAGAAGCTAGAATATTTAACCGCTCCCACAGAATCTAAAATCTCCCTTCCATGATATATTAATTAACATCTGATCCTATAGTGAAGAGTCGTCTCTCAGATTGATGTAATTATGATACAATATTTTTTGGAAAGAATCCCTCAGTATAGCATAATTCTTATAATAAACATCCAAGGCTTCAAAGTAAAACATTTCTTATACTTTTCTATAATACATAGCATCTCATTCTATTTTTTGGTTTTGCTTTATGTTATTCTGATCTTGTGTGTACAATTTTATTTTCCTTATAAAAAGATGGCCATAATAAAGCAAAAAGTAGGTACAAGGATGCCTTTGTAGCTTCTTCTCTCCTACCTGTCACTGGCAGCTTCTAACAGCAAGGAGTGAAAACTCAAAGTCAAATCATTTAACTTCGAGTAAACAGAAGGAATTTATAAAGGATAATTTAGATTGTTTTTTTTAATCACATGAGCAAAAGGCACAGTTGTACTATGACAACATGTATGAAAATGTAAATATGTAATTATAAGTAGGTTTAAATTATGTGCATGTATTCAGGGCTAAAGTATCATACAATCCTATTTTTACATCTCTACACGTAGATTTGGAAAAGCTTGACAAAATGTGAAACTATAAAATTTAGTGCTAACTGGCACCCTTTTTTTGGGTGAGTGCCAAAGCAACTTTCAAAATATTTCAAAACAGCTGCCAGCATGTAAAGATTTTAACTGGAGTAGAGTCATGAAATATGAATGACTAATGAGAGAATAAACTCATTTTTGCTTAAGGTCCTTAAAGAACATTGAGACCCAATTATGGATTTGCCTCTCATACATGCAGTCCAACCTTCTTGGACCATGTATGTAAGGACAAAATACAGAAGTAGAACTCTTGTATGCATTATAAAGTAACCTAATATCCAAGTATGCATTATAAAGTAACCTATTACACCTCTCTCTCTCTCTCTCTCTCTCTCTCTCTCTCTCACACACACACACATTCTTTAGGTTGTGTTTTAGAAAGAAAGTTCCTGGAAGGCAGGGGCCATATTAATTCTCTTAAGCATGAATAGTTGGAAAGTTGGAACTTTGAAGTTGAATGTGCTCATTAAACCCTATTTTAATAGTATAAAGCATAATTGAAGCAGCTTCAGCTTATCTCGTTTTAAAAGTCTAACAAAAGATCTCATTCTTTCTATTGGGACAATTTGGTCATTGGGGCTTCCAAGAAACATTTACCCTTGACAGGGAAGGCAACCGGGGATCTAGTGGCATTTTGTAAAGTAAGCATTCAATAAGACAGATCTGCTGGAGTCTTTTGCTCACAGAATTGGTATAAAAAATGAAAACAAAAGCGACAATCTCAGTTTAGAAAGATAACTCATTGGTTGTGCAGGAAGTTTTGGAGAAGGAAAGGGATTTTCTAAAACTGCCATTCTTTTGGCCCCAAAGGCCCTTTTGCTCACGTGGTTCATTGGGACTGCCAATGGATGAAGAGCGCAGTTTAGACTCTGGCATGGCCTTACTGGCGCCTAAAGACACAGGCGGCAAGACGCACTGGGACCAGCCTTTATCAACTGATTGGCCCAGACCTCTGGAGGCAGGCACACCACCACCCCGCAGTGGGCCAATCATTTAGATAAGGCTATTGTCTAGCAAGCCATTGCCTACATCT
>NW_022103915.1:74047712-74048764 GCF_000313985.2 Echinops telfairi | reverse complement strand
AGTGGGGCCACGGGGGGTCTGGGGCTGGGGGTGGCCAGAGGGGACCAATACTTCCCACTCTCTCCACCCCCCTGCGGGGCTCGGAGTGCGAGTGGTCCCTCGGATGGCAGGCGTACGGAAAGCACCAGAACCCCTCCCCCCCTCCCGAAACAGCCCGTGACCGTGGGCAGAAGTCACCGGGAGACCCGGGGAAAGCAGTGCACGTGTTCGCTCCTTTTTGTCTCCCCGGTGGTGGGAATTTCGGACTTGGCCGCGATCGTGGCCGCTAATGTATTCGTTTCATCAGTCCAGAGCGTAGGTCTTCGGGGCGCCCGCGGATCCCCACACCCGGACCTCCAGTCCCCACCTCTCAAGTTTGCCCCGGGCCACCCCGCCGGCCCACTGTGAGCGGGGAGAGCTCCCGCTTCCTAACGGAACCAACTCTCCGGGGCACAAAAGCCGCTTCTCCCCCACCCCGCCCGCCCCTGCGCGCCCCCCTTGGCGCACACCAGCCCTCCTCGAGCCGCCCAAGTTCTTGGGGAAGCCCAACTCGCTCCTGGCAACCCCAGGCTGCTCGGTGGGCAGAGGCCCCGGCCAGAGGGGTCCCGCTTGGGGAAGCAGGCTTGGCGCCCCCATTCCGGCACATGCGGACTGGAGTCCCGGCTGCTGGAACCGGCGGGAGGCGTGAGGCTGCCTGGATGGTGGCTATTTCTCCGGATTGCACTTTGAGTCGGAAGTGGTGTGTGTGTGTGTGTGTGTGTGTGTGTGTGTGTGTGTGTGTGTGTGTAGAGGGGGGCGGGAAAGAAAGCACCCTCATCTGTCCGTCATTCCCTTGCACCGGCCAAGTCCTCGCCAAGCCTCCCGGTGCATCCTTCCTCCACCGCCCCCTCCCCTCCTTGCTCGCCCGGCTCGCGCGGCGCCGCCGGAGCAGCCAGTGAGCGCAACATCCTGGAAAGAGGGGGGAGCACTCCCGTCCCCCCAAAGGGAAAAAGGCCCCACCCTGACACGTTTTGCTGTTTGCAAGTCCCTAGCACGCCCCCGCACCTCCTCCTAGCGTTCCCGGCCCCCCTAGT
>NW_022103915.1:74043799-74047448 GCF_000313985.2 Echinops telfairi | reverse complement strand
GCGAGCATGGGGAGGGCCGGCGCCGCGGCCAATGGCACCCCGCAGAACGTCCAGGGCATCACTTCCTACCAGCAGCGGTGAGTAGTCCCGCCTGGGTTGGGATGGAGTGCCCCGCTGCCCCGGGTTGCTGGGGTGGGACTCACTTTGCCTCTTGTTTTGTGCCTGGCCACACACTTGCACACCGCCCAGGCTCACTTTGCCTGCCCCCTCGTTCTACAGACGAGAGAGGAAAAGGACAAAAAACAGCAACTAAAAGCAATTCCCGTCCCAGGATGGCAAGCCCTCCAGTGCTCGGGCGAAGTGAAGCGACCCCTTTGCCCTCTGGCTTGCCCCGCATCCAGACCCTCAGCCCCGCTAGCAGAGTTGTCGCTGGGAAGTGTGAGACGCCGCCGCACAAGGTGCTTTTGCAAAGTTTGGGCTCCAGTCCCCTCCCAGCGGAATTTTCTCTTTGCCTCTGCCGGGTGCGGACCCGCGCTGACGGGCAGCCAGGGGAGCAATTGATCACTGAAGACTGATTGATCATTTGTTTCCAAACAGAATAGGAACGATTTTCACGTGCAAGTGCAGACTTGCAATTCTACATAATAGTGTTATCCTGTCACCTGTTACTACAGGGAAATACAGCATGAAATCCTAGTCTAGGCGCTGTTAAGTATTCATCTTAAACGCATTATAATGCTAATGCGTAAGATTCAGAGTTCCGAGGTAGCAGGGAAATTCTACCAAGTTAGGCTAGGTGGTGAGAAGAAAGTTTAAAGTAGAACTTGTTTGCATTTCACCCAAGCACATTCACAGATTAAAAACAAACAATAAGCACTTTGATTCAACTGGGGTGGGGGGATTTAACCAACAACAAAAGCCTTTGGGCCCTAAAAATTTTCCTTAAATGACACCTTTCCAATTTCCAAGATTTTATCAAAAGATTAATCCACAAAGATCTGCTGAGAAAAGCTAATAATGTAACACGAAAGACAAGTTTCCCATTGATGGGGCTCGGGTTTATAGACTATTGGAAGAAAAGAGAACACAGGAAAGCGTGACATTAAATATTTGTGTTTCCCAGATTGCACACAATTAGATATTTGAAAGATTTGCTATTAGTATTTTGCTTAAAATGTACACAATGCATAATTCAAATAACAGTTCCTATTTTTACCTTGTTATCGCAAACTTCATTGATTTGAGAATCTTTGATTCGAACCAACAGTATTTAAACTGAAAAGGTTAAGATAATCTATCACTGCCATATTTTGTACCTTCTAACCAATGGCCCAGTGACCATAGCAGGTTTTGCATAATACATTAAGTGTTTTCCAAGTTGATGCCCAGTGTTGCAAATTTCCTATTGGAGATGTCATTATCTACTCTGAATACTGGCAGAAGTTTTCACAAGATAGTCTTGCATATAACCCCACAGAAAGCTATTCCACATCAAAGACACTTTTTCATTTAAATTATTTAAGTCTGGTTTTACTTCAGTGATTTCAAGAACCTTTAATACAAAAGATCTACAATCTTTCCAACTTAAGGTCTAGAAAAGAACTATAATTTTCTTTTTCATGGTTCAGGTGTGGGGCGGTTTTTTTTGGGGGGGGATGTCACTTATAAATACTTAAATGGCAATAGAATCTGGTGGATCATTTTAACTAGGAAGTGCAGGCAATAGTCCCAATCCTGTGGAGAGTCAAGGGTCAGAAACATCAGGTGGCCTTTGGACAATCTAGGGCCTCTAGTGAACTTGTTAACCCTTAAAAATAGGTGTGCTGGACGGCCTTGGAATTTTAGCCTTTGGCTTTGCTCTTACAGTGTGGTGGCTACCCTCACCTATGAAGGTGGATTTAAAGATCATTCAAGGGCCAAGTTCCCCATTGGGAACATTCAAGGGTACCACCCACCCTGTATCCCTATCAGTCACTGTGCCCAATGCATTCCATCTTCATCTTTTAATTTGGATTCACTTCATCAAGCCCCTCAAATCTCATCCCTGCAATCATAAAGACTAAGGTTTTAAAAACAACTCTAAACTTTAGCCGTTGGGATGTAATTATTGCCCCCCCCCCCATTTAATGCTTTTAATGCTGCTATATCGACAGGAGAGAAGCAGATAGCTGTGGAAAAGTCCGTCTTTTCCGGTTCCCTTATTTGTGGTCGTGACACCTGTTCCTGCCTTTCATTTGAGTTCACTTGGGGGAGAGGAGAGCGAGTCATGTAGGGCAGGAAGATAATTGGCAGATGTTTAAGGGAAAGTCTGTGTCAGGCATCCCAGCCTCTGGCACTGCATGGGAATGTGGGCTACCCATGTGTCAGGCCTTAGGCGCTCTGAGGGGCAGGCAGTTTCCACCTTGAGACATGGGGGTGTGTGCTAAATAGGAATGGTGTCATATCACTTCACCCAAACACTTTCTGCATGAAGAATGGGGGTGGGGGGTGGGGGAGTCTGATGAGAGAGGGACATGGATGCAGAGTGGGCTGTAGGGAGAACACAAGTGTCTTTCATTTGTCATCTTTGGGCAGAAAACTCTTTTATTTACCCCTAAGCAGGCTCTCCTGGAGCCAAACTTTGGAACTGGCAACCCTCCTTCCTGTCCGTTCTCTCCAGCTCTTCATTCTCACCTACTCTCATCTTCTCCTACCTGTAGAGTGTACTTCAAGGAGAAGGCAAACGCCATCACGCACAACAAACACCTCTACCAGGAAAAACACTTACGGTTTGGAAGTTTCCAGCCCCCAGCCCTACTTTACTGGAATCGCAAGACTGAAGGGGACCTCTTTGCTGATTTTCACTTTGTCTTGAGTTTATCTTGAAAGTCGAAGCCCCACCAAGGGATGAAGTCCCCCCTTGGCCTTTTCGTGTACTTAAAGTGGGAATCTTGTGAGGGTATGTGTGTGTTTGTGTGTGTGATTTACTATTTGCCTGGTTGATACAAAGAGCTGCTCACACGCTGAGAAGGGGGTTAGTGGAGGGGAGCCCACAGATCAGGGTCTACCGGGTAACAGCTCTGGCCCCTCAGAATGGCCTTTCTGTAGGCCTGGCTGTACTGTACAATGGGGACACAGCTAGGCTCGACCCCAGGGGCCCGCAGGGCCCGAATGGGAGCCACGTTTGTCCTTAACTTCGCTTAAACGCTCAGAGGTTCACCTGTGAACCCTGGGGTTTGCAGATCTGTACATGCGTGGATAATGTAGATGGTCCGGCCTGGAGCCAGCTGCTGGGAGTGCCCAAGCCAGGCGTCTACTGCTGCTGCGCCCGCTCCCAGGGGCGTTTGGCCGGCCGGCCTGGACAGGCACACCCCCAGCCTGCACTTATTTCCGCTACCCTCCAAGTCGCCCAGGGTCGAGTCCTGCCGGAGCTGGCTCCTGCGACCTCAGAGTTCTTCTCTCTAGTTGCTTTTCCCCTGGGCAGCGCCGCTCTAGAGAAACGAAGTGTTCGAAACTGCAACTGAGTGGCGTTGTTGCGCTGGCAGGCGAGCTTCCCAGTCTCCCAACGAGGGGTGGGAGTGGGAGGTGGGAGAGGGAAGAACCAGGGAAAGGGAGAGTGGGTGGGAGGGAGGGAGAGAGAAAGGGAGGGAGACGGAGAGAGAGATGGAGAGGCAGCGAGAGAGATTGATATACAGATAGATTAAAAGGGAGAGACAGAGAGAATGAGGGA
>NW_022103915.1:74029372-74042381 GCF_000313985.2 Echinops telfairi | reverse complement strand
CGGGAGCGCGGAGCTCGCGCTGGCCCGGAGTGTGTCGCGGAGGGGCCGTCTCCGCGCCGAGCTGCTAGGCCGGGCTGAGCTGGGGAGAGGCGTGCGACCGCCGCCTCCCCGCCTCCCAGGCTGTGCTGTCGGCCCGGGCAACTTGTGGGTGCCCCGCCCTGCCTTCAGCTCTTCTCATCTGGTCCCTCTCTGGACCCCACCCCTCGAGAGCGAAAAAGGAAAATAAAGGGGGAAACCCCTCAGCCCACATAAGCCAGCAAGCAGCGAGAGGCAAAACGTGTCCGCAGTGGCGCATCTACGCCCAGTTAGTTACCGTGTGGGGATCTGCGTTTCACAAAGTTCCTGTGGAGAATTGCATATCCAGGCTAGGGGCTCAGCAGAGCATGTCTGTTTGAAGTTAGTTAAACTAGAGCCACAGGGAAAGGAAGCTATATTCAAAAGATCGGTAACCCTCCTACGTGAATGGCATGGTTGGATTCAGAGTAACTAAGCACCCACCCACGCACCCACCCACCTACCCAAACATGGTTTTCCCTCCTGTTGCCCACCCAGCCCACTTTGTTTGGAATTCTGTTTGCAATTAATTGGCTGCCACAATGACATTAATTGCATATAGCATATTGGTTTGAGCAGAGTTGAACCTCGCTGTCTCGGAAGAGGAAACAAACGTTCAGGGAAAGGAGAAAATGTTGCCCATTGATACCTGAGGAAAACAGATCCAAACACATGGGAGAGGCCCCCTCCCACCCGCCCCCTCCATTCTGGTCTGCAGCTGGGGAGGGGGATGTACTTTCCCCAGGCTGGAGTGAACTTGAGAAGATGACAGCCAAGTCCTTAGTTGCAAAATTTAATTACCTGGGCAGTTTTATTTTTATGCAACATAATATTGAACCCAGAGTGTTCATCACGTGAGGGTAGAGAGATTTAGACTAGCTGTTCATTTGAAAGGCCCATATATTAATGGTTGTTTTTTTTTCACTTAGTAGAGTCAAATTATCAGAATTAAGAAACTGATTTTTAAGTATGGACATAGTTGACTAATTCTAGGTAATTCCTGTGTAAATCGCGTATATGAGATGAAATCACTCATAATTCTGTTTTTAAAGATGCCAAATGCATATTGCATTAACCATTACTCTGAAACTGTAGAAAATCTGACATCTCATATAACTAAAAATGAAAGTTTAGAGAAATATTAGTGTGTAGGGAGAATTCACATTATTACTTTACTCATGTAAGAAGGAGAATTAATTCCTTTCTTGGAGAATTGGGAAAACCTTTCAGTAATTATTTTTAAAATCCAAAATGTTGATGAAGTTTTTGAAATCAGAAGTTTTTATATGATTTCCTGCTTTCCTTCTATTGGTAGTAGATGTGTTTACTAAGCTGGCCCCAGTAATCTCTCTAGCTGAGGCCTATTTGTGTGCCATTTGGGGGAATTTCTCTAAGATAGGAATCTCCAAGATAGAATTAATTTCTCGGGGAAACTTCATAGCCTGTGCATGAGCGCATTCTTTATCACCTGTCTCCATTTGGCATTCGAAGAAGGTAAATCAAAGTGCCCGATTTGTTATTCTGCTCCACTTGAGAGCTGAACTAAATAACACTCGGTCTGAAGATCGGATTGAAGTTGTAGGAGGATATACTGTATTTAATTTAATGCCCCTTAATAGCATCTTGCTCAGGTCGGATGCTGTCATTTTAGAGGTTGGATTTGAGGCTAACCTGTAGCAAGAGGGAGGAGTAATGATGGGGTAGAGGGCAGAAGGAACAATGTAGAGGCAAGGAAAGGAGGAGTTATAAACTAAATGCTTTAAGCAGTAATCACCACAAAGTTGGCCCGTTATCCAAAGTTGTTTTACGTCCCCAGGGTTCACTTTGTTATCTGGGTTTGAAATGCTCTTAACACTCTAAGTGTAAACATTCCACATGTAAGTTGATTTGGTTTTGTAATGAGGAGGGAATGGGAAGTCCCAGTGTTTGTTCTGGAGGGGATTGGTGATTGTTTTTATAGTGACTTGCTTCAACTAAGTCGGGTCTTCTCACCTTTCTGTGTATACTTTGTACCTGGAACTTGTTGGTTAGAGTTAGTATTTCTCTGCAACGGTAGAACACACATAGGGTTATAAAAGATGACTTCTTATAGAGAGGCTCGAAGTTGTGTCTCCCATTTATTAAAGACATATTTCCTAAAGCATTGCTTTCACAGAGGCACTTCTGGACGCCTTTTCCTTCCCTGCTTTTCAAATACAGAAGCTCACTCTGAAAAACGGAAATCCTTCTTAATGGCCTGATTTGTTTACTTCTGAAATGCCTGGCTTGAATCAACTATTTTTTTTTTGAATCAACTATTATAGTAAAAACTCTTTTATATCATGTTTACAAAGTAAATTTGGGGAGAAGGCCTCTTGTTCTTAATAATGTTTTTGGTTACTATTCAGGAACTCTTTAATTTCCCCACATCATTAGAAAGGGTCATTTTAGAGCTTGAAGAGAACAATTTGAAAACCCTTGTGCATTTAAACTTGTTTGCTTTTTCTTTAAAGTTCAGTAGGTTGCAAGTTATCCAACATTGCCACAGAATATTCCTATTACGGGGATGCTAAACCAAGAACACTAGACAAAATGACAGGCTTCTGGCTTGCAAGGTGTACAGGACAGTGGCATAGACCTTTTGGTTTAGAAAGTAAGCGTCTGTGGGGGGAGGGGCTTTTTAGGAAGGTTTTTCTTTCCCCCCTTCCTACAGTGTAAGCGTAAACACAGAGTGATAAATGATGATATGCATTGTCTAACGCATGCTTATATATAAATAGCTCCGCAAGATTGCCCAAATGATAATCGAAAATATGAAATAGGATGGCCTTCATATCACAAGGCCAAGGGTCTACAAATGGAAAAACTGAAATAATGAAATATTTCCAAGGCAACAGACTGTCAACAAGACCTGAAATGCATGGGCATATCATAGAGGCACCCGAGATGATATTGGATTGGATAGCTCAGAAGCCAGGAGTTATAATGACCTTTATTAGGAGGCCCCTCCCACATTACAACATTCTTTCAGATTTCCAATTTCTGATTTATGAATTGAGAGTCATAAAGCTGCTCCAAATATGCAAGATGCTAATCTCTAGATCTGACTGGCTGTAGTAAGCAAACCTGAATTCAACAGTATCTCATGGTTTTGTTTTCAAAAAGTTACACAGAGGTGTTTTCGTGATCTAGAGGTATTATGTACCCATTGCTTTTGTTCCCCTTGCTTCATAGCTTAAAAATATTTTTGCATTTAATTTTGACCGGCAGGTGTACAATCTCAATAGTACAGCAATGAATAGGTAAGAATTAAATTGCAATTTAAGTATAACCCACAAATTGGAGCAGTATGATATTTTTGAGGATGTGGATTTTTATTTTCCCCTGCAATTCTCCCACTAACCTCTTCGCCCCAACAAGAGAAATATCTTAAGGGAATACCAGCATTTATCTGAACCCCTCAACTCTGTTTCTTAGCCCCAGATCTTAGACTGGGTTCCACGGTATGTTAAGATTGTTTTAGTTTGAAACGACCTGAGGTCCAGAATCAGTGGCTCGGGGGTAATGTTTTCCCCCTATAACTCTGTGTGTGTGTGAGTGTGTGTGTGTTTATGCTTTTCGCAAGCAAAACTGTTGTGAGATTTAGGTAGTATAGCATTTAATTAGTTCTTTTTTAAAGGCTGTTTATGGATATTTGTGGGGAATGTGTCACAAAACCTTCGAAATCACTCATAGTCATGTTTTCCTCCATAAACTTCCTTAGTTTTAAAACTTATTAATAATGATCCCAGTGTAAACCTTACATAGTCCATTTTGGAGTTATTTTTCTATGCAGAATGCCACTAAATTTAAATAAAGTAAGTATACATGAGATCAGAGATAGCCACCCCATGGCTACTTTTCCTATATGGCAACATTTAACAATGGAATTGATTTTTAAGGGAGTTCATATGTTTTACAGACATATCTGTCCTTAACTGTTTAGAACCATCAGATTGAAACCTAGTGGAAGAGTTAGTATGTTACGTTTAGATCATATGCATTTTAAAAATATAAATGCTACTGTAACTTTGGTAATAGAATACGTGAATCTGTAAATAGCTCAAACCACCCTATAATTAGCTAAGGGAGCCTTAGTGGGTTACTTAATGGGCTGCCACACTGCAAGGTTGACAGTTTGAGACCACTGGTTGCTTCCCGGGAGAAAGATGAGACTTTCTAGTCTGGTAGAGTTACATTCTTGGAAACCCATCAGGGCAGTTTTGCCATGTCCTGTATGATCTCTATGAGTCAGAATTGACATGATGGCATTACATGAATGAAATAAGGCAAACATTTCCAGAATTTACAGGGAAACTTAGTTATTTGGGGCGGGGGGCAGGGGCATCTAATGATGTCAGCATTTTCAAAGTACATAGTGTCTTCCTCCACTCCCTTCACCTCCCCAACTGGGTAGTATAAGAACCTAACTGTTACTGAATGGTAATTTAACGATGGATGCAGGCCCCATTAGTGTGAATAGGATGTTTCACTAACGTACTATTAAGTTTGATAGAATCTTCCATAGTTGGAGTAATTTGTATCAATATTAGTAATACTGTATACAGTACCTAAACAGAACGTGGCTCAGTAAGAATCAAGTGACGGCTGCCACATCTGACGTGGTGAGGCCAGTGACGGGGTTGCCCACAGACATTGTTGAAGCATAGTGCTTTCCGGAATTAAGTGGAAATATTGTGATCTTCTTCTGCAAAATCATGGGATGCAAAATGAAAATCTGATTTTATTGCAGTCACTAGTGCTCATGGACCTGGATGGGGGAGATTGATTGGTTCAACTCTATTGACCCTCTGCTTTGGACCATAGTGAAATGGGGTTTGTACACCCTGCAAATACAGTTTCCCTGCACTGGACATGTGAAATATTATAAAGAATCATAAAACACCTCTTCTGAAGGAGTAAGAGGGTACAGAATTGATAAGAATGGGAAACTTTCTACCTCCTTTGCTTTTGGTCTGCTTCTTGTACTGGGATAGACATTTAGCTTGTTAAGTAATACAATTAATGACTGAAATGATTTTAGTTTTTTAGGTGAAGAAGCTGATTCTGTATACATAGAAGTAGTGCAGCAATAGATTTTAAAAAGAGATGTTTTGATGGAATTTAAAAAAATTAATAATAGATAAGCTATAATAATGATGGCGATGATTGAACACACCCACGATTCGAAGCTGTTACATTCTCACTAGTTCTCTCGCAGCTCTACAAGAGAGACACTAAACATCCTATGTATGGATAGGAAAATCGAGGCTTAGAGTTTCCCAAGGAAAGGGTCAGAGTTGGAGTTTGAACTCGGATTGTCTCCTGAAAATTGTGGGCTTGGAAAATGTCCTCTCTAGAAATGTGCCTTACCTGCCGATGGCGGGACCTGCATTTCTAACGCCAGGGGTTTCTGAGCCAAAGCCAGGGAGTGCCTTTGGCAGGCAGACCAGTTTCCCGGTGGATTATGATCCAGCTCTGACTTGGTCCTCCAGCAGAGCTCACCTGTTTGACCCCATTGTGGTTGGTTTGACCTCGCCAGTCACTTTGTGGAAGGAAGATTCTGCTACGTACAGAGTCAACAGCCTTGGAAAACATGGGGGTGGGGGGTGGGGGTGGTGGTGGTGTTCTACGTTTGTCCTACAGGGTCACTATGCGTTGGAATCAACTCAACAGCAACAAGTTAGAAGACATTAAGTAACTTATTTCCTTTAAAACACAGACAGTAAGTTATCCTTTGGTGGTCTTCTCTCCTCCTCCCTCTTGTGGCCTCCTCCAACAGGGAAGTTACTGGTAACATTTTCGCTTCAAACTCCAGAAAGCATTGGGATCGGCCTGGCCTGTCACTATTCTTTGACAAAAGCTGTACTTTGGGATAGGCATTGGGCTGTTTTCCAAAAGCTTTGGGTTGAACCTACCAGCTGCTCCACAGGAGACGATGAGGCAGGCTGCTTCTGTCAAGATGTACAGCCTCGGGACCACGGCATCAGTTCTGCTCTCTCCTGTGGACTTGCTGGGTCTACAGGAGCTACTGGACGGCAGTGGGTTCTGCTTTAGAAACCTGTAGCCTCTGACTCCCAACACTGTTCATTGCAGAACGCATTACATTTTTGGATGCAATATTGTCAACTGACTTTCTCCTTAAAATTAAAAAAAAAAAGAAATAAAAAGAAGCATACTAGGAAATTCAGGGCTGAAAGAACTAGATAAGCAATGCTTAAGTACCTGTGGTTGAAAAGCTAAGTATTTTGTTTCTGTATCTTCATTAAATACTCACTTTTACATTCATAACATTTCTTGTTTACATAAAGAATAGGTTGTCTTATGAAATGTTGGAAAGGGCTCATTTAGAGAGATGTTTTGCAAAAACATTTGAAGATAAAAAAACAACAGTCAGTAGAAAGTGTAAGTGAAAAATAGGCTGTGAAATTTAAAACAGCATTCAGATCATCTTAAAAGAAATTATATCTGATTACAGTATTTTATTATCATCAGTATGCTAATACAGAATTAAAGCATCCTGACTTTGGTACCGAGGTTATAGACAACATTAAAACGACAAATCATTACCACATATTTTGGAAAAGCAGGGCCATGTAGTATTTGGAGACCACCATGTGGAATGACAGGCCATTTTAGTAATATTTTATTATTTCTGGCCCAAATCCCACTGCCATCAAGTTGATCCCAACTCGTAGTGACCCGCAGGGTACAGGGATTCTGAGATCTTGTAAATCTTCATGGAAGCAGACAGGCTCATCTTTATCTAGGGAAGTAACTGGTGGGTCTCAACCTTGTAGTTAACAATCCCGCCCCGCGCCCCCCAAAAAAAACAAACAGCCCCAAGCTTACCTGAGAGCCCCAACTGGGATAGAGGGGCCTTTTCATTATAAGATTTATCAAACTAGTTTAGTGTAAAGAAAAATTAAATCTTGGAGTAAGATTTATCTTTAAGTGAATATAGCTGTGATTAATACCACCCCTTGGTCAATGTCCCCCATCCCCCTTGCTGTTACAGGAAAGGATGCTAGTTGTATACTCCAATCAGAAGAGTATTTCAGTGGGAGAAAGAGGAATGATTGAAACAATTTAGGTGAACTTATTCTCTGGTCCTAGAAAATGGATATATCAATGAATGAAGATATTTTAATAACTGATATGTATTACATTGATAGAGGGAGCATTATTTTCCCTACTAAAATAACGTCATCTTCAGAAAGAACATACACAATCTACTCATATATGTGGGTAGATGATTTTTTAAATTGTACAGTGCTTTTGTATACAGTGGGCATAGTTTACAATAAGACACACACATTCTTTACTTCCTAAATTGCATATAGGATATATACTGCATCTACCATGTTTGTGTGTTTACCTAAATGGCAAAATGTTACAAAGCTATCTTCCACATATTGTCAATGTCTTACTTTAGATTGAGCTGAATTTAAACGTGTGCTGTGGGTTGGTGACTTTTTGGTTTTCCTAATGCTGTAGGGAAAAGTAGGCTCATTTTTTTTGCACATTTTTATTGTTCTGTGTAAATGTAATTTGTTAATCCTGTGAAATTTGTCATAGATAAATTTGCTTGGATTATCTTGTCACCACCGTATCTGCATTCTTTTGTTCATTGCTTATTCATAATTTAACAGTCTGGCAGTGAGCCTTTTTGGGATGCTCACAAAAGATATATGACCTCTACCAGCTGCTACTCTAACCTGCAGAATGCACAGCAAGACATTAGAAACGTGAGGATTCCTCTACTGATTAAAGTGCTCTTCATTTAAGCAGGCTGTTCATAAGAATCTCAGGAATCTCATGCTACCAGCAGTTTTGATTTTTTTCCTTCTCTCTCCCTCTTCTTAACATTAGTTATAACAATTGAATCTTCATTTGACAGGGTTTTTTTTCCAGTTGATCCAAAGGAAGTTAATTCCTGGAGTGCTATTTCTTCTTGGTAACCAAGTGCTTTTAAGACATGTTGTATTTGAGGGTGCTAAAGTTGTCCAGAAATGGTTTTATCAGGTGAGAAAGGAGAGTGGAGTTGACCTCTCTCACATCTTAATCTTAGAGGAAGTAGTTTAATCCTGCTTGAACCCAAAGCACTTTACAGTTTGTACTCCAAACGCCTCATACTATGTAGGACGTGGCAGACATTAAAAATAGGATGTTACTTGAAGTGTAACCACATCTTTAGGTTTTCATTATTCTGAATTAGTTTAGCATATAAATTTATTCCAAATCTCCCCCACCTTTCTCTCCCTCTCTTCCTCTTTTAAGAAATCAGCAGATCAGTTTATGAGTAATGGCTAGTTTTTGCCTCTCTTCTGTGCAGGCTTATGATTACGGTTCAAAATAATTCATTGCTAATCCATGCAGTATCGGTTCATCTCCATCACTCTGTTCTGTGATTAGAGCCTCAGGCCTGCAGCCTCGCTTTCCGCCCTGGTTTTCTTTAAGTGCAGCCCTTGTTTTAATGCAGTTCTGTAGTCCCCACCCTCCTACCAGCCCCTCTCTAGTCCTCATATCTATCGATTGCAGTAGATTGATATTTATTTGAAGCTATTTTTCAAGACTTTGTGAAAAATGTATTCATTTCTTACCATGAATCTTCATATAAGGGGGTGGGGGGAGAGAAGGAAAGAGAGGGAGGGGGAAGATGTAGGATTCAGGTAGGTAACTGCTTATAGAGTAGAACTATTGCTTTCACAACCTTGATTCCTGCTATGTGTTTCCCCCTATTTCTTTTCATTCAAACCAGGAACTTTAATTTACTTGAAAAAAAATTAGACTGGGTCAGCAAACAATGCCATCCGTTTAATTCTTCTTGTTTGCAGCAGCCCCACAATGGTTTTCTGCATTTTCTAAGGACCCTGTGCAATCACCATCATATACATTGATCAGTGTGCATTGAATATTTCCAGACGCGGACACAAAACTATCATTTTCTTTGAACATCAACATTTACCAATTTTACCAGAAGGTCATCTAACAGATTTTTAAAAAGACTTTGTTTCAATCCTCAGTAGTCCTGTGTACCTTTTAATAATTACTTTCGTCTCATTGTAGCTGTGTGTTTGGAAGTGTAGGTCAATGAGGATGATTGCATTCAGAATTTCATGATCTGTGTAGTGGAACAAATTGAAAGCAAAGCCTGTATCAATCACTGTGAAGGGAGGGTTAATTGTTACCGCTTCTCAGGCCTCTGGACAGATAAACCAGTAATGAAATACTTATTGCTCTGATATGTGAATGCTAAAGGATGAAACAATAGAAAGAGAATCAGTCTTCAGAGATAACCAAAAAGGCAAAGAAAAAGAGTAAGCTGGATGGAAGTATGGAATGGTGTCCCGAATTCAGTCTCTTAAAGTAATACCGCTTTTAGCCTTCTGCCTATCTTTTGCTGGCAGGTTAGGGCAGTTTCCTATATCAGGTTGCAAAAGCCAAGGAAGAACATACGTGGAAAAATCATTTTCATGTGTGGAAAAGCATAACGTGGGCTTTATCAGAATGCAATAGAGTTTACAAAAATAATAACAGATTTCATCTTTAGAAGCTATCGATGTTAACTGTATTTAATGTTATGCTTACATAGTGGTTTAAATTCTGAAATGTTTTAAGGGAACATATTATGATAGTTGAAGGTATTTGTGAATTACTAGTCCACTGTAGAGCAAATCATAAAGAAAAATTTGAAATACATAAAGAAATCATAAAATAAGAATTAGTGTTGCAAAGAAATCATGGGATTAGAGTAAACACATTTAACCATTTCTTCCATATGAACTTAACATTTAACCATCTGTTAGTTACTTATATGTTGAAATATATGCAAAAATATTTAGCCAAATTGAAGTCTTAGGCCCATGACAATCATCTCAACACAGTGGGTAGCTCTGAAAATTAATGAGAATGATAATACTGTAAAGACTGTTCCAGAGTTTGCCCAAATTCATTATCTAAGACTCTTGTTAAGAACATCTCAAAGAATTTTAACCAGGAAAATATATTAATGGTTCAAAAGCATTGTGAAAACCCTGAATTATAAAAGTATAATGGAATTATATATGCAAGAGTTAGGGTTCGCACCACCGAGGGCAGAAACATCATGAAGGAGGATTTCCCCTAACCTTCACTGCTCCTCCGTGTGGTCTGACCCCAGGGTTCAGTCTCCCACAATTTGTATGTTTGTTCATTAATTTTTAGGACAAGAAAATCAGGGTCAATTAAAAAGCAAACAAAACATGAACGGAATCCTTCCTATTGGCATCGAGAAGCTATTAATGAGTTACTATAAAGTTAAGTATATTAATCTCTCAGCATCATTTTTGATTTGGTACAAACCACTCCTGGCAAGGTAGAAAATGTTTAGCCAAAAGAAAGAACTGTCCCACAGGTATATATTTCTTTCTAGAACGTTGAAGATTTGCCGAGGTCATCTCTGTGCCGCATTGATGTGGCTGCGTAGTGTGTGAAACAAACGATTGGGATGTAGAAGTCTTTTTACGCGTGTGACACCAGGTCTGTTTGTGTATCTCAAAAGGCAGCAACACCAGTAATACTCTGAACATTCCTGAACTGAGATGTTTAAACTGCTACTAAGATGCATGATGGCATGGAGGTCAGAAGAGAGCTCTCAAAGTTAAGTTGTACCCTGGAGTACCCGAGGTATCAATCTTTGCATCTATTGATGGGCAAGGAAAAGTAAAAAGAGAAAAAGTCCTATTGCTCAGTAATGGATGTGCACTTAAGACCTCAGCCAATGGACACCCAGATTGTTAGGGTATTACAACATTACAAATTACTATTGGTTACTGCTCTTTGGGAACCAGGACAGCACCATGTCATGGCACGAATTCTGGCCACCAGTGTCAGCCTCTCATTGTCTTTATCGGAAGCTACCCTCCACACTGTTTATTTAACCCTTCAGAGATTTTGTTTATTTATGGGTTGAGTTGACGATAGTCCCTTCCATCTACCAAAATCAATAATTATAGGACTTGACTTTTGTTCATATATAATATAAAATAATGAGCTGTAGTATTTGGTAGAGTTTTTTTCTAATGGCGTTAACATCGATAAATATTCCTTCCTTGCAAAATGATTCAATAAAGTTTTTAGATCAAATGTTAGGTTTGTCATATACATTTCAGTCAGTAAAATGCAGGATATTAAAAAAATTCTGCTTCAAGAACATCTTTGAAAGGAAACTTCTTACTGCAAGAATGTTCAGAGGGGCATTGCACTAGCAGCAAGAGGATCTATTAAGTTATATTATAAGGTGACATATTATGTACATTACTCAAGGTAGCACTAAAAACATTAACAAAGTGTAGAGATAAATATGTTTGTGGGTAGATTTATGTATGGTAAGCTAAGATATGACTTTTTAATTTATGACTTTTGAAGTAGAGACAGCATAATCACTTGTGTATTATTTTGTTTTAAAATATACAGTCAATGATATTTAGTAGATACTCCAAGCATAATATTGTTGCTTCAACCTGAATTTACATATGAGCAATTGATGGTCTGTTCCACAGTCAGCTGCTGGCCTGGTTTTACCTGCGGACACTGAGCTGCTCCGTCGTCTCTTCCCACAGATGTAGTCAGTTTCATTTCTGTGCATTGCATCTGGAGAAAGCTATGTGGATAGTCGCCTTTTGTGTTGTTCAAAGAGGGTGTTTGCTACAAACAAGCTGTTCTTGCAAAATTCCATCAAGTGATCTCTAGCTTCATGTGTCAAGTCCATACCATTGACTGCTGAAAGAACAAACACACATCGGTCCTGGAAGAAGTACATCCGGAATGTGTCTTAGAGGCAAGAATGGCAGGGCTGTATCTTGCATGCTTTGGACCTGCTGTCAGGAGAGACAGTGGAGTCCCTGGAGAAGGCCCTCATGCTGGCTACAGTAGAGGACAGGCCAAAGGAGAAAGGCCCTCTGTGATGTGGCGTGACGTCGTGTTGTCAACACTGGGCTCAGGCGAGGAAACACTGATGGGGCTGGGCCAGGACCAGGCCGTGTTTCCTTCTCTTGTGCATGGGGGTGCTGTGGGCGGGCAGCGCCTCAGTGGCACAGACAACAACAACAACAGCAACAGCAAGCATCTTCTTAGGCGATGATTGTTTTCTATCCAAGTTTTATAGACACATCGATTAGCTATACAGATTTCTGTATATAATCGCTACACGATGCATCTTTGTCTTATTCATCTGCTTTATGCCCTTGACAATTTTAACTGAACACCTCTGTTAAAAATGTACTTCTCCCCGGACATATTGTTTATGTACATAAATAGTTTCCATTGGAAGTACATTCAGGTCAAAAGAACAAAACATAGTATAGATTGGCTTTTGGTGACTCCTCTCTTTCTGTGGTGTCAGGCTCATCTCTTCTCCAAGTGAATTTTGAGATAATCTGATTACAAAAATTCCCTAGAGAAAAACACTGCCATTGAGTGGATTCCCGCTTAGGGTAACCCTGTGGGATAGGGTGGAACTGCCCCTGGGAGTCTCCAAGACTGTTCTCTCTTCAGGGAGGAGAAAGTCGCATCTTTCTCCCAAACTTTGGGCTGGTAGCTGTGAACCACTGACCTTGTGGTTAGCAGTCCGACATGTAACCCATATATCACCAGGGCTCCAGGAAAACAAAGAGTCAGAGTAGAGCTGCTTTTCGTCTTTAATCCCAATTCACCCTCACTCACTCACTGTGATGAAGTCAATTCTAAGTCACAGTGACCCTAGAGGACCGAATGCAACTGCCCCTTTGGGTTTCTGAGGCTCTACATGCATCTTTACAGGAGCAGAAAACCCCATTTTTCCGTGGCAGGTTTGACTTGCTGACTGTGTGATTACCACCCCGAAGTGTAGCCCACTGCACTACCAGGGGCAATCCTCATCTTGTATAGCAGCCTAAAACATAAAACACATTGTCAG
>NW_022103915.1:74016275-74028967 GCF_000313985.2 Echinops telfairi | reverse complement strand
AATATTAAAAATTGGTCAAGGTAATGAATACATATATTGTACATTTCATCATTGATAAAATATAATTTCTACCTGGTAAACACTTTCTCGTGGTGGTAAAAAACTAATACCACATAAGGAAATTGGGAGTTGGAGCATACATGGGGACCTTGAGGTTGTATCATGCAGTGCTGAAACAGAACTTGAGTTCGGGATTTCGAGCTGGTGCATGAGTCCAGGTGGTGCAGTTGGTTGAGTAAGCAAGCTAACCTGGAGGCTGACAGTTCAAACCCGCCAACTGTTCCACTGAAGACAATGAGCCTGTTTACTCCTGTAGAGGAGTACACACCCTCAGAAACCTCAGATTGTGTTTCCGTGAGTTAGAATTTCCTGAAAGATAATGCTCTTTGTAAATAGAAATCCATGACGTGGGTTGTCCCAGAGCACGTTAGCCCTCACAAGATCTGATCCCCTTCTGCAAACAGATCCATTTACCAAGTGTGTCCCAAGGACAGCCTTCAATTGGTAGCGATATTTTGCTGTTTAACCTTTATGTGGGCAATTGTCCATCTGTCACCATCATGCGTCTCATTGATGGTTGCAAAGATTTTCAGTGGGTATGGCCTCTGCTTTCCAAAGCAAGGGTTTTACACCTAGAAACCATGGGTTGACTAATGGGCTTCATGGGGTCATAGAATCTCCCAAGATGTCATATTCATGCCTTGTTAGTTGTTCTTGTTCTCAGTGGGTTGTGTGATTCCCGGAAGCCTGATGTCAAGATCTGTGAGGAGTCTGAGATTTTATCGTACTTGCAAGTTATCCAGACAGCCTTCCAAAGTTCCCCAGATGCTTGCGGAAGACAGAAGACCAGTGGATCAGACCTGGAGGAGACTCGCCTACAGCATTTGCAGAAGCCAGAGTAGCATTACACAAGCCAATTCTGTGAGCCCCAGTTCCCAGAGAGGGCGGGGAAGAGGACCAGAAGAAGACTGCATTCCAGAAGTTGTATTCCAAGGGACTAGCTCTGAGCTACTCTTTCAGAATGGGCTGTCAATATGCCGCCCCTATCCCCACCCCCAACCACACTGGAGGGAGACACTATCTCTATCCTCCATGGCTTTTTACTGTAGAAACAAGGTTGAAAAGCTAGTTCAGAACAGGGTTTGTTAATTTATTGTCTGCAGGATGTGCAGAGATGTGAGAGACCCACGGGGCTTGATTCTCAACCTTCTGAGCCAGAGTTCTGATGATGAGGACACTCAGGGTCAAGAGAGACCCCTGAGTTCAGGTTTCCCTGAGCTTGATGCAATGTGAAGGCAACTCTTTGAAGAGAGAATGGCAAAGGTTCCAAAGTCTTAATTTACTCAAAAGTAAACACGAGCCATATGATGCAGTCATCACGCTTATATATATATTTTAGCTCAGGCTGTTAATTTATTTGTGTTACCTTGATTTTGATTTTATCCAAGTATGTGTTTATGCTATTCACTAAGCTTGCTTTCCTTTTGGCTTGCTCTATTTTTAATAATGTTTAACCTGGGAATTCCTTTAATGTCTGTGCACGATGCGATTTAAATTTCTTCACACGCAAAAATGTAGGTTCTGTTAATATCCCCTCTTTATGGATGAAGTCAAACCTCATTCCTTATTGACTTATTTATACAATTGGGATCACACGTTTCCACGGTGCTAGGACTTTTGTAGGTTTACTCTAACTTTCATTCTTTCCTCTGGGTTTTTTTCACTTCCTGCTTTTCGTTCCTACATCACGCTTTAAAACAGAAACACCCTGTCCTTGTTTTCTGCTCGTGACCCCGGCGCAGGCCAGCTGATGCTGTAAGTTCCTTCTTATGTATTACCTGTAACACCTTCCAGGGGGTGTGGAAGAGGGGCCTCGGTGGAGGAGTGGTTACGAGTTGGGCTGCAATCCACATGGTCAGCAGTTTGAAACCACCAGCGGCTCTGAGGGAGAAAGACTGGGCTTTGTACTCCTCTAAACAGTTACCGTCTCAGAAACCCACAGGGGTCAGGGGGTTGCTATGAGTCAGTAATGACTCCATGGCCGTGGGTTAGATTTGGTTTGGAAGGACACAGATATTGAATTTGTTTGTATTACAAAATTATTATGAATCTTTGCCCTACTTATTTTCAGATTTCGCACTCTGTCTGTCAAGCTAATTATAATATAAACAGTTCAACCAAAGGTTGTAGCTCAACTTAGCATTATGCCATGATGCATTGAAAGATTTTTTTAAAGGGACATGATCTTGCTTCTCGCTCAAACTCTCTGCCATCGGGTCGAAGCTGACTAGCAGTGGCCCGACAGCACAGGGTAGAACTGCCCCACTGGTTTTCTGAGACTGCGGCTCTTCAGTCATAGAAAGCCTAGTCTTATCCCCACAGAGCACCCGATGGTTTCGAACTCCTGACTTGTGGATTTCAGCCCAAAACATAACCATTACACCACCAGGGCTCCTCATGAACTGGCTTAACAAATTTATACTTTATAGTTCTATTTCCTGCCTAGTTCCTGGAATGTATTTATTTGTGGATAGAGATGTTCCCTGCGTGTTATGAATGCATAGGCACCTCTATTGTGCATAGCACTGAATTTTTATATATGCTATCATTTACTAATACAGTTTACTTAAAAGGTTTGATTAAAATAACATGTGGTTTCTAGCCTACTCAGACCCAGCTATTCAAATTAGGTGCTCAATTCCAATCAATGGCCACTAAGTTAGTAATTAGCTGTCCCTTTTCCCAGCATTCTAGCTCCCATTTTTATTCCAGTAGGACATAACAATACCATGCTATTATTAATGCAATTAAAATTATTATTAAAATGTGGTCTATTAAATAATGAGACCAAAATAAATAGCACCGACACAAACAATTCGCTGCCAGATTCATTCCATAAATCATTCTATGCAGTGGTGCTACCTACATAAATATCAGTCACATATCTGGTGACCATAAAAAGCGATGACATGGGGCCACATCGGACCTTCTCTGGCTACTCAAAGTGGAAGGAGACCAACTCCACGTGTGTCCGGAGATGAATCCCATGAGGCCGAGGTCAGAAGCCTCCACCCTCTGACTTCCTTTACCCTATTCTTAATACCAGCTATTCCTCCCAGGACCCCGTACCGCTCTGTTGGCTTCAAAATGGGTTGCAATAGCCACACAGAATTTACAGACAGTACTCACAACGAATGGGCTTCTGTTAGGCAAGTTAGCAGATCATGTACGTCAAGTCAGATCAGAAAACAGTAGGGATGTGGTCCTATTGTCTTCAGTGCCTCCTCTCAGCCATGCTGCTATGCCCGTCTCTCTGGTTCTGGGCCTCTCTGCCAGGCAGTCCCTTGGCCCCTGCATTGCTCCTGCAAGTGCTAGAAATCTCTGTGATTGCTGCTAAACGCCCACTCTGCAAGGCAGCTATTCCGCTTCACTTGTTCTTCGGACTGGGAAGCTCCTGCTCTGTCTCAGGGTCTCTGCCTGGCAACTCTGTACACTCTCGTGGTCTTGGCACTGCACCCTCTGGTGCCTCTGCCGCCTCTGGCAGGGATCCGGCGTGAGCTTTGTTGGTGGCTCTTCTTTCTTAATGGCCCTGGAATTCTCTGTTCCTCCTCCTAGTAGCCAGTGGAATGGCACAATTCACCAATCCCTGAGTTAGAGTTTTGTTCACCTATTTGCATGCTCCTGTCGGTCATTGTAAGTTAGAATGGGCTCAGTGGCTCTGAGTGAACCCGCCATTCGGTGGTAGTTACTAAGACTATGAATCGAAGAGCCGCACTCTGACTTCTGAAAGGCAGATGATAGATCATCACCAGAATCTGTTATTAAAATTCTACATAGTCATGATCTCTGTAGATGACCATTAACCACAATGATGAATGGTAAAGAAATGAATTAGAGTTTTCTTTGGTACTTGCCCCTTATCTCTCTTCAGAAGGGGTGGAAATTGGTCTCATTCATTTTCTATGCCTACTTTGAAATATATAGTTATTTCTGTGACATAATTGACAAATGAAAGAATGAATGGATTGTAGCTTTAATTCTGCATAGTTCATATTTACATTTAACCTCAGGAATTCTCCATATCTGTCACAAATCTGCAACCACATGTGGTATCATTCATGATCTCATATCCAAAATCAAATGTATAACAGGAGTACTTTGTAATTCAAATAATTTACTAATGCTTAGATACTAGTAGTATGTTCTAGGCTTCAGCGTTGAATTAGATACAAAGTCTTCCTGATTCCCTAAGGATTACTCTACTCTTAGTCCACAGAGAATAGTCTGGGGACAAGGTGTGTCATAACTCACTACTGAATAAGAAATCAAGAAACTCATTTAGAACTAAATGTACCATTGCTAGTTTCCTAACCTCCAAATGATACCACCAAAAAGACGAATTCTGGAACAATGGAATATTTCCAATTATAATCATATTAAACCTATTTTATAGTCAATTATAGTGCCATAAAATTTGAATCCCATTAATTCTATATTTTACAGAATTGTACATTTAATAATTTAAGTTCATTAGACAAAAATTGAAAAATTCAATCATGTAAAATAGGGCAGATTAAGAAATGAGCTGACATTTTTCAGAGGACCTCTTCTCTGGAGGTACGTTCAGTCATCACACGGTCTTGTGTACACAGTACCATAAGAAAATTATTGCACAGAAAATATCACGTAAGGATTCACTGAATAATGATGATTTATTAAGCTCTTCACCATGATTGATTAATAGCAGTGAATAGTGTTACTTTTGCACAAACCATAGAGGGATAAATCTTGATAAACTTCCTTGAACTTAATATATAAAAGGAATGAAATAATTAATAACTCCCAGGAAACAATGGATCAGCAGTTCAAATATACTTATTCATTTCTCTCTTTACTCTGAACATGGCTTACTTTTTCTGAAGTTGATCATCTGTAGTCACTAAGTGTTGTCTTCTGGGTACAATAGCAACATTCAGATGTATTAACAAAGCCTTTGAAGTTTGTGGGGAGGATCAAACTCAATGACAAATATATTCATGTACAGGGAAAACACATCCTCTTTTTCTGAAGCCAACGTAATATTCCATCTGCTGCTGTGTGTGTACGTGTGTGTACTTACCCCAATATAGTCTGGTGGCACAGTTGGTTAAGTATTGGGCTGCAAATTGCAAGGTTGGTGGTTCAGACCCAGCAGTCCAGTTGTGTTGCTGGAGAAAGCTGCAGCTGTTGGCTCCAGTAAAGGTTTACAGTCTCGGAAACCGTACGTAGGGTTGCTCTCAACCAGGCTTAACTGCATGGCAGTGCTTGTTGCTTCTTTTTAAAACATGTCCAGACACATGCGACATGCACACATTTGTTGTCATTGTTAGGAGCCATCAAATTGGTTCCAAGTCATAGCTACCCTCGGTACAATAGAATGAAGCACTGCCCAGCCCTGCATCCTCCTCACAATTGTTCCGGTTAAGCCCATTGTTGCAGCCACTGTGTCAGAAATGTTCGCTTATTCATAAGGTTTTCAGTATCTCTGGCAATGTGCCACTGCTATTCATAAGGTTTTCAGTGGCTAGTCACATGCACGCATACACACCCATAAACATCGTTCAAATTTTAAAAGAGCTGTACGCTATAGACAAATTTTAAAATTCTGTCTCATGTTGGGAGTAAAAGCCCAATTCAGCGAGCAACATCCTGTCATCTGGCCTAAGAAAACAGCGAGTTCTTGGAATGAGCACAACCTAGCATGGCTCTGTGGTGCAGTGACGCTATAGTCACTTTGTCTGCAGCCATGTTGGCCTTCCAAGCCAGGTGACTGGTCCTCCACGGTCACTGTCTATGTAGGCCGAGTGCTGTCTTTTGAAAACTTGTATTCTACTACCTGTGCCTTTTTACCTGGACCTTCTGAGCAGCTACACATTATACATTTAAAAAATAATTGACTGATCACTGTTTATTACACTTTTATTGCGTCACAGAGCTAGATTTTTGGTAACACATTATCTTAATGTTCTAAATATTTGACTTTTGTCATTAATAACTTACCTTTGATATCTTTAAACATGGCTCATTACCAGTGTTTGCTTTCTGTCTCAGGTTTTTTATTTTGCATTTCTGTATTCACTTAGAAATCGTGAAAGCTGTATATATATATATATATATATATATATATATATTTTTTTTTTTTTCATTTTGTTTAATGGAATCACATTCCTATCCTAGAGACGAATTTCTCTTTCTGAAGAGGGTGACTGTGCGCATCTTAATTCTGATTTTGGTGATAACACCACCGTAAGCATTCCGGGCCTGTGGAAGTCTACTTTATGGTTAGGGTGCTTTGTAGCATAAATGGCAGCCTGGCTTTTCAGCCGTTGCAGTGACATTCCCTGCCCCATGCCGAATCAGATGCAAACACTTCAGCTTAGCGTTTGTGTGTGACTACTCTTTTATCTGGGGCATAATCAGTGATTCTTTTGGTAAACTTCACTGAGTCTTTTTAAAGTAACACCTCCCCATTTTCAAGTACCACCTAATGCTAGATCTCTAGTTTTTCAATCAACCACCTTCTCTTGTACCTAGCGTTTTAGTTCTTTATGGACTGTACATTCCTTTAGGATAGAAGGGCTCCAAATAAGTGAAAATAACTGAACGCTTCCCCAAGTGTCAACACCTCCTCCTTCCCCACTGGGCCTTCCATCGCCGTCAGTCTTTCCTTAGCCGACTTCACACAGCGTCTCCCATGCTCCCAAAGCCAGCGCCCCTTCCAGTCTTTACCTACTCTGATCTCTGGGCTTCATTCGACAACATTGGCTACCAGGTCCTTTTTTTGAGATGCTCTTGTTCCCTTGGTGTCTGTGATGCCATATTTTCCTGGACTTGTGTCCAGCTCTGTTTACCGGCCCAGATTCTGTCAGTTCTCTGTTACTCCTATTCCATATTCCCCACAGGACCGGGCGCTCGTTGTCTCTCGCTTATAAAGGAAAAGAAAGGTGTTGATGGCACCACAGGCACTCATTCTTAGCCAGTGTCTCGACTCATGCTTATGACCGTGATGACAAAAGAATAGATCTGTTTGGCCTTAGCCCAGCGCTGGTTGTGGAAGCGCCGGGAAGGCTTCACTTGCTCAATAAGGACATTGCGATGTATTTCTGAGATTGAGTATCTTCAGGTTAGCTGAGGAGAAAAACCTTTTTTCTAGACTTGCTACAGAGTAAATATCCAGGTAGTGCTAATAGCGATCTGTCTCCTGTGCTCTTAATGAGATGAGAGGTTCACTAATAAGGTGCCTTCTGTAAGTTATCAAAAGCATATTATAAACCTCACGTAAGGAACATACCTTGCCTAGGGCTTTCGATACATATGGGTGTTATATAAGTTTGCATTTGTGTTTTTCACGAGCAATGAGTAATGATTTCCTTAGATGGGACTTGTAGCTCATCCTAGCTTTTGCAAATATGTATCAGTGGCGTAATAAGGAAAGGGAACTTTATTGGCTTCACCTGACCAGACCCATGATCTTTTCATTTGCCTCCTATGTATTGGACATTGAATAGGAAAGACTGAAGAAGAATTTGCATTTGAATCGTGGCGTTGACAAAGAATATTAAAAGTACCACGGGCTGACAGAAGAAAAAAAACAAATCTGTCTTGGAAGAAACATGTTAAAATGCTTCTTAGAAGTAAGGGTGGAGAGACTTTGTCACACGTACTTTGAACATATTATCAGAAGAGGCTAGTCCCTGGAGAAGGAGCTCATGTGTGGTAAGGTAGGACAGTGGAAAGAAGACCCTGGAGGAGATGTATTGATACAGTGCCTGCAAAAAATGGACATCAAATGTAACAGCGATTCTGAGGCCCGCGAGGACCAGGTAGTGGAATGCATAGGGCAACTGGATGAGCCCCCACGGACTTGACAGCACTTAACAGCGAACACAGCAAGAGCAGTCATTTGGAAGAACTTTGCAGGGAGGATTCTTTAAAAACTTCCTTAATTTTATGTGGTTTTTTTTTTTTTTGTCTTTAAAGATGCATACATCATTGTGCATTTGGTGAAGGTTTATGGATTGAAGTAGGTTCCCATTGAACCGTTTTTACATAATTTGTTCTGTGACACCAATTCCATGTTATGCAGTATGTTAGATTGCTCATTGTTCCTGTTCTTGTTGTTCTGTTTCTAGTAATCTACCTTTCCTCTTCCTCCATATCTTTGTTTTAAAGTTGGCATTGCTCTGTTGGTCTCAGAAGGATTTTTCTTAAGGAGCACAGTACTCGTGAGTGATACTGTTTATTTTATGAGCCAGTCTATTACTTTGCAAAAAGGAGACCTCATGTAATAGTTTTGATTCAGCATTTAAAGATTAGCTCAGGGTGAGAGTCTTAACTCACCTTCCAGTCTTAACTTGTCCAATAAGTCGGACCCTCGTAAGCATTTGAGTTCTGTTTCACATTTTTACTCTCATTCTGTTAGGAACTGTCTGTTGGGTTCCTGATCAAAATGGCCAGCAGTGGCTGTTGAGCACCGGTGGTTCTTGCTGCAGGGTAGCTGAGGTTGTGGTTCAAGTAGACGTTGTCCTGTGGACTTGTGTGTCTTTTCTTTCTATTGTAGAGATCAATGGTTGTATCCTGGATCTGTTTTATTTTTATTATATAGTTTTAATTTCTGATAACTTAAATATTCTTTTTAGTCACTACTAAGCCCATGTGATGAGTTTGAGAAGCAGGAAGCACAGTATTTTTTATATCATGTTATATGTTGACATCCTTGAGTATTTCTTGAAACATGAAAAGCATAAAAGCAAAACTAGACATTAATATACAGAGAATCAATCAAGTACACATGGAGTTGACCAAATAACGTCTCAAGACAAGTCATCAAGAGCACCACAGGAAGAGCCCAATGATAGACTCTGTTGAGGGGAAGGAGCAAGAAATAATCTCGCACGATTATAAAACTGAAAACCAAACCCATTGCTGCCTGCTAGTGAATTCAGACTCATAACAATCAGCAGGACAAAGTAGAACTGCTCCCTAGGACTCTCAAGGAACTAAATCTGTATGGGAGCACACAGCCTCATCTTCCTCTTGTTGGGCAGCTGGTAGGTTTGAACTGGTGATCTTGGGGTTAGCAGCCCAATGTGAAACCTCTTCCATAATTCAGAAATAATAAAGGGGGATTTTCTCCTTTATGTGTTCTGCTTTTTAAACCTTATTCCTGTTGAATGAAATACTCTATATAGTTTATTCATACTTCACATATCGTTTTAATGTTTAATGCGGAAGTAGGAAGAAACAAATGTTATGTACCACGTAGTAGTGATCCATTGGAAACCTGAATAAGATGTGGCATTTTGACAGTTACTTCATCGTAAGGACCCTGACAGCCTGTTTTGTGTTTGGGTTTGTTTTGTTTTCCCCAGCATATGTGTTTAAACATGTCTACCAACCGCTGGAACTATTTAGAGAATTGTTTGTGCTGCTTAATTCTCCACGTAAATGGTAATTTCATGGCAGTTCTTGAAATAAATATTTTTAAACTTGAGAATATTTTGTGACTATTTCCATAACAGAAACAAATACTTAAAACACAGAGTAATATTTGACCTGCTAGTTAAAACAACATTTCTCTAAAAGATGTGAAACAGATGTAATTATAGTGCTACCATGTTGTATTGGCCCCACTCTTTTTGTATGATGAAATCTGTCTAACATAATACATTTTTCTATGTCTCAAATCGGTGCCTCCTGGTTTTTGATATCGTGAGTGCCGTGGGATCTCCCGTACATTACCACCCCCCCATCTTCATCGTCATGACAGCGCCATCAGTTGAACTTCCCCCGTTTCAAGGGTAGTCCAGAGGACTTTACACATGATCTGATTTCATCCTTGATAAAGATACTGTATTCTCATTGTATGGTTGAGGGCACGAAGTATTCCAGGAGGTTAACAACTCTTCTAATCACTTGTGGTCCTATTTAAATTGTCTTAAAAAGCTACATTTCAGTGGTAAGTAGGAAGCAGAAGACAAGTTTGCCCCCAAAGTTCAAGTACAGAATAGCATATGATAGCATAGCATCTACTGGTGATTTCTAAATGTAAGGTGAAAGGCCCCTGAGTGGTGCATATGGTTTGTAGAAGGATGTTAATTGAGTAGTTGGGGGTGTGAATCTACCCAGTGGCACTCTGGCATCAAGTCCTAGAGATCCGCTTGTGTAGCTTTTATAACCAAGAAATCTCTCTGGAACGCCCTTCTTTGCTCTGATGTAACTTATGGGTTTCAGTGAGTCAAAAGCAACTCAAGAGCGGCAGGCTTGGTTTGTGGTGTCACATGATAAGGCTTTGAACGAATGCTTCACAGTTCAGTCATGGCTGAGAAAGCAAAACTGGGATAGACATTAATCTGTCCAATGTGGGTGAACCGAAACAATAATGGAGATGGGAAAAATTATGGGCTGACATCAGTTCAAATCATAATCTCCTTTGTAGGAAACAAGAATGGTGTTCATGTTGCTCAGCAACCAAATCTCTTGACTGGCAGAGTCTGTAACAACAACGTCCGGCTCAAAAAAACAGCTAGCGGCCTTGTTTTGAATGTGCGCTCTCTCTATGGCACCGGCAATGCTTTCATCTTCCACCCGAGGCTCCCGAAAGGGCTCACTTTGCTTCTTACACATCTCCCCGTCCTAGGCATCAGCTTGTCATTTATACCATTCTGGGTATTGTTCTACGTCAACTAAATTTAAGACATTGTGTTTGTTCAGATTCTATTTCATCAACCACAACTGAACTGATTTAAACTACCTTAAAGCCCTACAACATAAGTTAAAACCTCTTTCTTTAGTAAACAACCAAACACATATATAAATTTTGTCCGATTTTCATTTTCAGTTATGAAATCAAGCAAAACAAATAGGAAAAAGGAAGCAGAAGGAACAAATGGCAGAATGGGATTTTGAAACTATTAATCATTGCTGATTTATTTCAAGGTGCAACAAATAGCAGTGTCAGAGTGAAGGTAGGCCTCACTCACTGCCATTGAATCAGTGCTGATTCACAGTGACTCCCCTCCCACTGTGGGTTTCCTGGAGTAGAAAGCCCAGTTGTTATCCCATGGAGCTGCTGGTGGTTTCAAACTGGTGACCGTGCTGATCGCAGCCCAATGCTTAACCGCTATGCTGCCAGAGCTTCATAAAGTGGGACTAGGCAGAACACTTAATAAGCCATCGGTGATTGTGAAAAGCATTGTCTTGAGAAGAGATTATGTTTGTGAATAGGAGTGTTTCGAGCAGAAATGTTAAGATAAGAAAGAATGGTGAACGCCATATGAAGTGTAAGACTATACTACAGTTTAGGAGTTTGGGTCATAGTTTTAAAGTGTGTTGGTCCTTCTGATCCAGAACCCTTCCATCTCCTTTCCTTCTGGAATTTAGCTATTTATTGTTTAAATGAATACTGTTGTTAAATGAATACTATTGTTTAAATGAATACTATCCAGTGGCTTTTCTCTTAGTCAGGAATGATAATTGAGGATTCTGAAGAAAGTCTAGCCAGAACTCAACTAATAAAGAAAATGACACTTCCTGAGGCTAAAGAAGTTGCTTTAAAAATACAAACCGTTTGGAATGCAAATTATTCATGGTAAAGCAGGGTCTTTTCTGTGTTTGCTGTAACAGGCTCCATATTAGCTATCTTTCAGATTTTAAATACAGAGCAACATTTGATAAGAGGATTTGTGCCAAGTGGAAAGAAGACAGGAAATCAGGACATTCAGTTGAAATAATGAGCTGCTAAGCAAGATAATGTACCAGGCGCTTCATGGGGTGGGGGGGGTGGGGGCCGGGAACGGAAGAGAGATGCTTTGAAATTGGGATCTCCACTTTTTTTTCCAAGACAGTCTTTTCTTCCCTTTTCTTCAACAAAGTGCAAGCTGCATGGGAAGGGGCTCGCGGGACTTGTAGAGCTGTCACCACGGGTGCAGTGCCCATCTCTACAGGTACTTCTTGACTGGTGGCCTGGAGTTTCCAGTCCATCTGTCCCTCTCCTCCCTCCGGGGAAACATCCAAGAGGCTGAGTTGTCAGTGCCGTGGTCAACTCTGGAGTTAGACAGAACCGTCCTCTCCACGTTCGTTTTTACATCAGCCTCGCATTGGAAACGAATGTTCAGTGTTCCACCAGAACTTAGTACGTGGTTCAATGAGTTGACACATAGTAAACCACCCTGTAACCTCTAAAGTGCTTATAAAACCAGGTAAGAAGATCGGTGCACGGCGTGGTGTGAGACGAGACGCAGATCCTCAGTTTGTGAGCGTTTGGTTTTTGCTGCAGGAAGAAGGAAAAACCAGACCGAGGAGCAGCTCTGGTAACGGAGTTCTGAGGTGCCCATCATGAATGGGAGAATAAAATGCTCTCTGTTCCTCCTTACACACCTTAAACCAATGTGCAAGGAGCAATTATGCTGCTTTCAGTAAGATGCAAAATCCAGACTGATCACAGACTAATGAAAGCAATCTTCCGGCTATGGACAGAATGGCGGATGATATCCAGACCAGGATTCTCCTCGCCTAGGGAGCTTTCTACAGCCTTTTGTTTCCCAGTCTTATGGCGCCAAAAGACACGGAGCATTTGCTGATTCAGGGCTTGCTCTGTTCTGCACTCTGTGCTGAGCCCGCTGTGTGCATGACTCCGTGGTTGTGCAATCCTA
>NW_022103915.1:73988214-74015918 GCF_000313985.2 Echinops telfairi | reverse complement strand
CCCTGTGGGTTTCAGAGACTGTAACTGCTTATGGGTTGAGGAAGCCTCATCTGTCTCTTGTGGAGAGGTTAGTGGTTTTGAACTGCTGATCTGGTGGTTTGCAGCCCAACAAGTAATCCACTAAGCTGCCACAGCTCCATATACCTACAGTGAACTACATGTCATTGACGTCACCACTTTTTTCCTTGGGATCTAATTAGGGCTTGAATACTGCCTAGTTCCAGTCAAGCAGTCTACTGCTGAAAACTCCTCCATTGGAAACCCTTTGATGTGGTTCTACACTCAATTCACACGCCTGGGGCCACCAGGATTCCGAATGGACTAAAAAGCTCCAGTTTTCATGTTTAATGATGATATATTTTCAAGGTTTAAACCACCACATACTTTTGCATAACTCATACATTTATACATCAACTAATATTTGTTACCTCACACATTTTCTGAGGTACAAGAGTCAGGGAGCGTACCTGGCTAGGTCAGGCTTAAGGGTTTTCATGGGAGGGCTGCTGGTGGAGTGGTTACGTATGGGGCTGCTAAGCACAAGGGGGACCACACACGGTGTGAACTATTAAGGGGATTGATTGTTGCCAGCCATCCTAGAGGCTGACCAGTGCTAGGGTTTCATTAGGGCCAGTAGTGTCCCCAGTGTGTATGAGGAACATGACACATGCTCATTTTATACATACGGTACTCTTTTATACATACGATACTATAGTTTTTAAAGGGGGAGGGACAGGTTGAACCAAATCGATTTCCTACATTGCACATAAAAAGTACTTCTGGAGTTTGTTGAATTGGTAGTTTTAGACAGAATCTTATCAGATTTAGAAATAGTTTTTATAATGGGAGCCTGGATTCAAATGTCCACTCTGCCACTTCCCAGGTTGTTACCTATGAATCTTAGCTTTCCCACCCCCACCTCCCAATCTGTAAAATGGCATTAATAACAGTCTTGTAAACTTGCTGATCCTAGATGTAAAAACCCTGGCCAATTGACTAAAAAAAAATTGTACATAGTAGAATATAATGTCTGAGTGATAAAGACAAACAAACAAAAGCCCCCAAATTCACTGCCGTGGAGTCAGTGCTGATTCTTAGTGACCCTCTTGTGGGTTTCTGAGACTGTAACTGTTTGTGGGAGCAGAAAGCCCAGTCGCTCTCCTGCATAGCTGCTGGTGGTTTCGAACTGCTGACCATGCAGATCTAAACCCAACTCACCATGGCTCCTCTGAATGTGAGCAGCAAACAAATATTTATTTTCAGAAACATTTAAATAAAGCTATTAAATATTAATTTTAATTTATATAATCTTATCATTAATATTAATTTTCAGTGTTCTGCCCTAATTCCGAAAATAGTTTCAGGTGTGTAACTTGTAACTAAGTAAAAAGGCACTCATGCAACTAATCACTTGAATTTTGAAATGAACTTAATTGAGAACGATAGAAAGACTCACCAGCTCATAATTTAAATAAAACGAGATTAAAACTGCTTTGGAAATAGTGGAGATGAAAATTTCAAAACACCTTGAGATACTCATAAAAATGATTTTATAAACCTCTGATGGGAAGTTCAACACATAGGATGACCGGGATACGAATGAATGAATCTCAAAACAACTGAACTTGATTTGGATTATTTACTATCAGTTTGCCCCAGATTAGAGATACATTTAAATTAACATCTGAGAAGCATCAGTTTTGGGGGAAAGGCACCATCCGGCCCTGAAAGTAGCATGCTACTGTTCTCAGTTGCTTCCGTTGCCCTTGATTAGGTTGCCAGCCCCGAGCCTGGCGTACTAGGCCTATTTTGATTATTTCCAGAGTTCCGTGATTTCTTCCTATTGTGCAAAAGCAGTGATTTTTATTTCCAGTTTTTATTGTTAATTAAAACATTCAACAAGTAAACAAAGTCATGGTCATTGGGTTGATGCCGATTCATAGTGACCCTACAGGACAGGGTAATAGTATTCAGCAAAGTCCTTAAAACCGACATGTGCTATTTAAAAATAATTATAGATGATAATTCCCCCCCCCCAGAGTAAGAGAGTGTGTGTGTGCCGCCGCCCCCCCCAGAGTAAGAAGGAGAATACACCCCCTCCCCCCATGAAATTGCCCCCTGGAGTGTGCTCTTCCTTCTGCTACACAATGCTGTTTTCCTTATTGTCTTACCAGTGCTGCATACATTGCTTGCCTGAAGGTATTTTTAAAAAATTTATTTGTTAATGAAACGGGTAAGCTTTAAACATTAGGACCAAATACAAAATCCTGAAAAAAGACCAAGTCTCCTAGCCAGGACAAGACTGGAGGACCCACCAGCCTGGTCCTCAGCCACCGTCAGGCCGGGACAGACACACCCTGAGCTCAGTCTTCAGCCAACCAGTAGACCCAGGAGGGGAATTCAACCCATGTAAGGAATTCACACCTTAGACTAATCCGCCCTTGAGGACACAAGCAGCGTTGACGGAGGACAACCTGCAGACGGGAAAAGGCAGGATGAACCAAAGGGAGACACAGGAAGGAAGTGGTGCCACATTGTGCGGATGGCAATCAGTATCAGGGAACACAAGGTGTTGGACTTGTTGAGTGGAAAACTGATCTGCTCTGTCAACATTCGCTCAGTCTCAATTAAAAAAAAATGGGAACCCAAAATTGTATGTCATGTGTGATGTTATCTTCATTTCTCTAGGGCACGATTTAAATGTCTCCTGTTGAGAGTGAAGATAAAACATTTTATGGTAATATTTTGTGACTTTCAGTAGGCAATATGGAGCCAATATTTTGTGAGCTCCGTATTGGATCACATTTAATTCATATTTTTGCACAAATTCCTTCTCAATTGATGGCTAAGATCATATACAAACTTTTAGAATGAATATTATTTTCCCAAATTGTTCACGTTGTAATTATATCCATGTTACTGACTTCCAAACACTCTACTGTGAAGAACCGAAATCCCTCTCTTTAAGCCCATTTTAAAACATGTTGCTACTGTCAACAATATCTATCCAGAAATATTCAACTGTAGACATTCTTTATGAAAGATAGATATCGACTTTTAGTTACCCTGGTATAGCATGTGTAGTGAAAAAACAAAAACAAAGGGACTCCAAATCCAGATAGCTTTGTTACCCTGTCATGGGCCTACTAAGGAACAGATGGAAGACTTCCTAGCTTTTTAAAAACGTGCTGAAACGCAGTTTATACCTGTTACTGTCTTTGAAGATTCCAAAATATCACATTTGCTCAATGAAAAATAGAAACACACACACACACACATTCACAGTCACACAGTTTGCTGACGTCTACTGCGTGAAAGAGCAGTCAAATTAAGTTCTTCCCAATAACGTTTTTGTTTTAATTAGTCTTCACCCTGTAAGTCAGATGGTTGCCAAGGCTTAGATGACCCATCATAAATCTAGTAGGCTGCCACTGCTCACCCAGTGCTCTTTCCTTTATTAAAACCCGCACTGTGTCTGCTGTAGAACGCACTGCAGGCAAGGGGGAAAATATCAGCACTTCACCATGTAGTCCGCCCTCGATATTTCTTTGCTGTACAAAATACATTTTAAAAAGTGTCATTGAGAACTGAGAATAAAAACAAAAAACCACAACTAGTTACCATTGCGCTGATCCTGCTTCGTGGCAACGCCACAGGTGTCACACTCGGACTGTGCGTCCTAGACTTCTCCGTGGATGCTGTCTTGGATGGGGACCACCTGTCCTTTCTTCTGGGCGGTCTCCAGTGGATTCAGGGGCCAGCTGAGCGCATTCGCTGTTTGCAGGATGCAGAGACTCCTTTATAGACAAAGCGTGTGCACGTCTACATAAGGACTATTTATGTGAGGTGACTTGTTTCTTTATTAATAATCCATTTATGATCAGTGTTTGCCATAAATATTTAACTGAGCACTTCAATTGCTAGCCACTATGCCAAGTGCTCTGTGAAAAATCAGAATGAAAAACTGGACCTCTGTCTTCAGATACTTAATTTTCCAGTGCGGGGGAAATCATTATCACACACACACACACACACACACACACACACACACGGTGAGGGTCACAATGAAGCACAGGGGAAGTGCTTTAGGCATTTAGAAGAGTAAGAATAATTCAGGTGTTAGGTGATATTTGATATCAAATTCAGGAATATGGTGGAAGAAAATGAAGCTATGTCTCAGAAAAGGATGTTCTCCACTGCCGAAAATAGAAACAAACAATCAAAAATGACAGTAACACACTAACAGTGGCATAAACAGAGTAGGTAAAAACGTTTTTCATATCATCATCAGAATCCTGGTGGTGTTGTAGTTTATGCATTTGGCTGCTCACCGGAAGGTGAGCAGTTTGAAGCCACCAGTGCTCTTTGGAAGAAAGACAAGGCTTTCTGTTTCATCAAGATTTGGGTCTTGGAAACCCACCTGGGCAGTTTTACTCTATCCTATGGGGTGTAGTAGCTATGAGTTGGCGTTAACTTCACGGCAGTGAGTTTTTTGAATGGACGTTGTTTACAATCAGGACAGGACTGGTGCCCTCTGTGGTGCTCTTGGCCATTTCTCCCTGGCTAGAAGACGACTGCTCCAGTCCCATCATGGCTATTCTCAAGGCAGAAAGGAGGGGCAAGAGGCGGTATAGCCACTACATTTTATTTTGATGAAAATCTCCTGTAAAACCCCAAACATACTTCTAACCACCCACTGGTTAGAACAGGGCCACATGTTCACTCAATCACGGTAGTATTATTCAGACTCTACCACAAGGGAGATAAAACAACAAATTAAACCAAAACAAAAGGTATGCAAAAAGAATGAATGAAAAGAACGTTCCGTAATGTTATTAATGAGAATAAATATAGAAAGAGTAGCTGATCAATTAAACAATCCGTCAGACTTTAGTAGCTAATCAATCATGGTCTTTATACTTTTCTACGCTTGGAAAATGATGTTGGTAGAGTAGTTTTCTGCTGTATCATTCTAGAAAGTATATAATATAGATGTTTGCAGCAAACACTGGAATAATGAGAGACTCCTGGTCTGAACCAACACCCATTGCCGTTGGGTGGTTCCGAGTCATGAAGGCTTTCTGAGGTGGTGAACCTTTACAGGAGCAGGAGCTTCCTCGTTCTCTCTTGGAGTGGCGGTGGGCTTGAATGGCGGACTTCGCTGCTAGCAGTCCAACACATAGCTGACAGTGTGGACAGGGCTACTTATAGATGGGGCTTTTCCAATAGAGAAGCCTTCTCGCTACAATGCCCCCAGTTTGAAGCCACCAGAAAGACAAGGCCGTCTACTCCCCGTAAGAGTTCGTGTCTTGGAAACCCACAGAGACAGTTCTGCGGGTCCTGGAGGGTTGCTATGTGTTGGATTGATTTGATGGCAGTAAGATTGAGAACATAGAGAATTATTCCTAACTGTTGGACAATTTCTTGTATTCGATGACATACGGCTTTGTTGTTGTTTTTCTTAAGTTTTTAGGGAAAAACATTTCCATTATTTTAAATGGGCTTGGTCACTTTTGTGGGTGTCTTTACTGTCTTTAAGTCATGGTGGTATGGACCAAAGTCTGTTCACAATTTCTGATTTTAGTATGACATCAAATGCCTGTCTTACTTTTAAGTAGGGCATACCAAATCTTTCATTGGAAAGGAAGACTTAAACAGGCAACAGATCGCAAAGGACTGATAGCTCTTGTAATCCACACGACACAACAAAAACAGTGCCATGTTGTCTTTCCCTAACGTGTATCTCTTAGAAGTAATATTGTTCTTCTTCCTTGGTCATCTTTTGTTGTTGTTGGTGGTGTGTGTGTGTGTGTGTGTGTGTGCACAGTTTGCCAAAACACCCCTCACCTTTGACACTATCGTCTGGCCTCTTTGGAGACCACCTCAAAGAGGAGCCAAGGCAGCCGGCTCTTGGCAGTGGGCCTTACCCGTGGCTTTCTGGCAGTCTGGCATTAAAACCCTTTGGGGAGTTTGATAAACATGAGGATTTACAGTCCTCCTGATTTATTAAGTCAGGCAGGAGTGGAGACTATGAATCGAGAGATACTCCAGACAGTCCTGATGTAGATGGCCCCTGGATGCCACTTTAAGCAATACTGTTGTAGACAGTAAGTGAGGTGGTAGCAGCGTTCTGAATACAGTCTCACACTAGGTCTTTGTGCCACCTGGTTTCTCCTGATCACCAGAATCAGGAGTCCTTAAAATGGGAGTGTGTAACCCAGACGCTTTGTAGGAGATCACTTTGCTTAAGGGAGGAATGAATAAAATATATCTATTTTTGTTTTTAAACTTTATCAAAAACTTCCTCTTTGTCTTTTGTTGTATGCATATCATCCTAGTACAGTTGTACATGTTTATAATTTAGAAATAGATAGGCAAACATATGTTAAATGTTTGTTCTGAAAAATGCTTTACTGACAGTGGTGCATGATCAAAGAAGGTGGAGATCACTGCTCTAAATGATTTGTAAGGCCAAAATCCATACCCTTTTCCTGCTGTTTGCAAGAGTTTGTTGTCTTTAATTGTTTTTCATTTAGGTATTAGCATTACTCAATGCTGATTTAATTAGTGTGCGCGCACTCACACACACATGCATAGCTAAGAACTGAGAGGGGTAAAGGGCTTTGCAGTTTATGTCAGGAAGAAATATTTGTGTACTAAGATTAGTTACATGTTTTGGTACTTTCATTTAAAGAAAAGTTCTGAGGAACCAGAAATTAGGAATCAACAACTTTATAAGAGGGAGAGAGGCAGGGGGGGAAAAAAGACGGAAGGGGAAGGGGAGCAAGGCCAAACATTGAGGGCTTTGGTAAGTTGGTTAAGTTGTTGAATGCAGAAATGATCTGATAGATAAACCTCCACCCAATTCACAATAAAAACGTAAGATGAAAGAATCAACAACTTTCATTTATCAGATAGTACTATCATTTCAGCCACGAGTAAGATCACACTCTAGCGATTTTACTGAAGAGTGAGTATGTGTAAATATGGCTTTTTAAGAAACTTGACTTTGTTTTTAAACTTTGCTTTCATCTCATCTCATCTTTTAATAAGAACCCTTTTGTATAAAGTATAGGGTGCAGTGGTTTACATGCTGGGTTGCTAATTTGACCTCAAGGATAGCAGTTCAAACCCACCAGCTGCTCAATGGGAGAACGGGTGAGACTTTCTGTTTCCATAAGTATTTACAGTCTTGGAAATCTCAGGAATAATTCTCCTCTATCCTGTAGTTAGAATCGACTCCACAGTCGCTCGTTTGGTTTGGTATAGCTCTTTAAGATAAAGAAATGTATTGTTTGGCATGCATAAAATGATGCTTTAAAATATATTCTTAGATTGCAACAGCTAAAGACACTGAATTCCACTGGAATTATGAGTATAGATTACTAGGTAACCATTCGGTTCCCTTATTTGGAACTGGATCAAGATTTTGCCTCCTCATTTTTTCTGCTTTAGAACAGACCGTAGGGTCCAAAGATGCCTTGTCTTTTAGTCCAGGTTCATCTTGTTGGTCTTTCTAGTTGGTTTTGTTGCTCGTTGCTGTCAAGTGAGCCTCAAATTCATGGTGATCCCAGGCACGGTGGCATCAGATCACTATGATCCATAGGATTTTTTGAAGTAGATCGTTAGTCTTTCCTAGTCTGGAAGCAGCACGGAGACCTGTTCAGCCTCACAATCAACACCCACGCCTCCACCGGCAGACAGATGGTGGCTGTACTTGAAATGTATTTGACTTGGAATCGAACCCAGGTCTTTCACATGTCCTATAGCCAAAACAACATTGCCTTCAGGATTCCTGTATACACAGTCATTATTATTTGTTCATAAGTTTTGTCCCCGACATGCATGTATACACCAATGTAACTAAATCCGTGTGTTCAATTGAGTTGTCAGCAAAAGAGCAGCAATCATAAGAAATTGCTAGTTTCAAAACTTTAGGAGTTTCAGTCGATATTGTCAACCTTTTGGCAGCTATGCAGCACAGGCACTGCCTGAAGATCTGAGCCGTATTTTGTTTCTCATTTTAAAATTTCACTTTCTGTTTACTAATTTTTCTTGGTCTTTCTCAAAATTATTATTAGAAGGGTCTGGGTAAATGGCAGAGGACTGACACAATTGGAGTTAAAATGCCAGTAAGGATCAGCTTAGTGTTAATAATATTGACCGAGTCTGCACGTGTGAGGTACTGTGCAGAGCACCTACCCTTGCAATCTCATGTCATCTTTACATCAAACCTAGGAGGTGCGTGCCGTTGTTGTTATCCATATGTGAAGAATTGGCGGCGTGAAGAGGTGACGAAATTTACTCAGTCAGCTGCAGAGAAGGCTGGAAGCAGATGAGAGGTCTTTAATCTTCAGCAGGGCGCCTGTCCCTTCCACCTGCTGGTACCCTCTTTCACACTCTGACTTGGTGTATGTAACAAAGGGTGAGAAGTTTGTCGAATTGGACATTTGGGTGGGGCAGACCATTTTGAGGAAAGTACGCTTGTCTGACTTGAGTGCAGAAGAGAAGCCCAGACTCATTTTCGGGAGCAGAGCCACAGCTTGTACAACTCCCAGGAATATAATTCCCATTTGCTTCTGAGTGACCCATGCCCCTGAGAGCTGTGCAAAACGGTAGGACTTGTTGGGAGATTCGGGCTCAGCCGTAAGCAGTTGGCAAAAGGGCCCGATTCCTCTCATTCACAGCTTTGTGCAGCCCTGGAGGCCGGAGCCAGACCTTTCACAGAAGAGAGTGGGCCTCTGCCACTTGGGCGTCTAGGTTGTAAGCACTCAGAAATCATCTGTTTTTACTGTTAGTCCTGTTCATAGTCGCAGATCTAAGACCGTCTGCTCCTCCGTACAATAGGAGTAATTTCTTTGTTTGCAACAGAAACATTGGGTGGGCTGCGAGGGAAGTTGTAAAGTTGTGGCGGTTTTCCCTGAAGACAGATCATCAGGGAGGGGCTGAGTTCAGTGTAAGACCCAGGTTTCCTTTCACTGTAAGGGGTTGTGCAAAGTTGAAAGGTCAAGAACCTCTTTCATTTTTATTACTTATACCTGGGAGATTGTAAGGACTCGATAAATAATTCAAAATTATGCCTCCATTGTAGCCACGGTTCCGTCTGTCTGTGGAATGGGAAAAGTAGTGTGAGCACTAGAGTTCTTGAGAGGATTACACTAGGCCACGTATTAAAAGTATGAAAACCAAAGCCCACTACTTGATTACAACTCATCGACCCTCTGTAGGTTTCCTGAGACTGTAACCCATACAGGAGCAGACAGCATCATCATTCTCTCAAGGACTGACTGGTGAGTTTGAACTGCTGACCTTGTGGTTCGTAACCCAACAGCCCACAGTGCCACTATCTGTATATTCTGCAATATCATAGGCATATGAAGTTGGATACTGGCTATTAATATTATTCTTACTTCTACTTACTGCTGCCTGTTTCTAAAAACATTTCTCCTAACTGTGCCTCTTTAAACCTATGTACCCCCAAACAGACGGGCTCAGGTTTGTGAGTTCTGGTTTCTTATTCTGTAAAATGGGGAGGCTGACCTCTGGTTCACAAATTGTTGGGAACATGAAAGCAGAGTCAGAACTCAGTGATGTCATGCACCCTATGAGCTTACTACCTGAGACCACTGAATTAATTTAAACACAACACTTCATCTCTGCAAGAATCCCTCGGGGTAGATACCCGATCCTCAGTTTACAGTTGAGAAGATCTGAACTCATAGAGTGAAGGCCACAGAAGGAACACGTGACCCGTGTCTGTCTGATGCCTCTCTGCTGAGCTTTACGCTCTCTGAAGCCCTTTAAATCATAAAGGGCCCTCCACGTTGTCATAACTTGTGAGGCTTCTTATTTAGGTTTAAGGGCTGCAATATAGCAAGGCCCTCTAGCCCAGTTTGCTCTCGTTAGGGACTTAAAGGTATCGTGGTGAAATAAAACATCAGAGGGGATCAAATGTGTCACGCACTTTCTCTTTGTTTTGTTTTTGCTTTTTTACTTTCACAATCTGTTTCTTTTCATGATCAATATGAAAACACTGAATTTTGTGTTTGTCAGGCCAAGAAGCAGGAAAACTACATAGCCAAAGTTTGGAATGAGGTCCCATCCTAGGACTTGGAAATAGTCATTAAGTAAAAGCGTCTGCTAAATGAGATGGCCAGCGTCGACATAGGGTCATAGTAATTGATTTGTCAAAAACTTTATGTGTAAGAAAAGAAATGGCCTATAACGATGTCAATCCCAAGTCAGCCCGAAAGGAGCTAAGCAGAGCTTTTTTGAGAGGGAAAACTGAGCCATACGGGCTTGATTTTGCACAAAGCCCACATCCAGAGAGTTGGAGGCAGAAGCTATCATTATGTTTTCCTCCAGAGTATCTTAATTAAAAACCGATTTGAGAAAGGGAAGAGTCCCTTCCGAGCTTGAAATCCTGTTCTTCCCACAGTTCGTTCCCTTGCTGGAACGCATCCCAAAGTTGTTTGGAGTGTTGAGAGCAGAGTTAATTGTTTGGGTTTTTCTATATAGTGAGAAGAGATGGCTTTCTCAATTTAGTCTGTGCTTCCCGCTGTTGTGAGCTTTGGAAGGATTTGACTCAGAAACCATGAGATACTAACACAAGCACAACATTTCTGAGTTAGAATTGATTGGCGGCTCTCTTCATTCAATGTAAACAGCTTGAAGGGCGAACTGCCGTTACAGAAATGGAATAGGCATTTAAGAACATTCTCCTGTATGGTATCATGAATAAGTCTCACGTTAATCAAAATAACTAAAAAAGAAGATTAATTTTTCTTTGGTTCGGAGTTGTAAATTAGAATGCTGAATCTGGAATAATTAAATTGCATTTCTGTTTAGGATTTTCTTCTCAGATGCTACCATTTCAAAAGATCACAGCTCATGGGAAAGTCAGAATAAAATTCAAGGAGTAACATCAAGGACCTGTGAGCCCAGGAAACCGAGTTTGGCAGTGCTAATTTGTATTAAAGTTGTTGTTGCATGACAGCCGGAAAAAGATTTAATGCTTGCCACCTGAATCAAGGCACGGAACATTGGTTTCTATAACTGCCATGAATTTGAATCGAGGCCAGTATCTCTAAATTTGAAATAAACTGATACTCTGTCTTGAGCGAAGATACAGGCACTTACGCTGTGGATGGTATTTAGAAAATAGTATTTCAATTTAATTTTTTAAGCAATATATATATCTTTCAAATGGTTAGGCTTCTCAGCACCGTGGTGTGCAGTGGTTCTTGCCGTCAGAGGGTCACACAGAACTAAGACATTCCTGCAGCCATTTATTATCCGCTTTCAGCCCAGCGTTAGCTGTGAGTTTGCACCAGGTACCAGGTTGGCATTTCTCCTCTCGCCACAGAGAGCTGCGCACTTCATCAGAAAGCCATTACCCCTCTTGAATGTCACAATGGTTCAGCGTATGACAGTATTGCTTTAGGAATTTTGATTTTAATCCAGCCACCCTGCTGTGGCAAAACCTTAGAGCCACCAGATGCAAAATCTATTCACATGTCTAGCACAATAAAAATGATGATGATGACAATAATTCATATTTTGCATTTGCAAAAACATCTTTCATCTGAAGAGATTTTTGTAACTGGAACATAGATCTTGAGACTTCTTTTTAGAGACTGTTCTCTGAGTCCAATGTGGAAATAAACCCACCTCTGGGCTGAAATGTGGCCACTATTTAATTATTTTTAACAGGGTACAGATGAGCCCCTTTGGTGTCTCTCTGCAGGTTTTACCGAGGAACTATATGGGTTCTGCTTTACATTGATGTTTTCTATCTGGATTTTTATTCTTATCAAAAAAAGGATATGGTCTTTCTGATTATAAAAAACAAACTGTTTTTTAAAATCTCTGGGTACCTTTATCAAGCAAACAAGACTCCCTTAAGGAATTATATAGGTGGTTCTCAGGCATCCCATTTTAAGGGGGAGGAAATGCTTGGTAGCCTACTGTCTAGTTGGCAGGACTCAAACACACTAAACATTCCCCCGCTTCCCCCAGCGAATGCACATCATTTATTAGCAGTTGCTTGTTACCTTAATTTCTGCAAATGTAACAAACAGAACCTTAAGTTAATTTTAAAGTTAAGGTAAATTAACTTTCCCTTAATTTTGCCTTAACTAACACTGCTGTGGGCTGCAGCTACACTCTCCTTGAAAAGACATTACTGTCACAGGCCTGAAGGAAGGGTTCAGGACAGGCAGCCCTCTCAGTACCCATTCCATCGTAAATGTCCGTAAAAAACTTTGGAAAACCACTCAAAAAAGCTCTGTATTGTGAAAATTGCAAAGTTCTAAAGTTAATACAGGGGTCCCATTGTATCTTTTATTCCCCTCTCTCTTTATAATCCTTAAAAAACAAAAACAAAAAGAACCTTTTATTGTGCGTTAAGGTGAAACTTTACATAGCAAATTAGTCTTTGCCATCAGTAGTTCACACACAGATGTACCCCTCACGGCCTCCTTCACCTGTGCAGCCATTCCCAAATCATTGTTGGTGCTCACTGCTGTTACAGGATTGTGAGGTTGAACTGACAGCAGCCCTTTGTTCTTGCCGACCCCTCTTGTCTCCCTTTGCTTTGATCATGTGTGCTGACTTCCTCCGCGTTATGTACGACTGTTCCCTTCACCAGAATGAGCAGTCTACTGCCTAGTTAGTACTGTTCCTACTCAGGAGCCCTCACGGTGCTACAGGAGCCGTGGTGGTCCTGTTGGGTAAGTGTTGGATACTAATGCTAAGGGCAGCGGTTCAAACTCACCAGCCACTCTACAGGAGAAAGCTGAGGCTATCTGTTCCCGTAAAGATTTGCAGCGTCAGAAACCCTCTGACGCTGGGTCACTAAGAGTTGGCATTCACAACAAGACAGGAGATTAGACCCCCTTTCTCTTACTGGTAATCATTACAGAGTATTCAAGAACATTGAAGAAGGTGTCTTTCTGTGTGCAAACCTATTTTGGACTTAATAGTGGTCATACACTCTTTGCCCTTCTGTGTTTGACTTCTTCATTCAGAACGAACCTTTACAGAGTCATCCAGTTTGGGAGTTGTTTTGAGGCTTCTTCGTTATTCTTTATGGCTGCGAAGTAAGCCTTGTATGTACATTTCTGTAGATAACAGGTATCTAATGGAGAGTTCATTTATCCACTGAAGGGTGTTTAGGTTGTTTCCATGATTTTGCTATTACGAATAATGCTGTGAGAACATGAGTGTGCATGTATCTATTGGTGTCACTGAGTTTAGGAGGTACAGCTTTGACCAGGATTCCTGGGTCATATGTTTCTGATTTAGCTTTTTAAGGAAGCCCTCCATGATTTCCCATTCTATAGTCCTAACAGCAGTGCATGACAGCTTAGTCTTCTCGAAACTATTGGTTACGCTGCTTTTTTGTTTTGCTTTGTTTGTTTGCTTTGACCAATGACAGTATTGCTGTCATTGGCATCTCATGGTGGTTTTGATTGACATCTCCCTAATGGTCAGTGATTCGAAGCAACTTTTCATATGTTTGCTAGCCATCTTTGGTGAAATGTCTGTTCATGTACTTTGTCTAGTTTTTAATTAGATTCTCTGTCTTTTGGGTGGTTGAGGTGTTATCCTTTTTTAGAAGTTTTGTTAGATATGTTGTACTCAAACATTTCCCCCAATTCTGTAGGTTAGTTAGTTATTTTTACCCTTTCAGGGAAATCTTTGGATGAACATTGATGTCTCATTCACACTGAATGATTTGGGCCCTTTGTCAAAGATTAACTGTCCCTGTGGGAATGAGTTTACTTCTGGGGTCTCAATTCTGTTCTGTGTGTCTGCTGATGTACGAGTACCAGGCTGTTTTGATTACCACGGCTTCGCAGTAGATTCTGAGATCACAGAATACGGACCTCTCACCTTGGTCGTCTTCAACAATGTTTTGCTTGTCCATGTTCTCTTTCCTTCTCTTACAAAGTTGGTGATTAGTCTTTAGATCTCATTAAATAGTATCAGAATTCAGATTGGTGTAGCATTGTAATTATAGATTGCTTTGGGTAGAATTTACATGTTCACAATATGAAATCTTCTTATCCATGGTATTATTTTCAATTTATGTACGTATCTGTTTCTTGCCATCGTGTTTTGTAATTTTCTTTTTATCAGACTTTCGTAACCATCGTTAGATTTATTCTTAAAGATTTTATCGTTCTGAGAGCTACTGCAGGTGGTATTGTTTCCCTCATTTCCTGTTTGGCGTTCTTTCTGCTAGTGTTGAGCTCGGGTGGGCCATGTCCCGCCTGTGGCCACGTAAGGTCAGTGAATCATCCAGACCAGCTACCATCACACCCACCCCTCTGAGAAGCAGTTCCAGTCATCATGTTGTCGTTGTTTGGTGTCACCACGTCGCCTCCGGTTCCTGATGTCCCAACACTGCCCAGTGTCCCAACACTGCCTGGGTGAGTTAATTAAATGTTCGAGCAGTCTGGCCAATGAATGGTGTTATAGTTATCCAAATGGTCCTTGTGAACTTGAGATTTTTGCACTAATATCTTATCTTGCCACTTTGCTGAATACTTTTATTAGTTCCAGTACTTTTCTTCTGGAATGTCTAGGTTTTTTGTGCGTATAAGTGTGCCATCTCCAGCTAGGGATAGTTTTCTTCCTCCTTACCAATCCGGGCGCCCTTTCTTCCCCTTTCTAATTGCTCTGGCTAGAACTTATAATACAATATTGACTTTTTAAAAAAGGGGCATGATAAAGACATTCTTGTCTTGTTCCTGTTTTAAGGGAAGCGCTCTTCGTCTCTTGACTGAGGGCCTTTGAATGGGATCCTGTTCACAGCAGCTGCAGTGGTCTAACGGGGCCGCATCTGGTTCTTCTGGTCTTGTCAGAACACTCGGATGTGTGTGGGATCCATCGTCATTTGGACTAAACGTTTCCATGGGTCTTCAGTTTTCCCCACCCTTCTTTCACCTAGACCGGGAGAAAGCAATAGCTGCACCTTAGATGGCTGATCCCAAGTTTAAAGACCTCAGTCAGGGACCACTTACCACAATAGGATGCAAATCATTCTGCGTGAGTTCTGTTACGCCGCTTCACCTGGGTGGCCCTCAGGTGCCAGCTCATGCCCTCAAGGTGTTCATGTCTAGGAAGTTTCCATAACTTTAGACCCTATATGTTCCACAACATTAATGGATATATTTCCAAGAAAAGTAAAAACCCATGTGCACATGTCCTTGGTCAAACACACACATATTAATTATTTTTCAATGAATATTTTGAAGCCCCTTGTATATATTTCTATAATTATGTTGATGAACTTCCTTTCTATTCTGTCTTGATTGGATAATTCTTATCTTTTGTTTTATTTATGTAGTGGATTACATTCATTGACTTATATTAAATTATCCTTGTATAACTACTGGCATGAAGCACACCTGATCATGACACACGCTTATATATACATTTCTATATGCCAACAGTTTGTTGAGAAATTTTGCATCTATATTCATGAGGGAAATGGGTCTATAATAATTTAAATGGCATCTCTGTCTGCCTTTAGTATCAGTGTTGTTACGGCGTCATAGGATGAATTTGGGAGTACACCTGCCTGTGTGATAAGAGCTTGAGTAGTATTGGTGCCAACTCTTAACTGAAGAAGTCTTCACTGGGCCTTTTTGTTTACTGGGATTTTTAAAAATCGAACTCTTCAATGTCTTTTATTATCAATCTGTTCAGATTTTCTCTCTTGGTTTGTGTTAGTTTGGGAATGTCGAGTTTCTGGAAATATATCCATTTATTTTAGGCTTTCAAACTTGTTGGAGTAATTTTTCATAATATTTTATTTTGATCTTTTCACTTCAGATGATTATAATACACAATTTCACCCACCACATTTCATATTTGATTATTTGCCTGTCCTTTGTAATTAGACAAATAGTTTCTTAATATTATTGATCTTTCAAAGAACCAACTTCTACTCTTGATTCCTTCATTTCCATAGGTTTGCGCTAGTTTAATCTTTGCTTCCGGTGACCGGTTGGTTTCTTTTGTTGCTCTTTTCGTTTGAGTTATTGGACTAAAGTAGTGAATTTTCCGTTTTAAATTTTTGATGTGTGTTTATCACTATATATTGACCTTCAAGGACTGCTTTTGTCCCCGAGGTTTTGGTATGCCTTGCTTTCATCCTAATTTTATTCTGGTATTTTTCTTTTTGGTAATTTTATTGATCACACAGTGGTTTTTAAGCAAGGTATTTTCTTCATATGTCTTATTTACTTATTTGTTCTTTCTGTGGTTGGTTTCTAGGTTTATAGTGTTGTGATCAGACCAGGGGCTTCGCCTATTTCCGTGTTTTAAAAGGTATTCTGCCCTGCCTTGGGGACTACAGTACGGTCTTGCGGGAGCAGGGGGCCCATGTGGCCCTTGAGGAGCAGCGTGTCCCTGCTGAGTGAAGGCTCTTGTCTGCAAGACCAAGCGAGTGGTGGTGATGGCTAGGTTGTCTTTGTTGAGTTTCATTCTAGTTGTTTGTCATCTATCGAAAATAGTTTGTTAGAGTTATCCAGCCATTATAGTGGAACAATCTATTTCTTTTTTTAATGCTGTTAACATTGTGTGGTGTGTTTAAGAATTCTGTCATTGGGGACAAAAACGTTTATCATGATTCCAGGTGAGTTTACCTCTGTGTAATGCTCCCTTTTTGTCTTCTGAGGTGGATGTTATTTTTCTTTTTTTTAACATTTTATTAGGGGCTCATACAACTGTTATCGCAATCCATACACACATCAATTGTGTAAAGCGCATTTGTATATCATTCTCAAAACATTTTCTCTCCACTTAAACCCCCAACATTAGGTCCTCATTTCCCCCCTCCCTCCCTGTTCCCCCCTCCCTCATGAGCCCTTGATATTTTATAAATTGGTATTTGGTGGATGTTATCTTAAAGTAAATTTTACCAGAGATTAATGTTGCTAGTCTTGTTCTGCTCTGGTTGCTGGTTACTTGATACACATTTCCATTATTTGATTTTTATCTTTGTGTCTACAGTCCCCCCCAACCCCCCCTCCCCCCCCAGGGAACATAGTGATGAGTTGTGATTTTCTTTTTCCTATTCTGTTACTTCATGCCCCTATTGGTACATTTAACCCATTTATATTCATTTATTTTCAGTGTGATTTTTGGTATATTTTCCATCGTTTTGTTGTGTTGTGGGTCTTGTATGTGTGTATGTGTGTGTGGTGTTGACCATTTATTTGTTCCACTTATTGTTCTATACTGGGTTCTTTTTGTTTATGGATTTTCTTTATTATTGTTGATTTTTGTGCCCGCTGAGTTGTTATGATTTTATTCTTTTTTAATTTTGATGAGGAATCTTCATTAATTTGCATTTCAACTAGGATTTGCCTCTATATTCCTCAGCTTAAAATAGTGTTATCTTGATATTTTGATACTTGAACTTCCTCTTTATGTATTAGTTCTCTAACTACACCATTTATTATTCTCTCACTGTGGTCCTTGAAGTTGTTGTTATTTACAGACCAATATTTCTGGTTCCCTGTTTTCAGTCTTGTAGCTATGTTTTATTGTGTAGAATTCTCTCAGTTGGTTGGTATGTGGGTGCCCCTGTCAGTGTCCAATCCCGTGTTGTTGCCTGCCATCGATGATTCTCTGTTCACAGGGCTCCTTGTAATATTTCTTGTGAGACTGGACTAGATTTAGAAAATTCTCTTTATTTCTGTTTATTGGAAATGTCATTTTTTTCTGCATTGTATTTGAGGGACAGTATGGTAGGTTATATAATTCTTGGTTGGTAATTTTTTCAGGGTTTTATATATGTGATCCGATTTACTGCTTGCCAACATGGTTTGGGCTACTAAGCAGAAGTTACTATGCTAGTTTCCTTTTGTGGTTGACAGTTTACTTTTCTCACATTGCTTGCAGGATTCTTTGTATTTGGTGCTGGAAAGTTTGATTATGGTAAGTCTTGGTGAGTTTCAGTTGGGGTCTCTCTTACATGAGGTTTATTAAGCTTTTTGCATGTTTATCATCTCTTCTTTCATGATATTAAGGACATTTTCTAGCAACAAATCTTCAACTAATTTCCCTGTTATTATTATTAGTTTGGTTTTTTTCCTGTTCTGGGATTTCTACCATGCACAGGTTGTTCCTCTTGTGTGTACCATATACTGCTAAGATGTTCGTTGCTAAAACAATTAATGTCAAGAGCTTTGTTCTCTATTCTTCTAATTTTGTCTTCCATTGATTCAACTATACTCCTATGTGCTTCCATTGAATCCAGTTCTGAAATTGTATTAACTTTTTGAATTTCTAGCTGCTGTTTTTGTTTGCTTTCTAATTATTAATTCATTTTGTTTTTGTATTGCTTTTCCTGGATTACTTATGGTTTTGTCTGTGTTTTTTAAAATTTATTTTATCATTATTTTCCTTAATTTCTTGAAGGGTCCTAAATAGAACTCTTTTGAATTCCTAATCAAGTAGTAGTACAACTACTTTTTCTTCATCAAGAAGATTTTGAGCCCTTTAATTTGGTCACTTAACTGAGCTATCTCCTCCCATTATTTGTGTGGTTTGATGTTGTCCGTTGTCGCTGACATTTTAAGGTATTATTGCATTTATTGATTGATTGCAGGGATTTTGGCTTTACCTTGATTTTTTTCCTTTATGTCTGGGTGGACAGGCAGGTGAACTGCTCTTTTCAGTCTCTTCTTCTAATTGATGCTTGTTCCAACTCTTAATCCTTTTACTTCATGCTCAGAATTTCAGACTCATCATCTGCATCTGTTTCTTTTGGTTTCTTGGGCTTTTGTTATAGAGGAATGGCATGGGATGTGTGACTAGACGTGAGCTAGACTTATGTCTTAAACTAGACTTCCACACTTAAGCCTTAATTGCACAAGTGCAAATGATCCTGTGCCGTTTTCCCTTTCTTTTTATAAAATTTCATCTCATTTATTCTTATGGTTCTAAATAACCACTTTATGCTGGTGGATCATTGCATTTTAATTCTACCCCCATCTTTCACCCCACATTCTGTTTTTAATTTTTCAATTTTCTAGTTTTCTCCTGGCTCAGGATACCTCAACTACATTTCTTATTCTATAATAGGATATTCATGAAAATAATGCCTTAATCTGTACTCCTTTAGTAGCTCGCCTCCCACCATTAAGATCGAGTTTTTTTTTATAGTTGCTCAAGTCATGGTAGTATTTGAGACTCCTCCTCCTCCTTCCATTTTGACAATGTTAAAAAAATAAAGCTGTCATTTTGAGGCCTTTGCTACACCTGACCCAAGCCATGGTATTTTCAGTTGCCGCATTTCAAATGCATGCAAACACTAGACAATAAGTAAGGTAGATTGAAGATGAATTGATGCATTTTAATTATGATGATGGGAAAAATATTGAATGTAGCATAGACTGTCAGAAGAAGGGACACATCCGTGTCAGAAGCAGTACAGCCAGAATGCTCCTTAGTCGAATTGTGATGCTCCTTACTGTCAGGTTTGGCAAATAGTGTCAGCCATACAAGAAGAGGGCCCCCAACAAGGTCTGTTGACACAGTGGCTGTAACAATGGTTTCCATCACAGAAATGATTGTGAGGCGGGAGCAGGACCGGGCTGTGGTTCAGTCTGTGGCGTGGAGGGCCACTCTGAGCGGGAACTGACACACAGCATTCAAAAAGCACCACTGAAACGAATTAGAATTAGTTTCTAGACTCTTTACACGTATCTATGTTAGAGTCCCCTGCAGCTGTCCACTCCGTTTCATAAGCCGGGCGATGGTCCGTTTACTGTGACCACAGACTGTAAAGGGACAGGAAGAAAGTGAAAGTAAAATCACTCATTTTCCCTCTTGTTAATATCATTCAGGTTGTAGAGACAGGTTTGATAGTATTGCCTAAAATAAAGCTTGTGGGTAAATAATAGCTTTTATTTATTGTCCTGTGTGACAAGAACAACTTAGAAGATTGAGACTAAACCAGAAAGAATGCGTTCCTGATTTGGTCACTGTAACAGTTGGTCTAATGCATGCAATTGTAAATGATCTTAAATGAAATGCATGCAATTGTAAATGATCTTAACTGAAGATGGAAGGAAACATATTTTGAAGTATATTCAGAGGGGGGAAAAACAATTTCACCCTATAGAACCGTAGAAAATGGAATAACCTATAGATATTATACAAAGAAATTTAAGATAATTTTCATAATTCTAAACTAGTTTATGGTGACCACAAAATGAAAATCTTTAAGTTTTGACTATCTTAAATTATTTTTTCATAACTGAAAATTTTTTCCTTATGAAATTTTGTTTTTAGACTATTGAAATTCTCTCACATCCTTTCTTTTCTCCCATTTTTAACCAAATAATGAATATGCTTACACTTTTGTCAGTGGGATGGTTTGCTACATTAGATGATATTTATGTATCTCCATTATTCAAGGGGTGGCTTACTTGCATTAAGTAATTCATTTTTTTTAGACAAATAATTTCATCTGACATTGCAAGTTTTCACTTGTTTGTGTTTTTCTCTTAGTCTTAAATAAGAAGTTTACCTTTGTAAACATAAAAGTAATATACTCACTATATATCTTATATAGTAATAGAGTAATTTGAATTTTTTTGCCAAACATTATAAATCTAAACAATAGGCTGAAACTATGAGATTATAAGTACTTTTATTCCCCCCCCAAAGTGGCTAAAATTAATAATAATTTCAATGTTTATGCAATTTTAAAAGCCAATTGAATGAAATGGAATTAAGTGTTATGTAGAAGGACTAATTGAGGGAAACAGATTTTTAATACAATGTGTTTTAAAATGATGCTTAACTCACTAGATCCAGCTGTACGAAATAGGTTATGTGCTGTTCTATATTCCAAAAGTAGATTGCATATTGTTTAACTGTAACCCTGACCTGTATTATAATGGCTCAATCTTACTTCGCCTAGTGCCTGCAGTATTTGAGAACTTTGTATGGCGTTAAATGCAGAGGGAGTATTCTCCTTCGTGCTATTCTCCAGGGCTTTTCCTTGTGGACTGAAGTGATGTGCTTATATAAATCTTGCCTCAGTTTTAGTGCAAACGGAAGGTAAAATGCTCCGGAAGTGTTATGTACAAATGAGAAAGGAAGAGATGAACTATAAGAAAGATCTGGTGTCCTTTTTATCAACATTTTCTCTTTGGAAATGTGGCCAAGTTGAAGAACTTCTTCAATACTTATGCTTCAAGTCTCTCTAAGCCTTTCTTGTACAGCATTTTGAATGGGAATATTTAAGGAAGTTTTTAATTTTCTCTTAATATTTACAAAGTTCTTTCCAGCCCTGCTATTAGCAAGTCTGATAACACTGGAATAACTAGAGTTCTTTTGTGTTTGTATGTACTTCTTATAGATGGGAATTCCTTCAACAACAACAACAACAACACAATAAAATAAAAATAATGTCTTTATTATTCATGCTTAACAGAGGCTCCATTTTATTTGTAGGGCGAACTAGTCGTAGTCATGGGAATAGTTTGCAATTTTTTCCCCTCTGTTGCCTGAACGAGTTTTGGAAGGAATGGTTCCTGAGTCTGCAGGCCCAGTTCAGTCCCTTCTAGCACTGTAGGAGGGAGCCGTGGCGGTGCCACGTGAAATGTTTGACTGCTAACACAGAGGTTGGTGGTTCAGATTCACTCAACGCTTCCATGGGTGGGGGAAATCAGGAAAACATGGAGGCAGTTCTACTCTGTCACATGGGGTCACTAGTAGTAGAAATTTATTCCAGAGCACCTAACAACAACAACAACAACAACAACTTTGGAGGCATGTAGTGTCTGCTTTAAGGAGCCTTGGCAGCATGGTGTTTATGCACTGGGCTGCAGGTTACGACACCAGGGGCAAAGACGAGGCTTTCTACTCCACTAATGAGTTGCAGTCTTGGAACCCCCAAGGGGCAGTTCTGTTCTGTCCTAGAGGGGTCACCATAAGTCTGAACTGACTCAATGGCAGTGAGTTTCCGTCCGATTTAATTCCTAATGATTATTGCAACAAGGGCATTTTCTGACTTCATGTCTAGATTGCCAGCTAATTAAACCCTGGGAGTAACATACATTCAGGTGTAAAGAATTTGAGGATGCAATTATATGTATTCTCTCATAAAGGGAATTTCTAAAATTATGTTAATGATTATTACTTGTTATTTATGGGAGCCATCTGGGCATGATGTGTCAGAATACTTTTGCAAGAGGATGTGCTTCTCGTCGGACTATGGAGTCCTGGTGGTGTAGTGGTGATGCGTTGGGCTGCGGTCGCATGCTCAGCGGGTGGAAACTCCCCGCAGTTCCGTGGAGGCATGACTGGGCTCGCTACTCCCATGGACAGTTACAGATTCGCGGAGGGGTTCTCTCTGAGTCAGCATCGACTTGATGGCACTGAGTGTCATCAGTTTCAGGTAAATAAACCCTCAATACATATTGTGCAGGGAATGGGAACAAACTCCTGTAGATGGAATGGGCAGCAGTGGTGTTTTCATATGCCAGTGCCTCATTCCTACCAGCTTTGAGCAGGGCTGGGGTGGTGCATCTTGCAAGAGAGGAGCTTCCCACCTAGAGCTTAGTGAAGAATTTTCCAAAGTCAGAAATTATACGGATTTGTGACTTGAAATCATACGGACAATACATCATGGACCTTCAGTTATTCAAGTAATCTACGTTGTCCATTTTAGACCGTTCCAATGCAGAACTTAACTATTTGTATGATTATTACAGCTTCTTTAATTAAGGAAAATTGTCATAGATATTATGATAAGTAAACTTCTCTTGGAATTCTCAGTGTAGACTTTCTGAAGATAGGTTTTTATTCTTTCTCACGTATGTCAGTTAGGAATTTTGTACGAAAACCAGACAAAAGCACTAAGAAGGACAAGTGGGGGAGGGAGAACTCCCAGAATCAAACGAGAATGGAACAAAGCACAACTGCCGAAGAAAACAAAGTGAAACAGAAAACAGAAAAGCAATACGTCCATAGGAAAGGATGCACCACTGCAAAGAAGAGAAAGCAGGAAAAATCTCCAAGTGTCCAAAGACCATAGGTGTGTAAGCGGTTGGAAAGGATGTCTAGCATTCCGACTCGAAGGCAGTTGATTCTCGGTAGTACCTGGAAATAGCTCAGAAGGGGCTATAAGTTTTATCCTGTTATGGATTGGTGAGTTACTCAATGAAGGAAATGCATGGCTTTGAATGAACTGTTCCTCCTAAGGTCCGCAGTTCTTTATATGGACATGGCTCCCCCCTCTCGTCCAGAGGGACAGCAGTGAGGCTATGGAGCTACTGCCATGCTCGAGTTGCTCTCCTGGGCCACAAGGACGCTGTGCTGAGGATTCTGAACTGTCGGCGCAAGAGAACACCGCACAGTGACCAGAGCAGACTGCCTGTGCACAGCTGTGGTTTTGGATGTTTGACATCATTTTAAAACATGGGTGGGAACTCCAATTTTTAATGGTTTCCTCTCATTTTCCTGATTTAGTGGAGAGAAAATGAGCAGCAGTTGTTTTTGGTTTTGAGCGTGACTATAGACCTGCCTTTTGAGAATAAGTTGGAAATGTTCTCATGCAATTTCTTATAGTCTAGCCTTACAGGCAAATTCCAGTGAGGGCAAGGGAAGTGTATGCTCTTCCATGGAAAGTTCTTAGAGCAGGTTGCTGGCCCTTACCTTCCAAAGTGCCATGGGTATCTGATGTACGAAAGAGATGAGGTGCCAACTGATTTGCTGTGACCACCGGGAAACGTAGCGAGAAGGGGACAAGGCACCCTCGGTGGGTATCCGTGTGCACGGCCGTCAGGGAAGACGGTGAGGTGTCTGTCCATTACTCTATGTCAGGTGTGGTTGCACAATGCGACCTGCATCAAAAGGCGGTGCTAACCCAAATGAAAGACGTCTCCAGGAAAGCTTTGAGTTGTGGCTATGTGCTTGGGGACTCTGAATAGTGGCACAAGCGGTGAAAATTATTTTGAAGGGGAGTGGTAGTTAAGCAAGTTAGCAGTCTGACTATGCATGTCTCAGTAAGGGGAGTGTCGGTGCCTTGATTGAGCCACGCTGTAGGAATGGAGCTCTCGCTTTCGGGTGGATATGATTTACTTTATTATTTTCTTAAGCTGGAGAGATGAATGCGGCCTGCATCCATGTTTTTCACCTAGGCCAAATGGAAGACTTTGCAGTGATGTAACCCATTAGGATGGAGGAGCCTTTCTGTGGAGCTGCCCCGCGGTGCTGAGAATCAGTTATGAATGCGGCACTGTTTCAGTGGCGAGAGCCTTGCCGGGAAGAGAGCGGTGTGCCTGGGCCCCAGCTATTGAGAAGATGCCAGTCAGGGATGAAAACGTCTTTCATGAAACTAGCCAACTTCCCTGTGACACATTACCATAAAGCAGAGAGTATTTTTAAAACCACCAGTGCGAAAATAAGCACAATACCTTGAAAAAGTAGGCAGGCATTATTTTAAAGTATGCATGCGGAGTGACTAAAAATATGTAGGTCCGTGTCAGAATTCTTTTCAGTGGATTGGCCTAAGCGGTTTTCCTTGTTTGTCTCTCTCTCTCTCTCCCTGTCCGTTCACAGCTCTGGTTCCTTTTTGCCTTTTGGTAACAACTACAAAAGATGTCTCCTGAGACAAGCGCTGGCGCATGACATCAGGACGAAGGAATGCCCAGCCTAGCCCAGCATGTGTAAAAGCATCAGCTGCTTGAAAAAATGTTACATTTTCTAGGATGGATTAAAAAAAAAAAAAAAGAAGGCTGATCCCGGAGAGGGGGGGTCAAGTTCGCATGTTGACAGATTTTTGTTGTTGTTGCTATCATTTCTAGTGATCAGAGATATCGACATTGAAAGGGATTTTGAACAGTAGTAATAAGTGTTCCCTCTGAGGGAAAACGTGCTGCAGTCTTGGCAAGGCGAACCAACGGCAGCAGTCGGGAGCAGTCACCATCCTCAGTCAGCATAAAGCTAGTGGCCACTTCTAAAGAGTGAGCCTTTGATTGTAGACAATATAATTTTGTACATTTTTAAGACAATTAAATGACTATCAGAAGTAATTTCAACTTCTTTTTGTCCTTAATACTACGATTTAATTTGGAACATTTTAATGACATTTTCTACACTTGGATAAAATGCATAGTAATTAAAATAGCAACTAACCATTTTGTCATGGTTTAACACATTTTGAAAACATGCTACTTTTTCTCAAAAACATCAAGGTCTTTCTAAAAGTATGATCCAATTTCACTCTGGTCTTGTAACTATGGATGAAAATAGAAACTCTGGGGAAAGTTTTTTCACAGCACCTGTTGCTGACCTCTTGTTGCTGAATTGCTTGTACTCCTGGTTGCTCTTCAGGACACAGTAGAACTGCCTCGCTGGGTTCTCAGGGCTATTGTCACTGTGAAAGTAACTTTTCCTGTTTTTCCCATCCGGCAGCGGGTAGGTTCGAAACTCTCACCTTTAGGTTAGCAGCTGACGGCTTAACTAACCACTGTGCCACCAGGGTTTACTTTTCAAAAGTATGGTCGGTAGAGTGTATCAACATGACAATATGCAAAATATTCTAATTAGATTTACAAAATCATGGGATTGATGATTTACAATATGTTTAAGACTTATAATCTCTAAATATTTCATTTTGATTTTCCTCCATTAAATCATGACAATGAGGGGGATGGACAACAGGAAAGTGGGTGAAGGGAGATGCTGGACAGCACAAGATATGACAAAATCATAATTTATAAATTATCAAGGGTTCATGAGGGAGTGGGGAGCGGGGAGGGAGGGGAAAATTGAGGAGCTGATGCCAGGGGCTTAAGTGGAGAGCAGATATTTTGAGAATGATGAGGGTAATGAATGTACAAATGTGCTTTACACAATTGATGTATGTATGGGTTGTGATAAGAGTTGTATGAGCCCCTAATAAAATTATTTTAAAAAAACAAAAAAAAAATTATGACAATGAAGTATGCTAACCTGTTTACATTAAGAAAGATATTTACAGATCAAAGAATTTCTGTTTACACTACAAGTGAAACTTGAAGGTGGTCTGAGAAAAGAGATGACTGGGTCGCTCAGATTTAACTCACTTGGGTTTTTTATCCTGGGAGAGTTCAAGACCCATGATGCTTCTTGAGCAGAAAAGGGGAGCTTGTGAGAAGGGCGTGTTTGCACACTTCCCTAGGCCTTGATGTCCCAGGTGACTCCTGTTAGGAAAGGTGAGTGCTGTCTCCTTTTTATAGGCGTGTGCCTTTGGAAATGGAACCCTTAGAGATGACAAGGGAATGGCAGACTGGACAGGCCTTTCATTGTGCTTTGTTTCTGGGGCACACCCGCACGGATGGCTTTCCCTTCGGCAGGAACCTAGCTGTCCTAATAATAGAATCAAGTGAGGGAGATTTTGTAGATGCAGAACTCAAAAGCCAATAACTTCAATCTACTTTTGAACACTTTTTCTAATTAAACTAATTTTCCTCAATTGCCACTGCCTCTTTTACTTCCCTTCTAGTAGGTTTTTCTGCTAGTGAATTTCTCTGCCACAAGTATACGCTTATATTTTTTGTGCATAGGTTATACATCGTATGGAATTTTGTAGTAATTCAGATACTTGGAACACAACTTAGTGTTGCCTTACTAGTTGAATATAGTTAATTTTGTAATTATATAACAACAACAAAGCAAATCAAAACACCTCATAAGATGACCCTCCTTGCATTCCGTAGCAGTTTTTCATCAACGAAAAAACTTAATTGGTATTATTTTCTTCCATCCTTCATCTCAGTTCAAAGAGGTTCTCTAGTAATTTTTAGTAATATGGAAACCAGCATCCCATATGTCAGCAATGAGTGGCTACGATCGGATAAATAAGGAACACGAACCCTTTGCAAACATGCCGGGGACATAGTAGGTGCTGAGAAAAGATCTCAGAAGGAAAAGAAAATGCATGTGAGAAAATAAAACATGGGCTGGAGGGTAGAAAGACTTTATTGTTTTCATGGAATCAAATGATTTAAGTAATCAGGAATACAATTCAGCTATATTTGAACCATAGACCATGGATGAAGCTACTGATAACCGAGTCCACTTATTCACAGATAGTCATCTGCACAAAAATAAACATGTCATTTGATCTTTGCTTAAATGGAAAACCATGATTTATTTCCAATTGCTAACTAAGCATTCTTCTGACAGATGAGGTAAGGAATGTCTTAAATAGGAAGCTGATTAGTGCCAAGAATCTCAGGCATGGCCTACAAATTTTGATGGTGTAGACCAGAAGGTCTCCAGAGAAATGAGCTGTGCATGGATGTAGCATGTATGACAGTAATGAAGCAGAAAATGAAATGTATTTCGTTGTTTTCTCTTACTTAGAAACTGTTTAGTCATCAAACGGAAGAAACTTGAGACCTTCATATTCTATTGACTTAACAGTTACTTTTCAAAGGAACAGTCTGGCTTTCATCTAGGAATTTGGATTTAATTTCCTCTCCTTGAAGTTAATGGAGGGGCCAAGCATCTTATACCTCTCCTTTGGTTTACACAAAGTCATTGCTTATCTCTCTCTAGAGAGGCAAGATGGCCAGGGATATTCATTTGATTTCTGTAGTTAAGAGTGTAAATCCTTCTTTTATATCCATGTATGATCTGCTTTTTGCAGGTAAGTTGGTCCTCTGCCTTTGAGTCTTCGT